>NC_084833.1:58072770-58710548 GCF_033115175.1 Lepus europaeus | reverse complement strand
GGGGCAGATAGCAATCAGTCAAAACGGTTCTGGGCTTCTCTGTGATTAAAGAATCATTATGGAATGATGAGACACACCTGGGTTAGCTACTAAAACGACCAGAAGAGAGATGACTGTTTAAAAAAAAAGAGATTTTCTTGCAAATAGCAGGTGGTAAGGTAGTAACTTAGGTCAAACATCATGAGAGTGAAGGAATAGAGACTTTAGGTCCTTGGAAAGTTAACAGGTATATGATGCCTCTTTCACTGGTTCCCTGTGAAACTGGCTCAAGGACAGGTTTGACTTATGACTGGTAAGCTCAAGCTCAAGCAGATAATTCCCTGAACTTTTACAGCAGCAGGGGTGCTAATTAACACCTGATGAATATATGAAAAACGGCAAACGTCTATACACAAAATGCGATTAAGCTTGTATGCAATTATTTCATAGAAAGGTATAGGAACAACAAGGATGCAAATTATTGTTTTTATTCATCAATCCATTAATTCAAAAGAGTATAGAAAGTTATTTGTAAGAGTCCTGCATATGCAAAGTACTGTGTGTTGAGCATTCAAAGACAGATGAAGTCCCTTTCTCATGTCCTCAGAACATGTGCAGGACATGGGTGCAGAGCCTGACTCACACCTGCATTATGGGACTGAGATGTAGGTAAAGGGCACAGTGGAACACAATGAGAACATGAACATTTGCCTCATTTCAGTAACAATGATAGCTAAAAAATGGGCCCAGGCTCTAGCAAGGTAGACAGATGAATTCTGGTTTAGTCTTTAGGAGATTCTGACTTTGGTGAAAATTACTCTAAGGTTATTGTCTAGCCCACCCCCCTTAAGAAATCTGAGAACTGGATTAGCCCAAGTTACATATTCGTGGCTGAACCAGGAGTCTGATCCCATCTCTGAGCCTATCCAGAGACCTTTTCTATGATCCATGTTGCCCCCAAATTGCAGTTGCATTTGGGTGTTTGTGTGTCCTATGCACGCATTCGCGTGATCAGGGATAGTTCAGGCTTGGAGTCTTTGATGAAGTCACTATTCCAAGGTTCCTAAATTTGAGCAAAGAATCCTAAATAATGTACTTAAAGCAGGACATTACTCAATTGTAAGACAAAGAATACAGAGACAGAAAGGCAGAGAGTGAAATGAGTAAGGCAGAGACAGTGATAGACTGATATTCATATGAACAGAAGGAGCAAGAGATAGAGGAGTCTGACTCAGAGAATGCAATCAGAGACAGGGAACAAGGATACTTTCTTGAACAATAGAGGAGAAGACAGGATATCAGGCCCCAGAACTTTCTTAGGAACATTTTTTTTCTCTCCCTCTTTGGGGATGGGGAAAGCTAACTTTGCTGTGGACCCCGAGGGAAGGGGATACTCACCAGTAAGACTCCTGGGTCTTCCTCCAGGTCACTCAGACCAGGGATTGGAGGCTGTTCTAGCAAACAGAAATCTGCCTTTCTTTCTGCAACCAGTTTGTAAACTTAAAGAACCTGTTTGATGATTAAAAGATGTGACTGAATAATGAGGGCTGTGGTGATACCAGTTCCACAGGCACTACCAGCTCATGCCTATTCATCTTCTGCAGCTTGGGTTCCTTCAAAAATTGGATAAAATAATCATGTAAATATCTTAAAATAGTGTTTTATCCTTATTATGTACTTAACAAAGGTCACCCATTATTTTCTATATAGTAGCGAACCCTACTAAAGGAGTTCCTTACTAATGGAGTGCATTGAAATAATGTGTTTTCTTTTTAAAAAAATGTATTCATTTATTTGAAAGGCAGAATTATAGAGAGAGAAGGAGAGAGAGAAAGATATCTATCTACTGGTTCACTCCCCAAATGTTCACAATGGTTGGGGCTGGGCCAGGCTGAAGCCAGGAGTCAGGAGCTTCTTCTAGATTTCCCTTGAGGGTGCAGGGGCCCAAGCACTTGACTCATCTTCTACTGCCTTCCCAGGCCGCTAGCAGGGAGCTGGATGGAAAGTAGAGCAGCCAGATCTCAAACTGATGCCCGTAAGGGATGCCACCATCGCAGGCAGGAGCCCTACCTGCTATGTCACAACGCCTACCCAGTGTGTTTCCTTAAAAAAAAATCTTTAAAGGAGAGATATTTCTGAAGCTGGCCTCATTAATAACAGGGTTATAAAATCTGTTATCTTTATATTAATAAAGATAATAAAAATTTTAAAAATAACAGAGATTTCAGGACAAGAATGATGTCATCCTAGCTTTGAGCACTTAAACTCATTCCCCTTGTTTACCTGAAGACTTAAAATCAGTGATGATATTTCTGTGTCATTGAGAGTAGAAACAGATCTTGCTCAATAATCTTGAACTGTGACCATGTAGTAACTAACAAAGTTGCTCACTACACAAGACTCAGCTGCTAGCCTGGTCTCCAAAGGGCCTCTGCTTCTGCTATGTTTTGGAATATTTTTGCTCCCACCTAGTCAGAGTTCAGTTCTCAGTAGCACTGGGTCACTATGGGCAAATCTCCATTAATTGGGAAGATCCTGGCCAGTTTTACTCTGAGCATGTGATTCAATAAAGTTTGAGATATTAACTTATTTTCTCTGGTATTTTCTCCCAATCTGTTTCTTTTCTCTGTTACATCTGTGATAGTGGCCTCAGGGAGAGCATGAAATAGAGCAGAAAATTGATATTTTAATACAAATTTAGGATACAGTTTTCCTAGATAGAAATGTCATGAAGACCTATGAAATATTTTTCCAAGACCAAGAAAGATTTACCCAGAGAGAAGACAAAGGGAGGTAAAAAAATGTGTGGAGGTCTCACAAAAGAGGAACTAAGTACCCTGTTAAAGAGAAAATCTTGTGTGATACTCTGGTCATATGGATCAAAAATAACCCTGAAAAATATTTTGTCCATCTTGTAAACATTTTATGAAATAATCACAGTGATAATATCTCTTCATAAATCTGTGGGACCAATGATCAAGGCATAGTTCTCATTGATGCATTGGCTTTGTGTAAAATCTGGGGACAATGGCATTCATCTAGAAGAGGTAAGTTGTTTTTTGAGTTTGTCTAGCTTAAGGCTTGAATTCAGAGTTTATGTGCTATGTAAAAAAATTAAGAAATTTTGACGCATGCACCCTTGAGTAGAACCACCCATTCCTATAATCAAACTGTGTATCTTATCATCCAGAACAGCTCCACATTTGTTTCTCAGGGAGCAGTTATAACTCGAAAATTTCCCTTGCTTGAAACCCTTTGGTTATTTCCTGCTATCTCCAAAGTGAAATTCTTAACACCCAATTCGCCATGACCTGCCTACTCTAGTTCTTTCTATGTTTGATGTTACCATACTCATATATTGTTCACCTATCACCCCTACATTTTCCTGCAATCCAGATCTGTCTTGCAGTTCTTTGGTTTGTGTTTTACAACATCATTATTTTTTGCTTTCCTTCCAGTTTTCTGAGTTGTTTGGTTGATGCAGATCAAAGAAGTCAGCTTCCCATAGTGTAGAGAAGAAAAGATACAGGCTGAGGATGTATCTGGAGGGGCAAGTATAGAACAACTAGCATAACTGAGATACCATCTTCCAAATGAGGGAGTTAAGGGAAAGGCCAGACTGCTAGACAGAGGGAGAACGAAACCAGCCTGGAACATAACAGAATCCTATAGAGATCACCATGGTCTGCAAGCACAACTTTTGCTCCAGAAATGAGGAAACTGAGCCAACAAAGAAGGAGGAAAATTTTTGAGAGAGGATATCAAAGTACATTAGGGGAAAACACATGTGCATCATGCAAGAGCAGATCTTAACTGTTTTCTGCTTCTGAAATCTTTAAGTAGTTTCAGGGAAGTACTCATGACCACCCATTAGTGCACCAATTTAGTAAGCCACACAGAAACAAGCTAATGTCTACCTTGCATCCTTATTTGATCACTGGCATGTTGGTCACAGTCCTTAGTTTTTTAACACAGAGGTATCAGGAATTTAAGACACAATTTCAAAATTGTTCAGCCAATTGTTGAATGGGACAGAGTGTGCTTTATGGCTGAGATGGGGATTAAAGACCTTATTCCAGACACCTAGTATCCAGTTATATTTGTGTATATGTTTATTTGCTTACTTTTGTATATGTTGTGCTTCCTCTAAAGACCATTTAAGGCAAGCTAAAGGATTTTTTTCCTTCATAACCATATTGACTATAAGAAGAATTAAAAGGTGAGGCAGGAGTGGTGGTGGAGAAAAGAGAGGAAAGTGATGCTTCAGATATTTATTGCTGCATAACAAACCAAGCCTAATGCCAGTTATTTATTTGGTTCATTAATCTGTAATCTGTGTAAGGTTAATGCCATATAAAAGCTGCAAAATGAATAGCCGTGGAGAAATAAGGGTTGTAACAGAAGGAGCTAACTGGGCATCACTCTTCCCTCCATGAGGTTTCACAACATAGGCTAGCCTGGGCTACTTCTTAGCTTGACAACTTCAGGACAGTTGGAATTTTTTCATGACATCTCAGAGATCAAGACAGAAGATTTCTAAATATGCCAGGGTGAAAGCTGCAAGGTCATGTACAATCTAGCCTCAGAAGTCATACAACCTTCACACCATATGCTATTGTGCAAGCTGTTCCAATCTTAGTACAGTGTAGAATGATGTGAACACTGGAAGGCACTGATAATGTGAAGTGGCATTTTAGGGGCTGGATACCTCAAGTAGGTTCAGAACTGTGTTAAGAGTACATGAAGTAAGGGCATATCCACATTTTCTTAGCAGACAGCAAATCCCCTTCAATGTATGATAATGATAATTGCAATAATATAACATAGACTACCATTTGCTAACAATTTTGATGTGTTAATGTCTGTTCTAAGGACTTTGTGTAGATAATTCTTTTTATTGCAATAGTCCAACAACGTGGAAACTATTAATAGCATCACTTTGGAAATGAGGAAACTAGGTTGTAGGAAGTTTAAGAAAATTGTATGAATGCAAAAGGCTAGGACACGGCAGGGCTGTGATTCACATTAGGCAGACTGGTTTCTGACCTAAAATTCTGAATCATTACTTTCTTTAAAAGTCAGAGAAAAATGGGAAAAACTTACAATTCTGTGATTAGTGTCCTTAAATTTTTTTAAAAACTGAGAAGAGCCACAACTATTGTACTAGGACCAGTTAACTCTAACGAGTAACAACGATCTCATAGCTGACACACAGGTGAGTTTTGAGGGTTTTTATCAACTGTGAATTTAAGCTGTTATGTTTCACAGTATTGGAAACAGCAGATGGAGAGTAGTTCTTTTTAGCAAACTGTTTGACTTCAACATTCCATAAATCTCAATGGTCACAACTTTGAGATTTAGTGCTTAGAGTATAGAGCACCAGTCTTGCTGGTTTAATAAAGATCTCTCTAAATGAACAGACTAATGATCTGGGCAATGCTTACTATCATGTCAGATGGTGTATTGCCCTTTCTTATATCACCAATCATTGCTCATCCTGAGAAGGTGTACAGGAGATTCTCTCGTACATCTGTAGCTCCTTTCCCCTGCATTGAGTTCCTTTATGTGAGATACAAAAGTAGAGATTTCTTATAAATGAACAAGGACAATAGAAGACAGAGTTCTGATGAATATGTTGGGTGTCTGCAGGTTTCCCTGCACAGACCCCTCTCTCAATCCCCATTATACTTCTACCACCCATTTCTTAGCAACTACAGCACGCTGTGTGTGTATGTGTGTGCTGTGTATGTGTGTGTTCATGTATATGCGTGTGCTAGAGCTGACTCAACTTGGTTCATGTTTATGCAGGCTGCAGCTGCTCTGTGGCATCGGTGATTTCCAAGGAAAGCTTCTTTAAGCTTGCCAAAACTTGCTGGGTTCCAGGGCTGTGATACTTTCTCATTCTGATAACGAAAACTTTGAACTTCTTGGCACCTTAAGAATTCTAGGAAGGCTTTTTGTTTCTCATAAACAAACAGTCACTTCCTACCTCACACCCACAAAAGAAGTAGCAGCCGGGGACCTTGATATTCCTCAGCCTGAGCTTGGGCTTGGAGGAGTGGACTCAGTTTTTAATGGCTTCGTTTCATAGCTCTTCAGCATGGACTATACATGCACCTGTGTAGTCCATGAAAGGCTCAGTTCTGAGATCTTAAAGTTTTCAGGAAACCCAATTTATAAAGTGGCATTGTTTGTGGCCTCAGATGAAGCTCTGAAGTCTTTCTTCTTTTTAATACAATCTCATTTTACAGAGCAAATTTCTTTTTCCTCAAGATTATTTTGTTATCAGAGAAGAACCTTTGCCCTCTTCTTCCTGTCCTGCAGAGCTCCATAGTATTGCTTTTCTACCTCCTTTTTATTTTGAAATTGAAGAAAACAGCAGGGAGAGGAAAATGCATTCTGCAGTGCTATGAGCCACTTAACCAGGCCTGATTTTTGAGGAGACGAATTGAACAGAAGTAACAAGTGGGTCATTCCAGACTTGTGAGGAAGCAATCACTTCTGGTACTGGCTGCATCAAAACAAATTTCCCTTGATGTTTCATTGCTTATCTATGCAGTATCCCCATCTTCCCTAAAGTGAAATCCTTCTCTCACCTAGGACAAACTTGCTGCTGCTCTCTCCAAGTGCAGTTGTTTTTCTCTCTTGCTGCCCCACCCTCCAAGTCACAGGCATACGGAAGTACTTAAAGTTCATGGTTGTGGGGGCTGGCACTGTGGCACAGCAGGTTAACACCCTGGCCTGAAGCGCCAGCATCCCATATGGGCACCAGTGAGAGACCCAGCTGTTCCATTTCTGATCCAGCTCTCTGCTATGGCCTGGGAAAGCAGTAGAAGTTGGCCCAAGTCCTTGGGCTCCTGCACCCGCATGGGAGACCCGGAAGAAGCTCCTGGCTCCTGGCTTAGGATCGGCACAGCTCTGGCCTTTGCAGCCAATTGGGGAGTGAGCCAGCGGATGGAAGACCTCTTTCTCTTTCTCTCTCTCTCTCTCTCTCTCTCTCTCTGCCCCTCCTCTCTCTGTGTAACTCTTTCTAATAAATAAATAAATCTTTTAAAAAATTCATGGTTGTGAAATTTAGGAGAATTGCAATTATTGCTTCCACAGCTTCTACTCTGTTCTATGTCACCTGTCATTTTTAACTTTTATCATTGTAATGATAAAAGACCTCCTAAGAGGTCTTTCTTGGATTATTCTGAAAAGAGCTAAAAGTTAGTCAATAATGTTTCCAAGAGTAAGGATCTAGCTTGACACCCACTTCCTCCCCTTCCACCTGACTCCTGCCCCATCTTGGTCATAGTTGTCATTTTGCCCTGTAGGTGACCCTGAGAGTCATCACAAATCCTTTGGGATAAACTGTCATGAATACAAGACTATTTAAGTTGCCCATATTTTCTTGGGAGAGGGGTAGAGTTTGGGTTTTTCAAAAATGTGTCCATATGAGCTTAATTACTGAATTTATTGGCATAGTGTTTTTTGTAATATTTCCTTATTAGTCTTTATAGCTATATTCTCTGAATTGATATTACCTCTCATTCCTGACACTGGTAATTTATGACTTCTATGCTTTTTATTTTGAATTTTCTAGCTAGATGTTTATAGGTAATATTTATTATTCCTTTTCTTATGCTTACTTTGAATTTGGTTTGTTCTTTTTAAAAGTTTTTAAAGATTTATTTATTTATTTGAAAGGCAGAGCTACAGAGAGGCAGAGGCAGAGAGAGAGAGAGAGAGAGAGAGAGAGAGAGCACTCTTCCGTCCACTGGTTCACTCCCCAGATAGCCGCAATGGCCAGAGATGACTGGATCCGAAGCCAGGAGCCAATAGCTTCTTCCATGTCTCCCACTTGGGTGCAGAGACCCAAGGACTTGGGCCATCTTCCACTGCTTTCTAGGCCACAGCAGAGAGCTGGATCAAAAGTGGAGCAGCTGGGATTCAAACCAGTGCCCATATGGGATACCAGCACTGCAGGCAGCAGCTTTTCCCATTGTGCTACAGTACCGGCCCCTAATTTATTCTTCTCTTTTTTTAAGTTGCAAGCT
Source organism: Lepus europaeus (assembly GCF_033115175.1). Lineage (NCBI taxonomy): Eukaryota > Metazoa > Chordata > Mammalia > Lagomorpha > Leporidae > Lepus > Lepus europaeus. The sequence goes on along the minus strand of NC_084833.1, from coordinate 58,702,530 downwards.
GAGATCACTGATTTGAGGTCTTACCTCTGTTCTAGTCCTACAGAAATTTGATGCTCTAAATTTAGCTCTGAATACTGCTTTTGTGGCATCCCACAAAATTCCATATTTTTGTTTCAATTTAACACTTTTTATGTCCCTTTTGATTTTCTTTTTGCTCCTCTTTATATACAGTGGGTTATTTAGATTTACATTGTTTGCTTTCCAAATATTTGAGGATTTGCCAGTTATCTCTTTAATACTGATTTCTAGTTTAATTTCATTATAAGCAAGGATTAGACTTTGTGTTATTCTAAGTCTTTTAAACTTGGAGGCTTGTTGTTTGATCCAGATTATGGTCTATTTAAGGGACTATTTTATATGTATTAGAAAATAATATATATTCTGTTGTTGAATGGAATGCTCTATAAAAGTCAATCAACTGAAGATATTCATAGGGTTTTTCAGTCTTCTACAGTTTCACTGATTTTTTATCTTATAATTTTGTCAGTTATTTTAAACTCTGTGGAAAAGTCTTGCACTATAGTTTTGTTTGCTTCTCCTGTGAGTTCTATCAGTTTTTGCTCATGTATTATAATGCTGTGTTGTTAGGTGAATGCACATTTAGGATTCTTATTGCTTCTCGATTATTTGCCCCTTTTCTCTTGGTATAATACCACTTTTCATCCTTGTTAATATTTTTTGTTCCAAATTCCATTTAGATATTCCAAACCTTGATATTAATATAGCCTTTATAATGATGCCTGGGTGGTGTATGTTTTCTTCCTGTCATTTTACTTTTCACATATCTTTATATTTAAAATGGATTTTTGTGGTCATTATATATAGTTTAGTACTGTGTTTCATCCAGTCTGACAACTTTTGACTTTTACTTTGCTTGGATCATTCACATGTAACAAACACTTGCTGTGATTAGATTAAAAAGTTCATTTTGCTTATTGTTTTTTGTTTTATCTGTTCTTCATTCCTCTTTCCTCCTTTCCTGCATTCATTTGCATTGAGAAATTTTTATGATTCTATTTTACATCTCATATTGGCTTATTATTTATATAAAATAATATTAAATCATTTGTGTTGTATAGTTTAGAATTATTTCTAATAATCTTCTGTGATATTCTTGTCAAAATTTTATTGTTCATGGGCTACAAACAGAAACATATTTTGACTGTCTTTCTCTACGTATTCAGTTATGTTTTAGTGCTAATCCTAATAAAATGTCAGTTATAATTTTACCTTCGTTTTAAAATTTTCTGATGCTCTCATTTCTTTGTGTAGACCAGAATTTCTGTCTGGTTTCATATTCATTCTACTTGAAGAACTCCCTTTAACATTTGTTGTACTTTTACATCCTGCCATTGTTGCTCTTGTTTGGTCTCTTCTTGGAGTTCTCAGTTTTTATGCACTATTTGGCTACTTGTTTCTTACATGACCTCATCCCTCTGACTGGCTTATAATGTTATAATTTATAAGTTTTTATTGTGATGATGATGGACTGTATATTCTTTCCATATTTCAACATCTTAGAAGGAGGCAAAATTTCAACTCTGTAATTTATTCTGATACTTGATTAACTTTCAAATTTTGCATTGCTTTAAACAAAATGGTGTGAAATCCACTGATAGTCTTCATTGGACAACTTGCTAATTCTTTGGAAAATTCTATTTTCAAAATTTTAGTATGAACATGTAAGAATTTTTATGCAGAGTACACATTGTTTTAGTTATAAAAATCATATATAAGCACAAATATTTATTTTCAAACTGGTCTGTTTTACTGATTATTTAGAATATTTATTTCATTTTTAAGTCATACTAGAATACTATTGTACCGGCTAACAATCCAGCATAAAACATATTTTTCTTCAAACTTTAATGAAAGGACTGCTGAAAGGAGAGGACGTGATGAAGATCACTCCCACAGAATACTGAGACACTCAGAGACAAGCAAGCTGAAGGGAGAAGAGATGAAAGGATGTGCAGTATATTCAAGAGAGGTATGCTGTCTGGAGAAAGAATATCCTGCAAGCTGTGTAGCCACACAAGTACACTGACATGATCAGTGTACAGGAACCAGGCAGGGAGCACACAGGGAAATAAAACTCTTCCTCCACCTCTACTTTTGCTATCTTGTGTGCTACCTGATCTTCCCATTGCCTACATTCAATTGGAAGCTAGCCAACAAAGGTGCCCGATGATGTATTCCTTAGAGATAATCTCCCAGAGTCCAGAGCAGGTCATAGAAGTGCTTTGCATGTAGTAGCATAAGAAGGTGAATGCCAAAAAACAGTATAACCATCTGTCCTTCAAAGAGAATGATTCAAATTCCTTATTTTACTATAAAGTTTTTTTAGCTGTTTTAATAGCATCCACCTATCATCTAAATAAAAATGATCATATTCAGACTTTTGTTTTTGATATTTTAAGATCAAATTACATATGATTTTTTGGATTACACAAATATTTTTAGGTTGATTAATATCACATAATTAATATTTTAAAAGGCTCCACAATGAATTAAATGTTTTCTGTTAATAAAATTCCTCATATTAATGACATGTTATAGAAACCTGTACTCATGTCTTCAATCTTTCTGCTTTAATTTCTTTGGTGTAAATGATTCATTGAATGAATTTCTAATGAGTTGATATTTCTACAATCTTATTTCTGAATTTCCCTTTTCTTAAAATTGGTACAAATATTGAATTTCTGAAAATAAATTTTAAGTATAATAAATTTCAAATAAAATAAAAATTTAAAACCTACAGTTAAATTAATTTTGACAAATATATGAACCTCTATAACTAACTTCACAATCAGGACATATTTCTCTTGCATGAGATAATTCCCTTATGTCTTTTGCTGATCCCCAAGTACCTACTGATTCATAATTTCATAGAAATGTAATCACAGTTATGAACTTTTTTGTGATAGTTCTTTTGTTCAGCACACTGTGTGTAAGGTCCAAGCATCTTATTGCACTTATCATTAGTTTATTCTTTTTTTCTGCTTAATAGTGTTCCATTAAATGAATACAAAACATTCATCTATCTATGCATACTTTTAAAAGATATTTGGATAGCATGACCAATACTAATAGGAACAATACTAATATAATTATCTAAATTCCCTTAAAAACAAAGGAGAATTTAACGTTATTTATGAGGTTAAGAAAGACAATAAAAGAGCAAGAGTCTAATCTGATTGTATGGAAAATTGACACATTCGTAATGGACTTATTAAATTTTTTGCCTCTGTGTCCATTTAAATGTTTCTCTCTTAAATAGAGATTGAACATCTCAGTATTTGTTTACAAGCATAACATAGAAGGCTTCAGGGTATGTTGTGAGGTGAGAACTCCTGGGAATTCGTTGATTACATCAGCTCTCAGGACTTTATTTTTAATAACTTCCTCTTAGGAAAATCCACTGTTCAAGCCCCAGGAGAATTTAGGTTTGTATCTTTAAGACAAATAGTTTGCAAAGGGTTAGGATAGAGAATTGATCTGGGTATCTAAGAATAAAAATGCAGGGATGCCTAATGGGATTTGAGTTTCCAGCCTGCAGATCTGCCATCCTTCTCTCAGTCCTCAGTGCCCCTCATCAGTGCCTGCTGTTCTGCGTTCACCTCAGCTCAGTCCACCAACGTGAGAGCAGGCATTGCCAGGGGGCCCACATACTCCAAGAGTTTCTGCAGGTTTATAAAGCACGAGCTTCTCTTCTTCAACACTGATTTCCTTTCTCCCTTTTGGATTGTCTTTAACTTTCTTTGCATAGAACTCGGTACTGAAATGCTACACGGGGGCGGGAGGCAGATACTCTAATGAGCATTCGGAAGATAGTTGTCATCACCAGGCTTGGCTGAGACCACGTTACTGAAGGCTATACTTCATATAGCCTTTGTCTCTTAGTATCTCCCTGAAAGCAAAACCTAAGGGAAGAGGTTGGGCACTGGGAGCTTTTTTTTCACAGAGGACTCACGAAGCAGGCAAGAAAGCAGTAAGAGTGAAGGAATCAACTAAACAGCAGTGATGTCTACAGTATTCAACTTGTTATCCTAGATCATGTATTCTTCATGAGGGCTATGCAGACCTAGGATTGCTGGAAGAAAAAGCTATAGTTCAATGATTTATTACCCTGTAAAGGTCCATATGCATAAAAATATGCATTACATGTGTGCTGTTGAAATTCATAAAGGATGGTTATTAGGAAGCAAGAAGTTTTGTTGGGGGCTGGCTTTGTGGTGCAGCAGGTTAAGCCACCACTTGTGATGCTGGCATCCCATATGGGAGTGCTGTTTCTCATCCTGGCTGCTCAACCCTACCTAGTGGGAAGCGGATGGAAGCCAATAGTTCATCAAGGGGCACTTGCTGATATTCTACTTGTTTATGAAGTTTGTGAAACCAGAGACAGAATGTGTCTGTTTTCTTTCTGATGACAGGTAAACAAGAATAAGCATCAATGGGAGAAGGAAACCAAACTTCTGTAGGTGAATTTATCTTGCTGGGGCTTTCACAAGATCCAAAGATCCAGATCGCGTTGTTCTGTGTTTTCCTGATCATTTACCTTATTTCTGTATTTGGAAATCTGCTGATAATAATCCTTATCCAAATTGACTCTCGACTTCACACACCCATGTACTTTTTTCTTAAAAACTTGTCCTTTGCTGACCTCTGTTTCTCTACCAGCATTGTACCCCAGATGTTGATCCATTTCCTTGTGAAAAAGAAAAGCATTTCCTTTGTTGGGTGTTCAACACAGATAGTCGTCTTCCTCCTAGCAGGGTGTGCAGAGTGTGCACTGCTGGCAGTGATGTCCTATGACCGATACCTGGCTGTCTGCAAGCCCCTGCACTACTCCACTATCATGACCCAGAGGGTTTGTATCCAGTTGGCTGTAGTATCCTGGATCAGTGGCGCATCTGTGTGTGCAGTGGACAGTGCATTTACATTGTGTCTTCCCTACCAGGGACAGAATGTAATTAACCACTACTTCTGTGAACCACCTGCTCTCTTACAGCTGGCTTCTGCAGACACCTACAGTGCTGAGATGGCCCTGTTTTCTATGGGTGTGATTATCCTCCTAGCTCCTGTCTCCCTCATCCTAGTCTCCTACTGGAATATCATCTCCACTGTGATCCAGATGCAAACTGGGGAGGGGAGGCTCAAGGTCTTCTCCACCTGTGGTTCCCACCTCACGGCCGTGGTTCTCTACTATGGCTCAGGAATATTTGCCTACATGAGACCTAATTCCAAGACGATGAGTCAAAAAGATAAGGTCATCTCTGTGTTCTATTCCGTTATGACTTCAATGTTGAACCCCATCATTTACAGCCTGAGGAACAAGGACGTGAAGGGGGCTCTGAGGAAGCTGGCTGGAAGATAATCTGCCTTTGGAGCAATGATTACAGACAATTTGAAAAATATTTATACTATTGTGATTGATAATGTCTAATACTTTAATATTTTCTGTAATTTTCTCAATTAACATACACTTTTATTGAGCCCATTGCTTTAACATACTTGGGAGGTCTGTTATTTCTATTGTCAGTATTGTAAATACTGCTATTTGTACATCGTAATAATTTGTAACTCTCTGATCTGGAAAAGATTTAATTTGAGAGATCATATAGTAGGTGTCAGGTAATGTAGTAGGTCCTAAAAAAATTGAGAGCACAATCAAGTGTGAATAGTGTTTTCACAATTGTGTTAGGAACAGTGGCTGGCAGAACTAAGAATTCACCAACTTTGCTTTAATAGTAACTGGGAAGTTAATTATGACATTGTAAAGGAATTTAATAGGGGCTGGCATTGTGAAGCACTGGGTTAAGCCACTACATGTGAGGTCAGCATATCATATGGGCACTGGTTCCAGTTCCGGCTGCTCCACTTAAAATTCAGCTCCCTGCTAGTGCACCTGGGAAAGCAGCCAAAGATAGCCCAAGGCCTTGGGCCCCTGCACCCACGTTGGGGATCCAGATGAAGCTCCAGGCTCCTGGTTTTGGTCTGGCCTAGCCCTGGCTGCTGCAGCCATTTGGGTAGTGTACCAGCAGATGAAAGATCTCTCTCTCTCTCTCTCTCTCTCTCTCTCTGTGTGTCTTTCCTTCTCTTTATTTGTAACTCTGACTTTCAAATAAAACAAATAAATATTAAAAAAAGAAAAAAACCAATGATTAAAAAACATAAATTAGATAGCATGGGAAGGGAAAGAGTTATCTCAGACAGAGACAGCATGAAAGAACAAGTCCTTTAGCATAGTTGAAGAAGAATTTTCATTGGACAGTGGCCATAAAAGGAAAATAGAGAGGCAGGGTGTAGATTTGACATAGCAATTAAGACACTACTTGGAATGTCCACAGCCCATATCACATATCACAAGGCCTTTGTTTGAGTCCTGGCTTCTTGTTATTGCACAATCTAGAAGGGAGCAGCTGATAGCTCAAGTGATACCTGCTACCCACATGGGAGGCTCAGGCTGAGCTGTCAGCTCCCAGCCTTGCATGGCCCAGACTCAGCTGTTATGAGCATTTGGTGAGTGAAACAGCATGGGGGGGATTTCTATCAGCTGGTCTGTCTGTCTCTTTAGTTTTCAAATAGATATAAGATAAAAACAAAAGTAGAGAGGGAGGCTGCCCCCAGGTCATGTGATATGTAAATATTTTTGAGTTCATCATTTACATGTAATAACAGGATGTTAAAAGATAATAAACATATATTGGCAATATCAAGAATATGTTTTTAATTTATTTTACTTTTTTAAAAAAGATTTATTTATTTATTTATTTGAGAGGTAGAGTTACAGACAGTGAGAGGAAAAGACAGAAAGACCTTCCGTCTGCTGGTTCACTCTCCAAATGGGCGCGACAGCCGGAGCTGCGCCGATCTGAAGCCAGGAACCAAGAGCTTCTTCTGGACACTCACATGTGTTTAGGTTCCCAAGGACTTGGGCCATCTTCTACTGCTTTCCCAAGCCATAGGAGAGAGCTATTTTGCAAGAGGAGCAGCTGGGACTAGAACCGGCACCCATATGGGATGCTGGCACCACAGGTGGAAGATTAATCTACTGAGCTACAGCACCGGCCCCAGGAATATGTTTTTAAAATCCATTGTGATGGCTACATGGAGAATGAAATTCTGTTAGGATAAACTAAATCACACTACACACCAGATTGCCAAGATATTTCATTGCTTTAACTCCTCAAAGTTTAATTCTCGGATGGCTTTCCAAGTCAGTTGTTCTCCATATGTTGACTTAAAGATCAAAATCTTCCATCTCATGATTTGGATTCTAAAATCTAATCAACAGTTTCCACAGTCACTATCAAAGGGGATATGAGAACTTTGAGAGCTTGCAGCTGCTCTTAATTACCCTGACTAGAAATGATATGTGCTCATTTTGCTGGCACATTATTGGTCAGAAAAAATCTATCAGTCCCTGCAAAACTTCAAGATACCAGGAAATGAATGGACTCTCACTACATTTTTAGCAGCACACTCATTGTGACTGATTGATTGGGAAAACTAATTTTAATTTTCTTCCAATAGATCAGATCAGTTAAGAGATGATATGCTTGAATTAAGCTGATGTAACAGGAAAGAATGGAAAGAGGTGGAAATAAGAATTAAAAACAATATGTTCTTTCAACTTAGTTTTGTTTTATACAGAGATTGGAGGAAGAAAGGAGTCCAGCACATTTTAGATTATTGCTGCTCAATGTGTAGTGTGAAGTCTGATGTGCATATTAGAACAGTTTGCTACCAATCAGACAAGTACAGAAACAGAGTGAATATTATTGACATATGATCCAACAACCTCACTATCAGCTATATACCCAAAAGACATGAATGTGTGGTTAAAAAATATATTTATACTACCTTGCATATAGCAGAATTGTTCATATTAGTCACAATATCAAAACAACCATAGTGAATGGATACAGAAAATGTGATATATATATGCATATTAATATATTAATATTTTCAGCTATAAAAGGAATAAAAATATAACATTTGCTGCAAAATGATTGGAACTGGAAGATATTATGGGGGGTGAAGTGAGCCAGACCGAGAAAGACAAATACTGCATATTCTCCTTTATATGTGGGAGCAAAAAATTAAAAAAAAATCAGACAGAAAAGGAAGAAAGCCTATGTATATCAGTTTTGAGGCATCGACAGTGTTTTGTCAAACTTCACTCTCCCAATGCCTACAATGGCCTAGGGGCATTTGGAGAAAGCCAGGACTGGGAACTTAATCCAGGTCTCCCACATGGGTATCAGGAACTACTTGAGCCATAACCTGTTGCCTTCCAGGGGTTGCATTAGCAGGAAGCTGGAAAGCAAAGCAGAGTTGGCCCTGGAACCCAGGTACTCCGGTAGGGGATGCAAATGTCTCAAGCATTGGTTTAATTGCTCCACCAAACACCTGCTCCCAGGCTTTAAAATGTATCTTCATGGATATTTAGATGGAACTTGAGAGTTGCTTTGGTAGACACTTTTAATTGGTTCAGAAAATACTTCTGAAGTACCAACCATATACCAGTTCCCAAGCAAGAATTAGAGTCATTAATTCAGAACTAAACAGACCTAGTTCCTGCCCTCCTGGAGTTTATATGTTAATATAATATGAGACTAGATTAAGCAGAAGGTCAGAAGAAAATAAATGATCAGAAGAAAAAAATTATATCAACCCAAGCCTTGATCTTTTTCATGCCTAAAGAAGGAGGAATAATGGGATATAGTGGGTTTAGGGGAGCAAAGGATCTGGCTTTTGGGTAAAAGCTGTGGTTCCCTTTCTCCTTCTTCTGAACTCTCACTTTCCAAACTCTCTCCTTCTCTCTGTGCCATGCTGTCTTCTTTTTCCTTTCAAGAGAGAGACTGTGTATGCATGGAAATGGCAATAACCTGGTGGATGACTGAGAGCCCCAAACTTTCTGGTGAGGCTCGAACTTACCCAGGTGAAAACTGGACTCCAACAGCATGACAGAGTATCCTAGAGTACCTCCCTTTCTACTTAAATGTCTGGCCTGGCTTCTCTTTGATGGGGGAGGAAAGTGCAACTTCCAGGATTCCCTTGGCTGTCTTCCTTGGAGTGGCCCGGACAGGCCCGGGAGACACTCCTCCAAAAACCTCCATGCGAGTTGAAAACAGCCTTAGTCATTTTTCTCACTCCCACTTGAACTTTCTCATTTTCTCAAATAAATATATAGCCAGAGTGCTTTGCCAGATCTCATCGTTGCATCCAACACTGGATCTGATTCTCGACCCATCAGGTTGGTAAGAGAGACTCTGTTGCCTCAAGCACGCTAGTGTGACACTCATGACTGGTTCATCCCACCTTTTAGGGCCTTTGTGTTCAGTCAGGCCAGTTCATCTCCCCTCACAGGGCCTGCGGTGTTCAGTCAGTCCCCCTTGCTTAGGGAAAAGCTCATCTGCCACGTATTAGAACTGGGATGCTGGTCTGTGTGGGGATTCTCGTCCTCTCCTATTAGAGGACTCAGAACTTAGGTTCCAGGTTGGGGTAATTCTTTCCTGGGGAACACCCTGTTAAAGACCCCTTCCCTGAGGCTATATTTAAGGCATGGGTTCCAAAATTTCTCGCATTTTACCTGATTCCCCTTTGGCCTGCCTCTTAAAAAGCTGGCGCAAGATGGGCCTAAAGGGAAAAATAGAGAAATTAATTAACCTATGTACTAAGATTTGGCCTCAATATGAATTAGACAATGGCTCAAAATGGCCAGTATTTGGCACATTTGATCTCCAAATTCTCTGCGACCATAATAGTTTTACACAGAAAAATGGCAAATGTTCAGAGGTCTCTTATGCCCAGGCTTTTTTCTTCCTTCAGGGCCAATTTTCCTCACTCCAAGTTCTCATGGAGAAGGAAAGCCTGGAGCCTTCCCCTAAATTTTTTTACCTCCCCACCCCTCGCTTCTCTCCCTCCACCTGAGAAGCCAGTGTCTCAGGAACACTGCTTTTTGCTCACTCCATCCCTCTCTCTCTAGCCCCTCCTTCTCTTCCATCCCTCTCTCTCTAGCCCCTCCGTCTCTTCCACCTCACCGGCAATAGCACGGGCAGTTGCTACCCCTTCACCCTCTTCTTGCCACAAGTCTCTTTACCCAGTTCTCCCCAATGAAGAACAAGCTCATTGTAAGCTTTCCACCCCACCATTCCCTCCCTCATTTCATCCTTTCTGTGACCCTGATCCCGAAGACGACCCCTCACCCCACCCCCGTCACAGTATACTAACAATGGCCCCAATTTCGCAGAGGGACATCTGTTCTTAAATTCTCACTTTATGCTCCAGTCAGCTCCAGATATGTCTCGCAAACTCCAAAAATTACGAAATGGTCCACAATACCCCGAGAGGGACCTCATAGATGCAGCTTTTTGTGTTTTTAACAATAGAGATGAGGAAATATATAGAAGACTAAAGTTTCAGATGCTTGTCTCTGTAATCCACCAAGGCCCCAATCACAAGCCAAATGTCACCCCTTAGGGCCCTGTTATCAATGTGGCATTGCTGGGCCCTTGGCCAAGAGCTGCTCCAACTCAAAGTCCACCTCAGCTCAAGGTTCTAGGCCTCCTGGAGCCTGTATTAAGTGTGGCATTACTGGACAATGGGCTAGGACCTGCCCTAACCCTAGGTTTCTCTCTACCTCATGTCCCAAGAGTGGACAATGAGTTTCACTGGAAGATGGACTGCCCCAGCTTGGGAAACCCTTCTTTCTGGAATAGCCCTCTGCCCAAGCCCCTCCGGCACAGGACATCTCATCTCTGTTAAACTTAACAGAATGAAGAGGTCTGGGTTCCACAACCCCCATCACAAATGAGTCCAGAGAACCAAGGATATTAGGGACAATGTCTGGCAAGTGAGTTTCTTTCTTGGTAGACACTGGGGCTAGTTTATCTGTTTTAAATCAATATTGCAGTCCACTCCTTCCTTCCTCAGTCTCTGTTATTGGCATGAAATGTCTAATAGAAATATTGCTCCTTTGGAGATATTACTCTTTTGCATTCCTTTCTCATCCTTCCTAACTGCCCCACCCTTCTTCTAGGCAGAGACCTTCTCCACCACCTGGCAGCATCTATCTCCACTTCCACCAGGGATAAAATACAAACGTTTATACTTCATATCATGACATTTCCTCTCCCCACCTCTACACCCCATACTCACTCCCTTCTCTTGGTTAATCCTGTAGTGTGGGATATATCCCACCCAGTAATTACCACTCACTATAACCCTGTTCACATCTTCTAAAAGATCCTACAAAAACTATCACTGTTCTCCAATAGTCTTTAAGTCCAGGAGGCCATAGGGGTCTAAAACCCATTATAGATGGCCTTCTCTGAGATAACATACTCATTCCCACTCACTCCTCCCATAATACACCTATACTTCTGGTCAGAAAAACTGGATGGCTCTTATTTCTTAGTACAGGACTTCCAACATATTCATACTACTATCCATTCCACTTACCCAGTTGTGCCCAACCATTACATTCTCCTTTACCACATACACCCTACAACTTCTTTCTTTTCTGGCCTGGACCTAAAGGATGCCTTCTTCACAATTTCTTCTGACACATCTTCCCAGCCACTCTTAACTTTACCTGGCCCGACCCTGAAACTCACCTTACTCAACAGCTCACTTGGACAGTGTTACCCTAAGGTTTCTGAAACAGTGAACACTTTTCTGAACAAGCTCTCCAGGCAGATCTAGCCTTTACCCAGCACCCTTCTTCAATATGTTGATGATCTACAATGTAGCACCTCTTGAGAGACCTGTCTTCAGCATACCACTAGTCTTTTGAACTTTCTAGCTGAAAAAGGTTATAGGGTATCTCAAAATAAGGCTCAGCTAATTTCCACTTCTGTGACTTTCTTGGGATTTTTTGTGTTGTAGGACACTTGTACAATTCCTCCAGCCCCAAAACAGGCAATACACTCGCTTCCTTTCCCACATACTGAGTGTGACCTCCTCTCTTTCTTGAGACTCGTGGGATATTTTTGCATCTGGATTTCCAACTTTTCTGTTATTGCTAAATCTCTCTGTGAAGCCTCCAATGGTGATCCAGATGAGCCCTTGCAAGGCACTTGCTTCCAAAGATGCCATTCCAAACCACAAAGAAAGCTCTTCTACAAGCACCTGCCCTGAGACTTCCTAACTCACTTAAAGCATTTCATAGTTCTAAGGGGCAAGCACTCAGTCTCCTGGACCAAAAGGCTATAAACTCTATTACATCTGTAGCCTATTTCTCAAACAATTAAATGGGATTTATCAAGGCTGGCCTCAATGCCTAAGGGTCCTGGCCATGACAGTCCTTATCATAACTGAGGCCCAAAAGCTACCCTTCATCAGCCCTTTCAAATCTGGTCCTCTTGTGGGTTACAAGACCTCCTCAGCCACTGGTATTTTCAATCTATATTACCATCTCACATCCAAGTTCTGCTATTTCCTTTCTAACCTGGTCCCCTATCATGATTCCAATCCCCCACATTTCCTCCCAAAATTCTTACATACCTCTCATTAACATTTCCTCTATCCTGTTTTTTGAAGATAATCCCAAAATCTCTTCATGTTGGATCTGCACACACTCCTCCCCTGAGTGCTGTCAAGACCTCCCCACCCTCACCAAGCTCTGGGAGAAGGACCATGGACTTGTTTATATTACAAGGACTAGAAATTCCCTGGCAGAACCCCCAGGACATATATCTCTTCTGGAATTCCCAGAAAGAAATGCCAGCATGGCTAGAGGAAGAAACACCAGTATTGTATAGGGAAATAACACTGGAGGTTCCATCTGTTATATCTGTCCAAGACATTTTTGCTCTGACCTTGTTAATTGGTCAAGCCCCTTTATGTATCATGCATGCTTTCTTTTCTTCTTCCCATAATGTGGGTTCATTACCCCATGACACCTGTGAACTTAGTTGTCACTCTCCCAGGCCCACCCCTACTACCACCACTACTCTTCACACCCAATGAAAGTGGTTGCAATGGCATTTACTCCCCTGCAACATGAAAGCATAAAGGTTATCTCTTACCATATGCTTGCATGTATAGGACCAGAAACAGGGGCATTCTTTCTTTGTGGCATATATCTGCCTCCCCACCAACTGGACAGGGACTTGTACACTTGCCTTCCTGTTTATTCCTTTGTCCTCTACCCAAGATCAATCTTTATTTTCTATTCCTATAACCTACTGTGTCAAGAAGGATTTCAGACTCAATCCCTTGATAATCTCTAGGAGTATCTTGATAGGAATCAAAACAGGAATGACTAGACTAGCTATTTCAATATACAAGGCAAATAACACTTTGACATTTATTATTTTATCCAATCTGTGCAAAAATATCATGAGATCAAGTCTTTAGCTATTACCACTTTTGAGTTAGGCAAATTGGCATACAGAGAGCTCAACTTAATGTAAAAATATGGACAGATGATAAAAGGTGGGGTTGATTCATACTCATGTGTTCTAGCCCCCTCCCTCTCCATCACAGTTTGAAAATTTCCTTTGGTGAATGGGAAAGGATTCATAAATTTTTTTTTAAAATTATTATTTACTTATTTGATGAAAAACCATCAGAGAGAAAAGGAGAGGCAGAGGGAAAGACAGAGAGAGTTGTTTTACTCCCCAAATGCTGTAACAGCAAGTTCCTGACTGGGATAAGCTGAAACCAGGAATCTGAGACTCCCTCTAGGTCTCCTGTATGGGTTGCAGGCACCCAAGCACTTGGGCCATCCTCTGCTGCTTTCCAAGGCAAGTTACCAAGGAACTGGATTGGAAGTTGAGCAGCCAGGGCTCAAAGCAGAACAATGAATGGAATACCAGCATCACAAGCAGTTCCTTAACCTTCTGCAGCACTAAACAGGACTGCACCAAGATTCATTTAAATTTAAATATAAAAACCAGGACTTTAATTATTATCATCTACATATAAACTCAATTAAATGTTTGCATGTTTGTATAATTTAAAAAAGGAAAATATACAGGTGATTTTAGCTTATTTGTAAATCTGTTTTCTCAGTTTTTCTAATGAACTTGGCTTAATTTTTTAGATTTTCTTTATGATTTAACATTATGCATTAATTAATGCAAGATTATTTCTGTAGTCAAGAAATTATTTATGATTTTCCACAAAGTGTTAATCTCAACAATAATAATAGCTACATAAGACAAGGTATTTAAGAGTTTCTCTACTCAATGAATGTAAGTCTCCAGATGTTGTTATAATTCTTCACACATATTACTGGAAAATAATGTTATAAAAAATGTAGGCTGACTAGAAAGTGAAGTTTATGTTTTATACTTCCTTGCCTATGGACTCAAATGTACAAAGGATTTTATCAAAAAGTTATGAACTAGTTGTGATTTTTCTGATATTTCAAAATATATCAGTATATCTGTAAGGTCACTTCTATAAAGAAAATTCAAACAACATATATTACAGGCTTAAGTCACAGCTGTTGAATATGTACTTATCACTTTAATCTTGGTACTTAGCGTTTTATTTGATTCATTTATTTAATTCTAATTTTAGTCATGGTAAAATTATCAATCTCTGTGAAAGTTTCCAAGTTGAAATGAAAGGCTCCTTTTCTCTACCCTCGTTCACTATCTCAACATAGGGTATTTATCTCTATTTAAGTAATTAATGTGAACTTCTCAGATATGTAGTACACATGCAGTCACACATCTGTCATTCTTCCCCACTAACTGCTCAAGCTGTTATCTACTCAATAAATTCAATATTATGTTTCTGTATCGTTTTCTCTATTAGCAGATTGAGTCAATTCAAAGAGAATAGACCTCCTATAATGTTAACAGGATTGTGTAGTTGAGTAAAAAAAAAACTCTGTTTCTCACTGCTATATTATGTTGGCCTGAGAAGTCAATCTTCCATCATGTCTACGTAGTAATGTGTCAGGATGATGCTCTACCACAGAATGCATCAATGACACACATTGTGATTCTTTTTTTTAGTCCCTTTTATAATACAGTCTTCCAAGTTCAGGGTGATACATGCCAAATATGTTCAGCTTAAAATCATTGTACATAGCAGATAATAGAGAATTTTAAAAGTCTTCATATCCTCACAGATATAGGTTAACATTTAAAAAATGGATATGTAACAATTTTCTTTGGAGGAAGAACCCATAGTGAGAGGCAAGCCATAAACACACCCTAGGGGGTTGAGTATGCCAGCAACACATATCTTTCCAGAACCTGCTTCAAGGCCCCTGTGACTTCTTTGTTCCGCAGGCTGTAGATGAGGGGATTCAGGGCTGGAGTGACAATCGTGTAGAAAACAGAGATAATGTTGTCCTGTTTGGGGCTGTGAAAAGAACTGGGCAAAACATACATGAAAGTGGCAGCTCCATAGAACATCCCCACCACTGTCAGGTGGGAAGAGCAGGTGACAAGCGCTTTCTTCCTCCTTTCATTTGTGGGCATGTGGAGCACTGTGAACAGTATGAGGGTGTAGGAGGCAACTATGGCCGTAAGGGGAAGCAAGAGGAAGGTCACACCTGTCACATACACCAAGAGCTCATACCTGGAGCTATCTGCACAGACCAACTTCAGCAAGGGTGGGATCTCACAGAGAAGATGCCTGATTTCCAAAGACATGCAGAAAGGGAAGTGCATGGTGTAGACAGTGTGACCTAGAGCACTCAGGGATGCCAGGATCCAGGATGTAGCTACCATGAGCCAGCAGACCCTTGGTCTCATGTACACCATGTAGTTCAGAGGATGACAAATGGCCACATACCTATCATAGGCCATGAAGGCCAGTAGGAGGTCCTCTGCACCACCCATTGTCAGGGCCAGGAACATCTGCAGGGCACAGCCTTCAAAGGAGATGATGTATTCTCTGCGCAGAAAATCCACGAGGGCCTTGGGTGTGACAACTGATGTGAACAGGAGGTCCATGAGAGAGAGCTGCCCGAGCAGGTGGTACATGGGCACGTGGAGCCGGGTATCCATGGTGATGACCAGGAGCAGCAGGCTGTTGCTGATCAAGGCCAACATGTACAGGACTGTGATTGTGACACAGAGCAGTTCAGGAAATGCACAGTCATTCAGAATCCCCACCAAGATGAAGTCATGTCCGGCAGTGGAGTTCCATAGCTCCATTCTGCATGGTGTCTTCAGTTTCCTAGGATGGATGGATTCCCTGTGAAATCCTTCCAAAAAGTGTTTATCATAGCTTTGGATTGTCCAACATCACTATGAGGTGTTCTATAGGAATTCCGTGAGATGATATATTTTTCTTCTTTAGCTAGTTTCACCTCTAATTTCTGAAGTTCTAAATGATTTTATTGAATTATAACAAATAGCTCAATGAGGACCACGTATTTTAGCATGTT
Source organism: Lepus europaeus (assembly GCF_033115175.1). Classification (NCBI taxonomy): domain Eukaryota; kingdom Metazoa; phylum Chordata; class Mammalia; order Lagomorpha; family Leporidae; genus Lepus; species Lepus europaeus. The sequence continues at coordinate 58,686,164 of NC_084833.1, read as the reverse complement.
TTTAATAATTAAACATTTTGAAAGTCTTTCAATTAATCATACAGGAAAAAAATCCCAGAAAAAGATCTTTGTATGTAGGTTTAATTATCTCTCTCTTCTTAATAGAAAATACTCTTGGCATTGCTTTAGAATCTAGTTTCTCTGTTTTATGCAAAATCAACTTGGGATTCCAGTTCACTATTTGAAGTTTTAGTTATAGAAACCTTTTTGCTATCTTCTCCACTAGATGTGGTGTCTACCTTTACTTCCCACTTTATTGTTGACAGCTTCCTTCACAGAGGAATCTCTGGGCTCTTAGACCACATGATCTCTTGTGCTCTTCTACCATCCCGACATTCTTAATGAGTACCGTGCTACCCTGCTAGAGAAAACAAGGATTCTGGGATGAACTGAAATGTTGATGTGGTATAGATTTCGAAGATAAATCTGTAGAAACAGTAGCAAAGGATTTTGCTTATTTCAGGTAATGATTAAGGTGGGGGGCAGGAAAAAAAGAAAATAGATCTAATTTATAGAGGTACTGCAGATGTTTTGTTTTTATGATATGGTTTAAAATGAGCTACAAAAGAGGACATATTGGATATAGGAAAAGTCCAATAACTCAGCATTACTTGAGAGTCACAGCAATACTTCAAGTGTGAAAAGCAGATTTATCTACCGCACAAATCTTAGTAACACGAGGAAAGATGATGGTCTTGCTTACACCCTGAAGTCATAGGATAGTAAGGGAGGAAGAGACTGAGGAGTAGAGATAGGGTAGGGTTTGTGGAGCAGCAGTCACTTAAGTTGCTCTTTTTGAAGTGGTCTTTCACAACTGGGTGGAAGAGTTAGAAGGTACTCTGTAAGAAAAGAGGAGAATTTAGGTGCAAATTCATTTTTTAAAAAAGATTAACCCATTTATTTTGAAGGCAGAGTTTCAGAGAGAGAGGGAGAGTTTGAGAGAGAGTTTGAGAGAGAGAAATCTAACTGCTGGCTCACTCCCTGGATGGCTGCAATGGCTAAGGTCTAGTCAGGCTGAATCCAGGAGCCAGGAGCTTCTTCCAGGTCTCCCTTTTGGGTAGCAGGGTCCCAAGTATCTGGGCTATCTTTCACAGCTTTCCCATGCACATTAGCAGGGAGCTGGATAGAAAGTGGAGCAGCCAGGACATGAATTGGTAACCATATGGCATTGCAAGTGGCAGCTTTACCTGTTATGCCACAACACTGGTCCCAGTCGGAGAGAGAACATGGCATTGTGAATGTCAGGAGACTGACACAGAGTACAAGAATGTTCTCCCTGAAGCTTTGTTGCAATGAAATCTGGAAAAAAGTCATATAGAAAATGCTTTATTTAAAATGATTTTGTATGATCTTTTGGGGCCTGAAATCTTTCTTTTGCCTTACAAAAATAAAACTGTAGGTTTAATCTTACAACCTACAGTTTTATTTTTGTAAGGCAAAATACTGACTGGAAGACAGTTTTTATCAATAACAACAAAAATACTAGTTCAAAGGCAATTCTTTGCACTGTTTCTAGACTTGGAAAACTTTTGTTTTTGTTGAATAAACAGGTGGATGAATTGCAAAATCAAGTGAGGAAAATAATTAGCTGGATGCATTCCTCCAGATGTCTACACTATGAGTTTGAACAGGATTTCAAAGAACAGGAAAAACAGAGCTTGGGTTAAGTGATGTAATCAGTACTCAGGATCTTATCTAGATACTGTCTATCTCCCTCTGATTCAAGCTTCTTGCTTCCCCTTTTTTCTATTCACTGGTTCCTCGATGCTAGGAGTATCTTAAGGGAAAGTTCAGAGAATACACACTGGGCCTACGGAGGAAAAGTAGCTTGCTGGAATACTGAAGAGGCTGGGATTAATAAAGGAGCATTGTTGTACTTCATGGGAAATGGGAAAAGCCAAAAAGATTAAACTAAAATTTTGGAAGCATATAAGGTATTTGTTCTTCTTGTCAATGTTCAGTATTTAAAGAAAAAAAAATCTATGGGCTTCAAATTGGTTTTTCCTGTGGATTTGGACTTAGTGTCCAGCAGGTAAATAGGAGAGACACTTGAACTGATTTTATATTTGGGGACACACATCAGACTATTGGAGGCTGGGAAAGTCTAGGTGTACCAAAATGTAAGTACTGAGACTTTTACCAGGAGGCCAGTATCAGGAGTTCTAGTAACTCAGCTCTGACCAGGAACGCAGAATCACTGCAGATGACCCCACCTGTCCAAGGTGGGTATATATACAAGGCCTCAGAGTACAGCTTGGAGTGAATAAGGTATAAGGCCCAAATAAATAGATATCTGAGAGGCATAATAATGTGAGATCTTGATCATACAACTTCTGGTTCCCTCAAAACAGAGTCCTTACCTCAGCTGGTATTGGGCATAGCTGCCCTGGGATTCCTTTGAGGGATAAAGAGTTTGTAAAGATGAAAGAAGAGTGGCTGGTTCTTCTTGCACCGTCAGATACAGGTGTGTGCATGGCTGTGACTCAGTTGAGGAGTCAAAACCACCTTAGGTCCCTGGCCTTGAAAGTCATAGAAATGAATGCAGACAGGCAGCAGGAACATAGAACAGGATCCTGGGGAAACAGGAACCAAATCTCCCGGATGTCTCTCATCTCCTTAGAGAAAGTCTGTACAGCTGTAGATGGGCCTGGCTGGGTTCCTGAGTCCAGGTGCTCAGACTTTCATTTATTCCTCTCCTGCTGGGGGCTGTGGTGAAAGCAGAACACGGGAGGCATTTGAGGAAAGAGGAATGGGAGGAGCTGCTCCATGAGCCTGCCAGTGCCCAGGCTCCTGCCCCTGAGGGAGGCCTCATGGTCTCATCCTCCCAGGTGACATGACCTCCCCTGAAACTGTTGTTCCACGAAATGGGACTTTAATGAATCCCTGGAGTATGCCTCCTGGCCCTGGCCTGCCATTTCTGCAAGTTTCACTAACTCACTGAACTCTGAGGTCTGAGGACTCTATCTGCTCCACATGGTTCTTGCTGAAGCTGATGCTAACTAAATCGACAGTGTCATTAACTGCACTAAGACACAGGGGCCCCTGTCCAGCCAGCTCTCCAAAGTGTACAGTGGGTCTCATGGGTTCTGTAAGTGCTGTCACTCCCCATCTCCCTCTTTGTGCCCCTAACTAGGGCTAGTACTAGCTGGGGTAGGGTTTGGTGGTAGTGAATTATGCAATACTTCTTTTAATATCAGATCTTCTTTTGTTGCCATTTAATAAGCGTCTAATGCTATTTGATGCATCTTTCTATGGTTTTTCAGCTCTTTCTCCTTTTTTTCTCCCTCATTCATGTGTGTACATATGCTTGTTCTGAGGTTCTTTCTAACAAGTGGGCTCAGCTGCTTGGAGTTCTGGAATGATGACACAGCTCCTGCCTCTATCCATCACTGCGTTCATTCAGGCATTCTTCATCTCTCTCACAATTCTTTGCCTTACTCTCCTCATTTTGCATGCTCTTTAATCAGTGATTTCACCAGCAAATGCTGAAAACTGATGCTAGAATTGCTTTTTCTTTTCAACTTAAAGAAAATTTATAATGTTTTCCTTTTCTGATTATGAACAGAAAATACCAAGTACACAAGTATAACAGAATAACTATGTTCCTAAATCTGTATATATTAAATACATGAAACATGTTTAACCTAAGTCAAACTTTTAAAAAAGAAATGTGTAAGATGTCCTTTTATTTTTTCAACTTAATATTTATTTATTATTTTTGTGATACATTTTAGCTTATATTATAGTGAAAGGTGTGATGCATCACTACATAAAAAATTCAACAACAAAAAAATACCAAAAAGGACATACTTCAGCAGGAATATTGGCAAGAGCTATAAACTGGAATCAAATGAAAAGATGTTCATATATCATATATAGTAAATTTTAAATTAGCCACAGATTATTAAAACTAGAGTAGTATGTAATTATTTTTTTTAAATTTATTTGACAGAGTTAGTGAGAGAGAGAGAGACAGAGAGAAAAGTCTTCCTTCCATTGGTAACCCCCCAAATGGCTGCCACGGCTGGTGCTGTGCTGATCCGAAGCCAGGAACCAGGTGCTTCCTCCTGATCTCCCATGCGGGTGCAGGGGACCAAGCACTTGGGCCATCCTCCATTGCCTTCCCTGGCAACAGTAGAGAGCTGGACTGGAAGAGGAGCAGCTGGGACTAGAACCCAGTGCTCATATGGGATGCCAACGCCCCAGGTGGAGGATTAACCAAGTGAGCCACGGCACCGGCCCCAGAGTAGTATGTAATTCTTAACACTCTTACAAAGATTTAAAACAAAGATTGGCAAGTACTAATTTGCAGCATAAGTGATAAACATAGGCTTTTCTTTCTTCTTCTGTTTTGTTGGATTTTCAACATGGAGAAAGAGAGGACATTGCTATTTACATGATAAGCGTAAGTGAAGCAATATTTATAATTCATGATACTCAGTTTATAAATAATACCAATGGTATGACATCCACACAATGTTTATACTCTCTCACTATATTAATTTTTTCAAATAAGATAAGACGTGATATTGGATCACCAGTCACATTCATTTTGTTGCTACTGTCAGGATTTCATTTTTATTGCTGAGTAATATCCTATTATATATACAAATCACAAGCTGTTGATCTAGTTATCATTTGATAGACATCTAGGTTGATTTCATATTTTTTTTTTGTATCATGAAATAAGCTGCTAAACAGGAGAGTGGTGGTATCTCTTTAATAAGCTGATTTCAACTTCTTTTGGAATATTCCCAGGATTGAGATAGCTGGGTCATATGGTAGATGATTTTTAGTTTTCTGAGGAATCTGCAGAGTGTTTTCCACAACAGTTGTACAGTTTGGGTACACACCAACAATGTACTAGGGCATTTTTCATCCACAACTTCGCCAGATTTGTTTATCTTTTGATTTTTGGGTATTAACTATTCTACCTAGAGTGAGGTGATGCCTTATTGGGGATTTTTTACATACATTTACTGGTGGCTACTGATCCTGAGTATTTACTCGTGTGTCTGTTGACCATTTATATTTCATTCTTTGAAAAATACCTGTTCATATCCTTTGCCCATTTCTTCACTGAACTGTTTGTTTCCTTGTTGATTTTCTTGAGCTCCTTATATATTCTGAGTATTAATCTTTTACCAGAGTGCAGTTTGCAAATATTTTCTCCCATTTTTTTTCAGTTGTCCCTTCACTTTGTTAATTGTTTTCTATGTTGTTCAGAATATTCTTAGCTTAATGCAATCCCATTTGTTCACTTTTGCTTTTATTGCCTGTACTTTTGGGATCTCATCCAAGAAGTATTTGCCTAGACCAATGTCTTCCAGGTTTCCCCCTGTTTTCTTCTAGTAATCCGATGGTTTCAGATCTCAAATTTAGATTCTTAATTCATTGTGAGTGGTTTTTGTATAGGGCATAAGGTAATGGTATTGTTTCAAACTTATGCACATGGAAATCCAAATACTCCAGTTCCATTTGTTAAAGATTGTCCTTTCTTCAGGGAATTATTTTAGCTCATTTGCTAAAGCTTAATTGTTTGTATATGTGTGCGCTATTTTCTGAGGATTTTTATTCTGTTTCATTGGTATACATATTTATTTTATACTAGTACCAAGTTGTTTTGATTTTAATAGACCTGTAATATGTCTTGAAATCTGTTATTGTGGTATCTCTGGCTTTGTTTTTTATTATTTAAGATTATTTCAGCTATTTGGGATTAGGGGTCTTTTGTGTTTGCATATCGATTTTAGAATTGATTTTTCCAGTTCTGTGCAGAATTTCCTTGCAATTAAATTGGGGTTGCCTTGAATCCTTAAATTGTTTTGAGTAACATAGTTATTTTGATGGTATTAATTTTTCATGAACATGGAAATTTTTTCCATTTTTGTTATATTTCTCTATTTCTTTCATTAATGTTATATAAATTTCATTGTAGGGATCTTTCACATCTTGGGTTAAATTTGTCTCAAGGTATTTAATTTTTTTGTAGGTATTGTGAATGGGTCTGATCTTACAAGTTCTTTCTTAGCCAGAATGTTGTTTGTGTATAAGAATGCTATTGATTATTGTGTGTTGATTTTATAGCTTGCAACTTTGCTGAATTCTCCTGAGTTATAACTTTCTTAAATGGACTAGTTTGGTTCCCCCCTATATAAGTATCATATCATCTACAGACAAGCATAATTTGACTTCTTTCTTTCCAACTCGTATCCATTTTTTTTTTTCTTGTATGATTGTTCTGGCTAAATCTCCTAGAATTATATTGAATAATAGTGGTGAGAATGTACATCCTTGTCTGGTTCCAGATCTTTGTGGATATGCTTCCAAATGTTCTCCATCCAAAATTATGCTAGTTGTGGGTTTCTCATATATTGCCTTTATTGTGTTGCGGTACGTTCATATGTAACCAATTTTTAATATTTTTAATGCAGAAAGGATGTTATAGTTTATCAAATTCTTTCTTTGCATGTATAAAAATAATCATATTGTTTTATCCTCCATTTTGTTGATATGATGTTTATTGATTTGCATGTGCTGAACCATTCCTGCATACCTGGGATAAATCCCACTTGCTCATGTTGGATGTTCTTTTTGATGGGTTGTTGGATTTGATTTACCAGTATTTTGTTGAGCATTTTTTGCATCTATGTTCATTATGGATATTGCTCTATTGTTCTCTTTTGTTGTTATTGTATCTTTCTCTGGTTTTGGAACTAAGGTAATCCTGGCCTCATAGAATGAGTTTGGAAGGGTTCCCTCTCAGTTATTTTTAATAGTTTAAGAAGAACTGGTATTATTACTACTTTCTTGAAAGTTTAGTTGAATTCAGCAGTGAAAAGATTCATTTTACTTATTTGAAAGGCAGAGTTACAGTCAGAGTAAGAGAGAGAAAGTCTTCCACCCAGTGGTTCACTCCCCAAATGGCCACATTGACTGGATCTGGGCTGATCCAAAGCCAGGAGCCAGGAGCCCCTTCTGGGTCTCCCACATGGGGGCAGGGGCTCAAGAACTTGGGCCATCCTCTACGGCTTTCCCAGGCCATAACATAGAGCTGGATTGGGGTAGAGCAGTTGGGACTTGAACTAACTGTCGCCCATATGGGATGCCTGCACTGCAGGTGGCAGTTTTATCTACTTTGCACAGTGCCAGCATCTGTGCCTTTCTTTTATTAGATGAGAGGCTCTTTATTATTGATTCAGGCAGCCTTGGTTACTGGTTTATTCATATTTTCACTGTCTTCATGCCTCCATTTTGGTGAATTATATGTGTACATAAATCTATCCATTTATTCTACATTTTCCAATTTATAGGTTTATAGTTGTTTGCAATGATTCCCAATATTCTTTGTATTTCTGAAGTATCAGTTGCAACATCTCATTTTTCATCTCTGACTTTATTAATTTAAGTCTTCTCCCTTTTTTTTTGGTTAGCTTGGCCAGTGGTTTATCAATTTTTTTTTAAACAGCTCTTCATTTTACTGATCTTTTCTATAGTTTATTTCAATTAAAAATTCTTCTTGAATCTTTATTGTTTGTTTCTTCTACTTATTGGGGGCTTGGTTTTTCATGTTTCCTTTTGTCCTTGGGATCCATTGTTAGATTATTATATGATACTTTTCAAATTTTTTGATGTATGTACTTACTGCTATCAACTTTCCTCTTAACACTGCTTTTGCTGTATCTCATTATTTTTAATATGTTGTGTTATCATTTTTATTCATCCCAAGGAAGTTTTTGCTGTTCTATTTGATTTCTCCTATAACACACTGTTCATTCAGGAGCATGGTATTCCAATTCCATATGTTTCCACATTTTATAGAGTTTCTTTTGCTGTTAATTTCCATCTTTAAACCATAGTGGTCAGAAAAGATATATGGTGAAATTTTTTTTTGGAATTTGTTGAGACTACTTATGGCCTAGTATATGGTATATCTTAGAAAATTTTTTCACTCACTTATGAAATACTATGTATTCTGCAGCTGTTGTATGGAATGTTCTATAGATACCTATGAGGTCCATTTGGTCTACAATATATTAGTGATTAGCTCTGTTATTTCTTTTCTGAATTTTTTGGCCTGGTTATTCTGCTCAGTATTGAAAGTGGTGAGCAAATATCTACCATTAAAATTATATTGGAGTTTACATCTTCTTTCAGATTCATTAACAAAAAACTGGGTGCCCATTCAACAAATGGTGCTGGGGAAACTGGATTTCCACTTGCAGAAGCATGAAGCAAGACCTTACACCTTACACAAAAATCCACTCAACATGGATCAAATCTAAATCTATGACCCGACACCATCAAATTATTAGAGAACATCGGAAAAACCCTATAATATATAGGCACAGGCAAAGACTTCTTGGAAAAGACCCCAGAGGCACAGGCAGTCAAAGCCAAATTAACTATTGGGATTGCATCAAATTGAGAAGTTTCTGTACTTCAAAAGAAACAGTCAGGAAAGTCAAGAGACAACCAACAAAATGGGAAAAAATATTTGCAAACTATGCAACAGATAAAGGGTTAATAACCAGAATCTACAAAGAGATCAAGAAACTCCACAACATCAAAACAAACAGCCCACTTAAGAGATGGGCCAAGGACCTCAATCGACATTTTTCAAAAGAGGAAATCCAAATGGCCAACAGACACATGAAAATATGTTCAGGATCACTAGCAATCCGGGAAATGCAAATCAAAACCACAATGAGGTTTCACCTCACCCCAGTTAGAATGGCTCACATTCAGAAATCTACCAACAATAGATGCTGGAGAGGATGTGGGGAAAAAGGAACACTAACCCACTGTTGGTGGGAATGCAAACTGGTTAAGCCACTATGGAAGTCAGTCTGGAGATTCCTCAGAAACCTGAATATAACCCTACCATACAGCTCAGCCATCCCACTCCTTAGAATTTACCCAAAGGAAATTAAATTGACAAAAGAACTTCTGCACCTCAATGTTTATTGCAGCTCAATTCGCAATAGCTAAGACCTGGAACCAACCCAAATGCCCATCAACAGTAGACTGGATAAAGAAACTATGGGACATGTACTCTATAGAATACCTTACAGCAGTCAAAAACAATGAAATCCGGTCATTTGCAACAAAATGGAGGAATCTGGAAAACATCATGCTGAGTGAAATAAGCCAGTTCCAAAGGGACAAATATAATATGTTCTCCCTGATCGGTGACATCTGAGAACCTAAAAGGAAACCTGTAGAAGTGACATGGACACTATGAGAAACAATGACTTGATCAGCCCTTGTCCTGACTGTCGAGGGACAACTTACTACTTTATTCCTTTTAGTATTTTTTTGTTCTACTGAATACTATTGGTTGAACTCTGCAATTAACACACAATTATTCTCAGGTGTTTAAATTTAACTGAAAACTGATCCCTGTTAAATATAAGAGTGGGAATAATACAGAGAGGAGATGTACAGTTCGGCACATGCTCAATTGGACTTACCACTAATGGTAGAGTTAGAAACATGCCAGGGGATTCCAATTCAATCCCATCAAGGTGGCATGTACCAATGCCATCTCACTAGTCAAAGTGATCAGTTTCAGTTCATAATTGATTATAATGATAGGATTAAGAGTCAAAGGGATCACATAAGCAAGACTAGTGTCTGCTAATACTAACTGATAGAATTAAAAAGGAGAGAATGATCCAACATGAGAATTGGGATACACAGCAGACTCACAGAATGGCAGATGTCCTAAACAGCACTCTGGCCTCAGAATCAGCCCTTGAGGAATTTGGATCTGGCTAAAAAGCCCATGAGAGTATTTCAGGCATGGAAAGCCAAGACAATGTGGAAAAAAAAAAAAAAAAAAAAAAAACCACCACCAAAAAAACAAAACCTAAATGAAAGATTCCTGTGAGTGAGATCCCAGTGGAAAGAATGGGCCATCAAAGAAGGAGGTACCTATCTCCAAAGGGAGGAGAGAACTTCCACTTTGACAATGGTCTTGTCTAAATAAAATTGGAGTTGACGAACTCAAGAGGGTTCCATAGCCTTGGCAGCACATGGCAAGAGCCTCGGGTTATTACTGACTTCATAAATAATAGTGTCAATTGTTAAATCAACAACGGGAGTCACTGTGCACTTACTCCCCATATAGGATCTCTGTCCTTAATGTGTTGTACTATGTGAATTAGCGGTATAACTAGTACTCAAACAGTACTTTATACTTTGTGTTTCTGTGTGGGTGCAAACTGTTGAAATCTTTACTTAGTATATACTAAATTGATCTTCTGTGTATAAAGATAATTGAAAATGAATCTTGATGTGAATGGAATGGGAGAGGGAGTGGGAGATGGGATGGTTGTGGGTGGGTAGGAGGTTATGTGTGGAAAAAGCCACTATAATTCAAATGTTGTACTTTGGAAATTGAATTTATTGACTAAAAGTTAAATAAAAAGAAATTAAAAAAAAACTTAGAAAAAGAAAACCATGGTCCCGTATCATTGGATGCACATATATTTTCTATAGTCACATCTTTTTGTTGAATTGACCCCTTAATCATTATATAGTAACCTTCTTTGCCTTTCAACAATTTTTGTCTTAAAGTCCATTTTGTTTGCTGAGTATAGCTATTCTTGCTCTCTTTGGATTTTCATTTGCATGGAATATCTTTTTCCATTCTCTCACTCTGTATGTGTGTTTGTGGTGAAGTATATTTCTTGTATGCAGCATATTCCTTGTAGGCTCTTTTTAAAAATCCATTCAGCCAGTCTGTATCTTTGTGTGTGTGTATGTGTGTGTGTGCATGTGTGGTTTAACTTATTTTATAAAACAGTTTTATTTATATAAGGGGAAACATTTCATGTATTTTGTATATGCAATTTTGAGTGTAATGAAACTCCGCACACTACACTCCCTCTTTCCTACCCTTTCTCCTCTCTCCTTTCTTATTTCTCTTTTAATTTTTAGAACAACAAACTTTCAATTTATTTTACAATCACAAACTTAACCATCCACTAAATAAGGAACTCATCAAGTAGTAAAAAACTGCTCCTCAAGAGTATAGACAAGAGCTACAAACAATAATCAAATCTCAAAATGTCAATTTCTCTCATTTACATTACATTTTTTTTACCATGTATGTGAGTTACCATAAATCAGTGAAAACATGATATTTATCTCTTCAGACTGAATTATTTCACTAAATCTGATGGTCTTCAATTGCATCCATTTTTTTCTGAAAAATAGGATTTCATTTTTCATGGCTTTGTAGTATTCCCAAATTTCTTTATCCAGTCATAGTTGATATACATATCTTAGCCATCATACATTTTACTGTAATACACAGTTATTTTTATATGTAATCAAAAAGGTATACAAATATGCTTATAAATATTAAAAAATTTTTAGAAGTTCATTCTAACATGTAAATATACAAAATTTTGTTATCTAGTCATCAACTGATGTACATCTAGGTTGATTCCATATCTATACTATTATAAATAGAACTGTAATAAACATGGGATTACAGACTACTCTTTTATATTCTGATTTAACTTCCTTTTGGGCAAATTCTCAGGAGTGGAATGGCTGGGTCAGGTGCACTGGCCCACTCCTCTACATCACTACTTTAATATATCCCTTGGTAAAAAGGAAAAAAAAGAATCACTAACTCTTTTATAAGTTTTACTTATTTATTTGTCTATTTATTTATTCATTTATTTTAAGGGCAAAGCATCAAAGGGAGAGAGAAAGCGACAGAGAGAGAATCTTTCATCTGCTGGTTTGTTGCCAAAATGGTTGCAACAGCTAGGCCTGGGCCAGGGTGAAGCCAGGAACTCCACTGGGGTCTCCTATACAAGTGGTAGGAACCTGAGCATTTTGGCCACCCTTCTTTGCTTTCCTAGGTATATTAGCAGAGATCTAGGTCAGAACTTAAGTAACTGTGACATGAATCAGCACTTTTACATGGAATGCATGCATCTTAATCAGTGCCTTAACCTTCTACATAAGCCAGACTCACAATTTGCTTAATTTTAAATAATGAAAACCATTTTCATGTACATATAGATTCAATAAAATGTGTATATGTAAAACAAAGGCAAGGAAACTGTATAGGTGATTTTTGCTTTTTCAAATTTCCACAGTTTTAGTTTGTTTTTTTTTTTTAAAGAACTTACCTTAATTTTATTGATTATGTTTAGATTTTATTTTATGGCTTAACTTTATATAGACATTAACCAATGTAAGATGATTTCTATGTTGAAAAAAAAAGAGTTTCTGACTTTTTAAAAAAACACTAATTTCAATAATAATAATAGCTACATAAGACAAAATATTTTGGAGTTCTTCTACTGCATGAATTTAAGTTCTTAATTTTTGCCATAAATCTCCCAACACCAACTAACAATAAAACATACACAGTTTAGCTAGAAAGTAAAATACTTATACTTCCTTGGCTGTGGACATAGACTCACACTTACAGTCATCTCAAAAACATGAACCTCTTGCAATTATTTCATATATCTGAACACATCTGTATATTTGTACACATACACATACATAACACACATAATGGATTTATTTCCCAGTTATTGTATCTCTATTTACTATGTTAAGCTTGATGCTTATAATTTTAATTTATTTATTTCTTTAATTTTATTTTTAGACATTGGAAAATAGTCACATATTTTTGAATATTTGCAAGTAGAAATATCAGGCTTCCTTTCTCTGGTCTGTTTCACCATCTCAACATAGTGTCTGTAATCATTGTGAACCCCTTCTCAGATCTGTAATACAAATGCAGTACACATCTATCATTCCGCCCCACTAATCACTCAAACTGTTATCTACTCAATAAGTTCAATATAACATCTCAGTATCATTTTCACTATTAGCAGATTGAGTCAGTACAAAGAAAACAGACCTCCTATAATGTTAACAGGATTTTGTAGTTGACTGAGTCAAAACTCTGCTTCTCACTGCTACATGATGTTGTCCTGTAACATTAATTTTCTACCAAGTCTACTAAGTAGTGCATCAGGAGGATGCTCTACCACAGAATGCATCAATGATACACATCGTGGTTCTTTTAGTCTCTTTTAGAACATGGTCTTCAATATTCCAAGTTCAGCATGATATGTGCCAAGTGTGTTCAGCTTAACATTGTTGTACACAGCAGATATATAGAGAATTTAAAAGTGTTCATATCCTCACTGATATAGGTTAACATTTAAAAAATGGATATGTAACAATTTTCTTTGGAGGAAGAACCCATAGTGAGAGGCAAGCCATAAACACACTCTACGGAGCTGAGTGTGCCAGCAACACATATCTTCCCAGGACCCTTCTCAAGGCCCCTGTGACTTCTTTATTCCGCAGGCTGTAGATGAGGGGGTTCAGAGCTGGAGTGACAATCGTGTAGAAAACAGAGATGATGTTGTCCTGTTTGGGGCTGTGAAAAGAACTGGGCAAAACATACATGAAAGTGGCAGCTCCGTAGAACATCCCCACCACAGTCAAGTGGGAAGAGCAGGTGACAAGCACTTTCTTCTTCCCCTCATTTGTGGGCATGTGGAGCACTGTGAACAGTATGAGAGTGTAGGAGGCAACTATGGCCGTAAGGGGAAGCAAGAGGAAGGTCACACCTGTCACATACACCAAGAGCTCATACCTGGAGCTATCTGCACAGACCAACTTCAGCAAGGGTGGGATCTCACAGAGAAGATGCCTGATCTCCAAAGACATGCAGAAAGGGAAGTGCATGGTGTAGACAGTGTGACCTAGAGCACTCAGGGATGCCAGGATCCAGGATGTAGCTACCATGAGCCAGCAGACCCTTGGTCTCATGTACACCATGTAGTTCAGAGGATGACAAATGGCCACATACCTGTCATAGGCCATGAAGGCCAGTAGGAGGTCCTCTGCACTACCCAGTGTTAGGGCCAGGAACATCTGCAGGGCACAGCCTTCAAAGGAGATGATGTATTCTCTGCGCAGAAAATCCACGAGGGCTTTGGGTGTGACAACTGATGTGAACAGGAGGTCCATGAGAGAGAGCTGCCCGAGCAGCTGGTACATGGGCACGTGGAGCCGGGTATCCATGGTGATGACCAGGAGCAGCAGGCTGTTGCTGATCAAGGCCAACATGTACAGGACTGTGATTGTGACACAGAGCAGTTCAGGAAATGCACAGTCATTCAGAATCCCCACCAAGATGAAGTCACGTCCGGCAGTGGAGTTCCATAGCTCCATTCTGCGTGGTGTCTTCAGTTTCCTAGAATGAATGGATTCCCTGTGAAATCCTTCCAAAAGGTGTTTATCATAGCTTTGGATTGTCCAACATCACTGTGAGGTGTTCTATAGGAATTCCATGAGATGATATATTTTTCTTCTTTAGCTAGTTTCACCCCTAATTTCTGAAGTTCTAAATGGTTTTATTGAATTATAACAAATAATCAGCTAAATGAGGAACAGGCATTTTGGGAACATTGTTAAAAGTTATTCATTTTTAAATATCTTCAAATAAGTATTCAGGACAATGAGCACAGGGAAAGATCTTTGTAGATAGGTCAAATTTTCTCATTCTTCATAATTAACAAATACACTGGGTAGCGGGCTAAAATCAAGCTTCTGTGTTTTGTTTAAAATCAACCTGGAATTGCACTTCAGTTTTTGAAATGTTGTTTATAAGACTTTTGCTCTCTGGTATTTCCCTTTACTTCCCACTCTTGTTGGAATTTCTGGACTCTTAGACCATTTGATCTCTTGTAATCTTCGACTAACCTCACAGTCTTTATGAATGCTATTCAGCTAGAGGAAAATAGAATTCTGGGATGAATTGAAAGGTTGTTGTGTTATAGATTTTGAAGATAGATCTGAAGATAGATCTGGAGTAACTTTACAAAAGATGTATGCTTATTTTCATGTAATGGTAAGATATTTACTCTGGAGGGAGAGATAAAAAAGACGTTAGATTATAGAGGTACTGCATGTGTTTAGTCTTCATGGTATATGATAAAATAATAAGCTATGGAAGAGGAAGCATTGTATATAGGAATGGTCCAATACCCCATCACTACCTGGGATTCATAGGAATGTTTTGAGCATGAAAATGAGATTCTCTGATCCCACAACTCTTAGTAACAGAAGGAAGAATGCTGGTCCAGCTAAACCCTGAACTCATGTGATAGTGCTGGTGAAGGAGGTGAGGAGAGAAGACAGTGATGAGCTTTTGGGCAGCCCTGTATTAACCTGCTCTTTATGAACGGCTCCTTCAAAACTGGATGGAAAACTTAGGAGATACCTCGGAATAGAAGAGGGGAATTTATGCCCAAACTCTTCACCTTTCCCTGGTATCAACCTCCCTTATTCCTCCTATATTCTATTTATGATTTCGCCTTAGTCAACTGGGAATTTGGACCTTTAAGTGGTAGGATTAGAAAAGTAGGATATTAAAAGTTGTATATGATAAATCTCCATCCATTCATCCATTCATTTTATACTGAATGACTAAATAACTAAAGTCATTCTATAGTGAATGATTTTAGATTGACTAAAGATCCTACAATGTATCAAGTGCTACACTTGATACTAAGATAATTGTATCCAGGTAAAAAATCCATCACAAGATACCTACATCCATTTGATGGTGATGACTGATACCAGAAAGAAATGTGAGTCCATGTAAGTTTCAAGAAAGGATTGCACGGTGGTACATAAGCTATGAACAGAGGGTGAATAGAAGCTGGCTGTGCAACAAAGGGCAATGTTATATAATAAAGAGAGAAAACATGACTTTGTGAAAGTCAGGAGACTGGCATAGAGTACAAGAACATTTTCCCTTTACATCTGCAACAATGAAATCTGGACAAAAAAATCTCCTTAAACGTTTCTCATCATCCTTTGGGACCTGGAATCTTTCCTTTGCCTCACAAAAGATGGTTTTGCCTATTGACAACAAAAAGATGAGTTCAAAGACAATTCCTAGTACTTTTCCTAATAAATATTAGACTTGGAATGTTTTTATTTTTGACAAATAAAAAGTTTAATGGACAGAGAAATTAATGAAGGAAGACAACTAACTGGATGCATTCTTCTAGATCTCTAGAGGAATGAATTTGAACTGGCTTTTTTTTTTTTTTGACAGGAAGAGTGTGCAGTGAGAGAGAGAGAGAGACAGAGAAAGGTCTTCCTTTTCAGTTGGTTCACGCCCCAGTGGCTGTTGCAGCCAGCGTACTGCAGCCAGTGTACTGCAGCCGGTGCACCGCACTGATCTGAAGCCAGGAGCCAGGTGCTTCTCCTGGTCTCTCATGCAGGTGCAGGGCCCAAGCACTTGGGCCATCCTCTACTGCACTCCCAGGCCGCAGCAGAGAGCTGGATTGGAAGAGGAGCAACCAGGACAGAATCCAGTGCCCCAACCGGGACTAGAACCTGGGGTGCCAGCACTGCAGGTGGAGGATTAGCCTATTGAGCTGCAGTGCCGGCCTGAACTGGCTTTCAAAAAGGAAAAAAAGCAAAACTTGGGTTAAGTGATGCAACCAGCACTTAAGATGTTATCTACTGGCCACCACTGATCAAGACTTGTTTTCTCTCCTTTTCATTCATTGGTTCCTTCATGCTAAGGCCATCTTAAGAGACATGTCAGAGAACACACTGGACCTTCAGATGAAGAGCAACTTGCTGGAAAACTGAAGCAGCTGAGATTAATAGTGTAGCATTATTGTACTTCATCAGAAATGGTTGCAATCAATTAAGATGCAACAAAAATTATAAAGAATATAATTTTTTCTCCTCATCATAATTCAATATTTAAAAACATTATGGACTTTAAATTAGATTTTTCTGTGGCTTTAGACTTAGTGTCTAGCCAGCATTTAGGAAAAAGAAACTTTAATTGACATTATATAGTTATCTTTTGAGTATTAATGATTTGAGGACCCACATTGTAGTATTGGAGGCCAAAAAAATCCAGGTATAGCAAAACCAAGTACTGAGACTTTTACTAGGAGGTCAGCATCAGGAATTCTAGTAACTAGGCTCTGGCCAGTAGTACAGAATGATTGCAGGTGACCCCAACCATCAACATGGATACACATATAGAGAACTTAGAGTATAACTTGGAGTGAAAAAGCTATAAAGGAGAAGAAACTAGATATCTGAGAAGCATAATAGTGTGAAGTCTTGATACTTTTGCTCAAGACTTCTCAAATATATATGTTGTCTTGAAACAGAGACAGAGCCTTACCTCAGCTGGGATGGGCACATTTGCCATGGGATTCCTTTAAGGGATGAAGAGTTTGTAAAGGGAAAGAAAGAGGAGGCGGTTCTCCTGGCAGGGTCAGATGTAGATGTGCATTTCTGTGACTGGGTTCAGGGCTCCAAGCCACCTCTGATCATTGGCATTGAAAGTCCTCACTGGAGATGGAGATGAATGCAGACAGGCAGCAGGAACATACAACAGGATCCTGGGGAAACAGGAACCAAATCTCCCCGGATGTCTCTCATCTCCTTAGAGAAAGTCTGTACAGCTGTAGATGGGCCTGGCTGGGTTCCTGAGTCCAGGTGCTCAGACTTTCATTTATTCCTCTCCTGCTGGGGGCTGTGGTGAAAGCAGAACACGGGAGGCATTTGAGGAAAGAGGAATGGGAGGAGCTGCTCCATGGGCCTGCCAGTGCCCAGGCTCCTGCCCCTGAGGGAGGCCTCATGGTCTCATCCTCCCAGGTGACATGACCTCCCCTGAAACTGTTGTTCCACGAAATGGGACTTTAATGAATCCCTGGAGTATGCCTCCTGGCCCTGGCCTGCCATTTCTGCAAGTTTCACTAACTCACTGAACTCTGAGGTCTGAGGACTCTATCTGCTCCACATGGTTCTTGCTGAAGCTGATGCTAACTAAATCGACAGTGTCATTAACTGCACTAAGACACAGGGGCCCCTGTCCAGCCAGCTTTCCAAAGTGTACAGTGGGTCTCATGGGTTCTGTAAGTGCTGCCACTCCCCATCTCCCTCTTTGTGCCCCTAACTAGGGCTAGTACTAGCTGGGGTAGGGTTTGGTGGTAGTGAATTTTGCAATACTTCTTTTAATATCAGATCTTCTTTTGTTGCCATTTAATTAGCATCTAATGCTTTGTAGCAAGTGGGCTCAGTTGCTTGGAGTTCTGGAATGATGACACCTATTTTGGTCATGAGTTACTAACTGCCCCAGAAGAGTCTAGCTTCAGGGACATACTGTCTGAAGCTGAGACAGGTCCCCAAGGGCTGAATGCTATCGGCTGACTGTACTCCAAAAAAGTCCTTCCTTAAAAGTTGGTCTGGGAAGCACATGTACATGTTTGCCACATTATTTAATGTTTCTTTTTTATTTATTTCCATCTATTTCTTTTTTTTTCATTTTCAAATCTCTTTATATACAGAAGATCAGTTTAGTACATATAAAGTAAAGATTTCAACAGTTTGCACCCACATAGAAACACAAAGTGAAAAATACTGTTGGAGTACTAGTTATAGCATTAAATCACAATGTATAGCACATTAAGGACAGAGATCCTACATGATATTTTTTAAAAACTGATTAATTTTCTGTGCAATTTCCAATTTAAAACCAGGTTTTTTCTTTTTTCATTTTTAATTATCTTTATATACGGAAGATCGATTCAGTATATACTAAGTAAAGATTTCATCAGTTTGCACCCACACAGAAACACAAAGTGTAAAAATACTATTTCAGTACTAGTTATAGCATTACTTCACATTGAACAACACATTAAGGACAGATCCCACATGAGACGTAAGTAAACAGTGACTCCTGTTGCTGACTTAACAATTTGACACTCTTGTTTATGGCGTCAGTAATCTCCCTGGGATCTAGTCATGAGTTGCCGAGACTATGGAAGCCTTTAGGGTTTGCCGACTTTGATCTTATTCCGACAGGGTCATAGTCAAAGTGGAAGTTCTCTCCTCCCTTCAGAGAAAGGTACCTCCTTCTTTGATGGCCCGGTTCTTTCCACTGGGATCTCACTTGCAGAGATCTTTCATTTAGGTCTTCTTTTTTTTTTTCCAGAGTGTTTTAGCTTTTCATGCCTACAATACTCTCATGGGCTCTTCAGCCAGATCCGAATGCCTTAAGGGCTGATTCTGAGGCCAGAGTGCTGTTTAGGACATCTGCCATTCTATGAGTCTGCTGTGTCTCCCACTTCCCATGATGGATCCTTCTCTCCCTTTTTGATTCTATCAGTTAGTATTAGCAGACACTAGTCTTGTTTGTATGATCCCTTTGACTCTTAGACCTATCAGTGTGATCAATTGTGAACTGAAGTTGATCACTTGGACTAGTGAGGTGGCATTGGTACATGCCACCTTGATGGGATTGTATTGGAATCCCCTGGCACATTTCTAACTCCACCATTTGGGGCAAGTCCTATTGAGCATGTCCCCAATTGTACATCTCCTCCCTCTCTTTTTCCCACTCTTATATTTAACAGGGATCACTTTTCAGTTAAAATTTAAACACCTGAGAATAATTGTGTGTTAATTGCAGAGTTCAAATAATAGCACTAGAACAAAAAAATACTATAATGGATAAAGTATTGCATTGTACATCAACAGTCAGGAGAAGAGCTGATCAAGTCACTGTTTCTCATAGTGTCCAATTCACTTCAACAGGTTTCCCCTTTGGTGCTCAGTTAGTTGTCACTGATCAGGGAGAACATATGATATTTGTCTCTTTGGGACTGGCTTATTTCACTCAGCATGATGTTTTCCAGATTCCTCCATCTTGTTGCAAAAGTTTGAATTTCACTGTTTTTGACTGCTGTATAGTATTCTATAGAGTACATATGCCATAATTTCTTTATCCAGTCTACTGTTGATGGGCATTTGGGTTGGTTCCAGGTCTTAGCTATTGTGAATTAAGCTGCAATAAACATTAATGTGCAGATGGCTTTTTTGTTTGCCAAATTAATTTCCTTTGGGTAAATTCCAAGGAGTGGGATGGCTGGGTTGAATGGTAGGGTTATATTCAGGTTTCTGAGGAATCTGCAGACTGACTTCCATAGTGGCTTAACCAGTTTGCATTCCCACCAACAGTGGGTTAGTGTCCCTTTTCCCCCACATCCTCTCCAGCATCTATTGTTGGTATATTTCGGAATGTGAGCCATTCTAACTGGGGTGAGGTGAAACCTCATTGTGGTTTTGATTTGCATTTCCCTGATTGCTAGTGATCCTGAACATATTTTCATGTGTCTGTTGGCCATTTGGATTTCCTCTTTTGAAAAATGTCTATTGATGTCCTTGGCCCATCTCTTAAGTGGGTTGTTTGTTTTGTTGTTGTGGAGTTTCTTGATCTCTTTGTAGCCTCTGGTTATCAACCCTTTGTCTGTTGCATAGTTTGAAAATATTTTTTTTCCCATTCTGTCGGTTGCCTATTCACTTTCCTGACTGTTTCTTTTGAAGTACAGAAACTTCTCAATTTGATGCAATCCCAAATGTTAATTTTGGCTTTGACTGCCTGTGCCTCTGGGGTATTTTCCAAGAAGTCTGTGCCAGTACCTATATCTTGCAGGGTTTTTCCAATGCTCTCATAATTTGATGGTGTCAGGTCGTAGATTTAATTCTTTAATCCATGTTGAGTGATTTTTTGTGTAAGGTGAAAGGTAGGGGTCTTGCTTCATGATTCTACACGTGGAAATCCAGTTTTCCCAGCACCATTTATTGAATAGACTGTCCTTACTTCAGGGATTGGTTTTGGATCCTTGATCAAATATGAATTGGCTGTAGATGTTTGGATTGATTTCTGGTGTTTCTATTCTGTTCCATTGGTCTATCATTGGTCTATCCATCTGTTTCTGTACCAGTACCATGCTGTTTTGATAACAACTGCCCTGTAGTATGTCCTGAAATCTGGTATTGTGATGCCTCCGGTTTGTTTTTGTTGTACAAGATTGCTTTAGCTATTTGAGGTCTTTTGTGTCTTCATATGAATTTCAGCATCATTTTTTCCAGATCTGAGAAGAAGGTCTTCAGTACCTTGATTGGTAATGCATTGAATGCATAAATTGCTTTTGGGAGAATGGACATTTTATGATATTAATTCTTCCAATCCATGAGCAAGGAAGATTTTTCCATTTTTTGGTATCCTCTTCTATTTCTTTCTTTAAGGTTTTGTAGTTTTCATCGTAGAGATCTTTAACGTCTTTGGTTAAGTTTATTCCAAGGTATTTGATTGTTTTTGTAGCCTTTGTGAATGGGATTGCTCTTAGAAGTTCTTCCTCAGCCGTGGCATTGCCTGTGTATACAAAGGCTGTTGATTTTTGTGCATTGATTTTATGTCCTGCTACTTTGCCAAACTCTTCTATGAGTTCCAATAGTCCATCTATTTCAAAGGTAGAGTCAGAGAGCCAGAGCAGAGATTTTTGGTTTTTTGTTTTAGTTTTTAATTTTTTGGACAGGCAGAGTGGACAGTGAGAGAGAGAGACAGAGAGAAAGGTCTTCCTTTTCCGTTGGTTCATTCCCCAGTGGCCGCTGCGGCCGGTGCACCACTCTGATCCGAAGCCAGGAGCCAGGTGCTTCTCCTGGTCTCCCATGCAGGTGCAGGGCCCAAGGACTTGGTCCATCCTCCACTGCACAGTAGAGAGCTGGATTGGAAGAGGAGCAACCGGGACAGAATCCGGCGCCCCAACTGGGACTAGAACCCGGTATGCTGTCGCCGCAAGTGGAGGATTAGCCTATTGTGCCATGGCGCTGGCCGTTTGCTACATTATTTAATAGGCTCATGGAGGGTCAGACAATTTTCTAGGGCAAACACACACTATTTGACCTTGAGAGTTAGTATTAATTAAAAGTGAAAGCTCCATGTATAGCTTTTAAGTATGCATAAAAATTCCACTGTCAGTATCATTTTTATGGATATTTTAGTCTCTTTTTTAAAAATATAAAAGTATTTATTATTTTATAGAAAGAAATTTTCCACTTTTTGAATCAGTTTCTGAGCTTACTATTGCTCCGTTATTGTACCTATCCCTAAGCATCACTTTTCTTCTAACGAAATCATTTTTTTTAATATTTTATTTATTTATTTGAGAGGTAGAGTTACAGACAGTGGGAGGGAGAGACAGAGAGAAAGGCCTTCCTTCCACTGGTTCACTCCCCAAATGGCTGCAACAGCCGGAGCTGCGCCGATCTGAAGCCAGGAGCCAGGTGTTTCTTCCAGGTCTCCTGCGTAGGTGTAGGGGCCCAAGGATTTGGGCCATCTACTGCTTTCCCAGGCCACAGCAAAGAGCTGGATTGGAAGAGGAGCAGCCGGGACTAGAACTAGGGCCCATCTGGGATGCCGGCACTCCAGGCGGAGGATTAACCCACTGTTCCATGGCACTGGCCCCTGAAATCATTTTATTGGGAGCCTTTGGGGGTAAGTTGCTTTGGTTTTGTTTTTATGTCATACTTCTAGATGTGAAGTTATATTTCCTCAGTGCTTATTAAGTTGCTTTTCCCATATCCTACTGCTGCCACTAACAACCCGCTTTTATCCTTTTAATCTGCTTTTATCCCTGGGAACATTTATATGATTTTCATGAATACTGGTACATACCACTGCAGTACTGTGTGAATCTGTTTATAATTTCCTTGCTCAATACTTAGAAAATTGAGCTTTCTTCAAACATCACTGGTGACAATGAACATAACACCAACACACATGCACAGTCACAGACAAGCTGCCACAGGCCACTAAAGAAAAGATCTCACATTCACTGTCCTTTCAGGGATTAGTCATATGGACCTACAAATAGTCCAGACCAAGAAGGCCACAAAGAAGGGACGTAGCATCCCACAGAAGCCAGATCTACTTATGATCTGGGGCACAGGGCTGGCTGCACAAGGAATCTTTGCTTGCTGGTCTATTCAGTTAGTAACTTAGAAATGGGCCAGGGGCCAGTGCTGTGGCGTAGCGGGTAAAGCCAGTGCCTGCAGTGCCCATATCCCATATCCGTGCCGATTTGAGTCCCGGCTGCTCCACTTCCAATCCAGCTCTCTGCTATGGCCTGGGAAAGCAGTAGAAGTTGGCCAAGTCCTTGGGCCCCAGCAACCACGTGGGAGACCTGGAGAAAGCACCTGGCTCCTGTCTGGATTGGCGCAGCAATGGCTGTTGCGGCCATCTAGGGAGTGAACCAGTGGATGGGAGATTTCTCTGTCTCTTTGACTCTCTTTCTCTCTCTATGAAACTCTGACTTTCAAATAAATAAATAAATCTTTTAAAAAAAAAAAAAAGAAATGGGCCACCAGTGCTTCCCTAGGATCCCAGAGCTCATTTAGTGAGAGAAGAAAGAGTATAGGGATCTAGGGCCAGGAAACACATCCCAGAGGGTTCATTAACATTCTGTTTCCTGGACCAGCATTTTCAGAGGAGGCCATTCCAGATGAGAGGGTAAGTCTTTCTGAAGATAGGAATAGAACAGAGTAGAAGGAATTGGTCATGGGATTAGAAACAGGGAAGCTTCCCTCAGGACAAAGCCCTGCCTCACTGTTAGCTCCAGGGACAGTGAGGAGGGGCAAGGCAGCATCACCTCTGGGCACCTCTTCCTATATCTACTTCCTCTAGAATCCTGCAGCTTCCATCTTCACTCCAGATGCACAAAAATAAGGGAAAGTCTGAGCATGTGGATCTAACAGCTCTTTCTGAAAACCGCTTGAGAGCAGTGGGGCTCTTTGCCTAGCCAACATGATGGAAGCTGTTTCTCCTCATTCCTCACAGGTACAAGAACAGGAAAGCCATCTTCTTGTTCTGCAGAAAACTACCCAAGGACTGGACTGACTGTCAATGTCTATCCACTGCCATCTCCAGAGAAGATTTTCAGATGACTGGAAAGAATAGAAGGGCCCTGGCAGCTGAGCTCACTTGCACTCCTCAGATATTTAACATAGCAAAACTTAAAACCATCTGAAAACTGCTGAATAGACACGTCCTCCATCCACATTTCTGCTGGGATACCCCCAACCTTCAAGGAAAGTCTGGGTGGCCAGGAAGCTGGGCTTCTCGTTGCTTAAGTAAGGACTTTGCCAAAACTGACCCCAAGAACTTCAACATTTCTGTCTTCCAGATTCCCTAGTACTTTGGGCTGCTTAGCCCATCCTGATTCCTCTTTTATTTGTTTTCTGAACATGACAATAGAATCAGTTTGGACTGATAGTGTCTGTGCTACAGTCCAGGCCTGGTTATTTGTTTCCTATTTTAGTACCTGTGGACAATATAGACCTCTGGTAATGCATTTTGCACCAATCAAATGACGAATGCAAACTGATGATTTACTTCCTGAATGCTCTCATATCCTTTAACTGTTAAAGTACTAATGATTTCAAAAGAGGCCAGTAGAAACTAATGAAATGTTAAAGTATATTTGCTATGATATGGGGAAATATTTTGCGGGGCAAATATTAACTGCATGCTCAGAGTTGGCTCTACTTGTCTGATTTCATCATGTAGTATATTAACTCTTGTCAATCTTAGGCCCTACCATTTATTGTCTTCTCCCTGGTACTAAGCATTACACACCAGCAGCAGTTTTCCAAAAGTAAATCTCATTCTCCTTATCCCTGTGGCTCTTCTATCCAGTGCAGAGCTACAAAAAGGACAGTGCATATCAAAGGCATTAGACAAAACAAGATTATGTGGCCTGGTTACAGAATATAATAGATGCTCTTTCACTGCCTTACATCATTTCTCCCAAATAGTAATGCCCCAAACTTTCTGGGAAGGTCCTCATCTCTTATCATATTTTTGGATCCCCCATTCACGTATGTATCATTATCATTATCTCTCTTTTTATATAAATGGCATATGCAGAGAGCTTGTTGAATATTTAAGTCATTAGTCAAGAATTATCCTGTGTGGATACACGAATAATCAGCAGCATGTGTAACAGAATATTCCCTCAATATTAAGAGATTCTGTAATCCTGAAGCTATAAAATGTTTAATTTAAATGTACTAAGCAATGTTTGAGCAATATTTATATTTTCAGATAGTGACCTCATAGTGTTTAGCTATTGCTGTGATATCCATTTTCTTAGATGGACATCTCATCAAAATACATTTATAAGAGGCAGAAATTCAGATATCTAGAAGCAAAAACAGCTGTCAGTGGGATTCATGTTTGTAACATCTGAAGAGACTCTGATGTCACAAAACCAGGGTCTATCTTAGCAAACATTCATTGAGAATCCATTCATTCTAGGAAACTGAAGACACCACGCAGAATGGAGCTATGGAACTCCACTGCCGGACATGACTTCATCTTGGTGGGGATTCTGAATGACTGTGCATTTCCTGAACTGCTCTGTGTCACAATCACAGTCCTGTACATGTTGGCCTTGATCAGCAACAGCCTGCTGCTCCTGGTCATCACCATGGATACCCGGCTCCACGTGCCCATGTACCAGCTGCTCGGGCAGCTCTCTCTCATGGACCTCCTGTTCACATCAGTTGTCACACCCAAGGCCCTCGTGGATTTTCTGCGCAGAGAATACATCATCTCCTTTGAAGGCTGTGCCCTGCAGATGTTCCTGGCCCTGACACTGGGTGGTGCAGAGGACCTCCTACTGGCCTTCATGGCCTATGATAGGTATGTGGCCATTTGTCATCCTCTGAACTACATGGTGTACATGAGACCAAGGGTCTGCTGGCTCATGGTGGCCACATCCTAGATTCTGGCTTTATTCAGTGCCCTAGGATATACTATATACACAATGCACTATCCCTTCTGCAAAGCCAGGAAAATCAGGCATCTTCTCTGTGAGATCCCACCCTTGCTGAAGTTGGTCTGTGCAGATAGCTCCAGGTATGAGCTCTTGGTGTATGTGATGGGTGTGACCTTTCTAATTCCCCCTCTTGCTGCCATAATTGCCTCCTACACTCTCATACTGTTCACAGTGCTCCACATGCCCACAAATGAGGGGAAGAAGAAAGCGCTTGTCACCTGCTCTTCCCACCTGACAGTGGTGGGGATGTTCTACGGAGCTGCCACTTTCATGTATGTTTTGCCCAGTTCCTTCCACAGCCCCAAACAGGACAACATTATCTCTGTTTTCTACACGATTGTCACTCCAGCCCTGAACCCCCTCATCTACAGCCTGCGGAATAAGGAAGTTATGGGGGCCTTGAGAAGGGTCTTGGGAAAACACCTGGTGCTGGCACACTTCACCCTT
Organism: Lepus europaeus; assembly: GCF_033115175.1. Lineage (NCBI taxonomy): Eukaryota > Metazoa > Chordata > Mammalia > Lagomorpha > Leporidae > Lepus > Lepus europaeus. Next base: position 58,659,993 of record NC_084833.1, on the reverse strand, counting down.
TAGGGAAGGTCCATGTAATGTTTCCAAAATTCATTCTTCCTCAAACTAAGAAGCTCTCTGCTATATATTAATTTTTTACAGTAAAACCATATAGTAAAAAGTATATCTTTTAATAGAATATTGTAGGAATGTAACTATGCTTTCAAATACCTTTTAAATCTTTCTCCATGAAGTATTTTATAGGGTGTAATTCACACTATTTAAACTTACTTGTCATTTTCTTTTGAAATTATCGTCTATTTTCCAATGTAGAATTTAGTTAAATGTGTCTAGAGAGTATCACCAATTTGAGACTTGACTCCAAAGTAAATCTAAGGAGTCTACAGTGAACCAATGAAACCAAATAAAATTTTGAACGGGGGAAAATAAAGTTTGAAGTTGATGGTCTAAGCATATTCCCGTGGGGTAGGGGTCATTGAGTTGTGCACAAATTTTAGACCAACAGATACATGCCCCAATTTATTGTACCTGTCTTGACACATGCCCCAGCTTATTGTAGTTTGCATGTATTGGCATCACATTCACATTCACGCTTTTTCCACTTTCTGGCCATTTTGGATATTTCAACAGGTGTTTTGACATATTTCGACTTGTGCTTGGCATAGGGATGTCTTATAGTGCCTAAAATCCAAATATTAAATAAATGAATAAAAGAGAAATTGAAGATGTCTGTAAATTTTCCATTCTCCCTTTTGATTATGATTTATATATTTTATAATTTTTTCTTATTCATTTTTGCTTTACACTGAACTAATTTATTTTGAAATTTGAAAAATGGTTAGGTATTACATTTTTTTCACACAGCAATATTTTAAAATAACTTTTTCATGTTCCTTTAATTTGCTGTATACTCTGCATGACCCATTATGTTCTATTAAGCTACATTTTCCTATCTCTTCAGTCCTAGCTTCTTTCTCCTCTTTTTTTCCCTAAAAACATGTAATTATTTCATCCACATCTTAAAAGTCCACTGGTAATTTCACTGTAGCATGTTCAATTTACAGATTAATTGCAATTTGGTTCCAATAGTCAGCCTTACCTACTGAAGATGATATGTTATTATATTTTCCAAATCTAATCTCATTTTAAAGAAGCTATTTCACATTTTCAGTCTCAGCTGTCCCACAGTCATTAGAACAGAACATTCAACCATAATCTTTTCATCTTCCCTTTTTAAAATATCCCACTCCCCTGCATCTGTTCATTAGTTGTCTCCCGCATTACAACTGTCTCAAACGCCAACCTCCACCAGCTCTGTGGGTCCTAGATTCATTGACCTCCCAAATATTTTGCTCCTCAGAATCTCTTTTCCTCCCTTCCTTCCTTCCTTCCTTCCTCCCTCCCTCCCTCCCTCCCTCCCTTCCTTCCTTCCTTTCTCTCTCTTTCTTTCTCTCCCCTCCTCCCTCCCTGACCTCCCTGCCTCCCTCCCTCCCTCCCTCCCTCCCTCCCTCCCTTCCTCCCTTCCTTCCTTCCTTTCTCTTCAGAAAGCCAGTTTATTTTTAAAGTCATGCCAGACACGTTTCAGCGGCTGCTGATTGTTCCCTGCCACACTTGCACCCAGTTGTCTGTGTAGCCAGCAAACAAGAGTCTGTCCATCAGCAGACGAGCCCAAAGAGGTACACTGTGGGGGCTCTGCCTTGCTGCTGGTGCTAATAACTTCTTGCTTCAGTTCATCTACGGTGACATTGCCCTCTAAGTTTCAGATCTTGATGCTAGGGCCTGCAGCAGTGCACAGCCAGTAGCGGTTGGGACTAAAGCACAGAGCATTGATGATGTCTCCTCCATAAGGTATAAAGGTGTTTGCCTTCATTGAGACCCCATAGCATGGCTGCCCAACCTTACCTCCAGAAGCACACAGGGATCCATCTGGAGACACAGTCACAGTGTTCAGATAGCCGGTGTGGCCAACAGGGTTAGTCTTCAGCTTGCCATACCTTGACTAGCTTGTCCCAGCCACAGGAGACAATGATAGGATTGCTGCTGTTGGGTGAGAAGCAGACACTAGACACCCACTCTGGCTCTTATCCTGAACATTGTATTTGCCTATACCCAGAATATTCTGTAATTTGATGGTTTTATCTCGGGATCCAGAGACAGTCTGGTGGTTATCAGAGAAGGAGGCCATATTCAGTACATCCTTGGTATGGCCTACAAATTTTCTCATGGTGGTACCCCTGAGAAAGACAGCTTTGTCACTCTTTAGACAATGTTAGCAACATTTTTTTTTGCATTTTTCCATCCCTGTGGACTGCATCAGCATGTTTCTAAAATTGTTTTTATGAAATGCTTGAAGTTTTACTCCTTAAATAAAAGGTTTCTGGGAAAAAAATTTTTTTTTTATGATTACAGACCCTGTAAGTTACTGTCATTTTTTTTTCAGCTTTTCTTCAGAGAATAAAGGTCTACACTGGCAGTCTCCTCTGCTTATCCACTATTGACATTTGAACCCACACACCATCAAGCTATGGTCTCTTTCCATAGATCTGCTCTTTGTTAAAGTTACTGTTGGTGTGCTGAATGGCATGGCTAATTCTCCATCTTCCTCATTCAAACCTTCAGCAGTACTGAACAGCTGACCACTCACTTCCCTGTGAAAACTTTCCTTTCTTTGGTTTCAAGATCCCATGCGCTCCCAATTTTCCTCTATTCTCTATTAACTTCCTTCACCTTGATGGATCCCCTTCTCTTTCTGATTTTGGAGGTTCCCTGAGGTAGCATATGGACTTTGCTTTATTCTAATTTAAATATTTCTTCCTGAGTATTTTCAGGAAGAATGTCTGAATTTCACGTAGTTTCGTTTGTTTAAATACCATCCACATGCTTGATGCCCAAAGACCTGGTCACTTGTATAAACCACTGGTTCATATATCTAATTGCTTATTTTCATTACTAGTAGGATTTTAAAACTATAGACTATGCCACACGTGTGTCACAGTTTCTTCTCCATAAAATCTAAGAAGACCTCTAATAGAACCTCTTCAAGAACAATGTGAGGGGCTGGTGTTGTGGTGTAGCGGGAAAAAGCCACTTGCTGCAGTGCCAGAATCCCATATGGGTGCCAGTTTGAGTCCTGGCTGTTCCACTTCTGACCCAGCTCTATGGTATGGCCTGGGAAAGCAGTGGAAGGTGGTCTGAGTCCTTGGGCCCCTACACACACGTGGGAGACCCAGAAGAAGCTCCTGGCTCCTGGCTTCAGATCAGCACATGCTCGGCTATTGTGACCAATTGGGGAGTGAACCACTGGATAGAAGACCTCTCTCCCTCTTTCAGCCTCTCCTTGTCTCCCTGTGTAACTCTGACTTTCAAATAAATAATCTTTTAAATAAAAAGACAATGTGAAAATTAGGTGTTTCTATACACACACATATTCAAACAAAAAAATACATGCACCTATTTATGTCTTTGCTAAAGGAATAAATATGCTATGTTCCTAGTGAAAAAGATTTAATATTTTAAGATGTTATTTTTTGCTAAATAAACCATAAATATAAACTATAAAGTCAATGTGATAACCATCAAAATTCTCATGCCATTTTCAAAAGTGTAGTTTTACAAACTGAAAAGCAGAAAGAATATGAATTATTAAATTATTGAGAATCTTATTAAAAAGAAAAAATTAAAGGGCTGTGTTCTAGTAGTTCAAACTGCAGTGATTAAAACATAATGAGAAGGCGGAGCCAAGATGGCGGAAGAGTGAGGGCGTGCACCAACAGTCTAGAAAAAGATAGTTTAACAAAAGTGGAGTGACTTGAGCCTCAGGAAGAGACTCAGAAAAAAAAAACTGCAGAGGAAACTCTTCCGGATCTAGTGGATGTGACACAGAAGACCTACTGGGAGAGCAAAGTCACCCACCGCTGGGCTGAGCAACATGGTACTGATACAGAAACAGATGGATAGACCAATGATAGACCAATGGAACAGAATAGAAACACCAGAAATCAATCCGAACATCTACAGCCAACTCATATTTGATCAAGGATCCAAAACCAATCCCTGGAGTAAGGACAGTCTATTCAATAAATGGTGCTGGGAAAACTGGATTTCCACATGCAGAATCATGAAACAAGACCCCTACCTTTCACCTTACACAAAAAATCACTCAACATGGATTAAAGACTTAAATCTACGACCCAACACCATCAAATTATTAGAGAGCATTGGAGAAACCCTGCAAGATATAAGTACTGGCACAGATTTCTTGGAAAATACCCCAGAAGCACAGGCAGTCAAAGCCAAAATTAACATTTGGGATTGCATCAGATTAGAAGTTTCTGTACTTCAAAAGAAACAGCCAGGAAAGTGAAGAGGCAACCAACAGAATGGGAAAAAAATATTTTCAAACTATGCAACACACAAAGGGTTGATAACCAGAGTCTACAAAGAGATCAAGAAACTCACATCTTTCCAAAGAGGAAATCCAAATGGCCAACAGACATATGAAAAAATGTTCAAGATCACTAGCAATCAGAGAAATGCAAATCAAAACCACAATGAGGTTTCACCTCACCCCAGTTAGAATGGCTCACATTCCGAAATATACCAACAATAGATGCTGGAGAGGATGTGGGGGAAAAGGGACACTAACCCACTGTTGGTGGGAATGCAAACTGGTTAAGCCACTATGGAAGTCTGTCTGGAGATTCCTCAGAAACCTGAATATAACCCTACCATTCAACCCAGCCATCCCACTCCTTGGAATTTACCCAAAGGAAATTAATTTGGCAAACAAAAAAGCCATCTGCACATTAATGTTTATTGCAGCTCAATTCACAATAGCTAAGACCTGGAACCAACCCAAATGCCCATCACCAGTAGACTGGATAAAGAAATTATGGCATATGTACTCTATAGAACACTATACAGCAGTCAAAAACAGTGAAATCCAAACTTTTGCAACAAGATGGAGGAATCTGGAAAACATCACGCTGAGTGAATTAAGCCAGTCCCAAAGGGACAAATATCATATGTTCTCCCTGATCGGTGACAACTAACCTAGCACCAAAGGGGAAACCTGTGGAAGTGAAATGGACACTATGAGAAACAGTAACTTGATCAGCTCTTGTGCTGACTGTTGATGTACAATGCAATACTTTATCCATTTTAGTATTTTTTTGTTCTAGTACTAATGGTTGAAATCTGTAATTAACACACAATTATTCTTAGGTGTTTAAATTTTAACTGAAAAGTGATCTCGGTTAAATATAAGAATGAGAAAAAGAGAGGGAGGAGATGTACAATTGGGGACATGCTCAATCGGACTTGCCCCAAATGATGAAGTTAGAAACGTGCCAGGGGATTCCAATACAATCCCATCAAGGTGGCATCTACCAATGCCATCTCACTAGTCCAAGTGATCAACTTCAGTTCACAATTGATCACACTGATAGGTCTAAGAGTCAAAGGGATCACACAAACAAGACTAGTGTCTGCTAATACTAACTGATAAAATCAAAAAGAGAGAATGATCCAACGTGGGAAGTGGGAGACACAGCAGACTCATAGAATGGCAGATGTCCTAAACAGCACTCTGGCCTCAGAATCAGCCCTTAAGGCATTCGGATGTGGCTGAAGAGCCCATGAGAGTATTGTAGCATGGAAAGCCAAGACACTCTGGCAAAAAAAAAAAAAAAAAGAAGACCTAAATGAAAGATCTCTGCAAGTGAGATCCCAGTGGAAAGAACCGGGCCATCAAAGAAGGAGGTACCTTTCTCTGAAGGGAGGAGAGAACTTCCACTTTGACTATGACCCTGTCGGAATAAGATCAAAGTCAGCGAACCCTAAAGGCTTCCATAGCCCTGGCAACTCATGACTAGAGCCCAGGGAGATTAGTGACGCCATAAACAAGAGTGTTAAATTGTTAAGTCAGCAACAGGAGTCACTGTTTACTTACGTCTCATGTGTGATCTGTCCTTAATGTGTTGTCCAATGTGAAGTAATGCTATAACTAGTACTGAAACAGTATTTTTACACTTTGTGTTTCTGTGTGGGTGCAAACTGATGAAATCTTTACTTAGTATATACTGAATCGATCTTCTGTATATAAAGATAATTGAAAATGAAAAAGAAAACCTTTGTGTTAAATTGGAAATTACATAGAAAATTAATCAATTTTTAAAAAAAAATCATGTAGGACCTCTGTCATTAATGTGCTGTACATTGTGATTTAATGCTATAACTAGTATTCCAACAGTATTTTTCACTTTGTGTTGCTATGTGGGTGCAAACTGTTGAAATCTTTACTTTATATATACTAAACTGATCTTTTGTATATAAAGAGAATTGAAAATGAATGTTGATGTGAATGGAAGGGGAGAGAGTGGGAAAGGGGAGGGTTGTGGGTGGGAGGGAAGTTATGGGGGGGGAAGCCATTGTAATCCATAAGCTGTACTTTGGAAATTTATATTCATTAAATAAAAGCTTAAAAAAAACATAATGAAACAAGCGTAGTAATTGACAAGTTAGGCTGACGCATATGATAAAACTTAGCATACAATATTGTAGCATTTACAGTTACTGGAGAAGGAATGATTAGCTATGATATTAAGACAAATTGTCCATACTAACTCAGAAATATAAATTCTTCCTAAATAAATTTCAGATATTTTAAAGATCAAATAATTAAAATCCAAAGTTCTGCTCTAGGTTTTCCATTCTCATTACTTGTTCTTTTTTTTTTTTAAGATGTATTTATTTATTTGAAAATCAGGGTCACAGAAAAAGAGGGAGAGACAGAGAGGTATTCCTTCCTTTGTTTCACTCCCCAGATGGCCACAATGGCCGGCTGGGCCAAGCCAAAGCCAGAAGCCAGGAGCTTCTTTCAGATCTCCCATATAGGTAGCAGGGACCCAAGCACTTGGGCCATCTTCTGCTGCCTTTCTCAGGCCATTAGCTGGGAGCTGGATTGGAAGTGGAACAGCCAGGTCATGAATCAGCACTCATATGGGATGCTGGCATTGCAGGTGGTGGCTTTACCTACTATACCACAACAATTGTCCCCATATTCTTGTTCTCCTTGTTTCCCCACCTTATCCGGCATTTGCGTGGGGCTGCATGAATGAGTTTCAGTAAATGAAACATGAGTGTATGTTATTGGTGCTCCTTAAAGCCACAAAACCTACCAATGAACTCCATGTTCACTTTTCCTTTCTGGAGCCAAAAGCAGGACACCCTTAAAACCCCCAGAGCAGAAATTCTGCCAGTGTTTGTTCACATTTTTTAAAAAAGATTATTTGTTTTACTTGAAAGTCACAGTTACACAGAGCATGAAAGAGTGCAGAGGCCCAAGCACTTGGACCATCTTCTCACTGCCTTCCTAGGCCACAGCAGAGAGCTGGATAGAAAGTGGAGCAGCTGGGTCTCAAACCAGTGCCCATATGGGATGCCAGCACTGCAAGTGTGGCTTTACCTGTTAAGTCACAGTGCCGGCCCCTTGTTCACATTTTTGCCATTCCATCCCTTACCTAGGATTATTATAATGAGAAATATACTTCTGGGGCTTAAGCCTCCACGTGGAGATAGCTGTGTCCCTTATGGGAGTGCTGGTTTGAGTTCCAGCTACTCCACTTTCTATCCAGTTCCCTGATTGTGTTCCTGGGAAGGCAGTGGACGATGGTCCAAATACCTGTACCCCTTCCACCCATGTGGGAGGACAGGGTTAAATTCCTATCTTCTGGCTTTAGTCTGTCCCAGACTTGGCAATTGTGGCTGTTCGGGGAGTGAACCAGTGGATGGAAGATCTGTTTCCCTGTCTCTCCCCTTCTCTCTTCCTTTTATAATCTTTTTTTAAAAAAAAAAAACAATAAAAATAATCTTCTGCCTGCTAAGCCACTGAGATTAAGAATTTACCCATTTGTGGGCAGAAATCAACAAACTGTGCCTCTGGGGGTTATCAAACCTGCCTGTTTTAATAAAGGTTTGTTGGAACACATTTGTTTTTATTGTCTATACTATTCTTATCCAATAGCAGAGCTGAATTAACTGTGATGGGGAAAGTACTGCCCACAAAGCCAAAGTACTCATTAGCTGTCTCTGCAGAAAAACTACACTGACCCCTATGTTAGAGCAACTAACGTTACCTTAATTGAAAGAATAACACCAGAGAAGATTTTTATTACATTAGGGGTGAGGAAAGCAATCTCTGCATTCCTCCCTGCCTTTATTACCTTTATTACCTGCCTCTGCGTTTATTATCTGCCTCATCGTTTAGTTCTTAGCCTAAAAATACATTCTCCAGAATGCATTCTATATCACTTCTAAAAATCTATAACTATGGGGTTCCATACTCTGTTGCAATAGTTTTCACCTAGTTCTGTAATGACCTATTTGACAAATTTAATAGACTGCAATAATACACAAAATATATGAGGCATTTGAGAAATCTTCACTAACCCTCCTCATTTGGGTTCTCCTTCTGAGTCTTTGATTCCTGATGCTCTGGGCTTGATTGGTCATTCTTCATCTACCTTGAAAGGTTGGTAACTATGGAGTTTTGGAATATCTTTGCTATCTTTCTGCAACATCAAGTCTAATCTAGGATTGCACTGTATACTTGTCCTGGAATCTTTTTACAATATGCAGTGTATAATATATCCTCAATCTTTGTCACTCATCTGGTCTAGTTCAGGCTCACACACATGCATTTTAATAAAAACCATCTAGTTTTCTGGTTAAAACTTTTCACACACATTCTTGTGCATCAAACTCCATTTACATCTATTTAACATTTGAATTTTTTCTAGACCATGTCTATTTTCTTATCTCTAGCTTTATGCATTTCCTCAAGAGGTTATTTTTACAGCAACACTGGTGGCACACTTTACTACAATGGTAAACAGAAGGACAAAACAATCACATTGTTTACTGCCATGGAATTTACAATCTAATAGAGGACTCGGGGATTCAGCAAATAACTATCAACTTTTTGTGTTCAAAGTTATCCTATTGCTTAAAAAGTAGCCTACAGTCTTTAATTTGTTAAGAATCACCAGGCACTTATTATAAATTAACATTACTGAGTTCACCTGCCTCACTCCACCCTGGGAAGAATAAAGGGAGGACGAGGAATATGATTTTTAAGCAACCATGAACCATTGCTGATCATATAATGCAAAACTATGATTTATTTTACAAAGTTCAAATACCTCCTCAAGGCATAAAACAATGTCCCTGACATCCTTTTCTTTTTAAATAAATATTTTATTTATTATTTATTTTAGTGATAGAGTTACAGACAGAGAGAGGGAGAGACAGAGAGAAAGGTCTTCTGTCTGCTGGTTCACAACAGTCCAATCTGGAGCCAGGAGCCGGGAGCTTCTTCTGGGTCTCCTACCGGAGTTCTGGGGCCCAACCACTTGGGCAATCTTCTACTGCTTTCCTAGGGTCTAGCAGAGAGCTGAATAGGAAAAGGAGCAGCTGAGACATGAACTAAAGCCCATGTGGGCTTTTGGCGCTGCAGGTGGAGGCTTAGCCCACTATGCCACAGCACTGGCCTCCCTGACATCTTTTTCTTACTCTTATCCTGCTTTTCATCATTGTTCCAAAAATTCACATCATTAGTCTTTCCAGAATTATATGCTTGACAAATTATTTAGTGTTGAATTTGGGCACTTTTCAAACTAGACCCCTTTTATTACTTTGCATGTTTGCATCTCATGATTCTCCTAACTACTCACATATTCTTAGAAGAATTCTACCATTTATTATTCTATAGAAGCAACTTCTCAATTTCAAAAATTGTTAGAAATATCTGTACAACAGCTTTATTTTTTTATATATATACGTCCCAAGCTCCTAGAAACACACTTGAGATACACAAAGTGTGCGCTCACAGGTAAAGGAAATCAATCTATTTGTGAAAACATATGTATTCACATATGTGCTAATTTTGTTTAGATGGTTCTTGGTTTGCTTCTGACATACATGAAAGCATTTCAAAAACTTTACAGAAAATGTGATCTGAAAAAACTACAAATGAATTTCATACTTTCATTCACCTAAACAAACTTATTTTTAAGCTCCATTTTCTACAAAGTATTTGATGTATCCTCATAATTATATACCTTGTTTTTTAAATTTTATTACTTTGTTGGAAATTAGGGTAGCAACTGGTTCTTCACCTTCCTCCATCCCTCCATTCCTTCTTTCTTGGTTCCTCCCTTCTTTCTTTCGTCTCATTTTCCATGTTCCTTTTCATTATTTTATTCAATAATCTTACTTTGTTTTTTTAGAACTCATTTTACTTGAGATATGATAATATATATGTTGAATGGAAAATTTGTCAAATGATCTAGGAGTATATGAAATATAAGAAACAGGAAAATAGAATGAAGAAAAAAAGAAGAAATGGGATATAAATGAAACTAGCCTATAAGAAAATCGCTTCTCTTTACATCTTTAACTGGTTATAACACAGATCACTACATACAAAAATGCTATTTTGCAATTAATTTCTTAAAAGCCTCTTTTACATCTTTGTTCCTAAAGCTGTAAATGATGGGGTTCAGCATGGGTGTCACCGCTGAGTAGAAGACGGAGATCATTTTATCCCTTTCATTCATTACCTTGGAGTTTGGCCTCATGTAGGCAAATATTCCTGAGCCATAGAAGAGACCAACAACAATGAGATGGGACCCAGAGGTAGAGAAAACCTTAAGCCTTCCCTCCCCAGACTGTATCCGGATCACAGTGGAGATGATATTCCAGTAAGAGATGAGGATGAGGGAGACAGGAGCCAGGAGCATCACCACACCCATTGCAAAGATGATCATTTCTGTGCTGTAGGTGTCTGCTGAAGCCAGCTTCAGCACAGCAGGAAGTTCACAGAAAAAATGGTTAACAATATTCCTTCCTCTGTAGGGCAGACACATTGTGAATGTGGTGTCCACCAGGGACACAAAGGCCCCACTGACCCAGGACCCTACAGCCAGCTGGACACACACCAAATGTGTCATGATGCTGGAGTAGTGCAGGGGCTTGCAGATAGCTACGTACCTGTCATAGGACATCACTGCCAGCAGTGCACACTCTGTGCACCCAGCCAGAAGCAAAACAAGTATCTGTGTGGAGCACCCAGCAAAGGAAATGGTTTTCCTCTTTACCAGGAGGTGGACTAGCACCTGGGGCACTGTGGTAGTCGAAAAGCAGAGATCAGCAAAGGACAGGTTTCTCAGGAAAAAGTACATAGGTGTGTGGAGTCTGGAGTCGATGTGAAGGAGCGTGAAGATCAGCAGGTTTCCCAGCACGGTCAGCAGGTAGATGCTCAGAAAGAGGAAGAAGAGCAGCACTTGTGTCTCTGGATCCTGGGAAAGGCCCAGGAGGACAAATTCGGTCACGGAGGACTGGTTTTCCTCTCCCATGGATGTTTATTCCTTTTTATGCGTAGGCAATGAGAAAATAAACACATGAATCAGTTACTTAGAAAATTATGAATGACTTAGAAATTTTCCTAATCAGTATCTAAAGTGGGCTATTGATTTCTGCGTTTTACTAGCTGCCACAAGTCAGCAAACTGTTTTCTTTTGTGCTTGGTTCTTCTGACAATCAAAAACTTTTCTGATTTTGTTTCTCTTTTTAAAACCACTGGTGGGTGAAATCACCATCTTTATGCCACATGACTAAGCTTAGGACAAACCACTTCATGACTTGCAGTCCTTGGAATATGTCATGCTGCTTACACTGCACTCTTCCTTTATGTGGGTTTGGGAGCAAAAAAATCATCTTGCTTTAAATCAGTTATATTTTTATGCCACAGCAATTTGAAAACATTTATGACAGATTTTTTCATTGCAGTTATATGTTATCCTGCAGGTACACTCTGGGCAAGGTGTGGAAAATTGAGGAAAAGAAAATGGCTGTGATCCAGACTGTTGCCCATATTCTTCTGTCATTCATGTTTAAGATGTCGAGGTGCAGCGAAGCATAGACAAAAATGGCTTAACAGCTTTGATTGTATCAGTAACATCCTTTAAATAACCCCCAATCTATGCTCTACACTCTTGTATTTCTCGTTGTACTGAGTCTGCTGGCAATAGTAATATTCATTTCATATATTGGGTGCTTTTCTGATGCCAGCCAATACTATTAATCATTTCTTTTTATTTGCATTTTTAGTTCAATCTTCTTTAATACTATTTCCCTAGTAAATAGCTAATTTTAAAAAGTCAAAATTATTCCCAAATAGTTCTTTTAAGCCTCTTAACTCTCAGTATCTTGTATTCTGTAACTCTGAATGAAATAAAAAAAATATAATTGAGAGTCATCACAATAGACTGTATCAAGTAGAAGAAAGAATTTCTGAACCTGAGGACAGGCCTTTCAAATGAACCCAGCCAGAGGGGGAAAAAAGGAAGAAAGTGAAGAAAGCCTGCAAGACCTATGGACACCATTAAATACATAAAATTTTGCTGTATTGGAGAAGAGGGAGGGAGGGAGGGGAGGAGAGGGAGAGGGAGAGAGGTAGAGAGAGGTAGAGAGAGAGAGAGAGAGAGGCATGCAGAGAATATATTTAATAAAACATGGCTCAAAATCGCTTTAGTCTTGGGGGACAAATGGACATCCAGCTCCAATAAGCTGAGGGATTCCCAATTACTCTCAAATCAAAGCAATTCTCTCCAAGACACATTGTAATTGATCTGTCAAAACTGAAAGATGAAGAGAATCCTAAAAGTAGCAAGAGGAGCACATCAAGTCATATATAATGGAATCTCCATTAGATAATAGACTTCTCTAACATTGCAGGCCAACAGAGAATGGGGCAGTATATTCAGAATGCTAAAAAAAGAAGTACTACTAGCCAAGAACATTATATCCAGCAAAGATATTCTTCAGAACAAACAAAAAAATAAAATCTTGTCTATACAAGCAAGAACCCAGGAAATTCATCACCCCTAGAACCACTGTTTCATTTTCACATGCTGACTATAGAGACACTTACACAAGTCCTCACATCCACTTCTTGCATATAATGGCAATGATTAGAGCTAATCATCCTAAATCAATGGCAGCAGTATCAGTAGATGCAACAACAGGCATCTTTAAAAAGTTATTTTCAATACTGTACATGTCCTGTCCAAATGATAAAAGAAAGAATTCCAGGAATAAATGATGAGAAAACTGACATTATTTGGTGATAATTTGACTACATGTAAAAACTAGGAATAAGAGCCAATTCAAGCCCTGCAAGTAATGTGGTACTGCAGAAATGTAGTTTGATTTAAGATGAATAATTGAATATTCCTGTGTTATATGTCAAAATAAACAAATAAATATTTCAGAAAATTTTCTTCACAAGAGGGACAATTACTAAACAAGGTATGTACTTAAGCAGAATTCACAATGTATTTGAAGAAAACTGAAATGTAATATCTGCAGTGTTACAGATACTAATTTTCCTAAATTAATGTATAAATTCAGTGAAATCTCAACCAAGTTCATGGGGTTTTGGGTAAAGGGATTTAGCAAGATTATTCTAAATTTTTCTATGTAAATAATTTTATAGTAAAAATGAGGTATAAAAAGAAAAATGACCATGTTTATTATAGCACTATTCACAATGGCTACAATATGCAATCAAACCAGGTGTCCATCAATAGATAAATGAATAAAGAAAATTTAGTGTGTACATACACACACACAAGAAATATTGTTCAGGCATAAAAGGCATGAACTACTGTCATTGGTGGCAATGTGAATGGAACTGTTGGACATCATATTAAGTGAGATAATCTATGAATGCAGAGAAATACCACATGTTTTTACACATCTGTAGAAGTTTACAAAGTTGATCTCAAAAAAGTTGAGAATAGAATAGTGCTTACTATCATAACCTCTACTCTACCACCAATGGCTCTACTCCCAACCTGTGTGTACTGATGGTCCTCTTCCCCACTTAATGCTGTATAATTGTTCAAACCTGGTAAATGCCACTCTTAGGATCATTGGTTACTATCCTCACCCTGTGTTTTATGACCTTGTCTAAATATGATCAGAGTCGGCGAACTTGGAAGGCTTCCATAGCCTTGGCAACTCATGACGACAGCCTAGGGTGGTTACTGGCACCATAAACTAGAGTGTCAATTTGTTGGGTCAACAACAGGAGCCACTGTGCACTTGCTCCTCATGTGGGATCTCTGTCCTTAATGTGCTGTACATTTTGATTTAATGCTATAACTAGTACTCAAACAGTATGTCTCACTTTGTGTTTCTATGTGGGTGCAAACTGTTGAAATCTTTATACTAAATTGATCTTCTGTATATAAAGAGAATTGAAAATGAATCTTGATGCGAATGGAAGGGGAGAGGGAGTGGGAGAGGGGAGGGTTGCGGGTGGGAGGGAAGTTATGGGAGGGGAAAGCCATTGTAATCCATAAGCTGTACACTGGAAATTTATATTCATTAAATAAAAGTTAAAAAGAAAAAACGAAAAGAAAAAAAAAGAAACATAAAAAAAAAAGAATAGTGCTTACTAGAAGCTATGGAATGTGGGGGAAGGGTTAACTGGTACAAAAAATAAAATTAGATTGGAAAATAGAGTTCTAATTTCTATAGCACAGTGGAGTGACTATAGCTAACAATAGTTTATTGTGTATTTTTAAATAGTGAGAACAGAGAACTTTGAATCTTCACTCTACAAGGAATTGTAAGTATTTGAAGTAAAAGATGCTATTTACTCAGATTTGATCAATACACAGGTATACATGTATCAAATGTGACATCACATCATATGAGCATATATAATTATGACAAATACATTAAACATTTTAGAAATGTAGTTAAAAAGGAAACTGAGAGGAAATATATCCTATAACATATAATATGTATTATAATTTATTCTTATTAATATAGTATATATTATTAATATATATTATTAATATAGTATATATATATATTAGAAAGGAAATTGACCCTAGTATGAATGAAACTTTAATATATGATGAAGGTATCATCTTGCGATGATTTTGAACAGTGAACAGCCCTTATCTCAAATGTTAAGGAACAGATTTTTTTTTTCTCATACTATTCGTTGAACTCTTTACCTAGTAGAGGGTTAATCTTATGTGTGTAAAGTTAATTGAAAATATGGGGCCAGCACTGTGGCACAGCAGGGTAACTACCTGGCCTGAAGCCCCAGCGTCCCACGTGGACATCGGTTAGAGACCTGGATGCTTCACTTCTGATCCAGCTTTCAGCTAAGGACTTGAAGCTCCTGGCTCCTGGCTCTGATCCAAAGCCAGGAGTGAATTGGGGAGTGAATCATCAGATGGAAGACCTCTCTCTCTCTCTGCCTTTCTCTGTGTAACTCTGACTACCAAATAAATCAATAAATCTTTTAAAAAATAAAGTTAATTGAAAATAGATCTTAGTGAAAAATAAGAGTGGGAATAGTAGAGGATGACAAAGAAGGACGGGAGTGGTGGCAGGGAGGGTAGGGTGGGAAGAATCACTATTTCCTAAATTTGTACTTATGAAAATCGTGAAGCTTGTATCCCTTAAATAAAAGATTTCTGGGTTAAAAATATTACTTAACAAAACATACTTATTCATGTTATAAAATTGTGTACCTATGTGTGTGTTCATATATGTGTACAATTATACATACAACAACATATATGTATGCAGTAATTAATCCACAAATCACTAATGGCTTAATTTTTAAAATTATCTTTCTATGAAATTACAGTCTTTTATCTGTCATCTATCTACTTTGAATCATCTATGTAGCTATATATCCATGCAGTCTTCAAGTGGTAAAAGTTTTCTAAGCACTTACCAAAAATTAGAGAGAAAGAAAAAGAAAATAGCAGTGACCTTAAAAATGAAAAATCTCACATTTCTGTGTATTGAATTCTATTATGAACAAATTATATATGTATCTATATATAGAAAGTATCTGCAAATATTTTTAGATTCCACATATAATTGAGCTCATTCAGTATCTGCCTTTCTATGCCTGGTTTATTTCAGTTAATGCAATAATCTCATTTCATACATGGTTTTGCAAATGAAAGGATCTCCTCCTTATTTATTTAAGGTTGAATAGTATTCCTTTATATAATCTCCTCTCTTCCACAGGGGACACAATCCAAGACCCAAAGTGGATGCCTGAAACTGTGGATCACTCCAAACCCTATATATACTCTGTTATTATATATATATATATGTATATATATATACTCATATATATGTATATATATGCTAATACTTAACTTATAAATTAGGCACAGTAAGAGATTAACAAAATTACTAATAACAGAATATTTATAAAATTAGGTATATATTCTCTCTCTCTCTCTAAATCTTATTGAACTGTACTCATCCCTCGTCGTCCTTGATCACAGATGACTGAAACTGGAGAGTGAGACCACAGACAAAAGAAGACAGCACAAGCTTTCACTTCTTCCCTGCCAAAAACACTGCCATTCTCTCTAAACATCATAGATGTTCACAGGAACATTCTGACTCTTCAAGTTTAACCAACTAATAATCACTGAGAGTCAACTTTAATTTAACTTCTGTGTAAAGTTTTTTACTTACTATATAATCCAAAATTGACTTAATCTTCACAATGTCCACAGAAATATTGTCATATACTGCCTTGAATACAGGTGTTACACTGTCCTTTAGTTAGCTCTTCACCTGTTGGTCTTCTTGGACTGTGTTGCTGCTTCAGTGTGTGGTAACATATATCACTTATCTCTCTGTATTTCAGTATCCTTTGACACGTGGTAGAAGCTGAATAAAAGTTGGTTAAAGGAGTGAATAAATGGATTCGTGCTGACACTCCCACACCACCACATATACTTCCTCAAAGAAGTGTGAGTGAGAAGGTAGGGCTATGTTTATTGCTGAGACCTACATCACTGGCCTTAGAATGGGAAAATATTGACTTAGAACTCCCAGGATGGATCATCAAGTTAAAAAGAATTTAAAATCTCACTGTCAACCTTGTCTCAATGAAGTAGAATGAGTTCAGGGTGACAAGGGACTAAGGACAGGAAAGCTGAAGGCCTGTGCATGCAGATCAGCATCCTGGCACAGAAGGTCCTGTCTGTGTTCCCCAGATTGGAGGCTCAAGTTCTGTCCTGCTCCTGCCTGCTCCCAGTGCCCAAAGTGAAGTGGCTCAATACAAAGAAGGAAGCCTTGAAGGGGGAGCCCTGAGACAGCAAGGGCAGAGCAGAATCTCCTACCTTGGCCTCCAGTGCCTAAGGAGAGGCCGTGTGAGCTCACAGCACTTACTGATGTCCTGGCATCCTTGACAAAGACTCAACCCTCTCTCGGGGAGATGCAGAACGGGATTCATAAGGAGCATCCATTCTAAAAGCCACCTGGTTAAGAGAGAGGCATAGGAGAGAGAAAGGGAAAGCCCTCCTTCTTCATGAACAGAATCAAGCTTACAGAATCCTTAAAACTGGATGCCTTCCGTTCAGCATCGTACCCACTCTCACCTGGGGGGCTGGCATGAGACAAGTACTGGACAGTGAGCGCTGAAACGCAAGAGAGAAGTTACAGGTGAAGAAAGCTGTGCTTTGTGCTCTCTGCAGCCTGTTTATTTGACTAGGAACCTCCACTGTCGTTTGTCAAATATGCTGAGATTGGGAGATGATCTGACTATGAGCTTTATTCTATCCCATCCCAAGAAGCACCAGTTTATGAAAAGATCCAGCTCAAATTCACTAAGGAACCAGCCTGGAGGATTCTAAGGTTCTAAAAGCTATTGTAAACAGGGTGTTCCCAGGAGCAATCCGTGCTGTCAAGTTTTCTAACCTTTCTACAAGTAGAGATCCCTAGGGCATTTTTTATGAAAATCCCAATCTGAAATATCTGAATCTCCTGTGAGGTCAGCTACTACACTGATCTTTCTCAAACCACCCTGGATTCTCCAATTACTTGTTCAGAAATTTTAGAGTAGAATTTTCAGTAATGACAATGTAAAAGGCTGGTGACATCAGTGTATGCAGATCTTCTGGACGATGCCTCCCAATCAAGAATCTCCAGGGGGTTTCCAGACCATTGTGTATATCTGTGAACAATCAAGACAAAAACAACTGTCTTCTGCCAAGAAAAAAAAAAAACAAAACACTAGAGGTGCCTGGTGTAGTCCAGGATGTCACAACTGTTAAATGAGGGTTTTATCGAGGGTGGGGTAATAACTGAATCAGCACATAATACAGGCCATGTAAATAAGTCTAAAAGAGAATTCTTGATTTCCCCACCTACTTTTCCCCTTTGAGTCTTCCCTATTGTCTGTAGCATGGCTCAGGCCAAAGGTTTAGCAAGGATATTTCTTCCTACCTGGCTTTGTCACATTGCATGCCCAATTGTCTCATCATCTCTTCTGCCTCTCCATTGCCACAACCTTTATTGATTCATTCTGAGTCACTGTAATCAGTCTAAATCTTACTGACTTTCTCACTTCCATGTTTGTCCACTTACAATCCATTCTCCATACAATACTAAATGGGGCCTTTGTGAGTACAATATAGGATAGATTGCTATTTAATATACATATATATACATATATATATATTTTAAAAATCTATCACTCATGGCTTACAAAGCTGTTAATGGGTTGAGTTGTTAATACTAAAAAGATGTCCTCTTTGAAGGTCTGAATGTGTACAATTTAGAAGTAAATGTTTTTGCAAATATAATTAAGGAAAATACTGAGATGAGACCATTTTGGGTTAGCCTGGGCTCTAAATCCAATGACAAGTGTCCTTTTCATGAGAGAAGGACACAGAGACAGAGGGAAGACACGTAAGGCAGAGGCAGAGGCTGGGGTGATGTCTCCAAAGCAAAGATAAACCTGTAGCCACTGAAGCTGGAAGACTCAGAGAAGGCTCATTCTCTCTCTCTCTCTGACTTTATTCACAGCCACATACGCTTTTAAAGGGCAGGGAGAGGTGTGTAACTAACTGAGGGGAACACTAACTAAAGGATGGAACTGATACTGGTGCCAACATGCCTCTTCAATCAGCTCTCCAGGGGGCCCTGGGCCACACCCAGGGGCAGTTTATATGATTGGCAGAAGGCGAGTGTGCAAAGAAATTTGCCTGAGCTCAAGCTAACTGCTAGGATCGCCCACATCTCCTCCCTTTGTTTTAGGGCAAGCTTGACCCTGCTTAGCACGGCATGGCAACAAGCTGCAACCCACAATAAGCTTTGGGTTAAATTGAAGGGCACCTAGCACGGGGATGAAAGGCAGGGAGGATAAAGAAGAGCAAAGGGAAAAAGGCCGGGCCCACTCGCACCATGTTTCAGGAGAGAAGGCTCATTCGCTAGGAGCTCTGGAGAGGACTTGGCCTGCTGACAGCCTGATTTGGACTTTGGGTCTCTGAAATTATGAGAGAGTAAATGTTTATTATTTTAAAACGCCAAGTTTGCAGTGATTTTCCTCTTTATTTATTTATTTATTTGAAAGACAGAGATGAAGAGAAAGGGGAGAGAGAGATGGAGGATAGAAAGAGACAGAGAGAGAGAGAGAGAGAGAATCTTCATCTGCTGGTTCAGTGTCTGCAACAGCCAGGGCTGGGCCAGGCTGAAGGCAGGAGCCACATCTTCTTCCAGGTCTCCTCTGTGGGTACAAGTGTCCGAGTATTTGGGCCATCTTCTGCTGCTTTCCCAGGCACACTAGCAGGGAGATGGATAGAGAAGTGGAACAGCCAGGACTCGAACCAGTGCCCACATGGATTGCCGGCACTCAGGCAGCAGCTTAACCTTCTACACCACAGCGCTGGCCTCTGTAGTGATTTTCTGTTGTAGCCGTAGGAAACTAATGCAAAGTTTATTCAAGGTTATTTTTATATAATGATGGGATGCAAAGTGATATTATGATATATGTATACAATGTGGTAAGACTGAATCAAGCTAATTAACAATCCATAACTTTAAACAGGTGTCACTCATTCCTCCGCCTAATTGCAGCTCTGTATCCCTTCACGAACATTTCCCCACTCCCCCAGCCACTAGCATCTGATAATCATCACTCTATTGCCTGCTTCTATGAGATATATTATGTTAGATACACATATAAGTGATATCATTGTGCTATATTTTCTTTGTCTTGCTGTTTTATTTCACTTAGCATAAGATTCTCTCATTTCATTCATTTTGTTGCAAATAACAGGATTTTCTTTTTTTCTGAAGGCTGAATAGTATTCATTTGAGTTTTGGAAACAGGTTCACTTCATGTCTTGGTTACTGTGACTAATGCTGCAATGAATATGGGAATTTTGATATCTTTTTACAGCACTAATTTCATATCCTTTGGATATATGTCCAGAAATGGTATTGTTAGATCATATGATGGTTCTATTTGCTGCTGATAGTATGCTGGGGTTCTTAATTTTTCCACATCTTTGCAAAGAATTGTTATTTTTATCTGTATATATATATATATGTATATATATATATACATATATATATGTAACAGCCATTCCAATGGATGTAAAATGATATATCACTGTGGTTTTGGGCTTGAATTTCTCTCATAATTAGTAATTTTCTGACTTTTTCATATATCTGTTTCTCATTCTTCTTTTGAGAAATGTCTTTAAGGTCCTTTGAGAATTTGGTGTTTCTGTATTTTATTTTCAATAAAATAAGTGTTTTAGGAAAAAAATTGTATTTGGTTGTTTCATTTCATTATGTATTTTGGATATTTGCTCCTTATTAGATTATGATTTGCAAATATTTCCTCTCAATCTGTGGGTTGTCTCTTCACTCTGTTCTTTGTTGTGTAAATTTTTTTCCATTTGATATAACTCACTTATCTATTACAGTTTTAAAGATTTGTTTAACTAAAAAGCAGAGCACCAGAACAGAGGGAGAGATCTTCCATCCACTGGCTAACTCTCAAATGTCCACAAGGGACAGGGCGAGGCCAGACAGAAATCAGGGACCAGGAATTCCACCCAAGTCTTCAGTGCAGATGGCAGGAACCCAAGCACATGGGCCATCATCTGCCGCCTCCCTGGCACATTAGTAGGAAGCTGGATCGGATTGCCAGGACTCCAACTGACACTCCATTATTGGATGCAACTGTCCAAACACTGGCTTTCTCCACTGTACCAAAACATTCACCCCTATTATTATTTTTATTGCCTGTGATTTAGTCTTGGGAATTATTAATTGGATATAGCCATCATGTATAAGCAACAAAATGTATGCTTTAAAGGATCATATGCCAGCAATATGTCTAAGAGAAGCCACTGGGATTTGTAACACATCATGATACCTCTTCTCAAAAAATTTGTAGTAAAGAGCTATTTTTAATTCTTTTAACATAATCCCCAAATATTTTAGCCTAATGCCTTTATAAAATATACAGTTGAGCTCCTAAAAATGAATTGAAAATGAAAACAAAAAAATACAAGGTAAAACCCCATTTTCAAAATTCTTAGATTAAACATAATGACTATCAAATTGCTACAGAAATTTCTAAAAACTTCTGGTCACAGACAACTACAAAGTGGTTCATTGAAAGATGCCAGCCCCACAGTCACACTCTAACTGATTTGTGTCTTTACTTTTTGTAACTTAAATAGAAATGTGAGATATGAAATGTTAGAGGCTGCTAGACCTCTATTAGTTAAAACTTTCTAAAACTTTACACTAATACCTTTTTTAAAAAGATTTATTTATTTATTTGAAAGTCAGAGGTACATAGAGAGAGCAGGAGAGGCAGAGAGAAAGAGATCTTCCATCATCATCATCATCATTGTCGTTGTCCTCGCCATCATCATCATCAGTTGATTCTTCATCAGTTTCATCCTCCTCATCATCTTCATCTGTTTCATCATCTTCTTGTTTGCTATATTTTCTTCTTTCTAAAAATTCAGATTTATAAAAAATATTATTTTACAGTCCCTGTTAAATAATACTACTCTAATTAGGAACTAAAATAGTTTACCCCTCATTTTGTTAGAATAAAACCAATATGGCCTTAGCTTGTTACTCTACCTCCTACTATCCTTAACTGTCCATGGCCCTTTGGCTTATTTATCTAGTGTTTGGACGTTTTCAGGTATTCAAATTTGAGGTTTGAACATTTTCCATTTCTGTTGGCATAGTAGAGGTCAAATAAGCCACACACAGATTTTATGTTTTTTTTTTTTTTTTTTTTTTTTGACAGGCAGAGTGGATAGTGAGAGAGAGACAGAGAGAAAGGTCTTCCTTTTTTGCCGTTGGTTCACCCTCCAATGGCTGCTGCAGCCGGCACATCGTGTTGATCTGAAGCCAGGAGCCAGGCGCTTCTCCCAGTCTCCCATGTGGGTGCAGGGCCCAAGGACTTGGGCCATCCTCCACTGCCTTCCCGGGCCATAGCAGAGAGCTGGCCTGGAAGAGGGGCAACCGGGATAGAATCCGGCGCCCCAACAGGGATTAGAACCCAGTGTGCCGGCGCCACAAGGCGGAGGATTAGCCTGTTAAGCCACGGCACCGGCCAGATTTTATGTTCTATGCCACTTTTATGTATACAAATCTCTGTGAAAATGCTATATGATCTAATGAAAATGCTCCTTAATTTTCGATTATTGATTAGTTTTAACAGCATATTAAACAATATAATTAACTAGAAATAATCAAATTATTATCAAAAAGAGACATAGCCCTGGGGATGACTTATCATGATCTAAAATGCATGATAATGTCAGAAAAAGTTAGCATAAGCATTTAATCAAGACTCTTTGATGGGATATTAAAAATAGCTACAGTACCTTGGTGAGTAAATTAAATTATCATTGAGTTTTGGGGCCATATGATGGGACAGTAGCAAGAGCATCTGAAAGTCTGGGGCATTGACTCACCCTTGATTTCGTGATGGAGTATCTCAGCCAAGCTTCTCTTATCAATTTTCTTCAGGACTCTCAAGACAATCTTCACTGCATAATCTGACCCATAGTGTTGGACCAGGATTTCAGCAAGATCTTCACTATCAGCATCTATAATTTTCCCCTTGGGAATATTATTAATCCTTTTTTTGAGTTTGACATAGGTGAGTTTACTTTTAAATTTCTTCAATTCTTCATCTACAAGTTCTTGAAGAGAATTTGCCAGTTGCTCACGTGCCATTTTATACTTTGCAGCCATTTTTCAGTACCTATTAATGAATTAAAAGCCAATTAGGATAGCAATGACTTATTGCTGAAAGGTCAAAATTTCATTCCTAATTACTGCTTCATGCTTATAATCATCAGGTAAGAAGAGGCAGCCAGATAACTAACAGATGAATGTTAAGAAGAGCCATGGTCTAAGGGAAAAGTCAATCTATATTCCATGAATGGATTCAATGTCCAGTGGAAAATCTTTAAGAAGTCATTTATTCTATGGTGTGTGTTTTTGTCTGTGTGTTTTATTATCGTAACACTTAACATGAAACCTACTTTAATGATAAACTTTTAAGTGTAATTATATTCCATGGTGCCAGTGTTGTGGTGTAGTAGGCTGAGCCTCTGCCTGCCTTGCCAGCGTCACTGCCCCTCTTCTGATCCAGCTCTCTGCTAATAGCCTGAGAAAGCTGTGTGAAAGATGGCCCAAGTGCTTGGGCCCTTGCACCCACGTGGGAGATCTACAAGAAGCTTCTGGCTCCTGGTTTCAGATTGGCCCAGCTCCAGCTGTTGCAGCCATTTGGAGAGTGAACCAGTGGATGGAAGACTTTTCTCTCTGTCTCTCTCTATAACTCTACCTCTCAAATATAAATAGAATCTTCAAAAAATTATATTCCCAACAATGTACAGATCTCTAGAACTTACTCATTTTTCATGATTAAACAGCACTTCCCTATTTCCCTCTCTCCTCAGCGAACACCAATTTATTCTCTGCTTATAAGAGTTTGACCATTTTAGATTCTACATTTGAGTGGAATCATTCTCTATAGTCATGCTGTAGATACAATGTAAATGCTCATCAGTGGATGAATGAATAAAGAAAAATGTGTATATACAAACTGGAATGTTATTCAGCCTTAAAAAGAAAGAAACACTGTCTGGTGTGGCAATGTGGATAGTATGTTAAGTGAAATAAGCAAATGATAGAGAAATAAAGACTGCACGACCTTTCTTTTATAAGGTATCTACAGTGAATATGTTTTATAGGCAAAAGAAGATTGTAGACACAGAAGATTATAATACAAGAATTAGTAGGTTACTCACCAAAGAGTAAGTCCTGGAATTTTCTATATGTAGGAAACTATTTCAGATTTCTTGCCCAGATTCCAATTTTGAGTAGCTCTCCAAATTTCCTATGAAGACTGGAACACGGACTGTTTTTATAGCCTTTTGGGAACAAAAATATTCTAACTTTATCTGATATGCTAAGTGCTGACACTGAAAAATGGTTGTACTATATTCCAAAGAAATAAGAACAACAAAATATGACATAAAATATGAAAATGAAGTGAAGTCACTTCTGCCTAGAGCCTATAGAGATAGTGGAGAAATTCACCAACTGACACCACTGATGGAAAGATAAAGGTTTCTAAAGAACTTGCCAATATACAAATGTTTGGAGCATAGAGAAACATTTCAGGTGTTTTTTAGATAAACATATGAGAGTGGATCTCAGAGAAGACTTTTTTGTGTATTTTTTGTAGTTTAACCTAATAAAAAAATGGTATTAAACAAGAAATTTCATAAAGATTATAAATCTGATAATAGTAATTATTATTACTATCACAAAAGCAGGAGGGTATGATAAGAACATACACCAAAATTAGAGCTAGTAAACATAGATTTAATGGAAATTATATTGCTTAAAATCTTTACATATTTCTTTACCTGGTTTTGTTTTCAAGCTATTGCAAAGGTACTTCAATAAGTTCGCGGACAAATGGAATTAAAAGCTTAATTGAAAGCTTTTGGTGCAGAATAAATTTAATGTGTAGAATTTTTTCACCACACACAGAAAATGTGTGGTGAAAAAATTCATGAATTTTAATAAATTTGCGCCAAAACAAACTTATACTTTTTATTCCATTTTCTATAAAATTCTTGATGTACTCTCATATCAGCCTCATGAAATGAGAGCAGAGATGTTCCCTAATCTTCTATTTTCTGAAGAGCAATGTGTAAAATTGCTGTTTATTTTTCTTTGAATGTTTGGTAAAATTACCCAGTGAAACTATCTGGTCTTGGAGACTTGTTATTTATATATATATATATAATAAATTCAGTTATTTAATGGTTATAGTAGTATTCAAATTTTCTACTACATCATTTTAAAATATTGATAGTTTGTGATTTTTGAACAATTGATCCATTTCTTTCAAGTTGTTGAATTTGTGATAGTAAATTTTTTTCTTTTATAATGCTACAGGATCTATTATGATGTCCTACATCATTTTAATAACAGTGACTTAAGTCTTTTTTTTCTCTGTCAACGTTGTTAAAAGTTTATCAACAATATGTTTTTCCAAATAAAATTTTAATCTTGTTTATTTATTTTTCTTGTTTTATTTTCCATGTTATTGTTTTCTGCTCTTATATTCATAGTTTTCTTCCATGTAATTGACTTAGCTTTATTTTTCTAGACTTTTTTTTCTAGTTTCTTTGAGGTATGAAAGTAGCATATTTACTTAATATAAATTATTTTTTCTTATAGATGTATTTAGTGCCACAAATTTCCTTCCCAGGATTGTTGTTACCTGTATCCCATAAATCCTGGTATGTTCTATTTTCATTCTTATTCTCCTACGTGTATTTTTTTTTATTTACTCTGAGCTATCCTATATGAATTATGGATGACTTTAAAGTGTGTTGTTTAATTTCTAACTGGCTAGGTATATTTCTGATTTCTTTCTGTTATTATTATTATTATTTGTTTACTCCCATTATGGCCAGCTAATATTCTCTGTATAACTTCAATTTTTTTTATGTGTTGAGATCTGCTGTATGACCTAGGATATGACCTATACTGATGAATGTTATATTGGTGCTTGTAAAGAATGTATACTTGACTATTTCATGAATGTTCTATAGGTAAAATTTAATTGAGTAATATTTTTGATCTACCATGATATACCATTGACATCCAGAGAGTCTTGATTCAGTTATATGAATAAGTATCATAGTTATTATTGTTTTTATGTATTTTGCTCATATTTGTTCATGTTTTTTATTTCCATTCTTTTTATACCTTTTTATAGGATTTTACTTTTTTTTCTTTCTTAGCATATCAGGTTTTGCTTCATTTTTGGATAATATTTTTAGTGGTTGCCTTAGTGTTTGAGATATACACTTAAACCTAATCCATTTCTATTTTCAAATAACTCAAAACTCCTTCATGAGTAGTTTATTTTACAAGTTATTATACCTTATAATAACAAAATCATCCTAATTCATCCCTCATGTCCCTGTTTTATTGTTGTTATTCATTCCGCTTACATATAAGCATACACACACACATAACATGTAAGAATACAGAATTGAGTGAAACAGTGGTGTGTCTTATGATATCAATTAAGAATAAGAAAAATTGGGATGAGTATTATAGTGCAGCAGGTTAAGCTGCCATTAGGGAGGCCTGCATCCCATATAGGAGTGCTGGTTTGAGTCCTGGCTCCTCCACGGCAAATCCAGCTTTCTGCTACTGCATTTTGGGATGTAACTGATGATGGTTCACGTATTTTAATCCCTGCCAGACGTATAGGAGACCCAGACAGATTTTGTGTTCCTTGCTGCAGCCTGGCCTACA
The DNA here is from genome assembly GCF_033115175.1 of Lepus europaeus. NCBI lineage: Eukaryota > Metazoa > Chordata > Mammalia > Lagomorpha > Leporidae > Lepus > Lepus europaeus. The sequence goes on along the minus strand of NC_084833.1, from coordinate 58,633,308 downwards.
CCTGGTTGTTGTGGGCATTTGTGGAATGAACCAGCATATGGAAGGTCTTTCTTTCTATCTCTCTTTTGGATAAATAAAAATAGATAAAACACTTTCTTAAAAGGATAAGAAAAATATATATTTTCATGCTACCTTCATTTATTTTGTCTGCAATGAATTCCCTTTCTTTATAGATCTGACGTGCTGATCTATATCATTTTCCTTCTCTTGAGAGAACTAACACTTCTTACAGGGTAGAATGTCAAATGTCTTTTCTCTACCAATGAAAATATTACATATTTTTCTTCTTTAGAAGATTAATGTACTAGACAATGTTGTGTTATATTACTCTTTGTGATGTATTTTTAGATTTGATTTGCTAAAATTCTTAAGAGACTGATTTATATCACAAATGGATTTTTCCATCTCTCTATACAACTTTTTTTTTCATTTATTAAACTTTTATTTAATGAATATAAATTTCCAAAGTACAGCTTATGGGTTACAATGGCTTCCCCCCTCCCATAACTTCCCTCCCACCCGCAACCCTCCCCTTTCCCGCTTCCTCTCCCCTTCCATTCACTTCAAGATTCATTTTCAATTCTCTTTATATACAGAAGATCAGTTTAGTATATATTAGGCAAAGATTTCAACAGTTTGCCCCCATATAGCAACACAAAGTGAAAAAAATACTGTTGGAGTACTAGTCATAGCACTAAATAACAGTGTACAGCACATTAAAGACAGAGATTCTACATGATATCTTTTTAAAAAATTAATTAATTTTCTATGCCATTTCCAATTTAACACCAGGTTTTTTTTTCATTTCCAATTCTCTTTATACACAGAAGATCGATTCAGTATATAATTAGTAAAGATCTCATCAGTTTGTACCCACACAGAAACACAAAGTGTAAAAATACTGTTTCAGTACTAGTTATAGCATCACTGCACATTAGACAACACATTAAGGACAGATCCCACATGGGATATAAGTACACAGTGACTCCTGTTGCTGACTTAACAATTTGACACTCCTGTTCATGGCGTCAGTAATCTCCCTAGGCTCTAGTCATGAGTTGCCAGGGCTATGGAAGCCTTTAGAGTTCAAACGGATCACACAAACAAGACAAGTGTCTGCTAATACTAACTGATAGAATCAAAAAGGGAGAGAAGGATCCAACATGGGAAGCAGGATACACAGCAGACTCATAGAATGGCAGATGTCCTAAACAACACTCTGGCCTCAGAATCAGCCCTTAAGGCATTCGGATCTGGCTGAAGAGCCTGTGAGAGTATTGTAGGCATGGAAAGCGAAAACACCATGGAAAAGAAAAAAAAGAAGAAGACCTAAATGAAAGATCTCTGTGAGTGAGATCCCAGTGGAAAGAACGGGGCCATCATAGAAGGAGGTACCTTTCTCTGAAGGGAGGAGAGAACTTCCACTTTGACTATGACCCTATCGGAATAAGATCAAAGTCAGCGATCTCTATACAACTTTTAACATTTATTTTTGTTTGTATGAGAAGGCTTATATTTCTTTTTCATTTTTTAATGAAAGATTCATAGGGTACAGAATTCTAGCTTGGTGATTTTTAAAATTTCAACACTCTAAATATTTTACTTCACTATCTTCTTGCTTGCATGGTTTCTGAGAAGTCATCTGTAATTCTTATCTTTGTTCCTCTGCAGATAAGGCATTCTCCCTCTCACTTACCCACGCCCCACCACACCTTACCACCTCTGGCTTCTTTCAGGATTTTTTCTTTATCCTGATTTTCTGTCATTTGAAACTGATGTGTCTAGTGTAATTTTTTGGCATCCATCCTATTTAGTATTCTCTGAGTTTCCATTAATTTAGGGGGATTCTCAGTCACTCTTGCTTCGTATTCTTCTGTTACTTTCTCTTTTCTCTGTCTGGAATGCTCAAAAGTGCATGTTACACCTTTTATAGTGATCTCGCAATATTCTATTCTGTGTTTGAACTCTTTGTTCTCTTTGAATTCCAATTTTCAAAGTTTCCACTGATAAAAACTCAAGCCCAGATATTCTTTCTTCATCAGTCTCCACTGTATTAAGAAGTCCTAGCAACACTATTCTTCACTTTTATTATGGTGTTTTTTTTTCCTCTGGCATTTCTCTTTGGATTTTTCTTATGTTGTCATTACATTACACATCTGATTTTGATTGATGTCTCCTTTATCCATTACATTCTTTAGCATCTTTATCAAAGTTGTTTAAAAATTCACAATCTAATGATTCCAAATTCCTTCCCAGTTTGTGTCTGATACTTGTTATGTTTCTTCAAATTGTGTTCCAAATTGAGCTTCTTGCTATTCATTAAAATATTTTTTTAAGATTTATTTATTTATTTGAAAGGCAAAATTACAGAGAGGCAAAGGCAGAGAGGGAGAGAGGAGAGAGAGAGAGAGAGAGAGAGAGAGAGAGAGGTCTTCTATCCACTGGTTTACTCTTCAGATGGCTGCAACGACTGGAGCTGCACTGATCCGAAGCCAGGAACCAGGAGCTTCTTCAAGACTCCCATGTGAGTGCAGGGACCCAAGGACTTAGACCATAACAGAGAGCTGGGTTGGAAGTGAAGCAACTGGGACTCGAACCAGAGCCCATATGGGATGCCAGCATTGCAGGCAGTGACTTTATCTGCTACACCACGCTAGTCCCTATGATATTTTCTTAATAATTGAACATGAGGTACCGGGTAATTGCTACTGCTGTGAACAGGCCTTTAACAATGGTAAGATTTTTGGCAGAGAGGAGGAATTTTCTATTTCCATGATTATATCTTAGCACTTAAATATCACTATGCCTCTATACCATAAACTTGACAAATATTTCCCACTCTTTTTTCCCCATGTGCAGGTGGGACAACATGTATGGAATAAGCAGGAGTTGGATGTAGAAGGTTAGAGATGACTGGAGTTGAATATTTACTTTGCCCCAGGCTAGTTATATACTAACACCACACCAAAAAGTAAGACTCTGCTTTCAACTATTCTATAATTGATAACAGAGAACTTTGGTATATTTCAAAGTGACTAATTTTGCTCTCTCCTTACCAGAAGCTTGATGGATTTTTTTCCGGTGTTTACTGTGTAGATATGTAGGGCTCATGGAAGTCAAAACACAAAAATATGAGGTGACCTTAAACTGGATCTTTCTAGAATATTAACTGATCAAATTGTAATTCAAATTATATTACTTCGACACTGGTTTTCATAGATATTTCTGATTGTGGATTGCTATTCTGATAAATTGATTCTCTTTTTCTGTTCTATTTTTCCAATTTTGGGTTGGTGGTTTGTTCCGTGATCTCACATCACTATCAGATCTAAATATTATCATCATACGCAATGGGGAAAAGCAAAACACCTCTACTATTAAGATCAGGAGTAAGACGAGAAGGCCCACTCTTGCCACTTCTATTCAAAATAGTCCTGGAAATCCTAGACAGAGCAATTAGGCAAGAAAAATAGCTAAAAGACATCAATATCATGACAAAATTAAAATAGTTTTTGTTTGAAGTAGAAATAATTTATATGTGGAAAATTCTAGCCTCCACAACAAAAAATAGACAACAAATTCAAAAATGTTACGAGATACAAAATTAACATACAGAAAATAGGTATGTTTCTATACTCAAACAACAAAATATCTAAAACTGAAATTAAGTAAATAATCCTATTTAAAATAACACCAAAATAGCAAAGTGTTTAGAGATAAAGTTAACCAAAATGTTTTTGAGATAAAGATCTGTAGGTTGAAAACTATAAAGCACTAGTAAAATCAATGAAAGAGACAAATAGAGATGCCTCATGTTCACAAATTCTAAGACTTAATATTGTTAAAGTGTTCACGTGTTCATATCACACAAAGTGATTTAGAGATTCAATGTTATCCCCATCAAAATACCATGGCATTTCTTTACAGAAATTGAAAAAATATTCTAAAAGTCCTACAGGACCAAAAATACTCAGACTAGCCAAAGTTATTTTGAGAAAGAAAGAAAAAAAAAAAACAGTTGAGGCAGCACACACTTTTGCTTCAAAATATATTTCAAAATATCAGGAAATGCATTTACTCATCCATTGAAATGATCTTGTGGTTTTATTCTTTATTATACTAATGTGGTGTATCACATTAGTTGATTTATATATACTAATTTATCTTTAAATCTCAGAGTTAACATAGTTTCTCATTATGTTTAATAACTGTTGAATTTCATTTGATATTATTTTCCTGAGGATTTTTTTGTTTTGCTCACCAGAGGTGCTGGCCTGTAGTTTTGTTTTGTTTTGTTTTGTTTTCATTTTGTTTTTGTTTTGGTAGTCATTTCTTGACTTTGAGATCAGAGTAGTGCTGGTCTCATAAAATGAACCTGGAAGTTGCTCTTCCCTCTCCCGTATTTTTGAAACTTTAAAAGAGTTGTCTTTTATCTTTTGTAGGCATTTATTTCTGTAAACTTCTCTCTTAACATTTCTTTTGCTGCACCCCGTAGATTTTAGAATTCTACATTTTAATTTCTTCCCAGATATGTTATAATAATTTAATTTCTTCACTGAGCCAATATTTGCTCAAGATTGCAAGATCTTTTTGTTTAGATTTAGAGCAAAATGGTTATGGAGTAAGACCCCCCTATAATCATATTTCCATAGAATTTGAACAGAATCACTTTTGCTAGAGCTAAGGAAACAAGATATGAGAATACAACATCTTGTTTTAACATAATCATAAGAAAAGCACACTGAACAAGACGGGAAAGGAAGAGTTGCCTGCGTCACCTCTGTCTCAACTCCAAGCAATGTAACATGGAGATATATGCCTCCTGCTTATGGGAAAGAAAGGTAATGAAATCCAGGTACTAAATGTGGAACTGACAAATAGGCCTTCCATGGTGAGCCCTGTACCAAGAGGAGCTCATAGCTTTTGTCCCTTGGCCAATGCCCATAGACTATACCTATGATCCACATCAGCTTGTCAGCCATGGGACTACTACCCCTTCTCTATACTTGAGAAGCACAATGAGAAGTATAACTATCTGCTAGGGCAAAAGGAAAGGGGCTTAAAAACAAGACGTTGCCTTGGAATCTGATACCAGGGCTACTGTGGTGAACTCAACATCAGGCAGAACCTAGCAGCCCCTAGCTTAGGCCAGTGCTCACAGACATAGCCTCTGGATCTTTCCTATAGCCAGGGAGAGTCCTGTGCCCCAGAGGAATGGACTCACGTTTCTGTCTGCATCATCACCAGCTATACTACAGGCTTGAGGAGCATCTCTGAGACTGTAAGTGTCTGAAACTGTGAAACTCGGGTGCAGCCCAGTTTATTATCAGGCTTGTTAGACAAAGGATTACTTCCATCACCCTTCCACTAACGGTAGGCAGCTCAGTGTAGAGAAAGACTCCATCTGTTGGAGGATAGGACAAGGAAGTAAATGCAGGTCTTTTCATTCAACTCAGTGCTGAGCCAGTGAAACCCAATACAAAGCAGGTCTTAACAGCTCCTGCTTCTAAGTCAGCATCTGAGTGTTTAGCCTCTGAGCAGAACCTGGTGGCAAGTGGAGACCTTGACCAATTAGATGGACTTGTATTCTAGCCTGTATCACCTGTGGCTGGCTGCATCAATCTTGGGATATGAGTACATTGCAGGAACAGGCAGGCTATAACAATGTGAACATTAGTCTAGTCCTTGTGCTGTGAAGATCTCAGTAGTCTGTGGGCTCTGCGTACAATCAAATGTTGAAACATTTGTGGCCATGGACCTGCCCAGCTCATCTACCCTCCAAACCCAGGTTGAGAGAGTTAATGCATATCTCGGGGGGTGAAATACGTATTTGCCAAGTCATTGCATGAGATCCTGGTGCTGGTCCCTCCATGTTGAAGCACAGGACAAGGAGAATCATATTGTGGGCCCACCCTGGCCCAACACTGAGGTTTGAAATGACAGAGCACCCTTTTCAGACACTGATCACCCTAAACACAACTGTGGATTTGGGAAAAATCTGTGCGGTAGCAACCTCTACTGATAAAACAGTGACCAGTGTAGATATAGGGACCATTTAATTCTCAGATAGTAGAAATGACCAGAGACTAAGAGAAAATAAGCAGCCTGATTAGAAGTTCTAAAAGGACAGACACAAAGCCAGATTTTTTAAAGACTGGAATAAATACCTAAACCATCAAAGCACAGACAACAGAGTTCACCAACAAACATTAACAGCATTCAAGGAATAATGACTTAACCTAATAGAAAATAAGGCACCAGAAGCAAACTATATAGCATCCAGTATGTATGAACTCTATGACAACTCATTTAAAATATCTTCTTTAAGGAAAGTCAACAAATGGCAAGAAAACACAAAGAAATAATTCAATACTGTATCAGAGAAAAATAACTTGGCTATTAAAGTAAACAAAATATTTAAAAAGATATTTGGGGCTGAAACAATTAAAATTAAATTAAAAATATAGTAGAGGCATAAAATTCAATATTTTAAACAGAATAAAGACAAAATTAGCTTGCAGACAGACTATTTGAAAATACACAGTGGAGGCCGGTGCCGCAGCTCAATAGGCTAATCCTCCGCCTGCAGCATCGGCACACCTGGTTCTAGTCCCAGTTGTTCCTCTTCCAGTCCAGCTCTCTGCTGTGGCCCGGGAAGGCAGTGGAGGATGGCCCATGTCCTTGGGCCCTGCACCTGCATGGGAGACCAGGGGAAGCACCTGGCTCCTGGCTTCAGATCAGTGTGGTGCACCGGCCACAGTGTGCTGGCCACAGCGGCCATTGCGGGGTGAACCAATGGAAAAAAGAAGACCTTTCTCTCTGTCTCTCTCTCTCATTGTCCACTCTGCCTGTCAAAAAAAAAAAAAAAAAAAAGAAAGAAAAGAAAAGAAAATGTACAGTGGAGAGAAGAAGTTGAAAAAAGCTTATTGAAACTATAGGGCAACAATTGGAGAGCAATAATTTGGGATAATGGGGTTTAAGAGGGACTTGGGAATGCCAAAAAGGTAGAAATTTTATTCAAAGAGCTTTTAGCAGAAAGCTTCTCAAACCTATAGAAGAAAACAAGTGTCTTGTGTGTTTGTTAATCATTCACCCAATCTATGTCTCTTGATTAAATAATTTAACACATTTATAATTAAAATAATTATTCATATTTAAGGACTTACTACTATAATTTATTTGTTAAAACTTTTTTGACTTTTTTTTCAAGAAAATTTATTTATTTATTCGAAAGGCAGAGTTACAGAGACAGAGAGGGACAGAAGCACACAGAGAGAGAAAGAGAGCTGGTTCATTCATCAAATGGCTGCAACAGCCAGGAGTGGATCAGTCTGCTTTCTAGGGAATTCAGGACAAAAATGTATGGAGTGGAAGAGTGAAAAACCCTGCCACACAGTTTTATCATAATTACTAAAGACACACTTTTAACTATTTTGAAATGCAAATTGTCATGGTATTTAATGGCAATGGACCTAAAATAATATAGGGATATAATATTTATTTTTTCAAATTTTTAACTTTTTTAAAAGATTTATTTATTTGAAAATCAGGGTTACACTGAGAGAGAAGGAGAGGCAGAGAGAGAGAGAGAGAGAGAGAGAGAGAGAGGTCTTCCATCCTCTGGTTCACTCCCCAATTGGCCGTAGGAGCTGCGCCCATCTGAACCCAGGAGCCAGGAGCTTCTTCCGGGTCTCCCACGTGGGTGCAGGGGCCCAAGGACTTGGGCTATCTTCTACTGCCTTCCCAGGCCACAGCTGGATTGGAAGTGGAGCAGCTGGGGCTTGAACGGGTGCCCATATGGGATGCAGGCACTGCAGGCAGGAGCTTTGCCTGCTCCGACAGAGTACCGGCCCCAAAGGGTATAATATTCATAAGGTGTCTGGTTTCTGTTGGTGACAATGGAAGGCTTTTAAAAGGAAATACTCTAAGAGCAACTTATTTCTATCTTTGGGCATTAAGTAGTAGGAGACACGGAAGTGAAACTGAGTTCCTACTCCTAAAACCTTTGAGTAGAATTTATCAGACCCCAATCACTCTCCCTCAGGAGAAGACAGTTTCCCTGTCTTCACTTTGATGATTAAAAGTAAGCTACCTGCTAAAGATTGACTCAGGAAATTTAAGGGGTGGCACAAGGGTCAGAGAAGTCTTGCAGACCCCCAAATCACAAAAATTCACAATTTAATTATCAACTAATGCTAGACACTGTTCTGAGAGCGTCAAAGGAACTCCAGCTCCTGACCAAACAAAGTAATACCAAATTTACCTATAGACCTCAGACAGACTGGATCCCACTTTTCCATCACAAAAGAACATGCTGGTCCCCTGACCAATCAAAGAAAAACCAAGAGCATTCTGAACCAGCCAGAGACCTGAACATTAGCTGATCACACTTCGCTCAACTCTTAACTTTCATTAGTAAGAATCACTGCACTTAATCCCTTAGGCGGTCCAGAAGTTGAATGATAGCTACCCAACTCTTTGCTCTATGCACTGCAAAATAAACTCCTAATTTCTCCCACCATCCCTGTCAGTGATTGGCTTACTGTGCATCAGGCAAGTGGACTCGAGTGGTTTGGGAATTCTACAACAAGTTAGCAACTACAAAGGGACTTCATCCAGTATGGACATTTTGTCCAGCCCCTGGCCAACAGTAAACATTTGGAGTTGTATTACAGCTTCTCTTACTAGTTTTGGGGACAATTCCCTAGTGATGACTATGGATCAGATGTAATTGGCCTAAGGTATTTTCTGGGTGGAAGAAATTGGCTCAAATTCGGCTTGATATTTGGAATCATCGTTGGTCTTTGATAACAATTCTGTGCAAGATGATAATGAGGTATTATCTTTTGCATTAATTTGGTTCAGCAATGAAGGCACATTGGATTTAAAAAGTACTTTCCCTTTCAGAACAATAACTATCAATGCCTTGAGAAATTTGTTAACTTGACAAACTTGTTTAAGTTGGCTCTTTGTTGACAGGTCTAGCAGTAAATAACAATGAATAATCAGAGATTTGCTGTTGAAACTCCCTAGAGTATATATGGCAACTTTGGAAAAATTTCATTATGAATCCTTAGGAATAAAAATATGATGTTTTGTGGTAATAGTTTGACACAATACTCCTTGGGATTGGATAAGGAGAAACCACTTAATGGATCTCTAGGTTATGTCACTACTTTCCAGCTAGACATGTTTAATGAAAGAAAGGAAAATGGGAGAAAACTCCGTATGTGCGAGCTTGTATGCTATTATATCAAAGTGAATCAATACAGAGAAAATTTAAAAAACCTAGAATAATGAGTCAGGAACTGAAATAATCCAAAAGCATTTTGGGTCACAAGATTTAAATGAATCTTTGATAAATAAACAGCTTTGGATGTATTAAAAGAAAAAGAAGGGTAATATTTCTTTAGAGTTTTTAGCATATGTTTGTGCCTGAATTTTCTGTATAGAAAAGGTCATAGTTACCTTTGTTAGATATTTAAAATCATAAAAGTAAAATTTGGCCTTGGAACAAATTATGTGGGGATGAAGACATAACACAGTGTTCATTGATTCCTATGAAAGAAGCATAACAACTTAACTTTTAGAGTTTTCTTTGACAAGAAAATAACAAAATAATAACCACGTCTACTCTCAGTCTCTTTAAGTATTCTGATTATACTTATAAGTGGAGTAAGTATAAGAGAGATAAATATTTCTAAATAAGAATTTCATTACTCTTAATTTCTTGAATTCTGTTTTTTTGTTTTTGTTTTTTTGACAAGTGGAGTTAGACAGTGAGAGAGAGAGAGACAGAAAAGTCTTCCTTCTGTTGGTTCACTCCCCAAATGGCTACTACGGCCAGCGCGAGCGCCGATCTGAAGCCAGGAGCCAGTGCTTCCTCCTGCTCTCCCATGCAGGAGAAAGTAGTAGTCTCCCATACTGGGAAATTAGTAGAAGATGGCCCAGGCCCTTGGGCCCCTACACCCATGTGGGAGACCTGGAGGAAGCTCCTGGCTCTTGGTTTCGAATCGGCACAGCTCCAGCAGCCAATTGGGGAGTGAACCAGCATATGGGACCCCTCTCTCTCTCTCTCTTTCTCTCTCTCTCTCTCTCTCTCTCTATCTCTCTCTGCCTCTCCTCTCTCTGTGTCACTCTGACTTTCAAATAAATAAATAAATCTTTAAAATAAAAAGCTATAAAAAATAGAAAGGTGGAAAGGAGAACTACTCCATATATGAGAAATTAAGACACATTTTGTTAGTGAAATTATGGGATAAAATAGGTAAGATTTGGTTAAGAAAGAAACAAGTATTTTTTTCTAAAGTAAAATGACTGGAAAGAGGAAAAGTATATGACTAATATCCAAAGGAATATAAAAAGGTTGTAGGAGGTTTGTGGAAGATGAGTCTTTTGTGATCAGGCTGGTTGAGGTTAGAAGGGACTTATGTCTGCCTTAAAATTGAGCATTAACGTCAAAGGTACACTTACATAAAACTAGAATTTAGCCCCCAGTGTTAAAACAATAAGCTTAAAACATTGATCTCTTAGTAAACATTTGCAGGACATTTTGAACTTTAATCTGAAGCCAGTTTTTATTTTATTTTTAAAGATTTATTTATTTACTTAAAAGTCAGAGTTACACGAGAGAGAAGGAGAGGCTTAGAAAGAGAGAGGAGAGAGAGGGAGAGAGAGAGAGAGAGAGAGAGAGAGAGAGAGAGAGAGAGAGAGAGAGAGAAAGTCTTCCATCTGCTAGTTCACTCCCCAGATGGCCACAACGGCTGGAACTGTGCCAATCCTAAGCCAGGAACCAGGAGCTTCCTCTGGGTCGCCCACGTGGGTGCAGGTGTCCAAGGACCTGGGCCATCTTCTACTGTTTTCCCAGGCCACAGCAGAGAGCTGGATTGGAAGAGGAGCAGCTGGGACTAGAACCGGCACCCATATAGGATGCCGGTGCCGCAGGTGGAGGATTAACCTACTGCACAATGGCAGTTTCTCTAAAAACATTTACAATTAAATTTGTGAAAGAGCTTCTAATATTTATAATTAGATACAGGTTTCTAGCAAATTTAAGATCAATAACTAAATAAACATTCTAGGAGTCTAAAAGGGAACTGACCAATTCATAGAACTGCTAACAGAGATCAAACTGAGTTAATTATATGAGACTCCACAGAGTAATAAAAATTTACTTAAAACATTGATGGTTCTATACTTAAATATTTTATCTTCTAAATAGAAATAAAACTTTTTCTGGAATTGTCTAAAGTTTTACATCACTTGAGAAAGAATATTTGTGTAAATAGAAAAATCATTTGCCTCTTCACAGGTTTGTAATGAGTAAAATAGAGTTATTTGTTCTTATTGGGTCTTTACACATCTAAATATTAGACAGTATAATAAAGTCTTCCGTGGTTATGCTTCCTAACTTTGATAGCTTTTACATTCTGAGATGACTACTTATTAAATCAATTTTTTTGATGCACTTTAGAAAATGGTCAACCTCAACACTGTGTCTGTGTCTCAAAAGTGTAATACACCTTTAGTTGACTGTAACTCTGTTCATTGTTTTAAAGATGCAATCTTTACTTGTTAAATTCTTGTTGGCTTTGTTTTGTATTTTCCTTTTTGGACTTTATGCCTAGTGCCTGTCAGATTTCTACAGAAGTACAATTCCTAACTCCTAACTCACTTCTGACCTGGTGAGATGATAATTACCACCACATTACAAATAGTGTTCTATTTGAGCCGGCGCCGCGGCTCACTAGGCTAATCCTCCGCCTTGCGGCGCCGGCATACTGGGTTCTAGTCCTGGTCGGGGCACCGATCCTGTCCAGGTTGCCCCTCTTCCAGGCCAGCTCTCTGCTGTGGCCAGGGAGTGCAGTGGAGGATGGCCCAAGTGCTTGGGCCCTGCACCCCATGGGAGACCAGGAGAAGACCTGGCTCCTGCATTGGGATCGGCGCGGTGCGCCGGCCGCAGCGTGCCTACTGCGGCAGCCATTGGAGGGTGAACCATTGGCAAAGGAAGACCTTTCTCTCTGTCTCTCTCTCACTGTCCACTCTGCCTGTCAAAAAATAAAAAATTAAAAAAAAATTAAAAAAAAAAACACAAATAGTGTTCTATTTGATAATACACTACAGATAAACTTAACCCAAGTACATCTGCTCCTAAAATTTCTTTGTTGCTCACAAGTGGCCAAAAGAGTTTTTGACACTGACTCCTGGTTGTCAATTACCTGCCTCCTGATATAGAACCAGATCAGATCAGCAACCAGGATGGGTCCATCCTGACAACAAGGGGCAAAAACATATGGCTACAGGATGACCGACATGCAGGTTTTTCAGAAAATGATATTGATTACAATGTGAGAATACAAAAGTTGTCATATCAATGTGGAGTCACTGGTACCAAACATAAACTAAAATAGGTGAAGCCAAGAGGTTATGGAGAAAGCGTTCCCATTCATTACTGTCTGATGGTAGCTCATAAAAGGCTCTGCCAGAGCTACAACCTCAACAGAGGGCTGTCATTTCAAGAAAGAGATTCTAACTGGATATGATTTTGAATATTACCACTGTTAAGGCTAGAATCTCTATATAGCTCCTGCACTGGAGTTACCAGAACTGAAGAAGCTCTTTGTCCTCCTTGCAAACAAGAAGCAAGAATTAGGACTGGGAGCACCTAGGACATTGTTGCATATTTTTGTCTCCTTTAATATGCTTTGATACTCAAACAATTCATAATATAAAACCTCATATGAAGCTTAAAGTATGTAGAAAAATAAATATAAAATTTTAAAACAATATACAAAGGTCTGGCGCTGTGGCTCACTAGGCTAATCCTCCACCTGCGGCGCCAGTACCCCAGGTTCCTGTTCAGGTTGGGGCGTCGGATTCTGTCCCAGTTGCTCCTCTTCCAGTCCAGCTCTCTGCTGTGGCCCGGGAAGGCAGTGGAGGATGGCCCAGTTCCTTGGGCCCTGCACCCACACGGGAGACCAGGAGGAAGCACCTGGCTCCTGGCTTTGGATTGGTGCAGCACGCCCGCCGTAACAGCCATTTGGGGGGTGAACCAACGGAAGGAAGACATTTCTCTCTGTCTCTCTTTCACTGTCCAACTCTGCCTGTCAAGAAAAACCAAAACGAAACAAAACAAAACAAAACAAAAAACAATATACATTGGATTTATGTAGCTAGCTGTAACTCTTCACCTGGGCAAACCCATCGTCACTCAGGAGTACATGGTAGAAATAACAAAGTTTGTCTTATTCAATTGGTATTTAAAATTGTGCAAAAATCATCTTTCTTACAAAAACCACATAAGGTTTACTATCTCTTCATTACTTAGTTTAGGCAAGACTCCCATGAGCTAATCTTGTGAAGTATCCACTGTGAGTTCCATGGTCCACTGTTTTTTGTTTGTTTTTGTTTGATTTGGTTTGGTTTCAGTTTTACTGATATTATGAAGTTATTTTCACATTTTTTTGACTAGAGTGGGCCCACTACTCTGGGGCAGGAGACTATTCTCATTAATAGAGATCCCATAACTCTAAGATTTACCTGATTTGTCTGGGCATCACCAGCGCTGGAGTAGCCAAAACACAGACAATGAGAAATACAAAGAAAAGAACAAATAGTAGTCTGGGTTCACCATCTAATTTGACATAGGAGAACAACCAAGGGATCCTTGTGGGACTCATTTCTTGATGGTCCCTATTCCTCCTGCCCTTTCTCTTGTTTCAGAGACCAAAGTAGGCCAAGAAAGAGAGAATGAGCAAGTGCTAGACAGACGTAATCCAGGCTTCTTCACATCCAGTAGACAATCAAGTGACAGAAAGATACAGGCAAAGTGTCCTCCAACAGACAAGGGTTTCATGATCCAACACTCCATTTTATTTCCCCATAGGTCTTTATGAAGACATATTCTGTTAGATTGACTGCATTTGTATTCAAACACAGTGACCAGATGGATTAATGGTAAATTTTATGTAGTTTTTCTGAAAAAATCGTAAAAATGCACCTTGAAAGATACCGATTAAATCACTGTTCTTTCTTTTTTTTTGGACAAGCAGAGTTAGACAGTGAGAGAGAGAGACAGAGAGAAAGGTCTTCCTTCTTTTGGTTCACTCCCCAAATGGTTGCTACAGCCAGCACACCGCGCCAATCCGAAGCCAGGAGCCAGGTGCTTCCTCCTGGTCTCCCATGCGGGTGCAGGGCCCATGGACTTGGGCCATCCTCCACTGCCTTCCTGGGCCACAGCAGAGAACTGGACTGGAAAAGGAGCAAGCGGGACAGAATCTGGTGCCCCAACCGGGACTAGAATCTGGGGTACTGGCGCCGCAGGTAGAGGATAAGCCTAGTGAGCTGCGGCGCCGGGCTTCACTGTTCTTTCTTAACAGTTGGAGATTGGAGTGTACCACAATGGGAAATTCTTTTCTATTAATACTTAACAACCAACCTGGAAAAATATTTTCCTCAAGGTATGTGATATGAGGACGCAATCATTCTGTGACACTCCTGTAGTTCTGAGGCACAACAAAAATCTTTATGTGCAGACGGGCAACATACCATTTATCAGAAGGGACTCTTGAAGCCAATGATATATTACATTTCCAAGAGAGTGGTGACATAACCAGTCTGGAGCAAAGGCCCACTTTTCACATTCTTCTGTGATACAGACTTGTCCCGAGTTCCAATGGTCAGGAATTTATTAGCATCCTCATCTTGTGCATGATGAACTACCTTAAGCTGCTTTCAATCCACTATGTAAGAAGCTAAATATTGTATAAATATAAAAGTGCATATAAAATATAAATTGACAAGAGTATTTTAAATAAGAACATAAAGCTAATCTCTCTCCTATGAAAATCCATGCTGTCTCAGAAACACAGAGTATGCACAGAAAAGGTTGTCTTAGGTGCTGCATCCCTGATTTTCCTTGTCAGAGCAAGCAACCAGGTCACTGTTGTTACCTCCCAACCTGTACAGACTTCAATGTCTACAGGAGACCATATTAACATTTGCTTTTCTGCAGGTCTGCCAACAAAACTGTCATGAACAAACTCTGAAATAGACCTACCATGAAGTCAGAATGCACAATCATTTCATTTGATCTAAGCCTGGAGAAGCTTACCAGACAACCAGAAATGTCTTGTTAATGCACAATTACAGGAAAAATTTTGAAAAATTCATTGTTGTTATCACATACATGTTTAAACCCTTTAGTTTCTCTCCCATCCTTGCACTTTTAGGTTTTCAAACTCACCACTGGAATCCACTATATTATTTCTATCACTGATCTATACCAGGACATTTCATCCTGTTTGCATCAAGTAACAAGCACTTTGTCTTGTCCTGTTTCTGTAAGTTTCAACTCAAAACAATTTTGGCCATTTGAGAGTCTACTTTTGTATGAATCTCAAGAATTTTTGGGCCGGCGCCGTGGCACAATAGGCTAATCCTCCGCCTTGCGGCGCCGGCACACCGGGTTCTAGTCCCGGTCAGGGCACCAGATTCTGTCCCGGTTGCCCCTCTTCCAGGCCAGTTCTCTGCTGTGGCCAGGGAGTGCAGTGGAGGATGGCCCAGGTGCTTGGGCCCTGCACCCCATGGGAGACCAGGAAAAGCACCTGGCTCCTGCATTGAGATCAGCGTGGTGCGCCGGCTGCAGCGCGCCGGCTTCGGCGGCCATTGGAGGGTGAACCAATGGCAAAGGAAGACCTTTCTCTCTGTCTCTCTCTCTCACTGTCCACTCTGCCTGTCAAAAAATAAATAAATAAATAAAAAAAACAAAACAAAACAAAAAAAGAATTTCTTGTTCTATTAAGCAACTAGTCTTGGACAGTGAGAGAGAGAGAGACAGAGAGAAAGGTCTTCCCTTTGGGGTGCAGGGCCCAAGTACTTGGGCTATCCTTCACGGCACTCCCTGGCCACAGCAGAGAGCTGACCTGGAAGAGGGGCAACCGGGACTGAATCCGGCACCCTGACCGGGACTAGAACCTGGTGTGCCGTAGCCGCAAGGCGGAGGATTAGCCTATTGAGCCTCGGTGCCGGCTGCAACTAGTCTTTTGAGATATTTCAATTGCCTAAGCAGTGATTGCCTTTGCAATGACTCAGCCTAGAAAATGGCCCTGGGAAAAGGAAAATATCAAGTTGTTTTGGCTTCTCTGACTTGACCCACTTTACCCTAAGGCATGAAGTTTGCTGTTGAATTGCCATATAACCAGGAAAAAGATTATAGTTATATTACCAAAGAAGAAGAGCAGGTTCTTGTTGGCACAATATTTTGCTATATCTTAGTAAGTGGGAAGAATCATCTGGCTCCGTCAACAAAGTTGTATGGGAACAGGAGATCTTTTTGAAGAACACTCCTTTCCCTTGTGGAAAATCCAGCCTGCTCCTAGAACCTCTTACTGAAAAAGGAAGATCCAAAAAATAGATTATTTAGTACATTAGATTTATTTCGATTATTAAGTACATTATTGCATTCCATCATTGGTGACCTAGCTGATAATCAAGGGCATGATAAGTGCTTTTTCAAATGTAAAATATTCTTAGTCTTGCCTTTTGTAACCCAAATATATCTATTTTTCTACTGGTTACTATACCAAAATAAGAGTCTTATAACAGAGATTAACAAACTAGAGGCAAAAGACAAAATCAAACACATCACCAGTTTTTTAAATGAAATTTTTAAGATAATACAGTTATACACATTTACTTAGATATTGTCTGTGTCCACTTTTGTGATAAACTTCTCACTGAGTAGTATAAAATGCTTACACTCTGTCGCTTTATGGAAAACATTTTCTGACTTTTGTTTTACTGCACTATTTTATTATCTTCATGTTATTTCCTTTAAACTAAATACTCTTATATACTTGTCAACATATCTGCTCCGTATTTCCATGATTTCTGTTAATTTCTGAGATTAGGCAGGTATTTAAATTTCAGTGAATGTATTCTATGGTGGACTATGTATCTTGTCCATTTTCTGCTTAGGTGTTCCTGAAAACCCACATCTGCACTGTGCTTGAAACTGTTCCTTCCTGGAGCAGACTTCAGATTAGCTTTGGTCATCTCTTTCTGTTATATTTCAATTCACATTAGGACACAAAATGTTGGCTGCCCTAGCCTGTGTGTGTATCATCTTCATCATGGGGAAAATTATTCCATCTTCAAAACTCATAGCATGCAGACTATGGAGAAAATTGCCAGCTACATTTCTGGTCTGTGCTAAGCAGTACAGTCTTCTGACCTGCTCTGGTCAAGATAGTATCTATTGAGGTTGGCATTCCACTTCCCAGTAGTGGGTAGCTTCACACACTTTAGAATTTCTGACACTACTGAGATTCTCTAGGTGTATGTTTCCCACCACTGACTAATGACAGTGGGTCTACCACTCTTATACACAAGGCGAGTTCTCACTGGTACTATTTTAAGAGCTCTGAAATTTATTTTGCCTGTTCTGAAAGCCACATCTTCAGAGCTTTGTAGCATCTAGTTTAAAAATGGGAACAATAGCACTCCACTAGCTCAAATGTTCATAATAGCCTATTTCCCATATTCTGCTTTGTATTGATCAAAATCTAGTCAGGTTTCTCTCTTAGAGGTCTAAAATATTGCTTGCTCTCAACTGACAATCTCTCTCTCTCTCTCTCTCTCTCTCTCTCTCTCTCTCACACACACACACACACACACAGACAATTTTCTTGTTAACAACATTTTATGGGGAACAGCTAACCACAGTGAGGCTCTTTTCAAGCCAAAGTCCACTGACCCTTTGGCCTTGTAAGTCAAGCTCTTGTTCCAAAGATTTTTATTTTCTCTGTTACCTTCTGATTCATCCTAAGAAAAGTTTTTTCTGTTTGATTTTTAAATCTTAGTGATTGCAGCAAGTGCTGTGGCATAGAGGTTAAGCTGCCACCTGCAGTGCTGGCATTCCATACGGGTGCTGGTTCGAGACCCAGCTGCTCCACTTCCAATCCAGCTGTCTCCTATGGCCAGTGAAAGCAAAAGATGACCCAATTCCTTAGACCCCTCACTTATGTGGGTTGCTCAGAAAAAGCTCCTGGCTCCTGACTTCGCATCGGCGCAGCTCCAAACATTGCAGCCAACTTGGGAGTGAACCAGCAGGTGGAAGACCTCTCTCTCTCTGCCTCTCCTTCTCTCTCTGTGTAAATCTGGCTTTCAAATAAAGAAATAAAATCTTAATTATTTCTGAGGAAAAATCATTCTTCCTATTGCAATAGTCTTTCTAACTAAACCACTTCTTATGTTAGTTTTTTTTTATTTATTTATTTTTTTAATTTGACACCCTAAACACACTGAAATTAGGATTCCATAATGTCAAGTAGAGAAATCTTCATTTTCAGCAAATACACTGGTGGTTCTAGGCCAAACAGATCTGCCTGATATGATGCCATTCACCAAAATAACTCTTGAAGTAAATTCATGAGTCAGGGACATAAATCTCACAAGGGAGGGGCTTTGTCACCAGTCTGAAGGGAAACACCCATTTCTCTCATTCCCATGAGTTGTTTTTTGCTAGACAATTATTCTCCTTTTCTGTGGGCAGATATTTTGAAATGTGTCTCAGTTTGTCATCTGAAGATTAATGAGTGAAATTCTAACAGACCTGAGACAGAAGCCAAGAGGTCTGATTCTGGAGGCCAACCTACCCAACAGAGTATACTGGTGTACCTATCTACACCATGGAAGAACAAGTAACATGGCCTGCATTTAACTTTTTGCTCTGTTCATATATGTGACATATATGGCAGAGTGTTCTCCACTGACTAGTCTGAAGATAATCTTTTCTCATAGCTAAGTTCATTGACTTTTTTTCTTTCTTTACTGCTTCTTCTACGTTTCTGGTTTGTTTCTATGTGCAATTTTACTCTTTCTGTGGTTCTTGTGGATCATTTCCTCTGCTTTCCAGCACTTCAACATTCAAAATGTCACGGCCTTTTTACCTTGTCAGCTGCCGTAAGTCTAGTTACTTACTCATTGAGGATGTTGCTGAGCACACTGCTACCTTCCTGGAGGACAGATACTTCCTCTCCATAGATGACAGCAGTTTCACTAATAAACACTGATTAATACTTGGTGATATGTTTTTATTCTATTTTGCTCATTATTTACTAATTAGGCATAATAAATATGATTTCCTTTCTAGTACAGTTCTCGAAATTGAGCATTGTATGAGAAGAAGGAGGAAGAAAACTGAAGCTCAGTATAGCATTGTGGGGATATGGGATAGACAGTAGAGAACTGTGTTTCCTTTCTCAAGAACATCATGTGCTCTGCTAGTGTTCTTACCATTATATCACTTGAATTTTGGTCCATAAAAATTGAAGATTATTTTATCATGAAGTTAGGAATCTCATTCTAACCATGATCTCAGGAAAAACAAATAACCAAATAACAACAGCAGTAGTAACCACAACCTAAACTTACTCAGAGGCAAACAATTTAGAAAAGGCTTGTTGTCATGATGGACTGCTGACCTTTTCTTTTTATCAGATGTGCAGTAACTATCATAAAATAGCTCCACCCTCATGTTCATAATTCAAGATTTCTTTTGGCTTATTTATTTCTATATAACAGACCATTTCAACACTTACTCAATTAATTTGACAATCCCCCATTTATGTTTACTGTAATCATGGGATAATAAATCAGGAGGGTGTGGCTGAGTAGTTCTTGAAAAGTTAGGTCTGAGATAGCCTGAGTGTCACCTTTTTCTTTCTTTCTTATTTTTTTTGCAAAATTTATTTTATTTATCTGAAAGGCAGTTACAGAGCAAGGTAGAGGCAGAGAGAGAGAACAGAGAGAGAGAAGTCTTCCATCCTCTAGTTCACTCTCCAAATGACCACAATGGCCAGAGCTGAGTCAATCCGAAGCCAGGAGTCCGGATCTTCGTCCTGGTCAACCACGTTGGTGCAGGGGTCCAAGAATCTGGGCCATCTTCTGCTTTCCCAGGCCATAGCAGGGAGCTGGACAGGAAGTGGAGCAGCTAGAACTCAAACCAGCACCCATATGGGACGCTGGCACTGTGGGCTAGAGCTTAAACTCTCTGAGCCCCTGCCCGAGTGTCACTTCTTTCTGCCATTCTTTGAGCTATATGGAGTTTCCAGAGCTCCATAAACAATTGGCTGGGATCCCTACAATTTTGCCTCTTTGGAAATCTTCCCTATAGGGAGCAAATTTTGCACCCAGAGCCCTTGATAAGGAATCTAGGCAATCAATTTCTTATTCTACAGAAAATTCCCCCACTACCATAGTTCCTAGTCCAGTTACGGTTTGCCAAATTTTGTACCATGAAGTTTCATCTTCCCTGTCTACATAGAACTCACTTGGCATTTTCAAGGCACTTTTACATACTTATAATTCCCTAAATATTGTTGTGAAAAAAAAACTCCCCCAATTGGAGCAAGTGTGTTTATCTTCTTAGAATTGTATCTATTAAATACATGAAATCTGTTCTGTTTATGTTAATAGAAATTAAACTCTTAACAATCCCTTTTCTGAAAATATTGATAAATTAATTCTCACTCCACTGTTCAAAATCTACTCATTCATTATCTTCCAAACAGTAGATACATTTTATGACAAAAACTATGTCAGTAGGCTCACACCTATGGAATTTTCAAAATATCATATTCTCAACCACCTAGAAGTATCTCACTTGATAAAAAAATGGAATATCCGCTAAAGTCTCATGATGTTCTACACATATGTATGAATTATTTATCACTTTTATGCATATCATATCATATATATATATAAACATTTTTCCAAATAATGATTTGAGTGTTAAGTATATTTGGATGACTCCTATGAATAGTTCCTTGTGTTGTTAGTGACAGATATACTACTTTGGATTTCAAAGAATAGCCTAGAATGAAAATGTAAATTTGGGAATGGTTACTTACAGAGAACATCAAAAGCTTTGGAAATAAATAAGGTCATCTATAAAGAGAATACAGGACAGTTTTCTGCAGCATGATCATACCTATACCTCTTTCACATAATAAATATTTTCATAATTAATAAAATAATATACTACATTACAGAAATAAGGTAATTTCAAAATAAAGTATTGTTTAGTAAGTAAATATGAAATATCATTATCAAGAGGTAGTAACAGATGCATATGGCTTCATCTGTGCATGAAATCACTCTGAATGGGAAAACTATAAATACAACCTTAACAATGAAGTTTTAAAGGCATTTGATATTTCAAAAGTGGATTTCCTTTGAGGGTTTTATATTTTTAAAAATGATTAGCAATTCTAGTTATGGTTCTGAAAAAAACATGGAATAACTTTTCTTCAACTTATGCCAAAAATTTATTCCTAGAAAATTCAATGCATATTAAAATTGATAAAACAGCTTATATTTATACATGATTATGTCAGAGTATAGATAAAATTAAATGTACAAACCACAGAAAATCTGGGTACTTTGGCTTGACTTATGGTCATGATAATTAATAGTAGCAGCTGGTCTGTTTCGAGCCAACACATTCATATGTATCATCAGTAACAGACAATAGCACTAATTTCACACATCCTCTGTGTGCTGCTATTCCCAAACCTGAGGGTTTACTATTGCTGTTAAAGGTAAGACACAATTGTCAAGGTTTAGCGTTCTCATATGACGCAGATTTGAGATTGATTGAAGCTAGCCCATATGTTGTTCTATCCTTCCTGAAGATAGACTATTGGGGTTAAATTAAGACTTCATTAAGACATCTCTCACAAGATATTTTGAGAACAATAGAAAAAAGGCTCAGGTCAATTTCATGAAACCTAATTCTTTGTACATTAATTTTTGAACATTCTGCTCTGTATTCACTCTTTTCTCAAAGCTTCTGCTTCTTTGGGTTTGTACATCCCAATATGGTGTCTGCATATAAATTCTTGCCTTAGGTTCTGTAAGACACTTGACAGAGTTAGGTTCTAGATTCATATGATGATAAACAAGTTTCCTATATGCTTAAATGTTCTGTGGGGCATTCAAAGTTATTATGAATTAAAAAAATGTACAAAACTTTCTCATGCATTGAACACAATTAGTTTACCTGGCCTTTAGCCATTAGATGTCAGTCAGCAGTGCCCCTAATTTCAAATCATTATGGCAAACAAAAATGACTTTACATAGTTTCAAAATATCACCAGAAATTGTATATTAGTACACTCCAGAAGAACTAAAAAAGAATCATATAGAATCAAGAGGAGAGTTATTTATAGAAATTTACTTACATAGTTCTGAAGGCTGAGAAGTACCACATGTCATTTGAAAGCTGAAGAACCAGGAAAACCATTGGTATAATTCAGGCAATGTCAGAAGGCCTGTGAACCAGGGGAGCTGATGGGATAACTTGGAGTTGGAGGTCAAAGATCTCAGAAATGTTGGTGGAAGGCGTGTTTCAGTTTCAAAGCATGAAGGCCTGAAAATCTGAAACTCCAATGTACAAGGGCAGGAGGAGATGGATAGAGAGACAGAGAGAGGGAGAAAAAAAAGAGAGGGAGGGAGGGAAAAAGAGGGAGAGGGGGAGAGGGAGAGGGAGAGGGAGAGGGAGAGGGAGAGGGAGAGGGAGAGGGAGAGGGAGAGGGAGAGGGAGAGGGAGAAGATTCTCATTTCCTTGACCTCTCAACCTAGAGATCTGTGAGATCTCTATGGATTAGATGGTCGCCCACACTGCTGAGGGTGGAGCTTTGTTTGTCAGTCTACTGACTCAAATTTAAATCTCTTCCAGAAAAAAAAAAAACCTCATGGACACACACAGAATTAATGTTTTATCAGCTATCTCAGCCTAGTCAAGCCGACACACACAATTTACGATCATAGGATGGTACTATTCCTCTGAAAAGTAAGACTTAGAAGTGAACATCTGGTGTGGTGTGGTGGTTAAGGCGCCATTTGATTATTTTTGCATTTGTTGCTGTATTTCTGGTGTCACATTAAAAAAATTATTGCCAAGACCAATATCAAGGAGCTTTATATCCCCATGTTTTCTCTCAAGCGTTTTATGGTTTCATATCCAACATTTGAGTCTAATTCATTTCAAGTTAATTTATGTATATGGTTAATACAAGGGTCTCATTTCATTCTTTTACATGAGAATATCCAATTTTAAATGCCATTTATTTTAAATTATTTCACCATTTTGTGTTCTTGGCACTCTTTTCAAAGATCAATTGACCATATATAAATGGGTTCATTCTTAGGCTATTTTGTTCCAAGTGGATGAATTTTATATCCATGTTATGCCTAGTAGCTTTGGGTAGGAGTTCTAGAAGTATTCTGAATAGAAGTTGGACCAGTGGGCATGAATAACTTACTTCTCATTTTAAAGGGAAAGTCTTCAATATTTCACTATTGAATGTGATGTTAACTGTAGGATTATTACATATGACCTTTATTATGCTAAAGTACATTTCCATTCATACTTAATTTTTGAGTGTTTTTATCAAGAAAGGATATAGAATTTTATAAAATGCATTTCTGCATATATTGAGATGATCACATAGCTTTTATCTTTCATTCTAATGGTATATACTGATGCTTAATTTGGTTTTGTTCAACCGTTCTGCATTCCTGAGATAACTCATACTTGGTCATGCTGAATAATCTTTTTAATGTGATTTTGGAAGCTTGTTAGTATTTTATTGAATATGTTTTCATGTAGATTCATCAGGGATCTTGGCCTGTAGGGTTTTTTTCTTTTTCTTTCTTTCTTTTCTTCTTTTTTTTTTCTTTTGCTGTTTTTCTGTCTTTGTCTGGTTTTGATATCAAAGTAATTTTAGCCTTAGGAAAAACTCCCTCTTCTTCAATTTCTGGAATAGTTTTGAGAAGAATTGGTATTATACTTCTTTAAATATTTGACAAAATTAGTGAAGTCAGTTGGTCATAGGTGTTTCTTTAGTGGGCAATTTTTTTGCTAATTCAATCTTGCTAGGTATTATTGATCTGCTCAGATTTCCCATCTCTTCATGCACTCTTGGTGTGATGTGTGTGTTCAAAGCTTTGTCCATTTCACCTTTGTAGTAAAGTCTGTTGTCATATAGTTATTTATAACAGCTTCTAATATCATTTGTATTTCTGTAGTGTCTGTTGCAGTGTCTCCTTTTTCATCTCTGGCTTTGAGTCTTTTATTTTGTGTCCTATTTATTATATCAGTTATAGATTTTTGTTCTTTGCTACCATGAGGCTCACAAAAAATCTTTTCATTAAAAATGCTAGTTGACTTGATAGCATGTTGAAATGATAAAATTGATCATAAATTACATGAAAAGTTCACAAAAGAAATAAAATACTATAAAAATCTCTACGCGTGCACTTGGTTTCACCTCCAATTTGCTATTTTGAGTCTCATTTCACATTTTTATATTACCTATTTCTTAACATATTAATGTAGTTATCAGTTTTAGTTGCTTTGTTTCTGACCTTAATAATAAAGACATATGGTTATGTACCATGCCTATAGTATCAGAGCACTCTGAATTTGTCTGCATTCTGCATAGCAATTCTTTTTTTTTTTTTTTTTGACAGGCAGAGTTAGACAGTGAGAGAGAGACAGAGAGAGAAAGGTCTTCCTTTTTCCGTTGGTTCACCCCCCAAGTGGCTGCTACGGCGGGCGTGCTGTGCTGATCCAAAGCCAGGAGCCAGGTGCTTCCTCCTGGTCTCCCATGCGGGTGCAGGGCCCAAGCACCTGGGCCATCCTCCACTGTACTCCCGGGTCACAGCAGAGAGCTGGACTGGAAGAGGAGCAACCAGTACAGAATCAAGCACCCCGACCGAGACTAGAACCCGGGGTGCTGGTGCCGCAGGTGGAAGATTAGCCAAGTGAGCTAATAGTATATACTACTATACATCACAAAGCTAGTCTCCATTCTATTTTTTTTTACAGGCTTAACTATTGGTGCTGATGCCGTGGCTCACTTGATTAATCCTCCACCTGCAACACCAGCATCCCATAGGGGCACCAGGTTCTAGTCCCGGTTGCTCCTCTTCCAGTCTAGCTCTCTGCTGTGGCCCGGGAAGGCAGTGGAGGATGGTTCAAGTCCTTGGGCCCCACACCCACATGGAAGACCAGGAGGAAGCACCTGGCTCCTGGCCTCGGATCGGTGCATCACGATGGCTGCAGCACACCCGCCTTGGCGGTCATTTAGGGGTGAAGCAACGGAAAAGGAAGACCTTTCTCTCTGTCTCTCTCTCTCACTGTCTAACTCTGCCTGTCAAAAAAACAAAAACAAAAACAAAAACAAAAAAAAGTTGGAGGTTAGCCCCACCTCACTCTCTGATTGCTGGCTGAACAAGTGATTGTTTGTTCTCAAAATGCCTGCACTGCATTTACCACCCTCACAGAGGCCAAACCAATGGAGCTACCAATCTTGGACTTCGAGCTCCAAAACTGTGAGCTAAAAACCTTTTGCCTTTGTGAAGCTGGTTACCTCAAGTATTCCATTACAGTGATAAAAAGTTGACTAATACAGAAAATCAGTACTTAGCAGTGGAATCGTTGCTATACCTAAACCTGAAGATGTGGAAGAGCCCTTTGGATTGGTTTGCTCTAAAATGTTGCCAAAATGTTAGAGAGGAGAATAGAGAAAACCAAGAATGCTCTAAACAGAGAGTTATGAATGATTCTGGTGAGGGCTCAGAATACCAGAATGGTTATATAAATGTGAAGAGTAAATGCCATATTGATGAAGAGAGAGAGAGAGAAAAGAGCAAGTGAGTGAGCGAGTGAGAGAGAGTCCTTTCACTTGCAAATTCACTCCCCAAATAGCCATGATATATCAAGACTGAGCAGATGGAAGCCAGGATCCAGGAACTACATCCAGGTCTTCCATGTGGGTAAGAAAAAACTAAGTACTATGTTCATCCACTCCTGCATCCCTGGCATATTAGCAGGGAGCTGGATTGGAAGTGGAGTAGCTGGAACTTGAGTCAGTACCCATATGGAATGCTAGTGTCACAGACAGTGGTTTAATTCATTGAGCCATACCACATTTTCATTACTCACTCATCTACTTTTTAAGTTTTTTGATTCAATATCCTAGCTATTGGAATAGTGCCACAATAAAATTGTGAATGCAGATGTCTCTAAATAGATTGATTTCATTTCACTGGCATGTTGAAAGAGCAGTGGGATTAATGCATCAGAGAGCAGCTCTATTTTCATTTTTTGAGTAGCTCTAATTATAAAACAGCACCTACTGATTTTGCACTAATAATTTTAGCAACGTACATTAAGTGCACATATTTCTTCAAAATACAAATTCAGTAAAACCTAGTCAATGATGTCCATGGGCTTCTCATTGGTTGGGACACAGGAGTTGTGAAATTACACGACTAGTCCCTTCCATGGGGCAGATTCACTGGTAGCTCTGTGAATGGTGTGCCTCTCTGCAGGCATGGACTCTCACCAGTTCCTTCAGGTCACATGAGTGTGTGGCCATCCTACAGACAAATATGGATGTAGCACAGCATTCCCAGTTGTAAGCTGGGGTCCCTGTCAGTGTCTGAAGTTTGAAGAGGGGCCTCAGGGGACTGACCTTCTCCGTAAGTCTGCCCAGCTGCTGGTTGGGGATCAGTGTGGGTATGTAAGGCTGAATGTGTGCTTATCAGTGTCTAGCTGGCTGAATTTCTAAGAAAAATGTTCTCAATGGCTTTTCGAGATCACTGGAGAATGGGAGGAGCATCTCAGCATTCTAGAATAGTCAAAGTACTCAGGAAAAGTGTTTAGTTGTTTCTTGCAGTTTTGACTGGATAGGCAGGGCCATGTTTTTGACTCTGTGGGCCAAACTACTCAGGGATGGCGGTCCAGCTGCTTGCTGGATGGAGGATGCATGACTGAGGCCATCAGGCTGCTTTCAAAGCCAGGAGAGAGTCAGGAGGGCAGCGAACTCTTACTGAGAGGCAGGGTCTGATGTGCAGATTCTCTTGGGGCCACAGGCGGGTGGATGAGGCCTTACAGCTAACTCACAACATGAGTTAGGGAGCAGCTACTTCATGGAATCCAGGCACGTGGGTCTCAAGGTTGCTCCATGCAGCCAGAGACTTCATGATGCAGAGTGCCATATGGGTTGGGATTTTTATCGAGGGCAATGTAACAGTTTGATAACTCAACTCGGGGCTGATCTCAAGACTTGGGACACAGATGTTGTGTGCTACTTCCCTTCTGTATAAAGTCATTGTGGAACTCCTCACTCTACAATGTCTAGTTCTTTGCACTCTTTCCTACACTATTCCACAGTGAGAGGCATGTGCTGCTCAAGGCAGAGGGAGAGGTGGTGGTGACAGTCCTTTGGCCTCCTGGCTGACAGAGTTTCAGGGATTTGGTGTGCAGCTACTGGTTTGGAAGTAGGAGCTTTGGGACTCTGCCTGGCACTGGGTTTCACCATGGTGGGCCTGGTACTGGGTCCTCTTCCACTCCCCCCTCTCCATGTTGTGCTGCTTAGAGTTAGGAGGATGACACAGGCAACCCTTTCCTTCCTCTTTCCTCAATTTGTCTTCTCTTCTCATTATACCAGGCACTACAGTCTGTCCACTGGCTCCCTCAGTTTAGGTAAATGCATATTAGTGCAGGAATAGCTATTCTAAATGGGATCTCTGTGGGGAGACAGTAAAGGAGTATCTTAATCAGCCACTACTTTTCTCTGTCATTTTAAACTTATAGAAGTATTATTTTTAATAAGAAAGCAGGGACCATTATATATCATGCAATGCAATATTTGTCCACATTATAAAGTTTAAGTGCCTTACTAATGTTTAAGACAGTGCCCTCAACCTTCTTTTATCACATTTATCCTCAATTGCTCCTCACTATCCCATAAATCTCCTAATCTTTAGCTCTCCTCAGAACAAGTTGGACATGTTTTTATTATTGAATTCAATAGACTTCTAATCTAGACACTTTTTCTTTTTAGACTTATTTATGTTTTCCTAACATACACAGGCTTAGAAAAATTCCAATAAATAATTCCTTAAATGTACTCTCTTCAGTTTCAGCAATTGCTAAATTTAGACTGGATGACCATGTTAGAAACATAACACTATGGGGGCCGGCGTTGTGGTTCAGCAGGTTGACCCAGTGCCTGAGACACAGACATCACTTATGGACATAGGTTCAAATCCCAGCTGCTCCACTTCTGATCCAACTCTCTGCTAATGAGACTTAGAAACTGGCAGATTCTCAACCAAGTTCTTTGGTCCCTGCCATTCAACGTGGGAGATCTGGATGAAGATCATGGCTCCTACCTTTTGCGTTGACCAGTTAAGCTATTCTAGTCATTTGGGGAATGAACCAGAGGATGAAAGATATTCTCTCTCTCTCTCTCTCCATCTCTCTCTGTAACTCTGCCTTTCAAAGAAATAAATAAATCTTTTAAAAAAATAAATATAACACTATGGAAGATTTTATTTTTATTATTATATCACAAACTCCATAAAGGTACCAGGGATCCAGGCATTCAAAAGCAACATGGTAATCACAAGCAAGAATAAAGGAAATCACTCTTTCTGCCAAAGTAGATTCTGACATTTGTGATAGTTTTGTGTTGTCTATTGAATCTTTTTCTCTTTTTGACACAAAATAAAATCCATATTTGTTTTAAATCGTTGGCTTGTTTTGACTTCCTCCCTTCCTTCCTCATCCCTTCCCTCCATCTTTTCCTTCAATCCTTCCTCTCCCCCCTCTTATTCCTCTTTCTTCCTTCCCAATTCCTTCCTTCCCCTCGCCTCCGGTACTTTCAGCCCTTCCTTCCTTCCCTACTATCTATCTTTCCTTCAATCTCCTTAATCCTTTTTCCTTTAAGTTAAATTAGTGTTCTTCCTGTGTCTACTGAGGTGCCTGGCTGTTAAACGGCAATTAGAGGAAACAATCTGGAGACTATAAGAAAATATGAGGAAGCAAAAAGTGGAGAGGTGGAAAAAAAATGGGAATAATTTACAAGACAACCATCTCTCTCCACATCCCTAACTGGTCATCATGGAGATCACCACCTTCAAACATGTTAATTTGCAGTTATTCTATAGAAGGCCCTCTTGACATCTTTGTTCCTCAAACTGTAAATGATGGGGTTCAGCATGGGTGTCACTGCTGAGTAGAACACAGAGATCATTTTATCCCTCTCATTCATTATCTTGGAGTTTGGCCTCATGTAGGCAAATATTGCTGAGCCATAGAACAGAACAAGAACAACAAGATGGGAACCACAGGTGGAAAAAGCTTTGAGCCTCCCCTCCCCAGACTGCATCTGGATTATGGTGGAGATGATATTCCAGTAAGAGATGAGAATTAAGGAGACAGGAGCTAAGAGGATCACCACACCCATGGCAAAGATGGCCATTTCTGTGCTGTAGGTGTCTGCTGAAGCCAGCTTCAGAAGGGCAGGGGGCTCACAGAAAAAATGGTTAACGACATTCTTTCCTCTGTAGGGCAGACGCAGTGTGAACGTGGTGTCCACCAGGGACACAAAGGCCCCACTGACCCAGGACCCTACAGCCAGCTGGACACACACCAAATGTGTCATGATGCTGGAGTAGTGCAGGGGCTTGCAGATAGCTACGTACCTGTCATAGGACATCACTGCCAGCAGTGCACACTCTGTGCACCCAGCCAGAAGCAAAACAAGTATCTGTGTGGAGCACCCAGCAAAGGAAATGGTTTTCCTCTTTACCAGGAGGTGGACTAGCACCTGGGGCACTGTGGTAGTCGAAAAGCAGAGATCAGCAAAGGACAGGTTTCTCAGGAAGAAGTACATAGGTGTGTGGAGTCTGGAGTCGATGTGAAGGAGCGTGAGGATCAGCAGGTTTCCCAGCACGGTCAACAGGTAGATGCTCAGAAAGAGGAAGAAGAGCAGCACTTGTGTCTCTGGATCCTGGGAAAGGCCCAGGAGGACAAATTCGGTCACGGAGGACTGGTTCTCCTCTCCCATGGATGTTTATTTCTGCCTATTGGTTGGCAGCAATAAAAGAAACACATTGATCAGTTACATAAAATATCTGAGTAACTTAGTTATTATATTTGTTAACAGGTACTCCGAATTGGCTTATTTCGATCTTTCTCTCTCTCTTTTTTTAACTTTTATTTAATGAATATAAATTTCCAATGTACAGCTTATGGATTACAACAATTTGTTGAAAGTCTTTGCTTTTTAATTTTTGTTTTGTTTTGTTTTTTTGCTCATAGTTCTGAGAATTGAAAGCCATTTCTGATTTTCTCTTCCTGGAATGTCTTAGTAGCACCAGTAGGGGAGAAATCATGCTGAGAATGCTACACAACAAAGCTTTGGATGGGCCACCCAGTGTTTCCACTCTGTGGATGCTGATAGAGCTTCTTGTTGTGCACTTCTTTTGTACTAGGCTTGGAAAGTGAATGATGACTGTTTCTTTGTAACAGGTTTTATGCCACAAACACTCTGAAAACATTTCTGAAGATACATAGTAAAGTTGATTTTTTACATTTCATCTCTTCATGAAATTAGGTGGACAGTTATCTTTATATTATCTATCTAGCCAACACGTGAATAGTAAAAGCTTTCCTAACCTTTACAAAAACAACCAGAAAAAACAATCAGAAAGGAAATGCTAACAAATGTAACACCTTAAAGATATCAGATTTCCATTTTAATGGATGCCACCTCAAACAAAATTAAAAATATAAGAAAAATCTCGAGATGTCTGATTGCAAAGCACTTAAATATTTTTTATTATTTTTGATTTATGAAGTCCTCTAAAAATCAAAGAAAAACATGCACAATCATTAAAAACTTACGCAAATAACCTAAGATCTGACTTTAAATCCACTAAAAAGAGGTAAATAGAAAAATAGACTAAAATAAACAAATGCACATCAAATGAATAACCAGAATCATATTTTTTTCTTCTGAGCAGAATTTAAATGGATATAACTTACTTTCAAGTTTGGTGATGTAGCAAGATGATTATGCTATGTTATTAAGTGAAAAGAAAGTGATCAGACTTACACTTGATATAGCATTTTAATATTTTAAGTGGAGCACCTATTGGAATGTGTTTGATATATGTCTGTAGCTGTGACATTTGCTTATCTGCAGGCATCTCACCTGCAGGGAGAACCCACTGATCCTGGACTGCTGACAGGGCTCTGAACCTGTACTGCAGAATTTCAATATTGGCTCCCTTGCTTGGTATGTTATGAATTGCAAATCATTGTGCTAGCTTTCTTCATACATATAATGGTAACAAAGTTATGCATCTAGAATAGTGTTTATGTAATGATTAATAAAATATAAGCTATTTTGAAAGTTTAGAACAGTAACCAAGTCTACTTCATATTATGTAACATCTCGGTACACTGATGAAAACATGATCTAGAAGCAATTACAAGATTAGGAAAACCCTTGTTAAGAGCAAAGCAAAGCAGCACATGGGTGCTGTGTTTGACTGAGGAAAATGATTGTTCTCATTTTTTTTTTTTTTTTTTACTTTTGGATTGGAAGTGTATTGCTTTGGAAACTCAAAGTCAAAGCCAAATGCAACCAAGAAGAATGAGAGGCAAGGCTGGGTAGATTTAATCCAGTTATTTTCTGCTTTTTTTCTTTAAAATGTTTCCGCTATGGCAGATTTGAACACATAAGAGCAGAGATGATATTACAATAAAACTGCAAGTTCCAAAAGAAAGCACTCCCCTGTATTGTAACCAATTATTTTTATTTCTTTAAAGTTGAATATAATAACAAATCATACTTAAATCTACTTTTTAAACTCCTTTATTATTGAAACTCTGAAAGGTAAATTGAAATTATGTTTTATGTTTGAAATTAGAACATAATTTGTCCCTAAAGTTAATTTTTTTATTAATTAATGTAACCATTTGCAAGAATTTTGAGGAAAACTATTATTGAGCCACAGCAGAATAGCCTGTATACATGGCTGGTAGGTCCATTGAAAATAATCTGGTGGTACTGATTACGGGAAGTGGGATTCTAGTGGGAACAATGCAAATAATTGACAGACTTTTTTTTGCCTGTGTGTATTGTTTGACGATTTTACAGTTGAGACTAAATTTTATAAGTAAAAAATTAAAATTATTTAAAAATAAATAACTTTTAAAATTAAAACATGAAAGGATAAAAATAGCATACAGACAATACGAAGAATTACAAACAAAATCATATTTTAGTAGGTTAAAAACAAAAAGACAAATCACTGGTTTACAACAGATATCAGAATCATTAAAGGCTGCCCAAGGATCAGTTAAATGCTAAAGGTGCGTTTCCAATAAGCAAATGAAGTCCACATGCTAACTCAACCGGCTAGCTAGTAGATGAACACATGAGCCTTGTCCACATCATTCATTATACAGAATACATCCAGAGGGATTCAAGATGTGTTTGTGTATATATAATAAGCTTAAATATTTATAAATAAGTTGGTTATTCACTAATTTCATTTGATAGAAGATTTTTCTGAGCCTAGCTACAAAGATCTACAAAAGAAAAGACTGATACATTTGATTAAAAATATCTTAAATACATGCACACAATAAAATTAGGAAAATGAAATGGAGAAATAACTGATACATACACAGCAGAACAAGAATTAGTATCCTTAATAAGAATCAATATGCCATCAAAGAAGGAGGTACCTTTCTCTGAAGGGAGGAGAGAACTTCCAATTTAACTATGACCTTGTCTAAATAAGACCAGAGTTTGTGGACTCACGAGGCTTCCATAACGTTGGCAGCTCATGGCAAGAGCCTCGGGTTATAAATAAGAGTGTCAATTGTTAAATCAAGAGGAGTCACTGTGCACTTACTCCCCATGTAGGATCTCTGTCCTTAATGTGTTGTACTACGTGAATTAACGGTATAACTAGTTCTCAAACAGTACTTTATACTTTGTGTTTCTTTGTAGGTGCAAACTGTTGAAATCTCTACTTAGCATATACCAAATTGATCTTCTGCATATAAAGATAATTGAAAATGAATCTTGATGAAGAATGGGATGGGAGAGGGAGTGGGAGATGTGATGGTTGCAGGTGGAAGGGTGGTTATGGGGGGAAAAAGCCCCTATAATCCAAAAGGTGTACTTTGGAAATTTATCTTTATTAAACAAAAGTTAAAAAACAAAACAAAAAAAGGACCAACATATTTCAAGTGAAATGATAAACTAATAAAAAAGCAAATGATAAACTAGACAAAATACAAACAATCCCCCTCCACTCATTTGCAGGCCATTCAAAAAAATTACTGCATTTATTTTTGTGGCCCATCTCTGACAATATAAACAGTAAATTTTAAATATATTTTATAAAATTAAAATAAAAATTTTCACATTTTGTTCTGGGTCAAAAAATGTTCTGCAATTCTCCCTAAATTTCACAGTAATTCACAAGTATGTCATGCCCCTTAGCTTTAACTATCCATTAATCAACTAGAATTAGCATTAATCAAATACTTGTAAAGTTCTTTACTCACTTTTCAAGGTAGAGTTGTTATTCTTCACAATGTACAGATAAAGATATCCACTTCTTTTCAAGCAGTTATTATTAATTACATATTTGCGTGTTTTTTTCTGAATTGGTGCTGCTTCAAGGTAGTGTAACATATATCATGTCTTGCTATCACTAAATTTCAGTTATCACTTGACATATGGTAGGGCATTAGTAAAAGCTAGTCGAATGAGTGAGTAAATAGAATCATGCTGACACTCCACCCTATGATGCTCTCCACGCCCCCCACACACCACCCACACCACCAGAAGAAGTGTGAATGAGAAGGTGGGTCTACTTTGGATGAGGAGTTTTCAGACACTGGCTTTTGGATAGGAAAATCTTGACTTAAAACTCCCAGGAATGATTACATTAAATTTATGGACTCACCACAAGCCATGTCCCAGTGAGGTAGAATTGGCTCAGAATGACAGCACAAGAGTAGATCAGGGCTGCACAGTGTTAAAAAGCGTCCTCACACACAGCCTGTGTGGACATCCAGGGCTGTCTACCACAAGAAGTTCTTGACTATGACTCTGAGCAGGGGGGCTCAGAGTTCTACCCTGGTCCTGATTGCTTAGATAGACAAAAAGAAGGCCCTGAAGTGGGAGCACTGAGAGAGCAAGGAGCAGAGGGGAATCTGGTAGAGTAGCTCACAGTGCCACAGGAGAGGCAGTGCAGGGCTACAGTCCTTAGAATCACCTGGTGTTCTTGATAAAGATTTAACCCTTCCTAGAGAAGGTGTAGAACAAGATTCCTGAGGAGGACCTATTCTCTCTAGAAGCCAGCTGGAAAAGAGAGAGGGCCCAACAGGGAAAGGCAAAGCCTTCCTTCCAGATGAACTATTCAAGATATCAGACTGCTTAATACGATGCCTCACCTCTGATCATCCTGCCAACTCTCTACTGGGGCACTGGCATGAGGTTGGCACAGCACAGTGCGTGCAATGATGGATAGATAATAGATGAAGAAGGGTGTGGGTTCTGCAGTCTGCTAATCCTTATCCAGCCAGGCAACCTCCCCTAGAGTTTGCCAAGTTTGCTGATGGTGGGACATGATCCTGTCTGAGTCTTATTTTATCCCATCCTAAGGAGCACAATTTTATTAGCAAACACAAACCCAAATTCACCCTCCTAGAAACAAGCATGGAGGTTTTTCCTGAAGGAAATCTACAAACCTGAGATCCTAAGAGTTGTTATAATCAAGGCGTTCCCCAGAGCAATTCATGTTGTTAACTTTTTTCTGGAGTAACAGATACCCTTGGGTATTTTTAAAATTAAAATGTAAACCTGAATTGCCTGGCCCTCATCTGAAGCCAGGTACAGCACTAAAGTTTCTCCAAAGGCCGTGTGGAACTCTGACATCCCCAAATACTTTGTCTGAATTTTTAAAGTGGAGATTTCAATAACAATGATAATGTAAAACGCAGATGATATAAGTACAGTCATTCTTCAGTATCTATGGGTATTTGTTGCAGGACTGCTACACATACAATTATTAATGGATGCTCTAGTCACTTATATGAATTGATGTAGTATCTGTGTGTATAACCATTGCCATATTTTCATATACTTTAAGTCATCATATTACTTATAATACCTTTAAAAGTAGATTTATTTCCAGTAAAAATGCAATTAGTAAAATATTTTCATTCTGTACTTGGATGAAACTTCAGATGCAGAACCCCGGAGCAACAAGGGTCAGTGATGTTCTTCATCATCTGATGATGACCTCCAATCTATGAATCAGAACCCTAGTCTGCATTTATACTCAAAATGCTCCAATTGTCATCTACTAGGGTAAGAAACACACGAGAGGTTCATTGTACACTCCAAAATGCCCTGGCTGTCCAGAGGAAGGCTTTATTCTAACCAGTGAAACACAGAAGGATGGTGTGACAAGACTGCACATAACATAGAGTCATGTAAATAGTTCAAAGGAGGATGCATGACGTCCCCACCAAGCTTCCCTTTTTGAGCCTTTCCAATCATCCACACTGTCGCTCAGGCCAAAGATTTAGTAAGGACATTCTGTTCCTTTCTCCTTTTTCATCTCTATGTCCTGTTTACCCAGCTGTTGTTCTACCTCCTCTGTTCTACCTCCCATTATTCCACTGCAGTTTAAATCCTTACTGGGACTTCTGTCATAGGGCTCAAGTTACTGATTATTTTCTTGCTTTCATGCTTATTCCACTACAATCTATTTTCCATACAATACCCAACAAGACCTTTCAAAGCATAATATCACTATGTTTTACACTGAATTTAAATAAAATCCATCTTTCTTCAAGAACCTCCAAGGCTCCAATGAGTTGAATTGTGTCACCTAAAATGATAAATCCACCTGTTAACTCTGAATGTGACTAAATTGAAATAAATGCCTCTGCAGTTATAATAAAGAGAAATCTCATGATGAGATCATCCTGGACTCAATGGGCTTGAAATATTATGGCATGCGTATTTATAAGAAGAAAGACACAGAGACAGGGATACATCCTCAGAAGACAGCAGCAGAGATTGATACTGTCACAAGCTAAGGAACGCCAGAAGCTCCCAGAAGCTGGAAGATTAGGGAAGCTCTCTCTTCCACAGCCTTTCAGGGGAGTGTGGTTTGAAGATGTCTTGATTGTGGGCATTTGACCTCTAAAATGATGAGCGGAAACATTCCTGTTATGTTAACCACAAAATTTGTAGCAAAACACAAACAAACAAACAAGCTCCTACTGATCCAGGCTCTCCCTGTTTCTGTGATATCATTCAATTCCACACTCTTGTCACTCATTGGCCTCCAAAAACCCCTTCCTTCCCTGTCTTGATCTCAAACACGGCATTCCTTTCCAAGCCATTCGACACCTTTATCTCTCTTCCTGAACCTCTTCCCTCAGATCACTCTTTGATTTGTTCATTCTTTATTAACATCTAATCAAAGCCTGACTCTCATTGATTTTGAGATGTAAGACATCCTTTAACTATGAGATGGCCTTTCCTGACAACCAGGTGAAATTACAGCTCACTTTTTTTGCTTTTTCTTTTCTCATAGCACTTACTAACATCATGTACATGCTTTGCTTATTTTCATCACCACTTTCTAAAATCTAAGACATATAAGTATGGGAATTGCGACAATTTTCAATGCTATGCATTCAATTCCTAGAAAAGTGCTCAACAAATATTTAGTCAATAAATGCAATATGTAAGTCTGTACTCAATGAATCAATGAACTCACATAAGTTGTATTATTAAAGTCAATACTATATGGTTTCATTCATTATATAATTATGATATAATATACAGGATAAATGAAAAAAATTATTATCATTAAAACCTGAAAAACACATTTACCCTAAAAAATATGAGTCGTTCACAGAACATACTAACTTCAGTAATTTGTTAGCTTCTTATGTACTATATATAGGTCTAGCTGCTGGTGCATAGTCATTGATGATCTGGGATCTAGCAGGCAATTGAGATTTCCTGTTGGTCATCAGTTACGCAGTTTTTATGTGAGCAAGGTGATTAATGACCAGGTTTTCATTGATAATTTCAATTATATGATACAACTTTCCTATTGTGCATTTGAAGGCTCATTTATGCATGATAATTCTCTTCACCATGCCCTATGCTGAGACTCTTTTAAAAAATCATACTCATCTAAAAGCTGTTTCACAGTCTCAGCTTTTCCTCATGAGAGGCTACCGTCTTCTATATTATATTCAAATAAAATTATCCCTCTCTCTGCGAGGCTATCTTCTAAATAGTTTCCTACATGCCTCTTTCACATCTTTATTCCTTAGGCTATAAATGAACGGGTTCAGCATGGGTGTTATGACCGAGTAGAACACTGAGATCACCTTGTCCCCCTGATTCATTTTCTTCGAATTGGGCTGCATGTAGGTAAATATTGTTGACCCATAGAAGAAGACAACTACAATGAAGTGGGAACCACAGGTAGAGAAGACTTTGAGCCTCCCCTCTCCTGACTGTATCTGAATCACAGTGGAAATGATATTCCAGTAGGAGAAAAGGATGAGAGACACAGGACCTAGGATGATTATCACACCCATTGCAAAGATGACCATTTCAGCCTTGTAAGTTTCTTCTGAAGCTAATTTCAAGAGTGCAGGAGGCTCACAAAAATAATGATTAATTACACTAAGTCCCTGATAGGGAAGACATAAAGTGAATGTGGTATCTACTAAAGACACAAACACTCCACTAGCCCAGGCCCCCATGACCAGCAGAACACAAACCCTCTGGGTCATAATGGTGGTGTAGTGCAGGGGCTTGCAGACGGCCACATAGCGATCATAAGACATCACCGCGAGAAGAGAACTCTCTGTGCATCCCATTATTAGGAAAGAAAACATCTGAACCGAGCACCCAGTAAAGGAAATGACCTTTCTCATTACCAGAAAGTGGAATAACATCTGGGGAACAATAGTTGTGGAGAAACAGAGATCAGTAAATGACAGATTTTTAAGGAAGAAGTACATTGGTGTATGAAGTCGAGAGTCAGCATAAATTAGGAGTATGATAAGCAGATTCCCAGACACGGTCAGCAGGTAGACAATGAGAAACAACATGAACAGTACAATCTGGGTCCGATGATCTGAAGATAGGCCCAGCAAGATGAATTCAGTCAGATAGGTTTGGTTCTCTTTGCCCATCAGTGTTTATTTCTGTCTGCAGATGAACAGAAATAGATCAATCAAAAGTTGACTCTGTTGGAGCACAAAATTCAGAAATCCAAATTCTCATTGGAAGATTAGATGTATGTGTTTTTAGGAATTCTTTTTATAAATTTAAGATACTTGATTTTTTCTATTTTTTCCATTCCTATATTTCTTATGAAGCCATTGGGTTCGCAGATACACCCAAACTAGAATGATGCCTTCTTGGTAGTCTTTGCTGGAAGAATCCTGTCATCCATAGAATGATTGTTGAACAATTTTGTGGATAATGACAAGAAATATCTTCATATAAAATTATACGTTGCTTGTCTAAACCAAAGAAAAATAATGCAAATACGTTATGTAGATTCCCCTATTGTTAGAAATCCCAGAGTGTATGCTGTTTTCTATTTTACTCAAATACAGCATATTTCAGCTTTAACTTCATCATTCTTTGCTTCCAGTGGAGTCTATATCATCCTTCCAAGAAAGAAAGGAAATTTTAAGAGGCTGTTTTCAATTATGTTGCAGTTCAAAGTCCTGGTCCTTCCCCAACTTCAACAGAGAAATAGCCATTGTGGTGAAGATAGTGTTAAAGAGTAGGGCAAGAAGGGACCTCATTGTCATGGAGCCAACGTAGTTTAAAAAACAGGGCAGACTTAAGCATCCCAATGCAGTATGGGAGCCCTTCATGGAGACCCTGTGAAGCCATGATATTTGTTTGCATTTTTGTAAGTTTCATATGGCATAACAATGTTTGGTCTAATTCCTTCTGTTGTTTGATTTACAGTCCAATCAGTTACTGTGTGCATCAGTAGTAAAGCAGGCACTGATCCAGTGCTCTGAAGACAGGCACGGAATACTTATCCAAGTCTAAACTGTACTGTATGTCCATAGTAAAGAATAGGATGACTGGGTCCAAACTAATTCACAAGTTTGTGAGAAATGTAAGGGAAGGCACACATCATTTGGATTCAACAATGTAGCATGCTATCCCTAAGAAGGATTAAAGTAATAGTCAGGAGCTTTGCCCATTAGAATGAATGATGAAAGAAGTGTAAGAGTAGAAAGTCCACCCTCCTGTCTCGAGATTTAAAAAGTCAATGACAAAAATCCTTACTGCAGGGTTTGTTTTCACAATAAGACTCCATGTCTATCTGGGAGTAGAGGAGAAATATGAACATAATTGTCGTGGCTGGATCATTGGCTCATGAACAACCAGGAGTGACTTGATTTTAAGACCACAGGGAGACAATAAGACTTTTCGTCCACATTGGATTTGAATTCTTCCCAGCCTGAACTTGCAGGAGGATCCATTGTCTTTGATAGGCCGTGAAGGAAGAGACAGAGCATACTTTGAGGGACTGGTAAAATCAAGTAAGCAAGATCTTCTTTTTAGCTACAGTGTAAGCACATAACACAAAACGATTAGTGATAACATCTGTGACATCAAGAACTAAAAATCTCTCTTGTAAGTCAGTGCTTTTGATACTGTCCCTCTGAAACCAGAAGTAGAACATGTTCATGGGTAATGAAATAGAACTAGTGGGTTACACTAATGTTTATTAAAATCTAATAAGGAAATAAAATACTGTGTCTTACAATAGCATAGGCATAGTGTGCAGAAAACGTTTTTGTTAATATAAATGTGTTTGTGTGTACTGTTTACAATGTAAATCTGTTCCTTATTAAGGATCATCACTAAACTTTAGAAAAAAATACTGCTACAAGAAAAGTTCTTAAGGACACTGTAAAATAAGCTATTGCTAATCTCATTGTCCTACAATTTTTAAAGTGTTAATTTTTCACTGTCTTACTATGGTACATATTTATTAAGTTATTCAATAAAATATGTCTTTTCATGTGTACAATTTGATGGATTGGGTATATGTAAATAACAATATGGTTTTCAAAAGTATTCAATAAGTATACACGAATATTTGCTTATAAGCCTCTTTTTGACTCTCAATTAGATATTTGAGAGGCAGACAGAGTCACAGAGTACCTAACTGCTGCCTGCAACGGGCAGAACCTAGGAAATCAATCTATATCTCCCACGGGGGTGACAGAAACCCAGCCATCCAAGCCATGACCTGCTGCCTCCCAGAGTGTGTGGGCACCAATGGAGAGCTGGAATGTTATGGATCTCAGGTTTTTTTTTTTGTGTGTGTGTGTGTGTGGGGGGGGTGCTGTTTAATGATCTTACTTACTCCACAATTATACATTTCCTGGAATGCACTACATTTTCATGAAATGATCTCACATTGACTTAATTAGTGAATGATTGATTTAAATCATGTAGGAATGAGTGGACTTTTCTTCATACATGGGTGCTGCCACACACATGCACTCAAATATTCTTGGGCACTACTCATCCTGTCTAAATCAGAGCATGCCTTTGAGGGACAGAGCTGTGGGTGGTTCCTAGGTGAACTCCTTTGAAAGGCAAAACCATTAATAAGGAGAAACACAAGTTATATCACGTGGGCTGCTCGTGCAGCTAAGAGGGAATCATTGGCAGTTGCCCTTCTTCCAGCAGATATGAGGACAAACTATTTACAGTCCTGTTCTCTTTCTTATTCTGAACCTAAAAAGAAAGAGTATCAGTGCCTCTGAGGACCATGGTGCTGGCCAGCATTAGTACTCACCATTCCTTGACTCCTTCCCACGTGTTAGAAAATGGGTGGCCAACTGCAGGAAACTCTTACTTCCCAGGCAGTGCCCGGTGAATCCAATGTTTGCTTGCAAGAGACTGTGAGAAAAGTAAGAGCAGCAGAGAGCGCCAGTGATGGAAGGAATGAATGGCTAGAGGAAGGGAGATCTTGGTAGCTGCGAAGGGGAAGCCTGTTTGAGCTACAAGCATCCTTCTGATTTCCTGTGATTTCAGCACCTCAACTGTTCCCCTCTCCTGAAGAGCCCAGCAGAAAGATTTGTAAGACTGAGAATTCTAGAAAAGAAGGGGAAAACAAAAACCCCATCTTCCAAATGGACTGCGGGCTATAAAATAAGAAGTTGGCCTTCTCCTAGGATAGATGATTTTAGTTTCAGAGGGTTTTGTTTCCTTCAGGACATTGTTACTTTTGTACTGTCTCCTCACTTGGAGGTCTGGGACCAACTCATTCTAGAGATGGAGATCTATAGGTGTATGAGCCTCACGCTAAGGACAGTAGAGTGAGATCCAGAGAACTACACTGTGTTTTTGAAGTTATATACTGGGTCTTGGTCAGTCTCAATCATCCCTTGACAGCTGGCATTAACTGGGATTTGCAGTAGACTTCATTCTAAGCTTTTGCTCTATTCTCGGCTGAGGAAAACACTCATTTTTAAGCCCCACTGCTGGAACTGACCCTTTTTCTATGAGGAATTCATATAAGAGTTAGGTCCTGAGAGGTGATGCAAATAAGACATTCTCTAGGGTTTTCTTTGGGAGCAGCTCATTTGATTACCTAGCGGCATAATGAGATACCTTGGGACACTATGATTATTTGTAGTGATGGATTGGAATCTTGGTTATCTTTAATTTCTAATCTTTTCCTAAAGAAAGAAAATAAATGTATGCTATGAGCTTCAGAAGGACCCCAGGGGCTGGCGCCATGGCTCACTTTGTTAATCCTCTGCCTGTGGCACCGGTATCCCATATGGGCACTGAATTCTAGTCCTGGTTGCTCCTCTTCCAGTCCAGCTCTCTGTTGTGGCCCAGGTAGGCAGTGGAGGATGGCCCAAGTGCTTGGGCCCCTGCACCCACATGGGAGACCAGGAAGAAGCACCTGGCTCCTGGCTTCAGATCAGCGTGGCACCAGCCATGGCAGTCATTTGGGTGGTGAACCAATGGAAGGAAAACCTGTCTCTCTGTCTCTCTCTCTCACTGCCTAACTCTATCTGTCAAAAAAAAAAAAAAAAAAAAAAGGGCCTCGGACACCACTGACATCTGTCCATCTCTGCTTGGTAAGGGAGCACAGAGTGTAAAGTGCATGCAACCAAGGCTCTTTGCAGCCTTAACCTGAATCATTGGAAAAATGGAAATTTGTACCTTCAGTCATTTTTAGGAAAATGAATATAAAATTATTATTCATTTGAGTATGTCATGGCCTTTGTTTAATGTTAACTGGTATTAAAAATTAACAGGTGTGCCGGTGCTGTGGCATGGTGGGTTAAAGCCCTGGCCTGAGGTGCTGGCATCCTAAATATACGAAATTTGGATTGAGTTTTTGGATCTTGGACTCAGCTTTGTCCAGCGTTCAGACACTGTGGTCGTTTGGGATAAAGATTCCCTCTCTCTTTCTCCCTCTCTCTCTCATAAGCCACTCCCAGATTCTTAGACAAATTTTAAAAAATATATT
Organism: Lepus europaeus; assembly: GCF_033115175.1. Lineage (NCBI taxonomy): Eukaryota > Metazoa > Chordata > Mammalia > Lagomorpha > Leporidae > Lepus > Lepus europaeus. Next base: position 58,590,831 of record NC_084833.1, on the reverse strand, counting down.
TTTCTATATGGGTAGACTTTATTCTCCAATTATTCACTCAAACAATAATATAAGTGTTACTCTGAAGTAATTTTGTTGACTTGTCTAAGTCTAAAATCATTTGACTTAGATATATAGAAGCCTGATTCAAATAGTTGAAAAGTCCTTGGAGTATCACTGAGGCTTCCTTGACCTAGAAGATATCCCACCTGTAGATAGGAGCTTCACTTACCCCGGGCTGGAGAGGTCCAACATACTCTCCAGTCAGCCTGCCCTATGAATTTCAGCTTTGCATAGTCTGCCCTTAAAACTGCATAGGTCTGGGGCGGGTGCTGCGTGCAGCAGGTAGAGCTGCTGCCTACAATGCCAGCATCCCATATGGGCTTTCAGCTCTCTGCTATGGCCTGAGAAAGCAGCGGAGGATGGTCCAAGTCCTTGGGCCCCTACACCTGGGCAGGAGACCTGGAAGAAGCTCCTAGCTCCTGGCTTCAGATTGGCCCAGCTCTAGGCATTGTCGTTACCATTTGGGGAGTGAAGAAGAGGTTGGAAGGTCTCTCTCTGTGCCTCTGACTCTGCCTATCTGTAACTCTGTCTTCCAAATAAATAAATAAAACTTAAAAAAAAAAACCTGCATACGCCAGCTACATTATTTTTTGTTGGGTCACTGCTTAATGGACGTCCAGAAAAACCGGGCCTTTACCAACACATTTCCTTCCCTATGAACATTTCTGTTAAGTTATATATCATCCCATCTTTCTCTTTTGACTGTCATCCTTCCATCTTTTATGCCATCTGTTACTTTTTTCATGTTAATGTGATATTAATACAAAGGGAATAAATTTAATGTAGTTCATAGATTCAATTCCAAGAATATAATGTTCCCTCCCTCTCCCTTCTTTTCTCCCCCACCACTTCTTTTTTTCTTTTTCTGGATTACAATAATAAATACATATAAAATTATAAATGTAATTATATAAACATTCAAATCTCTAGTTTTTAAAGTCTGGGTGTGAACCAAATTGTCAGTTTAAGGCCAGCGCCACGGCTCACTAGGCTAATCCTCCGCCTTGCGGCGCTGGCACACCGGGTTCTAGTCCCGGTCGGGGCACCGGTCCTGTCCCGGATGCCCCTCTTCCAGGCCAGCTCTCTGCTGTGGCCAGGGAGTGCAGTGGAGGATGGCCCAAGTATGTGGGCCCTGCACCCCATGGGAGACCAGGATAAGCACCTGGCTCCTGGCTTCAGATCAGCGCGGCGCGCCGGCCGCAGCACGCGGGCCACGGCGGCCATTGGAGGGTGAACCAACGGCAAAGGAAGACCTTTCTCTCTGTCTCTCTCTCTCACTGTCCACTCTGCCTGTCAAAAAAAAAGAAAAAAATTGTCAGTTTATATTCTCTGCTTTTCTGTGTGTTTAAACATTTAAGAATAAACTATTTTAAATAGTTTAAAGTAAAGAAACATATGAAAAGACATAATAATAAAAAGAAAGGGAAAAATGTACTGTTACAGAGGCAAGAGGGTAACTCACTTGGAAATCCAATTTATCAAGAAAAATAGAAGCTAAGAAAGACAAACGACTTTTATAACAAATGTCTAAAGGCTTTCTTTAGACTGTATTATTTAATTATTTATTTTCCAATGTTGTATTAGATATAGTTGACATGCAAAAAAAATGCCCTAAAGTTTTTCTTATTCACACTATTTTATAATACGGTATATACTCATTATCTTAGACACACATTATTCTACTGTCTATTTAAATTCCAGGCTGTCTAAATGGCTTCCCACAAGAAGAAACAAACCAAGGAAGCAAGTTTTCTTTACTTTTTGGTAACTGACCAAGAAAAAAAAAACTTGTTTATTTGGACAAGATAATCTCTTATATTCCCTGTTGTCTTTAGTAGATTTTGATGGGTTAGGAATAATAAATCTTAAAAGATCTAAGATTTTTAAAAGATATTTACTTCTTTTTTATTTTTTTAATTTATTTTTTTTAACTTTTATTTAATGCATATAAATTTCCAAAGTACAGCTTATGGGTTACAATGGCTTTCCCCCCCATAACTTCCCTCCCACCCACAACCCTCCCCTTTCCCGCTCCCTTTCCCCTTCCATTCACATCAAGATTCATTTTCAATTCTCTTTATATACAGAAGATCAGTTTAGTATATATTAAGTAAAAATTTCAACCGTTTGCTCCCACATAGAAACACAAAGTGAAAAATACTGTTTGAGTACTAGTTATAGCGTTAAATCACAATGTACAGCACATTAAGGACAGAGATTCTACATGAGGAGTAAGTGCACAGTGACTCCTGTTGTTGACTTAACAAATTGACACTCTTGTTTATGGAATTAGTAATCACCCTAGGCTCTTGTCATGAGTTGCCAAGGCTATGGAAGCCTTTTGAGTTCATCGACTCTTATCATAATTAGACAAGGTCATAGTCAAAGTGGAAGTTCACTCCTCCCTTCCGAGAAAGGTACCTCCTTTTTGATGATCTGTTCTTTCCACTGGGATCTCACTCACGGAGATCTTTCATTTAGGTCATTTTTTTTTTGTTTTGTTTTTTGCCAGAGTGTCTTGGCTTTCCATGCCTGAAATACTCTCAGGGGCTTTTCAGCCGGATCCAAATGCCTTAAGGGCTGATTCTGAGGCCAGAGTGCTATTTAGAACATCTGCCATTCTGAGTCTGCTGTGTATCCCACTTCCCATGTTGGATCATTCTCTCCCTTTTTTATTCTATCGGTTACTATTTTCAGACACTAGTCTTGTTTATGTGATCCCTTTGATTCTTAGTCCTATCATTATGATCAATTGTGAACAGAAATTGATCAAATGGACTAGTGAGATGGCATTGGTACATGCAACCTTGATGGGATTGAATTGGAATCCCTTGGTATGTTTCTAACTCTACCATTTGCGGGAAGTCTGCTTGAGCTTGTCCCAAATTGTACATCTCTTCCCTCTCTTATTCCCACTCTTATATTTAACAGTGATCACTTTTCAGTTAAGTTTCAACACTTAAGAATAACTGTGCAGTAATTACAGAATTAAACCAATAGTATTAAATAGAACAGACAAAAAATACTAAGAGGGATAACGTATCAAGTTGTTCATCAACAGTCAGGGCAAGGGCTGATCAAGTCACCGTTTCACTTTAACAGGTTTCCTTTTTGGTGCTCAGTTAGTTGTTGTCACCGATCAGGGAAAACATATGATATTTGTCCCTTTGGGACTGGCTTATTTCACTCAGCATAATGTTTTCCAGATTCCTTCAATTTAAGTGGTCCCTTTATTACTCTGATTAAATCTAGCTGTAATCCTGGTTAAATCACCCCAATTAAACAGATAACTATTATTACACAATGATCTGAGGTCATCTTGTGACCAAATAATTTAAATCATTGCCATCTTAGATAAGTTACCTCAGATGAAAGTTCTAAATTAACTTTTTTTTTCCCTGAGATTTCCCAATAGGCTCCTGGAAATTTTCAGAGGATGCATCTCTCATCTTGTAGAGATAACAGCTAATTAGATGTGTTGGACTACATGGCAGACATTGTCAAATCTGGAAATGATGATAAGCCTTAAGTTCTGTTTATATAAGTATGCTATTGGTGTAACTAGTCTAGATATTTAAAATTTATGAAAGCATGCTGATCCTGGTGGGACAATATCAATCATGATTGCTTTTGTAATGGATAAGGACCCAGGGAGCCTTTCAAAAATCTTTGGTACTGTTCCTGCCATCATAGAACCAGAGGCCAGAAAGGGCAGGATAGGTTTGTGAAACACTATTGCTGTTTCTAAAATGCTGCATTCAATGGAAATAACTAAACTTGCATTGCTTGCTGAGTTATCATCATAATTTTAACCATGGTGAGTCATCCACAGTTTTGAGTTTTCTCTAAAAAGATTTACAATTAAATTGTAAAGAGCTTTTAACATTCATAATTAGATGCATGTTTCTAGCAAATTTAAGATAAATAACTAAATAAAACTTTCTAGAAGTCTAAAAAGGAAACTGATCAATTCATAAAACTGCTAACAGAGATCAAACAAGAGTTAATTATGTGAGATTCCACAAAGTGATAAAAATTTACTTAAAATATTGTTGGTTTTCTACTTAAATATTTGTCTTCCAAATAGAAATAAAACTTTTTCTTGAGTTGTCTAAAGTTTTACATCACTTGATAAAGTATATTTGTGTAAACATAGAAAAAGCCATTTGGCTCTTCTTATTTAATACTTACAAACTTCAGAAACTCAGTATTTTTGTTTTCACAGAAACATGATTATTTGTACATGTCCAAGGAATCTGTGCTCATCATTACAGGATTTGGCTGGAAATATTGGCATATCTAAGAATACATACAATGCCTGATTTCATTTATAATGAGTAAATAAATGTATTGGTTCTTATTGGGTCCTGAAACATCTAAAGATTAGATAGCATAATTTTTTAAAAAAATTAAAGTCCACCATGGTTATGCTTCCTAACTTTGATAGCTTTTACATTTTGAGATGACTACATAGTAAATCAATTTTTTTGATGCACTTTAGAAAATGGTCAACCTCAACACTGTGTCTGTGTCTCAAAAGTGTAATACACCTTTAGTTGACTGTAACTCTGTTCATTGTTTTAAAGATGCAATCTTTACTTGTTAAATTCTTGTTGGCTTTGTTTTGTATTTTCCTTTTTGGACTTTATGCCTAGTGCCTGTCAGATTTCTACAGAAGTACAATTCCTAACTCCTAACTCAGTATTGACCCGGTGAGATGATAATTACCACCACATTACAAATAGTGTTCTATTTGATAATACACTGCAGATAAGCTTAACCCAAGTACATCTGCTCCTAAAATTTCTTTGTTGCTCACAAGTGGCCAAAAGAGTTTTTGACACTGACTCCTGGTTGTCAATTACCTGCCTCCTGATATAGAACCAGATCAGATCAGCAACCAGGAGGGGTCCATCCTGACAATGAGGAGCAAAAACATATGGCTACAGGATGACCGACATGCAGGTTTTTCAGAAAATGATATTGATTACAATGTGAGAATACAAAAGTTGTCATATCAATGTGGAGTCACTGGTACCAAACATAAACTAAAATAGGTGAAGCCAAGAGGTTTTGGAGAAAGCGTTCCCATTCATTACCGTCTGATGGTAGCTCATAAAAGGCTCTGCCAGAGCTACAACCTCAACAGAGGGCTGTCATTTCAAGAAAGAGATTCTAACTAGATATGATCTTGGATATTCTCACTGCTAAGTCTGGAATCTATTAAAGCACCTGCACTGGGGTTACCAGACCTGAAGAGGTCCTGTTTTCTCTTTGCATACAGGAAGCAAGGATTAGGACTGGGAGCATTAAATTTGGGGGCAAAAAATCGAAAAACTGGTGTCATACTTTTCAAAAAATCATTACATAGTCACCCAAGCATGGATGAAGTGTCTGAGAGTGGTAACAACCACCTGGGACATATTGAGGGAGGCATCACTGGTTCACTCCCCATTGGCCATAATGGCCGGAGCTGAGCTGATCCAAAGCAAGGTGTCTGGAGCTTTCTCCAGTTCTCCAACACGGGTATGGGACCCAAGCACCCGGGCCATCTTCCACTGCTTTCCTAGGTCAGAGCAGAGAGCTGGATCAGAAGTGGAGCAATGAGACTTGAACCAGCGCCCATATTGGATCCTGGCACTGCAGGTGGTGGCTTTACCTGCTATGCCAGAGTGCTGGACCTGGTAATGTCTTTCAATGATTCCTAGGATTTGTAATTCATTTAACAGGATTTGTTTCCATTTTTTTTTTTCCTGTAAATATCAACTAACCTCTGGAGAATAAGAAATAATTTGTTAACAGTGAGGGTAGTTAACAGGGAGTGAAATCAAGAGTGATTATACGGCCGGCGCCGCGGCTCACTAGGCTAATCCTCCGCCTTGCGGCGCCGGCACACCGGGTTCTAGCCCCGGTTGGGGCGCCAGATTCTGTCCCGGTTGCCCCTCTTCCAGGCCAGCTCTCTGCTGTGGCCAGGGAGTGCAGTGGAGGATGGCCCAAGTGCTTGGGCCCTGCACCCCATGGGAGACCAGAGAAGCGCCTGGCTCCTGCCATCAGATCAGCGTGGTGCGCCGGCCGCAGCGCGCCAGCCGCAGCGGCCATTGGAGGGTGAACCAACGGCAAAAAGGAAGACCTTTCTCTCTCTCTCTCTCTCACTGTCCACTCTGCCTGTCCAAAAAAAAAAAAAAAAAAAAAAAAAGAGTGATTACAGAGATTAGTGACATAGGGCAGTTTTGTGCCTTGTTTCCTAGGACCTCATTAAATATTTTTGTCATCTTTAATATGCCTTGATACTCAAACAACTCATATAAGTAAAATATCTTATGAAGCTAAAAGTATGTAGAAAAATAAATATAAAATTTCAAAGCAATATTACAATGGATTTATGTAGTTAGCTGTAACTCTTCACCTTGGGCAAACCCACTCACTCAGGAGTACATAGTAGAAATAGCAAAGTGTGTCGTGTCATCAATTCGTGCCTAAATTTGTGTAGAATTCATCCTTCTTACAAAAACTACATTAGGTTTACTATCTCTTCATATTTAGTTTAGGCAAGACTCCAATGAGATAATCTTGTGGTGTATCCACTATGAGTTCCATGGTCTTTCCCTTTTGTGTTTGTTTTTATTTGATTTGGTTTGGTTTTAGCTTTACTGAAATTATAGGGTCATTTTCACCTTTATTTTACTAAGAAGGGTGAGCCGGCTCTTCTTTGGCAGACTATTTTCTCATTAATAGAGATCCCATAACTCTAAGATTTACCTGATTTGTCTGGGCATCACCAGCGTTGGAGTAGCCAAAACACAGACAATGAGACATACGAAGAAAAGAAAAAATAGTAGTCTGGGTTCACCATCTAATTTGAGATACGAGAACAACTGAGAGACCCTTATGGAGCTCTTATTTCTTGATGGTCCCTACTCCTCCTGCCCTTTCTCTTGTTTCAGAGACCAAAGTAGGCCAAGAAAGAGAGAATAAGCAAGTGCTAGACAGACATAATACAGGCTTCTTCACATCCAGTAGACAATCAAATGACAAAAAGATACAGGCAAAGTGTCCTCCAACAGACAAGGGTTTCATGATCCAACACTCCCTTTTATATCCCCAGAAGTCTTTATGAAGACATATTCTGTTAGATTGACTGCATTTGTATTCAGACACAGTGACTGGATGGATTAATGGTAAATTTTATGTAGTTTTGCTGAAAAAATCGTGAAAATGCACCTCTAAAGAAACTGATTAAATCATTGTCATTTCTTAATGGTTGGAACGTACTACAAAAGGAAATCCTGTTCTGTTAATATTTAACAGCCAATTTGGAAATCCTTTTACCCACAGGCAAAAAATATTTTCCTCAAAGTCTATGATATGAGGATGCAGAAAATCATTCTGTGATACTCATGTGGTTCTGAGGCACAAAAAATATTTTTTTTTATGTGCAGATGGGCAATATACCATTTATCAGAAGGGACTCTTGAAGCCAATGGGTGATATATTACATTTCCAAGAGAGTGGTGACATAACCAGTCAGGAGCAAAGGCCCACTTTCCACATTCTCAGAATTTTCTGTGATACAGACTTGTCCTGAGTTCCAATGGTCAAGAATTTATTAGCATCCTCATCTTGTGCATGTTCAACTTCCTTAAGCTGCTTTCCATCCACTCTGGGAGAAGCTAAATATTGTATAAATATAAAAGTGCATATAAAATATAAATTGACAAGAGTATTTTTTTAAATAAAAACATAAAGCTAATCTCTCTCCTGTGAAAATCCATGCTCTCTCAGAAATACAGAGTATGCACAGAAAAGGTTGTCTTAGGTGCTGCATCCCTGATTTTCCTTGTCAGAGCAAGCAACCAGGTCACTGTTGTTACCTCCCAACCTGTATAGATTTCAATGTCTACAGGAGACCATATTAACATTTGCTTTGCTGCAGGTCTGCCAACAAAACTGTCATAAACAATCTCTGAAATAGACCTACCATGAAGTCAGAATGCACAATCATTTCATTTGATCTAAGCCTGGAGAGGCTTACCAGACAACCAGAAATGTTTTGTTAATGCACAATTACAGGACTTCTGAAAAATTCATTGTTGATATCACATACATGTTTAAACCTAGCTTCTCTCCCATCTTTGCACTGTTAGGTTTTCAAACTCACCACTGGAATCCACTGCATTCTTTCTATCACTGATCCATACCAGGACATTTCATCCTGCTTGCATCAAGCAACAAGCACTTTGTCTTGTCCTGTTTCTATAAGTTTCAACTCACAACAATCTTGGCCATTCAAGAGTCTACCTTTGTATGAATCTCAAGAATTTCTTAGTTGGTGACCTCAAGAGGCTTTCATAGCCATGACAGCTCATGACAGGAGCTTTGGGTGACTACTGACATTCATAAATAGGAGTGTCAATTGTTAAATCAACAACAAGAGTCACTGTGCACCTACTCCCCAAGTAGGATCTCTGTCCTTAATTTGTTGTACTATGAGAATTAACAGTAAAACTACTATTCAAACAGTACTTTATACTTTGTGTGTCTGTGTGGGTGGAAACTGTTGAAATGTTTACTTAGTATATATTAAGTTAATCTTCTGTCTATAAAGATAATTGAAAATGAATCTTGATGTAGAATGGGGATGGGAGAGGGAGTGGGAGATGGGGTGGTTGCAGGTGAGAGAGAGGTTATGGGGGGGGAAAGCCGCTGGAATTCAAAAGTTGTACTTTGGAAATTTATATTTATTAAATAAAAGTTGAAAAAAAGAATTTCTTGTCCTATTAAGCAACTAGTCTTTTGAGATATTTCAGTTGCCTAAGGAGTGATTGTATTTGCAATGGCTCAGCCTGGAAAATGGCCCTGGGAAAAGGAAAATATCAAGTTCTTTTGGCTCCTCTGACTTAACTCTTACCCTAAAGCATGAAGTTTGCTGTTGAATTATCACATAATGAGGAAAAAGATTATAGTTACATTACCAAAGAAAAGTAGGTTCTTGTTGGTACAATATTTTGCTATATCTTAGTAAGTGGGAAGAATCATCTGGCTCCATCAACAAAGTTGTATGGGAACAGGAGATCTTTTTGAAGAACACTCCTTTCCCTTGTGGAAAATCCAGCCTGCTCCTAGAACCACTTACTGAAAAAGGAAGATCCAAAAAATAGAAGATATTTTAGATTATTAAGTACATTATTGCATTCCATCATTGGTGACCTAGCTGATAATCAAGGGCATGATAAGTGCTTTTTCAAATGTAAAATATTCTTAGTCTTGCCTTTTGTAACCCAAATATATCTATTTTTCTACTGGTTACTATACCAAAATAAGAGTCTTATAACAGAGATTAACAAACTAGAGGCAAAAGACAAAATCAAACACATCACCAGTTTTTTAAATGAAATTTTTAAGATAATACAGTTATACACATTTACTTAGATATTGTCTGTGTCCACTTTTGTGATAAACTTCTCACTGAGTAGTATAAAATGCTTACACTCTGTCGCTTTATGGAAAACATTTGCTGACTTTTGTTTTACTGCACTATTTTATTATCTTCATGTTATTTCCTTTAAACTAAATACTCTTATATACTTGTCAACATATCTGCTCCGTATTTCCATGACTTTTGTTAATTTCTGAGATTAGGCAGGTATTTAAATTTCAGTGAATGTATTCTATGGTGGACTATGTATCTTGTCCATTTTCTGCTTAGGTGTTCCTGAAAACCCACATCTGCACTGTGCTTGAAACTGTTCCTTCCTGGAGCAGACTTCAGATTAGCTTTGGTCATCTCTTTCTGTTATATTTCAATTCACATTAGGACACAAAATGCTGGCTGCCCTAGCCTGTGTATCATCTTCATCATGGGGAAAATTATTCCATCTTCAAAACTCATAGCATGCAGACTATGGAGAAAATTGCCAGCTACATTTCTGGTCTGTGCTAAGCAGTACAGTCTTCTGTCCTTCTCTGGTCAAGATAGTATCTATTGAGGTTGGCATTCCACTTCCCAGTAGTGGGTAGCTTCACACACTTTAGAATTTCTGACACTACTGAGATTCTCTAGGTGTATGTTTCCCACCACTGACTAATGACAGTGGGTCTACCACTCTTATACACAAGGCGAGTTCTCACTGGTACTATGTCAAGAACTCTGAAATTTATTTGGCCTGTTCTGAGAGCCATATCTTCAGAGCTTTGTAGCATCTAGTTTAAAAATGGGAACAACAGCACTCCACTAGCTCAAATGTTCATAATAGCCTATTTCCCATATTCTGCTTTGTATTGATCAAAATCTAGTAGGTTTCTCTCTTAGAGGTCCAAAATATTGCTTGTTCTCAACTGACAATCACACTCACATACACACACACACCACACACACACACAAATCACATAGACAATGTTCTTGTTAACAACATTTTATGGGGAACAGCTAACCACAGTGAGGCCCTTTTCAAGCCATAGCTCATTGACCCTTTGCCCTTCTTTATCAATCTCCTCCTCCAAAGATTCTGCTTTTCTTTGCTTCCTTCTCATTCATCCTAAGAAAAGCTTTCCTGTTTGATGTTGAACCCTAGTGATTGGGGCAGACACTGTGGCAAAGCGGGTTAAGTCGCTGTCTGCAGTGCTGACATCCCATACGGGCGCAGGTTTGAGACCCAGCTGCTCCACTTCCGATCCAGCCCTCTGCCATGGCCAGGGAAAGCAGTGGAAGATGCTTGTGGAAGTCTTTGGGCCCCTGCACCAACATGGAAGACCCAGAAGAAGCTTCTGGATCCTAGCTTTGGATTGGAAGAGCTCTGTCCATTGCAGCCATCTGGGGAGTGAACTAGCGGATGGAATACCTCTCTCTCTCTCTGCCTCACCTTCTCTCTGTGTGTAACACTGGCTCTCCAATTAATTAATAAAATCCTAATTATTTTAGAGGACAAAACATTCTTCCTACTGCAATAGTCTTTTCAACTAAAGCCTTCTTATTTTGGTTGTTTTTATATTTTTTAATAAACACAATGAAATCAGGATTTCAGAAGGTATGGTAGAAAAATCTTCATTTTCAACAAATACACTGGTGGTTCTGAGGTCCAACAGATCTGCTTGATATGATGCCATCACCACATATAACTCTTGAAGTAAATGCATTAGTCAGGGACATTAATCTCACAAGGGAGGGGCAGTGACACCAATCTTAAGGGAAATGCCCATTTCTCTCATTCCCATGATTTGATCTGTGCTAGACTTTTATTATCCTTTTCTGTGGGCAGATATTTTGAAATGTGTCTCAGTCTGTCATCTGAAGATTAATGAGTAACAAAAGATTAAAACTCTAACAGACCTGAGACAGAAGCCAAGAGGTCTGACTCTGGAGGCCAACCTACCCAACAGAGCATACTGGTGTAGCTATCTACACCATGGAAGAACAAGTAACGTGGTCTGCATTTAACTTTTTGCTCTGTTCATATATGTGACATATATGGCAGAGTGTTCTCCACTGACTAGTCTGAAGATAATCTTTTCTCATAGCTAAGTTCATTGACTTTTTTTCTTTCTTTACTATTTCTTCTACGTTTCTGTTTTTTTTTTCCTATGTGCAATTTTACTCTTTCTGTGGTTCTTGTGGATCATTTCCTCTGCTTTCCAGCACTTCAACATTCAAAATGTCACGACCTTTTTACCTTGTCAGCTGCCGTAAGTCTAGTTACTTACTCATTGAGGATGTTGCTGAGCACACTGCTACCTTCCTGGAGGACAGATACTTCCTCTCCATAGATGACAGCAGTTTCACTAATAAACACTGATTAATACTTGGTGATATGTTTTTATTCTATTTTGCTCATTATTTACTAATTAGGCATAAGAAATATGACTTCCCTTCTAGTACAGTTCTCATAATTGAGCATCGTATGAGAAGAAGGAAGAAGAAAACTGAAGCTCAGTATAGCATTGTGGGGATATGGGATAGACAGTAGAGAACTGTGTTTCCTTTCTCAAGAACACCATGTGTTCTGCTCGTAGTGTTCTTACCATTATATCACTTGAATTTTGGTCCATAAAAATTGAAGATTATTTTATCATGAAGTTAGGAATCTCATTCTAACCATGATCTCAGGAAAAACAAATAACCAAATAACAACAGCAGTAGTAACCACAACCGAAGCTTACTCAGAGGCAAACAATTTAGAAAAGGCTTGTTGTCATGATGGACTGCTGACCTTTTCTTTTTATCAGATGTGCAGTAACTATCATAAAATAGCCCCACCCTCATGTTCATAATTCAAGATTTCTTTTTGGCTTACTTATTTCTATATAAGAGACCATTTCAACACTTACTCAATTAATTTGACAATCCCCCATTTATGTTTACCATAATCATGGGATAATAAGTCAGGAGGGTGTGGCTGAGTAGTTCTTGAAAAGTTAGGTCTGAGATAGCCTGAGTGTCACCTCTTTCTTTCTTTCTTATTTTTTTTTGAAAAATTTATTTTATTTATCTGAAAGGCAGAGTTACAGAGAGAGGTAGAGGCAGAGAGAGAGAACAGAGAGAGGTCTTCCATCCTCTAGTTCACTCTCCAAATGACCACAATGGCCAGAGCTGAGCCGATCCAAAGCCAGGAGTCAGGAGCTTCCTGTGGGTCACCCACATGGGTGCAGGGGCCCAAGGATTTGGGCCATCTTCTGCTTTCCCTGGCCATGGCAGAGCGCTGGATCAGAAGTGGAGCAGCCAGGTCTCAAACCAGCGCCCATATGGGTTGCTGGCACTGCAGGCCGGAGCTTAAACCTTCTGAGTGCTGGCCTGAGTGTCACCTCTTTCTGCCATTCTTTGAGCTATATGGAGATTCCAGAGCTCCATAAACAATTGGCTGGGATCCCTACAATTTTGCCTCTTTGGAAATCTTCCCAATATTGAGCAAATTTTGCACCCAGAGCCCTTGATAAGGAATCTAGGCAATCAATTTCTTATTCTACAGAAAAGTTCCCACACTGCCATAGTTCCTAGTCCCATTATGGTTTGCCAAATTTTGTACCATGAAGTTTCATCTTTCCTGTCTACATAGGAACTCACTTGACATTTTCAAGGCACTTTTACATCTTATAATTGTCAGACATGTTTTATTCTGTTTTTAAGCAGGAAAGCAGCTCTTCATTATTCTTGACTTTCTAAATCAAGCTTATCCTTGCTTATATTGAGGATCAACCATCTCATGATATGCTGTCACATTTTTTTAATTAAACTTTTACTTAATGAATATAAATTTCCGAAGTACAGCTTATGGGTTACAATGACTTCCCCCCTCCCATAACTTCCCTCCCACCCTCAACCCTCCCCTTTCCTGCTCCCTCTCCCCTTCCATTCACATGAAGATTCATTTTCAATTCTCTTTATATACAGAAAATCAGTTTAGTATATATTAAGTAAAGATTTCAACAGTTTGCCCCCATATAGCAACACAAAGTGAAAAAAATACTGTTGGAGTACTAGTTATAGCATTAAATAACAGTGTACAGCACATTAAAGACAGAGATCCTACATGATATTTTTTAAAAATTAATTTTCTATGCCATTTCCAATTTAACACCAGGTTTTTTTTCATTTCCAATTATCTTTATATACAGAAGATCGATTCAGTATATACTAAGTAAAGATTTCATCAGTTTGCACCCACACAGAAACACAAAGTATAAAAATACTGTTTCAGTACTAGTTATAGCATCACTTCACATTAGACAACACATTAAGGACAGATCCCACATGAGATGTAAGTACATAGTGACTCCTGTTGCTGACTTAACAATTTGACACTCTTGTTTATGGCGTCAGTAATGTCCCTAGGCTCTAGTCATGAGTTGCCAAGGCTATGGAAGCCTTTAGAGTTCGCTGACTTTGATCTTATTCCGTTAGGGTCATAGTCAAAGTGGAAGTTCTCTCCTCCCTTCAGAGAAAGGTACCTCCATCTTTGATGGCCCCGTTCTTTCCACAGGGATCTCACTAGCAGAGATCTTTCATTTAGGTCTTCTTTTTTTTCTTTTCCATGGTATCTTGGCTTTCCATGCCTACAATACTCTCATGGGCTCTTCAGCCAGATCTGAATGCCTTAAGGGCTGATTCTGAGGCCAGAGTGTTGTTTAGGACATCTGCCATTCTATGAATCTGCTGTGTATGCCGCTTCCCATGTTGGATCGTTCTCTCCCTTTTTGATTCTATCAGTTAGTATTAGCAGACACTAGTCTTGTTTGTGTGATCCCTTTGACTCTTAGACCTATCAGAGTCATCAGTTGTGAACTGAAATTGATCACTTGGACTAGTGAGATGGCATTGGTACATGCGACCTTGATGGGATTGTATTGGAATCCCCTGGCACATTTCTAACTCCACCATTTGGGGCAAGTCCGATTGAGCATGTCCCAAATTGTACATCTCCTCCCTCTCTTTTTCCCACTCTTATATTTAACAGGGATCACTTTTCAGTTAAAATTTAAACACCTAAGAATAATTGGCTGTCACATCTTTTTAAAAGATTTATTTATTAGAAAGGCAAAGTTAGAGAGAGAGGGATCAAAGGAGAGATCTTTCATCTTTGAGTTCACTCTCCAAATGGCTGCAACAGTCCTGGCTGTTCAGGGCCAAATCTAGGAGCTAGGAACTCCATCCGGGTCTCCCATGTGAGTGCAGAGGACCAAGCACTTCAGCATTCTTCTGTCTTCTGCTACTTTCCCAGGTACATTAAGAAGGAACTGGATTGGAAGTGGAGAAGCCAGGACTCATGCCATTGCCCAAATTGTATGCTGGCGTCCCAGGTAATGACTTAACCTGCTGTGCCACAGTACCAGCCCCCTGTAGTCCTTTTTAAAACTATGGGCAGACACTCATACCCTACTCCAGATATCATGAAATCAAAACTCAATGGACAGATTAGGAGAAAGCTGTGCTTTTAACAAGTTTATAAGTAACTGGTGATTTGGTAATAAACTAGTTCTATTATACTGAAAAACAGTGGCATTCAGAAGGAGAATTCTGTGAATCAGATCAGTCAGCAATCCTGTACAGCTCCTTTTTTTTTTTTTTTTGTATGGTTTTCAGCTCTTAGAAAGTAGTGGCCCAGCAGGTTAAAGCCCTAGCCTACAGTGCCAGCATCCCATATGGGCACTTGTTCAAGTCCTGGCTACTCCACTTTTGATGCAGTTCTCTGCTATGGCCTGGGAAAGCAGTGGAAGATGGCCCCAAGACCTTGGGTCCCTGCACCTGCACGGGAAACCAAGAAGAATCTCCTGGCTCCTGGTTTTGGATCAGCTCAGCTCTTGCCATTTTGGTCATTTAAGGAGTGAACCAGCAGAGGGAAGACTTCTCTCTCTGGCTCTATCTCTGTATGTAACTCTGTCTTTCAAATAAATAGAATAATCTTAAAAGGAAAACAATGCATTGACCTTGACCTAGTTGTCTTCCAATTGTTAGTGCTTAGCACAGCGTCTAAAATTTATTATCTATCGCATAATTGCTTTTTTAATGAATGATTCAGTTAGTGTGCCTCTGTGTTTTGTCTTCCTACCCACATTTCATTTTTGATGACTTCAGCACATCCAGCTGCTATTTCCATCACTACTTTAGCAAATCTAACAAAGGTAGCAAAGTCACAAATACCGTGCTTCTCACTTATTTGGCCTGTTTGACTCTAACTATTTTTTCTTAAATACCACTTCAATATTCTACTCAAACATCTATTCCCTAGATATTGTTGTGAGAAATAACTGCCCCAATTAGAGGCAAGTATGGTTATCCACTTAGAATTGTATCATTTAATACATGAAATCTGTTCTGTTTATATTAATAGGAATCAAACTCTAAACAACCCCTTCTCTGAAAATCCTGATAAACTACTTCCTCTGTTCAAAATCTAATCATTCATTATCTTCCAAACAGTACATACATTTTATGACAAAGAGTATGTCTGTAGGTTCATACTTATGGGATTCACCAATATTTTCATATGCTCAATCACCTAGAAGTATCTCACTTGATAAAACAATGGAATGTCCACTAAAGTCTCACGATGTTCTACACATATGTATAAACTATTTATCACACTTGCATTTGTATATCATATATATATATATATATATATATAAATATAAATGTTTTTCCAAATAATGAGCTGAGTGCTAGGTATATATGGATGAGTCCTATGGATAGTCCTTAAGTTATTAGTGACAGATATACTTTGGATTTCAAAGAATAGTCTTGAATGAAATGTAAATTTGGGAATGGCTAATCACATAGAACAGCAAAAGCCTTGGAAATAAATAAGGTCACCTATAAAGAGAATACAGGTCAGTTTTCCTCAGAATGATCATACTTATACCTCTTTCACATAATAAATATTTTCATAATTAATAAAATAATATATTACATTACATAAATAAGGTAATTTAAAATAAAATCTTGTTTAGTAAGTAAATATGAAATAGCATTATCAAGAGGTAATTACAGATTCATATGGTTTCATCTGTGCATAAAATCACTCTGAATGGGAAAACTATAAATACAACCTTATACAATGAGGTTTTAAAGGCATTTTAGATTTCATAAGTAGATTTTCTTTGAGGGTTGTAATTTTTAAAAATGATTAGCAATTCTAGTTACCATTCTGAAAAAAAGAAACAAGAAATAACTTTTCTTCAACTTATGTCATAAATGTATTCCTAGAAAATTCAATGCATATTAAAATTGACAAAACATCTTATATTTATATATGATTATGTCAGAGTATAGACAAAATTAAATGTACGAGCCACAGAAAATCTGGGTACTTTACCTTGACTTATGGTCAAGATAATAGTAGCAGCTCATTCAATAGCACTAATTTCACACATCCTCTGTGTGCTGCTATTCCCAAACCTGAGGGTTTACTATTGCTGTTAAAGGTAAGACACAATCGTCAAGGTTTAGCGTTCTCATATGACGCAGATTTGAGACTGATTGAAGCTAGCCCATATGTTGTTCTATTCTTCCTGAAGATAGACTATTGGGGTTAAATTAAGAATTCATTAAGACATCTCTCACAAGATATTTTGAGAACAATAGAAAAAAGTCTTAATGAGGCTCGGGTCAATTTCATGAAACCTAATTCTTTGTACATTAATTTTTGAACATTCTGCTCTGTATTCACTCTTTTTTCCCAAAGCTTCTGCTTCTCTGGGTTTGTACATCCCAATACACCATTTGCATATAACTCTTGCCTTAGGTTCTGTAAGACACTTGACAGAGTTAGGTTCTAGATTCATATGATGGAGTTGGTGAACTCAAGGGGCTTCCATAGCCTAGACAGCTCATAGCAAGAGTCTCGGGTGATTGCTGACGTCATAAATAAGAGTGCCAATTGTTAAATCAACAATGGGAGTCACTGGGTACATGCTCCCCACGTAGGATCTCTGTCCTTAATGTGTTTTACTATGAAACTTAAAAACACTACTAGTCGAACAATACCCTATACCTTGTGCGGTTGTGTGAGTGCAGCCTGTTGAAATCCTTGCTTAGTATATACTAAGTTGATCTTCAGTATATGAAGGTAATTGAAAATGAAACTCGATGAAGGGCGGGATGGGAGAGGGAGAGGGGGAGGGGAGGGCCACGGGAGGGAGGGAGGTTGGGGGGAGAAGCCACAATAATACAAAAATTGCACTTTGTAAATTCACATTTATGAAATAAAAAAAAAGATTCATATGATGATAAACAAGTTTCCCATATGCTTAAATATTCTGTGAGGCATTCAAAGTTATTATGAATTGTAAAAATATACAAAACATTTTCATGCATTGACTAGCACTTAGTATCCCTGGCCTTTAGCCCTTAGATGTCAATCAGCAGTGCCCCTAATTTCAAATCATTATGACAAACAAAAATGACTTTACATAGTTCCAAAACATCACCAGGAATTGTGTATTAGGACACTCCAGAAGAACTAAAAAAAAAATTATATAGAATCATAAGAGTGGCTGGTGCCGCTGCTCACTAGGCTAATCCTCCACCTGCGGCACCGGCACCCCGGGTTCTAGTCCCGGTTGGGGTGCCTGTTCTGTCCTGGTTGCTCCTCTTCCAGGCCAGCTCTCTGCTGTGGCCCTGGAAGGCAGTAGAGGATGGCCCAAATGCTTGGGCCCTGCACCCGCATGGGAGACCAGGAGGAAGCACCTGACTCCTGGCTTAGGATCGGTGCAGCACGCGGGCCGTGTGCAGCATGCCGGCCGTGGGCGGCCATTTGGGGTGAACCAATGAAAGGAAGACCTTTCTCTCTGTCTGTCTCACTTTCTGTCTAACTCTACCTGTCAGAAAAAAAAAGAATCATAAGAGGAGAGTTATTATAAAAATTTACTGACATAGTTCTGAAGACTGAGAGGTGACACATGTCATTTGAATGCTGCAGAAGCAGGAAAGCCATTGGTATAATTCAGGCCATGTCTGAAGGCCTGTGAACCAGGGGAGCTGATGGGATAACCTGAAGTTGGAGGCCAAAGACCTCAGAACTGATGGCAGAGTGTGAGTTTGGTTTAAGTTTCAAAGCATGAAGGCCTGAAAATCTAAAACTCCAATGTCCAAGGGCAGGAGGAGATGGATAGAGAGACAGAGAGTGGGAGAAACAAAAAGAGAGATAGAGGGAGAAGGGAGAGAGAGGGAGAGGGAGAGAGAGGGAGAGGGAGAGAGAGGGAGCAGGAGAGGGAGAGGGAGAAGAGTCACATTTTCTCAACCTCTCAATCTTTTTATTGAATGTGAGATCTCAGTGGATTAGATGGCTGCCCACACTGCTGAGGGTGGAGCTTTGTTAGTCTATTGATTCAAATTCAAATCTCTTCCAGAAAAATAAAACCTCATGGGCACACACAGAATTAATGTTTTATCAGCTATCTCAGCTTAGTCAAGCTGACACACACAATTTACAACCATAGGATGGTACTATATCTCTAAAAGTAAGACTTATAACTGGGCATCTGGTGTGGTGTGGTGGTGAAGGCACCATTTGATTATTTTTGCATTTGTTGCTGTATTTCTGGTGTCACAGTAAAAAAATTATTGCCGAGACCAATATCAAGGAGCTTTATATCCCCATATTATCTCCCAAGTGTTTTACATTTTCAAGTCCAACATTTGAGTCTAATTCATTTCAAGTTACTTTTTGTGTATGGTTAATATAAGGGTCTCATTTCATTCTTTTACATAAGTATATACAATTTTACCAAGGCCATTATTTTAAAGTATTTCACCATTTTGTGTTCTTGGCACTCTTTTCAAAGATCAATTGACCATTTATAAATGAGCTCATTCTTGGGCTATTTTATTCAAAGTGGATGAATTTTATATCCATGTTATGCCTAGTAGCTTTGGGTAGGAGTTCTAAAACTATTCTGAATAGAAGTTGGACAAGCAGACATCAATAACTTGCTTCTCAGCTTAAAGGGAAAGCTTTCAATATTTCACCATTGAATGTGATGTTGCTGTAGGATTATTATATATGACCTTTATTATGCTAAAGTACGTTTCCATTCATACTTAATTTTTGAGTGTTTTTATCAAGGAAGTATATAGAATTTTATAAAATGCATTCCTGCATATATTGAGATGATCACATAGCTTTTTTTTCTTTCATTCTATCGGTATGGAATGATGATTAATTGGTTTGTTCAACCATTCTTCATTCCTGAGATAAACCACACTTGGTTATGCTGAATAATCTTCTTAATGTGATTTTGGAATAAGCTTGCTAGTATTTTGTTGAGGATGTTTTCATTAGATTCATCAGGGATCTTGGCCTGTAGGTTTTTTGTTTTTTTGCTGTTCTGTTCTTGTCTGGTTTTGATATCAGAGTAATTCTAGCCTTACAGAATGACCTAGGAAAAATTCCCTCTTCTTCAATTTCTGGAATAGTTTTGAGAGGAATTGGTATTATTCTTCTTTAAATATTTGGCAAAATTAGTGAAGTCAGTTGGTCATAGGTGTTTCTTTAGTGGACAATTTTTTTTTTGCTAATTCAATCTTGTTAGTTATTATTGATCTGCTCAGATTTCCCATTTCTTCATGCACTCTTGGTAAGATATATGTGTTTGGAGCTTTGTCTATTTCACCTTTGCAGTAAAGTCTGTTGTCATATATTTGTTTATAACAGCTGCTAATATCATTTGTATTTCTGTAGTGTCTGTTGCAGTGTCTCCTTTTTCATCTCTGGCTTTGAGTATTTTATTTTTTGTCCCTTTTAGTATATCATTTACAGATTTTTGTTCTTGCTACCATGAGGCTCACAAAAAATCTTTTCATTAAAAATGTTAGTTGACTTGATAGCATGTTGAAATGATAAAATTGATCATAAATTATTTGAAAAGTTCACAAAAGAAATAAAATACTATAAAAATCTCTACACCTGCACTTGGTTTCACCTCCAATTTGCTATTTTGGGTCTCATTTCACATTTTTATATTATCTATTTCTTAACATATTAATGTAGTTATCAGTTTTAGTTGCTTTGTTTCTGACCTTAATAATAAAGACATTGGTTATGCACCATGCCCACAATATCAGAGCACTCTGAATTTGTCTGCATAGCAATTCTTATGAGATTTTTATACCTACTGATACTTTCTTCTTACTGAAAAGATCTGATTTTATAATCCACATCTTAAAGCCAACTGGTAATTTGATTCAAATATTGAACTCATAAATTAACTTGTAAATTATAAATTTTTAATAGTAATCAGCTTTTCCTTCCATACTAGTGTATACTACTATACATCACAAAGCTAGTCTCCATTCTATTTTTAAAATGCCTTTTCATATCTTTAGTTTCTGCTGATCCTTGTGCCATATTTCACTAGAACAGAAAATTCATCCATAAAGCTCCTGGTCTTCCCCTTTTTAAATTTCCCACTCACCTAAATCTGCAAACATACCACATGTTCCATCATTTCAACTGTCAATGACCAACCTCCACTGGCACCTTGGTTCTTTTTTTTTTTGACAGGCAGAGTGGATAGTGAGAGAGAGAGACACAGAGAAAGGTCTTCCTTTTTGCCGCTGGTTCACCCTCCATGGCCGCTGCGGCCGGCGCATCTCACTGATCTGAAGCCAGGAGCCAGGTGCTTCTCCTGGTCTCCCATGCGGGTGCAGGGTCCAAGCACTTGGGCCATCCTCCACTGCCTTCCAGGGCCATAGCAGAGAGCTGGCCTGGAAGAGGGGCAACCGGGATAGAATCTGGTGCCCCAACTGGGACTAGAACCTAGTGTGCCGGCGCCGCAAGGCGGAGGATTAACCTGTTAAGCCACGGCACCAGCCTAGGCACCTTGGTTCTAAACCTCACTGATATCCCCAATATTCTTATCCTCGGAATCACTTTCTTCTACAGTAACTTCCTTCCACTTTCCTGGATCATACCCATAAGAATACAAATGTTTGATAATTCCCATCATAAAAAAATCCTTTCTGTTGTTCCAATCCCCTTCAGTTACTGTCACTTTTTATATTTTATTTTTTCTTCATGAAAGGAGTATCTATGCCCACTTTACTCTGATGGTTCTCTGGTCACATTTTAACCCTCTTGCAATCAAGCTCTGGTCTCTTTCCATAGATTTTTTTCTTTGCCAAAGTCATCATTGATGTGCTACCCTGACTGTACATTACACAAAGTATGCAAAGGCACTTCTACATTCTCCTCCTTCAACTCTTCAGCAATGTTGACACAGTTAGACATCTGCTTCCTCTGGAAAATATTTCTTCTCTTGGCTTCCAGACCCCACACACTCCTGATTTACCTTCTCACTCCCATAACTCTACCTTTTTGGGTGTCTCTCTCTTCAAATGCCGAGGTTAAAACCATGGTAGTTAATCAGACTTCAACTTCATCTAATATCTTTCTCCATAATATCATTTTTGCTAAAGCTTAAATATCATGCTCATGATATTTACTCAGTCCAAAGATCTGAGTAAAAACATAGCCCACACATTTATATGTAAAATTGCCTGTTTGCCATATTTAATAGGAATTTCAAACTCATTCCAAATTAAAACACTTGATTTGGAACACAGATTGGAAATATTGAGTGTTGCTGAATGTTTTAGAAGGTAGTTAGTGGTCCTTAGTTCATTGAGGGAATATTGTTGTAATGAGTTCACTTGTCAGAGTTTTTTTTTTTTTTTAATAAAAGTTGAAGGTTGGCCCCACCTCACTCCTGCTCGCTGGCTGACCATGTGATTGTTTGTCCCCAATATGCCTGCACTGCATTTACCACCCTCACAGAGTCCGAAACAATGGGACTACCCAATCTTGGACTTCAAGCTCCAAAACTGTGAGCTAAAACCTTTTGCCTTTGTGAAGCTGGTTACCTCAAGTATTCCATTACAGTGATAAAAAGTTGACTAATACAGGAAATCAGTGTTTAGGAGTGGAATCATTGCTATACCTAAACCTGAAGATGTGGAAGAGCCCTTTGGATTGGGTTGTTATAAAATGTTGCCAAAATGTTAGGGAGTAGAATAGAATCAAGAATGCTCTAAACAGAGAGTTATGAATGATTCTGGTGAGGGCTCAGAATACCAGAATATTATATAAATGTGAACAGTAAATGCCATACTGATGACGAGGAGGAGAGAGAGAGAGAGAGAGAGAGAGAGAGAGAGAGAGAGAGAGAGTCTTCCATCTGCAAATTCACTCCCCAAGGGCAAAGACACTCTAGACTGAGTCAGGAGGATGCCAGGAGCAAGGAACTACATCCAGGTCTTCCATGTGGTGACAGAGACCCAAGTACTTTGTTCATCTTCTCCTGCTTCCCTGGCACACTAGCAAGAAGCTGAATTGGAAGCAGAGTAGCTGGAACTTGAATCAATACCCGTATGGGATGCTGGTGTTACAGACAATGGCTTAACCCCTTGAGCCATACCATATTTTCTTTATTCTTTCATCTATTGGTTCAAGTTTGCTGATTCAGTATCTTTGCTATTGTGAATAGTGGCTACAATAAAATTGTGAATGTAGATTTCTGTAAATAGATTGATTTCATTTCACTTGCATGTTGACAGAGCAGTGGGATACATGCATCAGAGAGCAGCTCTATTTTTAATACAATGTTTACAAATGTTACACTAAGAATCTTAGCAATGTACATGAAGTGCCCATATTTCTTCAAAAGACAAATTCATGTGCTGTACATTGCTATTTAATGCTATAATTAGTAATCCAATGGTAGTTTTTTTCACTTGATGTTGCTATATGGGCAAAATGTTGAAATCTTTACCTAATATATACTAAACTGATCTTCTGTATAAAAAAAAATAAATAAAACACAAATTCAATAAAACCTAGTCAACGATGTCTGTGGGTTTCTCATTGGTTGGGCCAACGAGTTGTGAGATTACACCACCAGTCCCTTCCATGGGGCAGATTCACAGTAGCTGTGTGAATGATGTGCCTCTCTGCAGACATGGCGAGAACCAGTTCCTTCAGGTCATGTGAGTGTGTGGCCATCCTATGGACAAAGATGGATGTAGCACAGCATTCCCAGTTGTAAGCTGGGGTCCCTGTCAGTGTCTGAAGTTTGAAGAGGGGTAGGGCCACAGCTGTGAATGATGAGCCACACAGGTAACTTCACAGAGCCTCAGACTACCTGACCTACTCAGGTAGTCTGCCCAGCTGCTTTGGGACTCTGTGGCACTGGGTTTCGCCATGGTGGGCCTGGTATTGGATCCCCTACCACTCCCCCTCTCCATGTGGTGCTGCTTAGAGTTAGAGGAGGGATGACACAAGCAACTCTTTCCTTCCTCTTTCCTCAATTTGTCTTGTCTTCTCATTATAGCAGGCACTATATATATATATATATACCTGTCCACTGGCTCCTTTAGTTTAGGTAAATGTATATTAGTGCAGGAATAACTGTTCTAAATAGGATCTCTGTTGGGAGACAGTAAAGGAGTATCTTATTCAGCCACTACTTTTCTCCATCATTTTGAACTTATAGAATTATTATTTTTAATTAGCAACAGGGACCATTGTATGTAATGTAATGTAATATTGGCCAACATTACAAAGTTTAAGTGCCTAACTAATGTTTAAGACTGTGCCTTCAATCTTCTTTTATCACATTTATCCTCAATTGCTCCTCACTATCCCATAAATCTCCTAATCTTTAGCTCTCCTCAGAACAAGTTGGGCATGTTTTTATTATTGAACTCAATGTATTTCTAATCTAGATGCCTTTTCTTTTTAGCCTTATTTATGTTTTCCTAACATACACAGGCTTAGAGAAATTCCAATAAATAAATCCTTAAATGTACTTTCCTCATTTGAAGCAATTTCTATTTTAGACTGGATGACCATGTTAGAAACATAACACTATGGGGGTCAGCGTTGTGGTTCAGCAGGTTGACCCAGTGCCTGAGACATAGGGATCACTTATGGGCATAGGTTCAAATCCCAGCTGCTCTACTTCTGATCCAACTCCCTGCTAATGTGCCTCAGAAAGCAGCAAACAATCACCCCAGTTCTTCGGTCCCTGCCATGCAATGTGGGAGATCTGGATGAAGCTCCTGGCTCCTAACTTTGGCCTAGTCCAGCCCTGGCAATTGTGGTCATTTGGGGAATGAACCAAAGGATGAAGGATTCTCTCTCTCTCTCTCTCTCTCTCTCTCTCCATCTCTCTCTCTCTCTCTCCCCCACTCCTTATTTCTCCATCTCTCTCTGTAACTCTGCCTTTCAAATAAATAAATAAATCTTTTAAAAAAATAAATATAATGAATCTGGCTGAAGAGCCTATGAGAGTATTTTAGGCATGGAAAGCCAAGACACGCTGGGGAAAAAAAAAAAAAAAAGATGAAGAAGAAGAACACCTAAATGAAGGATCTCAGCGAGTGTGATCCCAGTAGAAAGAACGGGGCCATCAAAGTAGGAGGTGCCTTTCTCTGAAGGGAGGAGAGAACTTCACTTTGACTATGGCCTTGTCGGAATAGGATCGAAGTCGGCGAACCCTAAAGGCTTCCATAGCCTTGGCAACTCATGGCTAGAGCCTAGGGACATTACTGACGCCATAAACAAGAGTGTTAAATTGTTAAATCAACATCAGGAGTCACTGTGTACTTACGTCCCATGTGGGATCTGTCCTTAATAGGTTGTCGAAGGTGAAGTAATGCTATAGCTAGTACTGAAACAGTATTTTTACACTTTGTGGTTATGTGTGGGTGCAAACTGATGAAATCTTTACTTAGTATATACTAAAGCGATCGTCTGTATATAAAGATAATTGAAAATGAAAAAAAAAATCCTTGGTTTTAAATTGGAAATTACATAGAAAAATAATCTTTTTTTTTAAATATCTTGCAGAATATCTGTCATTAATGTGATGTACACTGTTATTTAATGCTATAACTAGTACTCCAACAGTATTTTTTCACTTTGTGTTGCTATGTGAGGGCAAACTGTTGAAATCTTTATATATACTAAACTGATTTTCTGTATATAAAGAGAATTTAAAATGAATCTTGATGGGAATGGAAGGGGAGAGCGAGTGGGAAAGGGGAGGGTTGCGGGTGGGGGGGAAGTTGTGGGGAGGAAGACTTTGTAATCCATAAGCAGTACTTTGGAAATTTATATTAACTAAATAAAAATAAAATATATAAAAAATAAATAAATATAACACTATGGAATATTTTATTTTTATTATTATATCACAAACTCCATAAAGGTACCAGGATTCCAGGCATTCAAAAGCAACATGGTAATCACAAGCAAGAATAAAGGAAATCACTCTTTCTGCCAAAGTAGATTCTGACATTTGTGATAGTTTTGTGTTGTCTATTGAATCTTTTTCTCTTTTTGACACAAAATAAAATCCATATTTGTTTTAAATCGTTGGCTTGTTTTGACTTCCTCCCTTCCTTCCTCATCCCCTCCCTCCATCTTTTCCTTCAATCCTTCCTCTCCCCCCTCTTATTCCTCTTTCTTCCTTCCCAATTCCTTCCTTCCCCTCGCCTCCGGTACTTTCAGCCCTTCCTTCCTTCCCTACTATCTATCTTTCCTTCAATCTCCTTAATCCTTTTTCCTTTAAATTAAATTAGTGTTCTTCCTGTGTCTACTGAGGTGTCTGGCTGTTAAACGGCAATTAGAGGAAACAATCTGGAGACTATAAGAAAATATGAGGAAGCAAAAAGTGGAGAGGTGGAAAAAAAATGGGAATAATTTACAAGACAAAAATTTCTCTCCACAAATCCATAACTGCTCATCATGGAGATCACCACCTTCAAAGCCTCTAATTTGCAATTATTCTATAGAAGGCCCTCTTGACATCTTTGTTCCTCAAACTGTAAATGATGGGGTTCAGCATGGGTGTCACTGCTGAGTAGAACACAGAGATCATTTTATCCCTCTCATTCATTATCTTGGAGTTTGGCCTCATGTAGGCAAATATTGCTGAGCCATAGAACAGAACAAGAACAACAAGATGGGAACCACAGGTGGAAAAAGCTTTGAGCCTCCCCTCCCCAGACTGCATCTGGATTATGGTGGAGATGATATTCCAGTAAGAGATGAGAATTAAGGAGACAGGAGCTAAGAGGATCACCACACCCATGGCAAAGATGGCCATTTCTGTGCTGTAGGTGTCTGCTGAAGCCAGCTTCAGAAGGGCAGGGGGCTCACAGAAAAAATGGTTAACGACATTCTTTCCTCTGTAGGGCAGACGCAGTGTGAACGTGGTGTCCACCAGGGACACAAAGGCCCCACTGACCCAGGACCCTACAGCCAGCTGGACACACACCCAATGTGTCATGATGCTGGAGTAGTGCAGGGGCTTGCAGATAGCTACGTACCTGTCATAGGACATCACTGCCAGCAGTGCACACTCTGTGCACCCAGCCAGAAGCAAAACAAGTATCTGTGTGGAGCACCCAGCAAAGGAAATGGTTTTCCTCTTTACCAGGAGGTGGACTAGCACCTGGGGCACTGTGGTAGTCGAAAAGCAGAGATCAGCAAAGGACAGGTTTCTCAGGAAGAAGTACATAGGTGTGTGGAGTCTGGAGTCGATGTGAAGGAGCGTGAGGATCAGCAGGTTTCCCAGCACGGTCAACAGGTAGATGCTCAGAAAGAGGAAGAAGAGCAGCACTTGTGTCTCTGGATCCTGGGAAAGGCCCAGGAGGACAAATTCGGTCACGGAGGACTGGTTCTCCTCTCCCATGGATGTTTATTTCTGCCTATTGGTTGGCAGCAATAAAAGAAACACATTGATCAGTTACATAAAATATCTGAGTAACTTAGTTATTATATTTGTTAACAGGTACTCCGAATTGGCTTATTTCGATCTTTCTCTCTCTCTTTTTTTAACTTTTATTTAATGAATATAAATTTCCAATGTACAGCTTATGGATTACAACAATTTGTTGAAAGTCTTTGCTTTTTAATTTTTGTTTTGTTTTGTTTTTTTGCTCATAGTTCTGAGAATTGAAAGCCATTTCTGATTTTCTCTTCCTGGAATGTCTTAGTAGCACCAGTAGGGGAGAAATCATGCTGAGAATGCTACACAACAAAGCTTTGGATGGGCCACCCAGTGTTTCCACTCTGTGGATGCTGATAGAGCTTCTTGTTGTGCACTTCTTTTGTACTAGGCTTGGAAAGTGAATGATGACTGTTTCTTTGTAACAGGTTTTATGCCACAAACACTCTGAAAACATTTCTGAAGATACATAGTAAAGTTGATTTTTTACATTTCATCTCTTCATGAAATTAGGTGGACAGTTATCTTTATATTATCTATCTAGCCAACACGTGAATAGTAAAAGCTTTCCTAACCTTTACAAAAACAACCAGAAAAAACAATCAGAAAGGAAATGCTAACAAATGTAACACCTTAAAGATATCAGATTTCCATTTTAATGGATGCCACCTCAAACAAAATTAAAAATATAAGAAAAATCTCGAGATGTCTGATTGCAAAGCACTTAAATATTTTTTATTATTTTTGATTTATGAAGTCCTCTAAAAATCAAAGAAAAACATGCACAATCATTAAAAACTTACGCAAATAACCTAAGATCTGACTTTAAATCCACTAAAAAGAGGTAAATAGAAAAATAGACTAAAATAAACAAATGCACATCAAATGAATAACCAGAATCATATTTTTTTCTTCTGAGCAGAATTTAAATGGATATAACTTACTTTCAAGTTTGGTGATGTAGCAAGATGATTATGCTATGTTATTAAGTGAAAAGAAAGTGATCAGACTTACACTTGATATAGCATTTTAATATTTTAAGTGGAGCACCTATTGGAATGTGTTTGATATATGTCTGTAGCTGTGACATTTGCTTATCTGCAGGCATCTCACCTGCAGGGAGAACCCACTGATCCTGGACTGCTGACAGGGCTCTGAACCTGTACTGCAGAATTTCAATATTGGCTCCCTTGCTTGGTATGTTATGAATTGCAAATCATTGTGCTAGCTTTCTTCATACATATAATGGTAACAAAGTTATGCATCTAGAATAGTGTTTATGTAATGATTAATAAAATATAAGCTATTTTGAAAGTTTAGAACAGTAACCAAGTCTACTTCATATTATGTAACATCTCGGTACACTGATGAAAACATGATCTAGAAGCAATTACAAGATTAGGAAAACCCTTGTTAAGAGCAAAGCAAAGCAGCACATGGGTGCTGTGTTTGACTGAGGAAAATGATTGTTCTCATTTTTTTTTTTTTTTTTTACTTTTGGATTGGAAGTGTATTGCTTTGGAAACTCAAAGTCAAAGCCAAATGCAACCAAGAAGAATGAGAGGCAAGGCTGGGTAGATTTAATCCAGTTATTTTCTGCTTTTTTTCTTTAAAATGTTTCCGCTATGGCAGATTTGAACACATAAGAGCAGAGATGATATTACAATAAAACTGCAAGTTCCAAAAGAAAGCACTCCCCTGTATTGTAACCAATTATTTTTATTTCTTTAAAGTTGAATATAATAACAAATCATACTTAAATCTACTTTTTAAACTCCTTTATTATTGAAACTCTGAAAGGTAAATTGAAATTATGTTTTATGTTTGAAATTAGAACATAATTTGTCCCTAAAGTTAATTTTTTTATTAATTAATGTAACCATTTGCAAGAATTTTGAGGAAAACTATTATTGAGCCACAGCAGAATAGCCTGTATACATGGCTGGTAGGTCCATTGAAAATAATCTGGTGGTACTGATTACGGGAAGTGGGATTCTAGTGGGAACAATGCAAATAATTGACAGACTTTTTTTTGCCTGTGTGTATTGTTTGACGATTTTACAGTTGAGACTAAATTTTATAAGTAAAAAATTAAAATTATTTAAAAATAAATAACTTTTAAAATTAAAACATGAAAGGATAAAAATAGCATACAGACAATACGAAGAATTACAAACAAAATCATATTTTAGTAGGTTAAAAACAAAAAGACAAATCACTGGTTTACAACAGATATCAGAATCATTAAAGGCTGCCCAAGGATCAGTTAAATGCTAAAGGTGCGTTTCCAATAAGCAAATGAAGTCCACATGCTAACTCAACCGGCTAGCTAGTAGATGAACACATGAGCCTTGTCCACATCATTCATTATACAGAATACATCCAGAGGGATTCAAGATGTGTTTGTGTATATATAATAAGCTTAAATATTTATAAATAAGTTGGTTATTCACTAATTTCATTTGATAGAAGATTTTTCTGAGCCTAGCTACAAAGATCTACAAAAGAAAAGACTGATACATTTGATTAAAAATATCTTAAATACATGCACACAATAAAATTAGGAAAATGAAATGGAGAAATAACTGATACATACACAGCAGAACAAGAATTAGTATCCTTAATAAGAATCAATATGCCATCAAAGAAGGAGGTACCTTTCTCTGAAGGGAGGAGAGAACTTCCAATTTAACTATGACCTTGTCTAAATAAGACCAGAGTTTGTGGACTCACGAGGCTTCCATAACGTTGGCAGCTCATGGCAAGAGCCTCCGGTTATAAATAAGAGTGTCAATTGTTAAATCAAGAGGAGTCACTGTGCACTTACTCCCCATGTAGGATCTCTGTCCTTAATGTGTTGTACTACGTGAATTAACGGTATAACTAGTTCTCAAGCAGTACTTTATACTTTGTGTTTCTTTGTAGGTGCAAACTGTTGAAATCTCTACTTAGCATATACCAAATTGATCTTCTGCATATAAAGATAATTGAAAATGAATCTTGATGAAGAATGGGATGGGAGAGGGAGTGGGAGATGTGATGGTTGCAGGTGGAAGGGTGGTTATGGGGGGAAAAAGCCCCTATAATCCAAAAGGTGTACTTTGGAAATTTATCTTTATTAAACAAAAGTTAAAAAACAAAACAAAAAAAGGACCAACATATTTCAAGTGAAATGATAAACTAATAAAAAAGCAAATGATAAACTAGACAAAATACAAACAATCCCCCTCCACTCATTTGCAGGCCATTCAAAAAAATTACTGCATTTATTTTTGTGGCCCATCTCTGACAATATAAACAGTAAATTTTAAATATATTTTATAAAATTAAAATAAAAATTTTCACATTTTGTTCTGGGTCAAAAAATGTTCTGCAATTCTCCCTAAATTTCACAGTAATTCACAAGTATGTCATGCCCCTTAGCTTTAACTATCCATTAATCAACTAGAATTAGCATTAATCAAATACTTGTAAAGTTCTTTACTCACTTTTCAAGGTAGAGTTGTTATTCTTCACAATGTACAGATAAAGATATCCACTTCTTTTCAAGCAGTTATTATTAATTACATATTTGCGTGTTTTTTTCTGAATTGGTGCTGCTTCAAGGTAGTGTAACATATATCATGTCTTGCTATCACTAAATTTCAGTTATCACTTGACATATGGTAGGGCATTAGTAAAAGCTAGTCGAATGAGTGAGTAAATAGAATCATGCTGACACTCCACCCTATGATGCTCTCCACGCCCCCCACACACCACCCACACCACCAGAAGAAGTGTGAATGAGAAGGTGGGTCTACTTTGGATGAGGAGTTTTCAGACACTGGCTTTTGGATAAGAAAATCTTGACTTAAAACTCCCAGGAATGATTACATTAAATTTATGGACTCACCACAAGCCATGTCCCAGTGAGGTAGAATTGGCTCAGAATGACAGCACAAGAGTAGATCAGGGCTGCACAGTGTTAAAAAGCGTCCTCACACACAGCCTGTGTGGACATCCAGGGCTGTCTACCACAAGAAGTTCTTGACTATGACTCTGAGCAGGGGGGCTCAGAGTTCTACCCTGGTCCTGATTGCTTAGATAGACAAAAAGAAGGCCCTGAAGTGGGAGCACTGAGAGAGCAAGGAGCAGAGGGGAATCTGGTAGAGTAGCTCACAGTGCCACAGGAGAGGCAGTGCAGGGCTACAGTCCTTAGAATCACCTGGTGTTCTTGATAAAGATTTAACCCTTCCTAGAGAAGGTGTAGAACAAGATTCCTGAGGAGGACCTATTCTCTCTAGAAGCCAGCTGGAAAAGAGAGAGGGCCCAACAGGGAAAGGCAAAGCCTTCCTTCCAGATGAACTATTCAAGATATCAGACTGCTTAATACGATGCCTCACCTCTGATCATCCTGCCAACTCTCTACTGGGGCACTGGCATGAGGTTGGCACAGCACAGTGCGTGCAATGATGGATAGATAATAGATGAAGAAGGGTGTGGGTTCTGCAGTCTGCTAATCCTTATCCAGCCAGGCAACCTCCCCTAGAGTTTGCCAAGTTTGCTGATGGTGGGACATGATCCTGTCTGAGTCTTATTTTATCCCATCCTAAGGAGCACAATTTTATTAGCAAACACAAACCCAAATTCACCCTCCTAGAAACAAGCATGGAGGTTTTTCCTGAAGGAAATCTACAAACCTGAGATCCTAAGAGTTGTTATAATCAAGGCGTTCCCCAGAGCAATTCATGTTGTTAACTTTTTTCTGGAGTAACAGATACCCTTGGGTATTTTTAAAATTAAAATGTAAACCTGAATTGCCTGGCCCTCATCTGAAGCCAGGTACAGCACTAAAGTTTCTCCAAAGGCCGTGTGGAACTCTGACATCCCCAAATACTTTGTCTGAATTTTTAAAGTGGAGATTTCAATAACAATGATAATGTAAAACGCAGATGATATAAGTACAGTCATTCTTCAGTATCTATGGGTATTTGTTGCAGGACTGCTACACATACAATTATTAATGGATGCTCTAGTCACTTATATGAATTGATGTAGTATCTGTGTGTATAACCATTGCCATATTTTCATATACTTTAAGTCATCATATTACTTATAATACCTTTAAAAGTAGATTTATTTCCAGTAAAAATGCAATTAGTAAAATATTTTCATTCTGTACTTGGATGAAACTTCAGATGCAGAACCCCGGAGCAACAAGGGTCAGTGATGTTCTTCATCATCTGATGATGACCTCCAATCTATGAATCAGAACCCTAGTCTGCATTTATACTCAAAATGCTCCAATTGTCATCTACTAGGGTAAGAAACACACGAGAGGTTCATTGTACACTCCAAAATGCCCTGGCTGTCCAGAGGAAGGCTTTATTCTAACCAGTGAAACACAGAAGGATGGTGTGACAAGACTGCACATAACATAGAGTCATGTAAATAGTTCAAAGGAGGATGCATGACGTCCCCACCAAGCTTCCCTTTTTGAGCCTTTCCAATCATCCACACTGTCGCTCAGGCCAAAGATTTAGTAAGGACATTCTGTTCCTTTCTCCTTTTTCATCTCTATGTCCTGTTTACCCAGCTGTTGTTCTACCTCCTCTGTTCTACCTCCCATTATTCTACTGCAGTTTAAATCCTTACTGGGACTTCTGTCATAGGGCTCAAGTTACTGATTATTTTCTTGCTTTCATGCTTATTCCACTACAATCTATTTTCCATACAATACCCAACAAGACCTTTCAAAGCATAATATCACTATGTTTTACACTGAATTTAAATAAAATCCATCTTTCTTCAAGAACCTCCAAGGCTCCAATGAGTTGAATTGTGTCACCTAAAATGATAAATCCACCTGTTAACTCTGAATGTGACTAAATTGAAATAAATGCCTCTGCAGTTATAATAAAGAGAAATCTCATGATGAGATCATCCTGGACTCAATGGGCTTGAAATATTATGGCATGCGTATTTATAAGAAGAAAGACACAGAGACAGGGATACATCCTCAGAAGACAGCAGCAGAGATTGATACTGTCACAAGCTAAGGAACGCCAGAAGCTCCCAGAAGCTGGAAGATTAGGGAAGCTCTCTCTTCCACAGCCTTTCAGGGGAGTGTGGTTTGAAGATGTCTTGATTGTGGGCATTTGACCTCTAAAATGATGAGCGGAAACATTCCTGTTATGTTAACCACAAAATTTGTAGCAAAACACAAACAAACAAACAAGCTCCTACTGATCCAGGCTCTCCCTGTTTCTGTGATATCATTCAATTCCACACTCTTGTCACTCATTGGCCTCCAAAAACCCCTTCCTTCCCTGTCTTGATCTCAAACACGGCATTCCTTTCCAAGCCATTCGACACCTTTATCTCTCTTCCTGAACCTCTTCCCTCAGATCACTCTTTGATTTGTTCATTCTTTATTAACATCTAATCAAAGCCTGACTCTCATTGATTTTGAGATGTAAGACATCCTTTAACTATGAGATGGCCTTTCCTGACAACCAGGTGAAATTACAGCTCACTTTTTTTGCTTTTTCTTTTCTCATAGCACTTACTAACATCATGTACATGCTTTGCTTATTTTCATCACCACTTTCTAAAATCTAAGACATATAAGTATGGGAATTGCGACAATTTTCAATGCTATGCATTCAATTCCTAGAAAAGTGCTCAACAAATATTTAGTCAATAAATGCAATATGTAAGTCTGTACTCAATGAATCAATGAACTCACATAAGTTGTATTATTAAAGTCAATACTATATGGTTTCATTCATTATATAATTATGATATAATATACAGGATAAATGAAAAAAATTATTATCATTAAAACCTGAAAAACACATTTACCCTAAAAAATATGAGTCGTTCACAGAACATACTAACTTCAGTAATTTGTTAGCTTCTTATGTACTATATATAGGTCTAGCTGCTGGTGCATAGTCATTGATGATCTGGGATCTAGCAGGCAATTGAGATTTCCTGTTGGTCATCAGTTACGCAGTTTTTATGTGAGCAAGGTGATTAATGACCAGGTTTTCATTGATAATTTCAATTATATGATACAACTTTCCTATTGTGCATTTGAAGGCTCATTTATGCATGATAATTCTCTTCACCATGCCCTATGCTGAGACTCTTTTAAAAAATCATACTCATCTAAAAGCTGTTTCACAGTCTCAGCTTTTCCTCATGAGAGGCTACCGTCTTCTATATTATATTCAAATAAAATTATCCCTCTCTCTGCGAGGCTATCTTCTAAATAGTTTCCTACATGCCTCTTTCACATCTTTATTCCTTAGGCTATAAATGAACGGGTTCAGCATGGGTGTTATGACCGAGTAGAACACTGAGATCACCTTGTCCCCCTGATTCATTTTCTTCGAATTGGGCTGCATGTAGGTAAATATTGTTGACCCATAGAAGAAGACAACTACAATGAAGTGGGAACCACAGGTAGAGAAGACTTTGAGCCTCCCCTCTCCTGACTGTATCTGAATCACAGTGGAAATGATATTCCAGTAGGAGAAAAGGATGAGAGACACAGGACCTAGGAGAATTATTACACCCATTGCAAAGATGACCATTTCAGCCTTGTAAGTTTCTTCTGAAGCTAATTTCAAGAGTGCAGGAGGCTCACAAAAATAATGATTAATTACACTAAGTCCCTGATAGGGAAGACATAAAGTGAATGTGGTATCTACTAAAGACACAAACACTCCACTAGCCCAGGCTCCCATGACCAGCAGAACACAAACCCTCTGGGTCATAATGGTGGTGTAGTGCAGGGGCTTGCAGACGGCCACATAGCGATCATAAGACATCACCGCGAGAAGAGAACTCTCTGTGCATCCCATTATTAGGAAAGAAAACATCTGAACCGAGCACCCAGTAAAGGAAATGACCTTTCTCGTGACCAGAAAGTGGAATAACATCTGGGGAACGATAGTTGTGGAGAAACAGAGATCAGTAAATGACAGATTTTTAAGGAAGAAGTACATTGGTGTATGAAGTCGAGAATCAGCATAAATTAGGAGTATGATAAGCAGATTCCCAGACACGGTCAGCAGGTAGACAATGAGAAACAACATGAACAGTACAATCTGGGTCCGATGATCTGAAGATAGGCCCAGCAAGATGAATTCAGTCAGATAGGTTTGGTTCTCTTTGCCCATCAGTGTTTATTTCTGTCTGCAGATGAACAGAAATAGATCAATCAAACGTTGACTCTGTTGGAGCACAAAATTCAGAAATCCAAGTTCTCACTGGAAGATTAGATGTATGTGTTTTTAGGAATTCTTATAAAAACTTAACACACTTGATTTTTTCTAATTTTTCCATTCCTGTATTTCTTATGAAGCCATTGGATTGGCAGATACACCCAAACTAGAATGATGCCTTCTTGGTAATCTTTGCTGGAAGAATCCTATCATCCACAGAACGATTTTTGAACAATTTTGTGGATAATGACAAGAAATATCTTCATATAAAATTATACGTTGCTTGTCTAAACCAAAGAAAAATAATGCAAATACGTTATGTAGATTCCCCTATTGTTAGAAATCCCAGAGTGTATGCTGTTTTCTATTTTACTCAAATACAGCATATTTCAGCTTTAACTTCATCATTCTTTGCTTCCAGTGGAGTCTATATCATCCTTCCAAGAAAGAAAGGAAATTTTAAGATGCTGTTTTCAATTATGTTGTAGTTCAAAGTCCTGGTCCTTCCCCAACTTCAACAGAGAAATAGCCATTGTGGTGAAGATAGTGTTAAAGAGTAGGGCAAGAAGGGACCTCATTGTCATGGAGCCAACGTAGTTTAAAAAACAGGGCAGACTTAAGCATCCCAATGCAGTATGGGAGCCCTTCATGGAGACCCTGTGAAGCCATGATATTTGTTTGCATTTTTGTAAGTTTCATATGGCATAACAATGTTTGGTCTAATTCCTTCTGTCATTTGATTTACAGTCCAATCAGTTACTGTGTGCATCAGTAGTAAAGCAGGCACTGATCCAGTGCTCTGAATACAGGCACGGAATACTTATCCAAGTCTAAACTGTACTGTATGTCCATAGTAAAGAATAGGATGACTGGGTCCAAACTAATTCACAAGTTTGTGAGAAATGTAAGGGAAGGCACACATCATTTGGATTCAACAATGTAGCATGTTATCCCTAAGAAGGATTAAAGTAATAGTCAGGAGCTTTGCCCATTAGAATGAATGATGAAAGAAGTGTAAGAGTAGAAAGTCCACCCTCCTGTCTCGAGATTTAAAAAGTCAATGACAAAAATCCTTACTGCAGGGTTTGTTTTCACAATAAGACTCCATGTCTATCTGGGAGTAGAGGAGAAATATGAACATAATTGTCGTGGCTGGATCATTGGCTCATGAACAACCAGGAGTGACTTGATTTTAAGACCACAGGGAGACAATAAGACTTTTCGTCCACATTGGATTTGAATTCTTCCCAGCCTGAACTTGCAGGAGGATCCATTGTCTTTGATAGGCCGTGAAGGAAGAGACAGAGCATACTTTGAGGGACTGGTAAAATCAAGTAAACAAGATCTTCTCTTTAGCTACAGTGTAAGCACATAACACAAAACGATTAGTGATAACATCTGTGACATCAAGAACTAAAAATCTCTCTTGTAAGTCAGTGCTTTTGATACTGTCCCTCTGAAGCCAGAAGTAGAACATGTTCATGGGTTATGAAATAGCACTAGTGGGTTACACTAATGTTTATTAAAATCTAATAAGGAAATAAAATACTGTATCTAACAATAGCATAGGCATAGTGTTCAGAAAATGTTTTTTTGTTAATATAAATGTATTTGTGTGTACTGTTTACAATGTAAATCTGTTCCTTATTAAGGATCATCACTAAACTTTAGAAAAAAATACTGCTACAAGAAAAGTTCTTAAGGACACTGTAAAATAAGCTATTGCTAATCTCATTGTCCTACAATTTTTAAAGTGTTAATTTTTCACTGTCTTACTATGGTACATATTTATTAAGTTATTCAATAAAATATGTCTTTTCATGTGTACAATTTGATGGATTGGGTATATGTAAATAACAATATGGTTTTCAAAAGTATTCAATAAGTATACACGAATATTTGCTTATAAGCCTCTTTTTGACTCTCAGTTAGATACTTGAGAGGCAGACAGAGTCACAGAGTACCTAACTGCTGCCTGCAACGGGCAGAACCTAGGAAATCAATCTATATCTCCCACGGGAGTGACAGAAACCCAGCCACCCAAGCCATGACCTGCTGCCTCCCAGAGTGTGTGGGCACCAATGGAGAGCTGGAATGTTATGGATCTCAGTTTTTTGTGTGTGTGTGTGTGTGTGTGGGGGTGCTGTTTAATGATCTTACTTACTCCACAATTATACATTTCCTGGAATGCACTACATTTTCATGAAATGATCTCACATTGACTTAATTAGTGAATGATTGATTTAAATCATGTAGGGATGAGTGGACTTTTCTTCATACATGGGTGCTGCCACACACATGCACTCAAATATTCTTGGGCACTACTCATCCTGTCTAAATCAGAGCATGCCTTTGAGGGACAGAGCTGTGGGTGGTTCCTAGGTGAACTCCTTTGAAAGGCAAAACCATTAATAAGGAGAAACACAAGTTATATCACGTGGGCTGCTCGTGCAGCTAAGAGGGAATCATTGGCAGTTGCCCTTCTTCCAGCAGATATGAGGACAAACTATTTACAGTCCTGTTCTCTTTCTTATTCTGAACCTAAAAAGAAAGAGTATCAGTGCCTCTGAGGACCATGGTGCTGGCCAGCATTAGTACTCACCATTCCTTGACTCCTTCCCACGTGTTAGAAAATGGGTGGCCAACTGCAGGAAACTCTGTCTTACTTCCCAGGCAGTGCCCGGTGAATCCAATGTTTGCTTGCAAGAGACTGTGAGAAAAGAGTAACAGAGAATGCCAGTGATGGAAGGAATGAATGGCTAGAGGAAGGGAGATCTTGGTAGCTGCGAAGGGGAAGCCTGTTTGAGCTACAAGCATCCTTCTGATTTCCTGTGATTTCAGCACCTCAACTGTTCCCCTCTCCTGAAGAGCCCAGCAGAAAGATTTGTAAGAATGAGAATTCTAGAAAAGAAGGGGAAAACAAAAACCCCATCTTCCAAACGGACTGTGGGCTATAAAATAAGAAGTTGGCCTTCTCCTAGGATAGATGATTTTAGTTTCAGAGGGTTTTGTTTCCTTCAGGACATTGTTACTTTTGTACTGTCTCCTCACTTGGAGGTCTGGGACCAACTCATTCTAGAGATGGAGATCTATAGGTGTATGAGCCTCACGCTAAGGACAGTAGAGTGAGATCCAGAGAACTACACTGTGTTTTTGAAGTTATATACTGGGTCTTGGTCAGTCTCAATCATCCCTTGACAGCTGGCATTAACTGGGATTTGCAGTAGACTTCATTCTAAGCTTTTGCTCTATTCTCGGCTGAGGAAAACACTCATTTTTAAGCCCCACTGCTAAACTGACCCTTTTTCTATGAGGAATTCATAAAAGAGTTAGGTCCTGAGAGGTGATGCAAACAAGACATTCTCTAGGGTTTTCTTTGGGAGCAGCTCATTTGATTACCTAGCGGCATAATGAGATACCTTGGGACACTATGATTATTTGTAGTGATGGATTGGAATCTTGGATATCTTTAATTTCCAATCTTTTCCTAAAGAAAGAAAATAAATGTATGCTATGAGATTCAGAAGGACACTAGGAACCACTGACATCTGTCTGTCTCTGCTTGGCAGGAGAGCCAAGAGTATCATGTGAACACACCTCTTTGGTTCACCGATCAAACTATTATTTATTCTGTTTTGAGATATTTCACTAGGATCTCATGTACTTTATCTATTGATATAGAATTAATTATTATTTTAGCTTGCTTCTACTTCATTCCTTTGCTTTTTCTTTCCAAATAAAAATTTTTTAATATATTTACTATTTATAAAGACAACATTTTGTTTCCCTTCTTGTAGAATTGAAGTTATTTTAATTCTAATTGCTTAATTTTTCAATCATGTTAGATATTTCTATGGAATTTACAGAATTGATAAACTATTAAATGGAAGGAATAAAAATGATAACAAAAATAAAGTCTCTGAGAATTCCAATTTGGTAGACTGTGAAAAATCTTGTAGCATTTGTCCAGATAAAGGATAAAAGAAAGAAACAGAGTGACTTGCTGTTATGGAGATATTATAGAATAATATTTTGAAAGTTGAAGACTAAATGACTAGAAAAGTGTCAAACAGACTTGAAAAGCTCTGGGACTCTAACCTTGGTCTACCTCCATGACAATCACTCCTGCTTCACATTGTACCACTTCTCCATATGTTACTCTGTCTGCCACAGGTGAGTTTCAATAAGGCAAGCTTGTGTTGTGAGGTTGAAGAAGAAAATTAGTAAAAGTATTTTTTCTGTCTTGAAAGTAGAATAATAATCATAGTTAACAGAGACCTAAAATTTAAAAGAATGCATAAAATCAAGGTTAGTATTACGGAGTCCCTTGTGTGTTTATATATTGTTTATTAGAAACAAGCTGATTCTTTATTTTACAAAAATTCACTAAGTTTTCCCTTGAAGACTTTTGTTGTATCTCCAGAATCAGGAGAATCTTATTTGTCTTGATCAAGGCATAATCCATAAATTACGCATGAAGGAAAAATGCAATGCCACTTTCTCAGTTGTAGGACAGAAAATCAGTACCTTTCAGTTCACCACTGAGCCTGACCTTCTCCAACCAGCACAGGGCTCACAAACTAATTTAAAACTCATTTGTAACATTGCGACAATCATCTTAGCATGTCTGCAGAGAAGTGCAAAAATGCCCAAGTCTCTAAAACACCTTTCGTCTACTGCTCAACAATTACATGGAGCAAGATGAACAATCCATTCCTAATAGGCCAGAATCTGTGTCATGGCCACATGGAGACGGGAAATTAACGGAAAGAATGGCCATCCTTCCCAGAGCAGTAATACCCTCAGATCTTCCCATTGCTCAAGAGAAGTGAAAGAAAGGACATACAGTTTGTACTTGCACTTTCTGGAACATAATTAATCTTGTTCACTAGTAAATGCACATCAAGCACATGCCAGTATTATCACCTATAATATTATCACACTTTTTTTTGTCTTCTTAATCCTGTGAGAAAATAAAAATGTATATGTGACAGGTTAGGGGGTTTAAGAGTACTTCAACGACATTTCTTCATATATGGATATATTTCACAATGTTCATGGAAAGATAGAATTAAAAGATAAGCTTATTTTGGTTAAAAATTTTGAAATTCAAGCATATTCTTTTCAGAATATGCATTTTCTATTAACTTTGAGAAACTTTGTACTGGACAGAAATCACACAGAGAAGAAATAATGACATTCTGAATAAAGATTTAAATTTGAAAATCCTTGCTAACTTCTCATAGTTTGTACCGTAGAAATGTAATCATCATAATAGCATTAAATTATCTCTCTTAACATCCAGCAAAGCTGTTACCAAATTCTATCATGTATATCTTTTAAATAATTCTGAAATCCATTTAGTTTTATTTATTTATTTATTTTTTTGACAGGCAGAGTTAGACAGTGAGAGAGAGACACACACACAGAGAAAGGTCTTCCTTCCATTGGTTTACCCCCCCAAAGAGCCGCTACGGCTGGCATGCTGGGCCCATCCGAAGCCAGGAGCCAGGTGCTTCCTCCTGGTCTCCCATGCGGGTGCAGGGTCCAAGCACTTGGGCCATCCTCCATTGCCCTCCCGGGCCACAGCAGAGAGCTGGACTGGAAGAGGAGCAATTGGGACAGAGTCCGGCGCCCCAACCGGGACTATAACCTGGGGTGCCGGTGCCGCAGGTGGAAGATTAGCCCAGTGAGCTGCGGCGCCAGCCTGAAATCCATTTAGTTTTGAAAGACAACAAAAATCTCCCAAACTGACTTTACAATTTTGCATTCCCACTAGCAATTAATGATGATTGCCATTATTTCACAAACTCGCCAACCTTTGGTGTTTCCATGTTTTGGATTTTGGCCATTCTAGTAGGTGTGTTGTGATACTTCATTGTTTTAATTTGTAAATCTCTAATGATGTATGATATTGGGGATATTTTCATATCCCTAATATCCGTTTAACTTCTTTGGTGAAGTGTCTTTCAGTTGTGTGATTCGTTTTAAAATCAGCTTGTACCTTTTCTTAATGTTGAGTTTTAAGATGCTTTCTAATATATTTTGGTTAACAGTCTCTTATGAGACATATTTCTAAAAATATTTTCCCTTAATTTGGGCATGCTTTCTCAATCTCCTGAAAACGTCTGTCACAGAGGGTACTTTTTGCAGCTTTAATGAAATCTAGCTTGCCAAGTCTTCCCTTCATGGACCTTGGCTTTGGTGCTGAATCTAAGAAGTCCTCTCCACACACAAGGCAACCTAGATTTTCTCCTTCATTATCTTCAGGATTTTTATAGTATTTCAACTTATATTTATGTTCATAATTGATTTGAGCTAGTTTTCATGAAAGTTGTAAGGTTTATGCCTATGTTAATCTTTTTTGCATTTTAAAGATTCATTTATTTATTTGACAGAGTTACACAGAAAGAGGAAGAGATACAGATAGACAGACAGAGAGAGGGATTTTCCATCCACTGGTTACTTCCCAAACAGCTGAAACAGTTGAGGCTTGTCCAGGCCAAAACCAAGAGTCAGGAGCTTCATCCAGGTCTCCCACATGGGTGAAGGGGCCCAAACACTTGGGCCATCTTCTGCTGCTTTCTCTGGCACTTTAGCAGGGAGCCGGACAGGAAGTTGATCTGCCAAGTCTCAAACTGGTGCGTATTTGGGATACCTGTGTCACAAGAAGTACCTTTACTTGCAGTGGTACAACACTGGCCCGTATTTTTTGCATGTTCATTGTCAGTATTTACAGGACTTTTAATAAGAAACTATCTTTTCTCTATTGCATTGATATTCTCCTCTGTCAAAGACCAGTTGATTATATATATTTTTAAAAGGTTTATTTATTTATTTGAAAGAGAGAAATACAAAGCAACAGAGAGAGACAGAGATCTTCTATCTGCTGACTCACTCCACAAGTGGAAACAAGGGCCTGGGGCCTGGGCCAGGCCACGGTCACGGATCAAGAGCTTGGGCCAGGGACCCAAACACTTGGGCCATCTTCCATTGCTTTCCCAGGAACATTAGCAGAGAGCTGAATCGGAAGTGCAGCATCCAGTACTTGAACTGGTGCCCATGTGGGATGCCAATGCTGCAGTCCTAGTCTTAACCTGCTATGCCACAGTGCTGGCCCCATTTGATTATATTTTAAGTGGGTATATTTCTGAGCTCTTAATTTTATACCATTGATAGACTTTCTATTATTTAACCAAATGCTATAATATCTTGATTACTATACTATAATTTATTTTTTAAAGGATTTATTTACTTATTTATTTATTTGAGAGGCAGAGTTACAGATAGAGAAGGAGAGACAAAGAGATGTCTTCCATTCACTGGTTCACTCCCCAAATGGTAAGCAACAGCTGGAAGTGGGTCGATCCAAATCCAGGAGACAGTAGTTTCTTCTGAACTCCCATGTGGGTTCAGGGGCCCAAGCATTTGGGCCATCTTCTATTGCTTTCCTAAGCCATTAGCAGGGAGCTGGATTGGAAGTGGGGCAGCCAAGGTTCAAACTGACACCCATGGATGCCAGTACTGCAGGCAGAGATGCAACCTACTACACTACATCACTGGACCCATTATACTGTAATTTCATAGTAATGCTTGAAGTTGAGTATCATCTATACTCCAATTTTGTTCTTCCCTTGATTTAATTATTTTGTTATTTTGAAATTACATGTAAATTTTAAAAATACTTTGTCAATTTTTTAATTAACATTTTAATTGAAACTGCATTGAGTCTATAAATCAAGCTTGGAAGAACATATATATTGACAATTTTGAGTTTTCCTATCTAGGAAAATGGACTATCACTCCATTTACTTTGTTCCTAGATTTCTTGCAACAGAGATCTTTTCCAAAATTCCTTCATGTAAATCTTACACATATTTTGTTACATTTATATCTAAGTATTTCATTTTTGGTGTGCTACATATGCTATTTGATTGCTCATAAATTCTATCTTCCACAAATTGCTAGAACACAAGCATAATTTGTCCAAATTACTTGCTACTTTATAATAATAATGACATTTCTTCTATATTTCCAAGAATATATTCTTCCTTAACAGATCTCCTCAGAATGATCTTTCCCATCCATAACTCTGTCAACACATGTTCATGGACACTTCAGGGGTAATCTGAGATGACTGAGCCTTTCTCTATAGCTCTCTGTTTCTCCTTCTGAGACCTTATCAGAGTCACCATTTAAGATCCTTTCATTGAAATAAATTTTTCTAGCATACACCTCAAAACTCTTATAAATCTCATCAATTACTCAGTTACAAACCTTCATTTATATCATTGGATATTTGTTAAAGTGGTAAAACTCACTTCTCAGAACCAATTTTCTATCTCAGTCCCTACATACTTCTAACAGATGTGATCAACTGAATAGCTTATAAATAACATACATTTATTTATAACAGTTATGGCAGCTGAGGATTCCAAAATTAAGATTAGTGTCTGGTGAAGACCTACTTTTTGGTTCACAGATCAACTCTTCCTGCTGTACCTGCAAATGGTGGAAGGGGATAGTGACTTATCTGGGATTTTTTCCATTAAAACATTAATCTCAATTGTGATAGTTCTACCTTCACAACCTAATCACCTTCCCAAAT
Organism: Lepus europaeus; assembly: GCF_033115175.1. Lineage (NCBI taxonomy): Eukaryota > Metazoa > Chordata > Mammalia > Lagomorpha > Leporidae > Lepus > Lepus europaeus. Next base: position 58,546,752 of record NC_084833.1, on the reverse strand, counting down.
ACATCCACCCTTTATTACTATCACTTATGATTACACTTTCAATGTACTACGTGGAAAGAATATAAGTATCAATCCACTGCACACAAAAACAGAGAGGAATCTGGTGGTGGTCTAGCTCCTTCAAAAATCAAAGTTTGTGTCATCCCCACCATACAAAGAATCATAACTATCTGAGAGTAAAGGTAGTATGGAATTGGTAGTGGGAAAAGGCAGTTAAAATTATCACTAGGACTGTGTAACCAGGGAAGTGACATCAGCAAGATGGTGAACTAGGAAGTCCTAGTTCTCATTCCTCCATAGAAACACTGATTTAATCATGACTTCTGGCCAAAAAGATCTTCATGAGGAGTCCCAAGTCCAGTTGGGAAGCTGCAGTGCCCAGATGTCACAAAAATCTAGATTATTTGCATTGAAATGGGTAAGAAGATCAATTTCACCTTAGCTATGTCAATCTCTCTCTCCAAGCCAGCAAAGATCAACATTAAGAGGGATCATCTTGGCTCATGACTTCTGCTTGGGAGAGAGAGAGAAGCTCATACATCTACAATCACTGGCCTTTTAGTGCAATATCCTAGGAAAAAGAGGCTGGTGACTTAGTAAATTTGCACAGGTCTACGTGTTTGGGAGAAGGCAGACAAGTCTGAGACTTCTCTTCCAAGAATGAGGAAGAGGAGTGGAGTACATAACCAATATCGCATCCTTTCAGTGTTGTATCAGAGGAGAGGGGGAATATTCTATAGCTGGCATGGTTCTGCCATACTGGGAGATTTCAGCTTGACCCATCCCACAGGAGAAAGGGAGATGTGGAGCATACACATCTGTGTAAAAGATTTGAAAGATTCCAAGAATCTCTAGCCAGACATATTGGTGATCTTTTCTTTTCAAAACCAGTCCGTAGAAACTAGAAGAGGTACTTGTTTTTTGAAGTGCTCAAACACCAATACAGAACTACAAGAACACAAACTATTGAAGAAACTTGGCACTTGCGTGTCTGTGTGGGTGCAAACTGTTGAAATCTTTACTTAGTATAGAATTGGTCTTCTGTATATAAAGTTAATTAAAAATGAATCTTAATGAAGTATGGCATGGGAGAGGGAGTAGGAAGTGGGATGGGATGGGGGGTGACAGGGTGGATATGGGGAGGAAGAGTCACTATATTCCTAAAGTTGTTCCTATGAAATTTGCATTCATTAAATAAATGCTTTAAAAATAATCTTGTGAAATGTGGATAATTTTCCATTAATTACTTAACAAAAGTTTTAATCTTTATAATTATTTTATTCATTTTAATTGAAAAGCAGATAGGCAAATAGAGATTCTCCATCTTTTGTTTTACTTCCCAAATGCTTACAACAACCAGGGTTTGGCTACACTGAAGCTAGGAGCTAGCAACTCAATTGGGTCTACCACATGTGTGGCAAAGATTCAACTACTTGAACCATGACCTGGTGCCACCTTGGGAATACATTAGCCAGGAGGTAGAATCAGAAGAAGAGCTGGGACTTGAACTCAATGGCAGGGCCAGCTTTACTTGAAAAGGAATGGGCTATATTGAAAAGCCACTAGTTCTCCTATGGTCTGGCCTCCATATTGCATTCAAAAATTATATGTAGAGATTCCAACAAAGGAAAGGAATTAAAGCATGAAATTTTATATACAAATATATGTATATATATATTCACATATGTATATATACATGTATATACAAAGATTTCTCTCATTCATGACAATTAATACATGTTTCTACTTGGTAGTGCTTCTGTTAGAACCTTAAAGAAGTTTATCTCTCATTTTGTTAAATTTTAAAGATAAGTGCTGGCATCCTATATGGGCGCCAGTTCACATCCTGGCCGCTCCACTTCCAATCCAGCTCTCTGCTATGGCCTGGGAAAGCAGTGGAAGATGGCCCAAATCCTTGAGCCCCTGCACCCATGTGGGATCCCTGGAGGAAGCTCTGGCTTCTGGCTTCAGATTGGCACAGTTTTGGCTGTTTTGGCCATCTGAGGAGTGAACCAGACCTCTCTCTTTCTCTCTCTCTCTCTCTCTCTCTCTCTCTGCCTCTGCCTCTCTGTAAATTTGCATTTCAAACAAACAAATAAATAAATCTTTAAAAAAAATTTAAAGATAAAATGAATATCATCAAGATCAATTGATTATACAAGGATTCAGCACCCTAACCACCTTGGAATCAATGAACGCAATGCATACCCATGGCATGGTCTACAGCAGAACCTCTGTGCACACTTCTGAGATAGGTGAGACAGAGACAAGTCAAAACAGAAAACTTTACCAACAAGACTAAAATCCAGGTCAATGATTTTTTTCATATTCATAAATATGAATTTAGAACTCTTTCACTTACTTATGTGTGAGTTCTTTATTTCATCTACTACCTTATAAAATGGAATATTTAATTAAGGCCAGGGGAAAGGGCATTTTCTTTCATCTCTGGCTCCACTTCCAAAATCATTATACCAAGTCACTATATTCACAATTACAGACTCTGCTAATGAAGGTATTTCTTGAGCTTAAGTCAAGCTATGAGCAAGAATAGCTGGGTCTCTTCAGCAAAGAGAATCTCTCAAGAAAAGGGCTTGGCCCCTTGCTATGGTTTTCCTGATGGCATCCTTGACCTCCTTGTTCCTTAGGCAGTAGATGATAGGGTTAAGCATGGGAGTAAAGACTGCATATATGGCTGAGATCAATTTGTTAGAGTTAAAGGAAGCAATGGCCCGAGGTCGGACATACATGAAAATGACGGCTGTATAGAAGATGACCACCACTGTAAGGTGGGATGCACAGGTGGAGAATGCCTTCTGCTGCCCCGTGGTTGAGGGTATGTGCAGGATAGTAGAGACAATGAAGGCATAGGAAAGGACAGTGGCTGAGAGAGGAAACACTAGGATCACAATGGCTAGCACAAAGTCTACCATCTCAGCCACAAATAAGTCCATGCATGCCAGTTTGAGGATAGGTGAAACATCGCAGAAAAAATGGTTCAAGATATTATTGCCACAGAAGGCAACTCGGGAGATGAAGTACACTTTTGCCATGGAGATGGTGAAGCCACTCACCCAGGAACTGATGTTTAGCTGAACACAAAACCCTGTGGTCATCATGACTGGATAGCGAAGAGGCCAACATATGGCCACATACCGGTCATAGGCCATGGCAGCCAAAAGCACACATTCAGTACAGGCAAGTGACATGAAGAAATACAGCTGGGTCATGCACCCAAGGAAGGAGATTGTATTGGGGTGAACTAGGAATCCAGCAAGCATCTTGGGGACAGTGACAGATATATACCAGGCTTCCAGAAAGGACATGGTACCCAGAAAATAGTACATTGGCTTGTGCAGGGACCCGGTTACCCATACAGTAAGGATGATAACAGAATTCTCCAAGAGCACAAATATATAGGTGATGAGGAAGAGGAAGAAAAGCAGAACCTGCAGCCAAGGGGCAGTAGGGAAGCCCACTAGGATGAACTCACTAATAGCAGTGATATTTTCCTTCCACATAGTTGGGACACTAAAGGACAAAGAATTTATTGATAATAACAACAAATGCAAAGGTGATAGCCACATTAGCAGCAAGGGGCCCTCAAGCTATAAGGACTTCAGTATTAACCTTTATCCCACTGTCATCACCTAGCCATAGGTATGATTTAGGAATCAAGAGGTCCAAGGTACTCTCCAGAAAGTCAACAATCAGGACAGGACCTGAAAACAGGGCAGCCGCAGATACAAAATTGGATCATTAAGTCAGATTCAGGGCTCAGGCCCTTGGATCAGGATCAGAAAAAGGTCTTCAGGTAGTACTGGGAACAAATCCTCCCCTTGTCAGCAAATTCAAGATTTCAGAGACAGTTTTAAGGCGGGAGACCATGGTGGTTGAAATAAATGCCAAGGATAGTTCAGGAGGTAGGATGGGGAATCAAGGAAGTTGAAAACCTAGAGAAAATAAAGGCAGAATTATTAGATATCTTTTGAAGACTCTGGCAATAATGGTTAATAATCCCTGGTCTGGGAGCAAGCATTTAGCCTGTCAGTTGATAAGCCTTCTTTCCACATTGGAGTCCTAGTTGTTTTTTTTTTTTTTTAACAGCACTAAAATAAAAATGTTTTAGAAATTAAAAACTAGAGCCCAGCCCTCACACACACACATCACCCAAATCAAACTCAAGACCGTCACACAGTAGTCATCTTTGAATTAGAATTTACAAATTTATGTATGTGTGTGTATATATATATATACATATATATATATATATGAAAAAGTGGGGAAAAAAACAAAAAAGAAGGTAAGACAAACTTGTTGATGAAGGCCTGACAAGACAGGAGAGAACTGAGGGCACTGTTGGCCTACAAGCTCACACAACAGCTAAGGAGTAACTTGTACTTACAGCAGCCTTGCATCAGAGGCCTGGGGCTGACCATCTCCAGGAAGCAGCACAGTGGGGCACAGCCCTCAGCAGCTGTGGACTCCAGGATCAAGGTCTCAAAGTGGCTCTGCACACTCCTGCAGGATGTGCCACAGAGCAGTCTACACCAGCCTAGCATACGGTGTCTTACAGTCCCTGAGAGGGCCATGCTGGGGTGGTTTTTTCTTTTTTTTTGCTTTGCTTTTTAAATCAGGAACATTGCTCTCTGGCCTCAGAATCAGCCCTTAAGGCATTCAGATCTGGCTGAAGAGCCCGTGAGAGTATTTTTGGCATGGAAAGCCAAGACACTCTAGCAAAAAAAATAAAAAGAGGACCTAAATGAAAGATCTCTGTGAGTTTGATCCCAGTAGAAAGAATGGGCCATCAAAGAAAGAGGTACCTTTCTCTGAAAGGAGGACAGAACTTCCACTTTGACTATGGCCTTGTCTAAATAAGATTGAAGTCGGCAAACTCAAGAGGCTTCCATAGCCTTGGCAACTCATGACTAGAGCCTAGGGAGATTACTGACGCCATAAACAAGAGTGTCAATTTGTTAAGTCAACAACAGGAGTAACTGTGCACTTATCCTCATGTAGGATCTCTGTCCTTAATGTGTTGTTCAATGTGAATTAATGCCATAACTAGTACTCAAACAGTATTTTACACTTTATGTTCTGTGTGGGTGCAAACTGATGAAATCTTTACTTAATATATACTATATTGATCTTCTGTATATAAAGAGAATTGAAAATGAATCTTGATGTGAATGGAATGGGAGAGGGAGCGGGAGATGGGAGAGGTATGGGTGGGAGGGAAGTTATTGGGGGGGGCATTGTAAATCCATAAACTGTACTTCAGAAATTTATACTTACTAAATAAAAGTTTTAAAAAATATAGAAACTATTTACAGAGAATTGTTCAAAATTAAAGAAAACCAACCAATGATAGGGAAACACTCAGAAACAGCCATCACCCTTACATGTGAAGGCTGGAAAGATAGATCTTAAAGGCATCTGTAGCAAGACAGGGGCAGAGACACTGCCCAAATTACGGTCCTGTCGGCAGGGAAGGAGAGCTAACAAACACTCCAGCCTCTACATCCTCCTCTGATTCCTGGCTCCAGCTCCTGATTTCAGCTTCTTGTCAATACTGACACTGGGAAATTAGTTTCCTGCCACCCATGTGAGAGACCTGGATTGAATTCCTAGCTCCCTGCTTTAGCTTTGCCCAGCTCAGTCTACTATAGGCATCTGGGGAGTAAACCAGCAGATGGGAGTGGTCTTTCACCCCACATTCACTAAGATAAATAAATACTTAAATCCCTTGCATGTGTTTAGGGTCATGAATTTAAAAATTGAATGGATAAATGTCCATCTTTTTAGAATAAACACATTTTTATATTTTAAATGTTTATTTAATACAAGTAATATCAATTATATATATGCAATATAATTATATATACACACATCTATAACAGTTACTTTTTGAGCTAAAACCTCCAGGTTGCTGATAAATTAGTTGGTTATTATTGTTGAAAAAATCACCATAATGAAACATAAAACTTGACTTATTTCTCCTCTAAGAAGAATTGTTTCTTAATTAATTTTAACAACACTCTTAGAGAGATCATTCTTATCCAAGAGGTATAATGCAGTAAGGAAGCAAATAATCTAAAGCAATTGCAAAGCAAGGTTGTGAGGGAATGTTTAGATGTGAATGCATCCTCTGTCATGTCTGATTTATTAGGAATCATAGAAAGCACAAGAGTAACATAACAAGAGACTAACATGAACAAATGGAGCACTAATATTCAAAGAACATAGTAAGATATTAAGAAAACTACATACCAAGGACCAGAGTTGTGGTGTACAGGCATCCCATATGAGCACCCATCCAAACCCCATCAATTCTGCTTCCAATTCAGCCCATGTTTATGTGCCTTGGAAAGTAGCACAAAGTGGCCCAAGCACTTGAGCCCCTGCCACCCACATGGGAGACTCAGATCGAGTTCCAGGTTCTTGGCTTCAGCCTGGCCCAGGCCTGGTCATTGCAATCATTTGTTGAATGAACCAACAGATGGAAGATTAAGCGCTCGCTCTCTCTCTCTCTCTCTCTCTCTCTCTCCCCCTCCCCCACTCCCTCTCTCTCTCTGTCTGCCTTTCAAATAAATAGGTAAATATTACAGAAGAAAAAGAAGACTACATACCAGTGGAATAGTAACTAGAAGACCTCAGTTCTAGTACAATTTTTATAATCTGAAGCAAACTTCAATCAAATTTCAACATGTCTAAACTTCATTAATGAGTGAAAAGGAGCCATTTACAACATCAACAAATTCAGCAAATTATGAATGCAAGAAAATTGTAGCAATATTAGTGGTTATGGTAAAGATCAATTGGATATTATTTTCGGTCTGTCCTCATACTGGACATTGGAAATATAAAGATAAAAATTATAATCTTTATCACATGAATTGTTAAGCATGATTATGCTACTATAGTTTTAATGATATGTGACTTTTAAAATTTATTGTGTATGAGTGAAATAGACATCTTTTCATTTGACTGTTATTTACAGCCCCTGTCTATTTTCCTACTGAATGATCCTCTTTTTACATGTTACTTATTGAGCTCTTTATTTAGTAGAGCACTAAGCCCTTGATTATAATGTAAATTAAAATATGTTATTTCAAACATTTTTTAAAAAATAAAAACAAAAAAGTTATACTCTCATATACAAAGTCTTGAGAGGTATAAACTATTAAACTCCAATGTTTCACAGTCACTAGAAAGATGTGTTCAGACAGCCTATTGGACAAATGACTTAGTATTGCCACAGCAGTGGCCATAAAGGTAAAGAAATAGGGCTTTCATCTGCATCTCAACTGAGTCCTACTGGAGAAAAATCACAGAAGAGATAAATCTGTCCATCATAAATTTGTGGTCAGAGAGCTCAGCTGGGCCTCAGACAACAACCAACTATCTTATAGTTTCTTTGTATCTTATAGTTTCACTTATAATTTCTTTTTACTTCCTGATCATTCTTCCACTCTTCTCCTCTCTCAACTCTCAGCAGACAATTTTACCTCTTACAAAGACAAATGAAGCTATCAGACGGGAGTACATTCAATTTCCCACTATCAAATGGTTAACATTCACCTTCTTATATGCCCACTAATTCTTTCTTTACTTCCTACCTAAGAGCAGTACACTGAATCAAGGAACATCTGATAGATTATTGGGCCACGTCTAGAAAATGAGATGAGTTACATTTGCATGTTCTCTCATAGTAGTCTCAGCTCCTTTGACTTTTAAGGTTTGTATTTTATTCTTCTTAATCTTATTTTTACTTTTTAATTTAATTAGTTTTTGGCAAATTCAATATAGCTTGCAGATACAATTCTAAGAATATAATGATATTCCCTCTACCCTCCCGCCCCGTCTCCCTCCCATTCTCCATCCCTCTCCCTTCAATTCTTTCTTTAGTTTTTGAAATAACATATTTTGAGTTTACATTATAGTAAAAAGGCTTAATGCTTCACCAAATAAGAATTTTAACAAGTAAAAAGCATATATTCAATGGGAATATAAACAATGGCTATAAATAATAATGAACAGAAAAATGACCACTTCTCATATATACAGTAAATTTTAAAGTAATCACAGATCATTAAAACTATAGAGTATATCCTTTATGCCTTGAGTAGACTGGTAAGACTGTATTGTTTCAAACACGACCTGGATCTCCGCCTACTCTCCACTGTTCTGGGTACACTTAGCGAGGGCCAGGTAAACTGTTGGACACATTTTCCCTGCTGAAAGCTCACTGGGCTTTCCTATCCACCCTTCATCATCACCATGCCTCATCTCTGACTTTGCTAAGTCCACGCCTGTATGTTTTGTCCTGTAATAATAACATTCATCATTTGCTGGGTTTCTATCATATGGCAGAATTTGTAGTAGACACTTTCCAGATATTGTTATCACTTAATTCTCACTACAACCTAGTAGGGTAGATATTACTGTTCCCTCATTGTAGGTAAGAGGGCAAATGGTTTGGCACAATTCACATAAATAAAAAGTAGTTGAAGGAGTGGGAGTTTTGTGCAGTACTTAAGCCACCTCTAGGGATGCCTGCATCTCATATTGAAGTGCCCCATTTTTATTCTGCTCTGCATTTAAGCTTCCTTAGAACATGCACTCTAGTAGGCAGCAAGCAAGTAATGGTTCAAAGGTTCGGGTCCTTGCCACCTATGTGGAAGACCTAGAGTTCTGAAGTCCTAGCTTCAGCCTGGTGCAGTCCTGCTTGTTACAGGCACTTTGGGGGAGTGAACCAGCAGATGGAGGGTCTCTCTCTCTCTATGTCTCTCTGTCTCTCTCTCTCTCTTTCTCTCCCTCCCTCCCTCTGGAATCAACTTTCAAACAAATAAATAAATAATTAAATAGAAATTATTTTTACATGTGGCAGATATGGAATTATAATCTACTATTATCAGTCTCCAAAGCCTATACTTTTTTTTTTTAATTTGACAGGTAGAGTTAAACAGTGAGAGAAAGAGAGAGACGAAAGAAGGGTCTTCCTTCCGTTGGTTCACCCCCCAAATGGCCGCTACAGCCAACGCTGCGATGATCCAAAGCCAGGAGCCAGGTGATTCCTCCTGGTCTCCCATGTGGATGCAGGGGCCCAAGCACTTGGGCCATCCTCCACTGCCTTCCTGGGCCACATCAGAGAGCTGGACTGGAAAAGGAGCAACCGGAACTAGAACCCGGCACCCATAGGGGATGCCGGCGCTGCAGGTGGAGGATTAACCAAGTGAGCCACAGCACCGGCCCCGCCTATACACTTTCTACTATGTGATAATCCTTCTTTAAATATTGCTTCTCAGCTCTCTCTCTCTTTTCCCACGCCCGCTCCCCCCAGCCCCCCACCCCCCACCCCCCCACCCCGACCCCCACCACATTCTCAAGCCACATCTCAAATGTTATGCATCCAGAGGTTGCCCTTTGTCATCTTCTGCATTCTCCTGATTCCCGCATCTTGACCCTTACAATGAAAGAAATTTGCTATTGTCTGTGTCTTTGATGTCCACACTGCTCAACTCTGGATTCAATCTTTACATTGAGTCTTTAAGTCCAAAACTAATTGATAAAGTCATTTGCAATTAGCAAATTACCTCTTAAGTTCACAGAATGGTTAAAGCCTCCTAACATTTGTGATACTTTCCATTCACCCCTAGTTGAAAATCTCTATATATTTAAAACCTGAATCTAAATGATCACACCCCTAACTATCCATTGATCTCTGATCTGTTCTCTGGCCAGAGGTGTTTCACCCTTTCCCAGGTCTGAAAGTCTTCACTACAAAGAGTGTAGGGTCAACCAGGGAAGGGAGCTCACCTTCTGAGTTAGTCGTAGAGTTGATGTGGATTACTTGGGAGATGCATAGGTGGAGAAATAGGGGTTTTGCAAGAAAAAAGGGAAAGTAGATGAAAATTACAGGTATATTGCAAATAAAGAAGCAGCATTTGCCTAATTAGGGTGATAAGAAGTAATGGTTAGATGGAGGTAAGTTGTTCAGATGCTACATTGAGAAATAGGATGACCATGGAGAATGATAATGTACTATATTTTTTTCTTAAAAGGCCAGAAAAGAATTTGAATGTTTTTACCAGGATAAAATGGTAAATGTTTGAGGCCATAAGCCATGTTTACCCTGATTTCAACATCATACAATGTATACATGTATCAAAACACCACATGGTACCCCATAAATATGTACAATTTTTATGTGTCAGTGAAAAAAATTAAAAGAAAACCAAAACTGAAAGTCTTAGTAGAGAAATAGTGAACATGCAACTGAAAGAGAACAAAACTGATGCAGAGGCTGGAAAAAGATCTAACGTTCATTTAATACAAAACTTACCAGATGCTGAATAGAATCCCTATCTCAAAACTGAGAAATTGGATGAAATGTAAATATGAGCACGTGCTCCCATTTAAATCCTCAGCGGTTTCCTGCAATGCTGACCTCTTTACATTGTGGAGTGGGTCCCCCATGACTTGACCCCCACGTTCCCTTCAATCCCAGCCTTCTGCATTTGTCACATACTCAACCCAATTTTAAGGTACATTAAAGAATTTTCAGTTCTTCAGCGTAACATTCCCCTTTAGGGCTCTATACAGTTATACTCTGTGCTCTACCTGAAATTCTTTCTAACTCTTGCCACCAGGCAAATGTTTATTTGGATTTTAGTATTTCCAAGAAATTATCACTTACCACCCACTCTTATCATCTACCTCCTATCCATCACTCCCAGATACTTTTTAATATTATCTCTGATTTTATAACATTTTGGACCTTATATCATCATATCATGATAATATATGTCATTTTGTGACTGCATTGCTATTGAATTTGTGAATTCCTTGTAAATACCAATTTTATCTTAGTTTTATTTGTCTTTTTATTTTTAGTATCTAGCACTGTTCCCAACATACATTTGTCACTCAATAAGTACATTATTTGTGATGTTTACTTAAAATCAGATGTCTCACCACACTGCCTTCTGATTCTTTATCCGTGGGGACCAGGGGCACAGATCATCTTGGTTGACTCTAGCTTGAAGATTTTGGAACAGTTTCCCGGTTTTCAGATCTATGGAGAGATGTTCCAGAACACATGGACTATAGCACACCACAAGTCTGTCCACCTAAAAGCAGCTGCAGAAAGGTGGCAGAAGGAAAATGGATAAAGAGATAAAGGAGAGGCTTTGGAATAATCCAACCTAAATCCTGAGAAACTGCTTCTTTATGAAGCTGAAGAATTCCATGGCCTTATGATTCTCCTCACTAGGAGATTCTGTAGTCCAGATGGTTTATGGAGAAATAAAAATATTATTTTGCTATTGATTCAAAAATGCAACATCACCTCAATTCATACATGTGAAAAGAGTCTTAAGTCCAAAATTCACAGGGTACTTTGGACGTGTCTGCTGGATGCTAAGAGCCCAAGAGACAAGAGATTTTTTTGTTTGTACGTGTTTCTCCTCTATCTGAATCTGAGCACTCTGGGTCTCTTCTCAACCCAGTCTTGCTCTTGTCTTTGATCTTGCTTTCTATCTTTTTCTCTGCCAATAACTTGGACTAGCTTTGTATGATGACTTCTCCCACCATCTCAGACAACTAGCTTCAGACAGGTCCAGTGCAGTGAGCCCACTGCTCAGCAAAGATCACTGTTGCTTAAAAGGCACATCCTTGGGGATCTGATTCACAAATGCTGGAGAATTTTTTAAGAACAATAATGATATACAAGTTAGAGAAATGTCCCTAGTGATCTCTGTAGGTCAACAGAGAAAATGCTAGATGATTATCAGATGGAGACACGGGGAAGAAAAGTAGCACCAAGTTGGTGACAAATCAGCATAGTGACTGCTCTGAATCCTAGTGACAAGCTTTGATTTTCTTTCAACTCTCAGGGGGAAATAGCTATCACACATGAACTATTTCCTTAAGGCAATATTATTTGTAGGGGAATCTAATAAGAAACCAAAGTATAGAAAAGAACTCTAATGCTGTTAGCGGTGCATATTATGTTCTGGAGAGAAGCACATCTTTTCTCTACTCCTTACAGCATTCATGTAAATATAGGATAATACTTCACAAAATTCATGAAAATGGAATTAAAAGATGTTTATTTGGGTGAAAAAATTGGAACTGTATGAATACCTTATTCATAGTATACATTTTTCATGAAGCTTTTTAGAACCCTTGTATATTGTGACTTCAAATCTTTTTCACAAAAATAAAAGTTTTAAATTCTATTTTAAAAAAATATTTAAGTACTCTTAAATTTCCTTCATCAAATTTAAAGTAAAAATAAAGAGATTCTTATTGTGAATATATTTCTATAAAAACAGAATATTATAGGGGGCTGGCGCTGAGGTGCAACGGGTTAACGCCCTGGCCTGAAGCGCTGGCATCCCATATGGGTGCTGGTTCTAGTCCCGGCTGTTCCTCTTCCAATCCAGCTCTCTTCTGTGGCCTGGGATAGCAGTAGAAAATGGCCTAAGTCCTTGGGCCCCGGCACCCGCATGGGAGACCCAGAAGAAACTCCTGGCTCCTGGCTTCGGATCAGCGCAACTCTGGCCATTGCATCCAATTGGGGAGTGAACCAGCGGATGGAAGACCTCTCTCTCTCTCTCTCTCTGCCTCTCCTCTCTCTGTGTAACTCTTTCGAATAAATAAATAAATCTTTTAAAAAAACCCAGAATATTATATGTTGCATATCAATATAAATTTACTCATTCAACAAATAGCCTTTATTAAAAATAAAATTTTGTGAAATAATTATAAAATTCAATATAAAAGCATATTTATTTGTATGTCTAGATGATTAATAATTTATCTAATGTAGAGGTACAAATGCTTTCCAAAAGCAATGGAAGTCTTTTTTTTTAAGGTTTAATTTATCTATTTGAAAGTCAGAGTTACACAGAGAGAGAAGGAGAGGCAGAGAGAGAGAGAGAGAGCAAGGTCTTCCATCCTTTGGTTCACTCCCCAATTGGCCACATTGGCCAGAGATGGCTGATCCAAAGGTGGGAGCAATGAGCCTCTTCCGGGACTCCTGCATGGGTGCAGGGGAATGAGGACTTGGGCTTTCTTCTACTGCTTTCCCAGGCCATAGCAGAGAGCTGGATGGGAAGTGAAGCAGCCAGGAATTAAACCGGTGCTCATATGGGATGCCAGCACTGCAGGCAGAGGCTTTACCCACCACACCACAGTTAAGGCCCCAACTGGTCTTTCATTGATACTCTTCCTGGCCTCCCCACCCTCCACCACAGTCTTTCAGATCTTCCATTCCTAATCTATCTTATTCATATGTTAGTTCTCTTCACCCAATCTTCTCTCATTGCATCTATTCACTATATGACAAGTTTATTCTATACTAATGTAATATGTTTATATAGAAAAGATCCAATCTTTCTACACTTATCGAACTTCCTCATATTTTATCTGATCTATAGTCAATGTATGGTCTCAACTCTGTCATTTTGAGTAATCTACTTAATGCCTTATTTCTGTTCATTTCCACCAAAATCTTTGTACATTCTTCCTTCTCTATCTGTTCTGCATATTATCATACCTTCATTCATTTTCCCAGCCCTCCTTGCATACATGTAACCACTATAATACGTTTGTTAATGGGTAAATAAAGTAGACTGGATAAGAAGAATTGCTTTCAGAGGGAGAGACATTAGTAAAAAACCCGTGTCTGCATAAATTTAGATAGATTTTTAACTGTTATTTAGTAAATATAATTTCCAAAGTACAGTTTATGGATTACAATGGTTTTTTCCCCCACATAGCTTCCCTCCCACCTGTACCCCTCCCATCTCCCACTCCCTCTCCCATTCCATTCACATCAAGATTCATTTTCAATTCTCCTTATATACAGAAGATTGATTTAGTATGTAGTAAGTAAAGATTTCATCAGTTTGCACCCACACAGAACATAAAGTGTAAAATACTGTTTCAGTACTAGTTATAGCATTAATTCACATTGAACAACACATTAAGGACAGAGATCCCACATGAGGAGTAAGTACACAGTGACTCCTGTTGTTGACTTAACAATTTGACACACTTGTTTTATGGCATCAGAAATCTCCCTAGGCTCTAGTCAAAAGTTTCCAAGGCTATGGAAGCCTCTTGAGTTCGCTGACTTCGATCTTATTTAGACAAGGCCATAGTCAAAGTGGAAGTTCTGTCCTCCCTTCAGAGAAGGGTACCTCCTTCTTTGATGGGCCGCTCTTTCTACTGGGATCTCACTCGCAGAGATCTTTCATTTAGGTCCTCTTTTTTTTTTTTTTTTCTAGAGTGTCTTGGTTTTCCAAGCCAAAAATACTCTCACAGGCTCTTCAGCAAGATCTGAATGCCTTAAGGGCTGATTCTGAGGACAGAGTGCTGTTTAGGACATCTGCCATTCTATGAATCTGCTGTGTATCCCACTTCCCATGTTGGATCGTTTTCTATCTTTTTGATTCTAACAGTTAGTATTCGCAGACACTAGTCTTGTTTATGTGATCCCTTTGACTCTTAGACCTATCAGTGTGATCAATTGTGAACAGAAATTGATCATTTGGACTAGAGATATGGCATTGGTACATGCAACTTTGATGGGATTGTATTGGAATCCCCTGGCACATTTCTAACTCCACCATTAGGGGCAATCATCTGCAATGAGGGATAGTTTGAGTTTTTCCTTCCCAATTTGTATCCCTTTAATTTCTTCTTCTTGCCTGATGGCTCTGGCTAAAACTTCCAGAACTATATTGAATAGCAGTGGTGAGAGTGGGCATTCCTGTCTGGTACCAGATCTCAGTGGAAATGTTTCCAACTATTCCCCATTCAATAGGCTACTGGCCATGGGTTTTTCATATATTGCTTTGATTGTATTGAGGAATGTTCCTTCCATACCCAGTTTGCTTAGAGTTTTCATCATGAAAGGGTGTTGTATTTTATTAAATGCTTTCTCTGAGTCTATTGAGAGAATCATATGGTTTTTCTTCTGAAATCTGTTAATGTGTGTATCACGTTGATTGTTTTGCGAACATTGAACCATCCCTGCATACCAGGGATAAATCCTACTTGGTCTGGGTGGATGATCTTTCTGATGTGTTGTTGCATTCTATTGGCCAGAATTTTATTGAGTATTTTTGCATCTTTGTTCATCAGGGATATTGTTCTGTAATTCTCTTTCAATGCTGCATCTTTTTCTGGCTTAGGAATTTAAGGTGATGGTGGCTTCATAGAAAGAATTTGGGAGGATTCCCTCTTTTTCGATTGTTCTGAATAGTTTGAGAAGTATTGGAGTTAGTTCTTCTTTGAATGTCTGGTAGCATTCAGCAGTGAATCCATCTGGTCCTGGGCTTTTCTTTGTTGGGAGGGCCTTTATTACTGTTTCAATTTCTGTGTCAGTTATGGGTCTGTTTAGGTTTTCTATGTCTTCCTGGCCCAATTTAGGTAGGTTGTATGTGTCCAGGAATCTATCCATTTCTGATAGATTTCCCTGTTTGCTGGCATACAAGTCCTTGTAGTAATTTCTGATGATTCTTTTTATTTCTGTGGTGTCTGTTTTTTTGTTTCCTTTTTCATCTCTCATTTTATTGATTTGGGTCTTTTCTTCTTTTATTTAGTTGGGCCAATGGGGTGTCAATTTTGTTTATTTTTTCAAAAAACCAGCTCTTTATTTGGCTGATTTTTTGTAATGTTTTCTTGGATTCAATCCTGTTGATTTCTTCTCTGATTTTAATTATTTCTCTTCTACTAGCTTTGGGTCTGGTTTGCTGCAGTTTTTCTAGATCCTTGAGATGACTTGAAAGCTCATCTATTTGGTACCTTTCCAATTTCTTGATGTAGGCACCTATTGATATAAACTTTCCTCTTAACACTGCTTCTGTTGTATCCCATAGGTTTTGGTATGATGTGCTGTTATCCTCATTTACTTCCAGAAAATTTTTGATTTCTCTTTTAATTTCTTCTATGACCCATTGTTCATTCAGGAGCATGTTATTCAGTCTCCATGTGTTTGTACATGCTCTAGGGATTCCCGAGTTGCTAATTTCCAACTTCATTCCTTTATGGTCTGAGAAGCTGCATGGTATGATTCTAATTCTTTTGAATTTGCTGAGACTTGCTTTATGGCCTAGTATGTGGTCAATCCTAGAGAAGGTTCCATGTACTGCTGAGAAGAATGTAAATTCTTTCTGTGTAGGATAAAAAATTCTGTAGATATCTGTTAGATCCATTTGAGCCATAGTGTCGTTTAAATTTGCTGTCTCCTTGTTGGTCTTCTGTCCTGATGATCTGTCTATCTCTGAGAGCGGAGTATTGAAGTCCCCCAGTACTATTGTATTGGGGTCTAAGTCTCCCTTTAAGTCCCTTAACAAGTCTTTTAAATAAACTGGTGCCCTGTGATTAGATGCATATATATTGATAATCGTTATATCTTCCTGTTGAATGGATCCCTTAATCATTAAATAGTGCCCCTCTTTGTCTCTCCCAATAATTTTTGTGGTAAAATTTATGTTATCTGATATTAAGATGGCTACGCCTGCTCTTTTTTCATTTCTGTTGGCATAGTATATCTTTTTCCAGCCTTTCACTTTCAGTCTGTGTGCATCTTTGTTAGAAAGATGTGTTTCTTGTAAGCAGCAGATAAATGGGTTTTGTTCCTTAACCCATTCAACCAATTGGTGTCTTTTAACGGGATTGTTCAGGCCATTAATGTTTAATGTGACTATCGATAAGTAGTAACTTTGCCCTATCATTTTTGGGTTTCCTGTGATCTTTTGCTGTGAGGTTTCCTTCCTTTAACTTTTTTCATATTGGTGACCGTGTTTCTGTGTTTCTGTGTGTATAACATCTTTAAGCATCTTTTGCAGGACTGGACGAGTGGTGACGAATTCTTTCAATTTCTGTTTGCTGTGAAAGGTCTTTCTTTCATCTTCATTCACAAATGAGAGCTTTGCAGGATATAATATTCTGGGTTGGCAGTTTTTCTCTCTTAGTACCTGGGCTATGTCTCGCCATTCCCTCCTAGCTTGTAGGGTTTCTGATGAGAAGTCAGCTGTGAGTCTAATTGGAGATCCTAGGAGAGTGGTCTGACGTTTCTTTCTTGCACATTTTAAGATCTTTTCTTTATGTTTCACTGTGGTGAGTTTGATTACAACATGTCGTGGTGAGGATCTCTTTTGGTCATGTTTACTAGGGGTTCTATAAGCTTCCTGTACTAAGATGTCTCTGTCCTTCTCCAAAGCTGGGAAATTTTCTGCTAGTATCTCCCTAAAAAGGCCTTCTAATCCTTTCTCCCTCTCCATGCCTTCAGGAAGTCCCAGGACCCGAATGTTCGGTTTTTTAATAGTATCCTGTAGATTCCCGACAATATTTTTTAGATTTCTAATTTCCTCTTCTTTTCTATGGTTTGCCTGTTTCCTTTCCTGTTCTCTGTCTTCTAAGTCCGATATTCTCTCTTCTGCTTCACCCATTCTGTTTTTAAGGCTCTCTAATGTGTTTGTCATTTGATCTATTGAGTTCTTCATTTCATTATGGTTTCTCGTCACTGTCACTGTTTCTTGTTCTACTAGTTGTTTCATTTCATTTTGATTCCTCCTTAATATTTCATTTTCGCGAGAGAGATTTTATATCTAGTCCATTAAGGATTTCTGTAGTTCAAGAATTTGTTTTTGAGAGCTTCTTAATGATCTTACCATTTTTTTGAGATCCGCTTCTTTCATTTCTTCTATTTCATCATCTTCATAATCTTGAATTGGGGTGTCTTTTTCACTTGGGGGCACTATAGTGTCTTCCTTGCTGTTGTTACCTTGGTTTCTACGTTTGTTTGGCATCTTGGAGGTGTGGCCAAAAAGCTCTGTTTGGTTCTTCAGGGTTGCCTAAGCTAAGGAGTTTGTTTTACATATGTAAAGCGGTCCCTGCTCTTTGTCTTCCTGGGCTTTGTAAGGAGAGTGCAGAGAGAGGCTAGTGTCCCTGCTGGTTACACCCCCCCCTTTTTTTTTCCTCTTCTGCAGTCAGCCTGGTGTAGTTTCTGCCCCCCTCCCCCCCCCCCCCCCCCGCGTGTGTTCAGACCATGCTCTAACCTTCCCGGCCAATGTCTCGGGTTACCTTTCCTTCCAGCGCCTGGGCTCAAATTCTGCGGCTGGACTTCTGTAGCTGGGCTCGCTGTTTTTCCAACTCTCGCGGCTCCCGTGTCCACGGCGCAGCTCAGCGCGGGTCGGTGCGGCTCGGCCAAGATTCACTTTCAATTCTCTTTATATACAAAAGATCAGTTTAGTATATATTAAGTAAAGATTTCAACAGTTTGCCCCCATATAACAACACAAAGTGAAAAAATACTGTTGGAGTACTAGTTATAGCATTAAATAATAGTGTACAGCACATTAAAGACAGAGATCCTACATAATATTTTTCTTAAAAATTAATTAATTTTCTATGCCATTTCCAATTTAACACCAGCTTTTTTTTTCATTTCCAATTATCTTTATATACAGAAGATCGATTCTGTTAGTAAAGATTTCATCAGTTTGGACCCACGCAGAAACACAAAGTGTAAAAATACTGTTTCAGTACTAGTTATAGCATCACTTCACATTAGATAACACATTAAGGACAGATCCCACATGGGATGTAAGTACACAGTGACTCCTGTTGCTGACTTAATAATTTGACACTCCTGTTCATGGCGTCAGTAATCTCCCTAGGCTCTAGTCATGAGTTGCCAAGGCTATGGAAGCCTTTTGAGTTCACTGAATTTGATCTTATTCTGATGGGGTCATAGTCAAAGTGGAAGTTCTCTCCTCCCTTCAGAGAAAGGTACCTCCAACTTTGATGGCCCCATTCTTTCCACTGGGATCTCACTCACAGAGTTCTTTCATTTAGGTCTTCTTCTTCTTTTTTTTTTTTTTTTTTCTTTTCCATGGTATCTTGGCTTTCCATGCCTACAATACTCTCATGGGCTCTTCAGCCAGATCCAAATGCCTTAAGGGCTGATTCTGAGGACAGAGTGTTGTTTAGGACATCTGCCATTCTGTGAGTCTGCTGTGTATGCCACTTCCCATGTTGGATCGTTCTCTCCCGTTTTGATTCTATCAGTTAGTATTAGCAGACACTAGTCTTATTTGTGTGATCCCTTTGACTCTTAGACCTATCAGAGCCATCAATTGTGAACTGAAATTGATCACTTGGACTAGTGAAATGGCATTGGTACATGCCACCTTGATGGGATTGTATTGGAATCCCCTGGCACATTTCTTACTCCACCCTTTGCGGCAAGTCCGATTGAGCATGTTCCAAATTGTACATCTCCTCCCTCTCTTTTTCCATTCATATTTAACAGGGATCACTTATCAGTTAAAATTTAAACACCTAAGAATAAATGTGTGATAATTACAGAGTTCAACCACTAGTACTAGAACAACAACAACAACAAAAAAATACTAAAAAGGATAAAGTATTACATTGTACATCTAGAGTCAGGACAAGAGCTGATCAGGTCATTGTTTCTTATAGTGTCCATTTCACTTCAACGGTTTTCCCCTTTGGTGCTCAGTTGTCACCGATCAGGGAAAACAAATGATATTTTTCTCTTTGGGACTGGCTTAATTCACTCAGCATGATGTTTTCCAGATTCCTCCATCTTCTTGCAAATGACCGGGTTTCATTGTTTCTTACTGCTGTATAGTATTCTATGGAGTACATGTCCCGTAATTTCTTTATCCAGTCTACTGTTGATGGGCATTTGGGTTGGTTCCAGGTCTTAGCTATTGTGAATTGAGCTGCAATAAACATTAATGTGCAGATGGCTTTTTTATTTGCCAAATTAATTTCCTTTGGGTAAATTCCAAGGAGTGGGATGGCTGGGTTTTATGATAGGGTTACGTTCAGGTCTCTGATGATTTTCCAGACTGACTTCCTTAGTGGCTTAACCAGTTTGCATTCCCACCAAGAGTGGGTTAGTGTCCCTTTTTCCCCACATCCTCTCCTGCTTGTCTTTTAATGGGAAAAAAAGGGATGTGGTAACCAATCAGTGTCACATTTGGTTGCTGTTTCTCAATTCATGCTACTACACTTATTAAAGTTTTAATACTATATATATATGTGTGTATATACATACACATATGTGTGTATTTGTGCCAAAATCATTTTATAACCTGATATGGATTTTGTTATAATAATTTTTAAATGACTGGATGTAAAGCACATGATAAGTCTACTTTCTAACTTATCCCATAGAATAAATTTCAGCAGTGGGATAGTGATGTGGGCTGGGACTATCCTCTGTACATTGCTGTTAAAGCTAAAAGAACTTCCTTTACAATCTAGCTCTAGATAACAGGAAGGAAAATCATGATGTTGAATTTTTTCATTGTGCTTTTCTCTATGTCTCAAGCTTATATAGTAAAATGTGTTATTTTTTCAACCTACAAAAAAAAAAAAAACCTCTATAACTGAATTTGAAATTTCAAACAAACTTTCAGTATAGGAAAGTATTCGACATAGTGTCCTGCACATATTCATCTTTCAAAAAACAATTGAGATGTCTGACTGTATTCTAAACCATGGTGAGATTGCTACCACTTTTGGTTTGGACTGAATTTGAAAAACCTTATGAACCTCACTCCTCATGAAAAATTTAAAATTTCACAGGCTTATCTTAATTTTCCTTTTGCTCTTTATTTTAATCCCTGCCAACATATACATTGTATAGAAAAATATTAAATTGTGAATAAAAATGCTTTAACAAGAAATTATTCATCTAGTATCTTTTGCTATTTGCTAAAATTTTCAGTTGATCAGAACCAGAAAACAAAACCTTTCTGAACAAAGAGTAATTGAAAAAATAAAAGTTATTTGGTAGATCTGAAAACCCTATATCTCTTCACTAGAACACTGTTACAATTACAAATACAAGTAAGCCTGATAAATTTAGATTAGAGAAGACTAAAGAGACAGGACACCTATACAGCGTGTGGTAGAGTGGATTGAATCTTGGAGCACCATTTTTATTTTAATGGAAAGAGGTAAAATGTGAATAAATTAATAAAATCTTTGTAATTATAAGTAAAATCAATTTTGGTTGATTAGTTTTCTTAAGTATACATGGTAATGAAAGATAATTATTTTAGACAGAACTGAATCTGGGTGAGGGGAATACGAGGACTCTACTATCTTTGCAATTTTTCTGTAAATAGAATTATTTCAAAATTAAGATTTTTATACTTTACAAACAAGTAGAAGAAAGGCACTTCAATGTTCCAATCATAAAGTAAAACCAAAGGGAAATGTTGATTACCCTGATTTGAGCAGTATACATCGTACACAAGCAATGGAATGTCACACTGAATGGACAATTATGTACAATTACTGTTAAAAATCTTATGATGTTATTGCACAGGGTAGTCATGGTAGTAACATAATTGGAAATTAAAATATCTGTTGTAGCATGGTTACAGAGGTTGGTGATGTTAAGGCATTGGTAGCAGACAGCAGAGTTAAGATTCTTGCTTGTGGGAATTTGGAGGAAGCTGCTAGAATGATTGTAAAGCTCTATGACGTAGTGACTTGAGCTAAGCAAGCCCTCGTGGATGTAAAATTTCAACAACCAATTTGATGTGAGAACGCAGTGGATGACTGAAAGGCTTACATCTGTTATAATTGCCAAGCATGCTGTGCTCTGTGTTATTGTTCCTTTTCTTTTTAATCTGTGGAGATTGTAATTGTCACCTAGTCACACAAACTTTTTTTTTTCTTTTTTTTTAACTTTTATTTAATGAATATAAATTTCCAGTGTACAGCTTATGGATTACAATGGCTTCCCCCCCCCCCATAACTTCCCTCCCACCCGCAACCCTCCCCTCTCCCGCTCCCTCTCCCCTTCCATTTGCATCAAGATTCATTTTCAATTCTCTTTATATACAGAAGATCAATTTAGTATAAAGATTTCAACAGTTTGCACCCACATAGCAACACAAAGTGAAACATACTGTTTGAGTACTAGTTATAGCATTAAATCACAATGTACAGCACATTAAGGACAGAGATCCCACATGAGGAGCAAGTGCACAGTGGCTCCTGTTGTTGACCCAACAAATTGACACTCTAGTTTATGGCGCCAGTAACCATCCTAGGCTGTCGTCATGAGTTGCCAAGGCTATGGAAGCCTTCCAAGTTTGATCTGCACTTAACTCCTCTGTTCTAATGGACCCATCTGTACAAAGAATGTATAAATGTAGGTATTTGGTTTCTTCTGTTGTAACTGTATTTTTCTACTTCTAATAAAATGCCACTTGCAATATGCCTGTTTATTATTGTTGTGTTCAAACTTCTACATTGATGAGTCCTATAAATAAAATCAATGATAAGCTTTGTTCTGGGGCCAGCGCTGTGGCATAGAGGGTAAAGCCACCACCTGCAGTGCTGGCATCCCCTATGGGCACCTGTTCGAGTCCCGGCTGCTCCACTTCCAATCCAGCTCTCTGCTATGTCCTGGGTAGAGCAGTAGAAGATGGCCCAAGTGCTTGGGCCTCTGCACCCACAAAGGAGACCCGGAAGAAGCTCCTGGCTCCTGGCTTTAGATTGGCCAGCTCCAGCCGCTGCGGCCAATTGGGGAGTGAACTTGCGGATGGAAGACCCCCCCCCCCCCCTTTCCTCTCTGTGCCTCCCCTTCTCTCTCTGTGTAACTCTGACTTTCAAATAAATAAATCAATCTTTTAAAAAAGATATATTTACCAAAGACTTGATAGCCACAATATCAATTTAAGTTAATAAAATTCTCCCCATATGAAAAAAATTAAAAAACAGTTTCTTAGTTTTTCTATGCCAAATAATTTAATAGAGTTTTGAGTGATTTCAGTAGCTTCATAAAATAAAGGTTTACTGTCCATTCCTTTTTTATTACAGTGATATGTACAGCCAGCACCATTCTTTTGCAAGAAACTGTTTTTAATTTTTACTTGGATTTTTAATCCTCAGGACATTCATGTGTTGATACTGTTTTTATTTAGGTAGCTGATAAGATAGAGTTAAAATAAAGGAATATTGAACATGTTGGCACAGCCTTGCACATTTAGAAATTCTTTTTTGGGGCCGGCGCCGTGGCTCAACAGGCTAATCCTCAGCCTTGCGGCGCCGGCACACCGGGTTCTAGTCCCGGTCGGGGCACCGATCCTGTCCCGGTTGCCCCTCTTCCAGGCCAGCTCTCTGCTGTGGCCAGGGAGTGCAGTGGAGGATGGCCCAAGTGTTTGGGCCCTGCACCCCATGGGAGACCAGGATAAGCACCTGGCTCCTGCCATCAGAACAGCGCGGTGCGCCGGTCGCAGCACGCTACCGCGGCGGCCATTAGAGGGTGAACCAACGGCAAAGGAAGACCTTTCTCTCTGTCTCTCTCTCTCACTGTCCACTCTGCCTGTCAAAAATTAAAAAAAAAGAAAAAAGAAAAAAAAAGAAATTCTTTTTTGAATTATTTGAAATCACCATTTGGTACTAGCAGGCATGAGTGGACAGTTCCATCTGTAATAGAGCTGCACCACTTCTGATCCAGCTCTCTGATATGGCCTGGGTAGAGCAGTAGAAGGTGGCCCAAGTGTTGGGCCCCTACACCCATGTGGGAGATCTGGAAGAAGCTCCTGGTTCCTGGCTTTGGATTGGCAAGCTCTGGCCGATGCAGCCAAATGGGGCATGAACCAGTGGATGGAAGACCTCTCTCTCTCTGCCTCTCCTTCTCTCTGTGTGTAACACTGATTTTTCAAATAAATAAAGAAATCTCTTTTAAAAAAAGCTTTGTTCTTTAGTGTTAAGATCTATTATATCTAATAAGTAGGCTCATTAGCGTAGCAGTGTATAAGGACAATGTTTTTTATAAGTGTTTATTTTAAGCATATAATAAGTGATGAATACATCAGTTACTATTTATAAACAGAGCTTTCAAACACTCTTCAGAACATTCTTTTTTCAGTGTAATAACATGCTAAGTATTTGAATATTGCTTTCATCAAAACTCAGAAAACTGCAACTCTTCATGATTCTGTAGTATTATGAAACACATGGAGGTTTGTATAAAGACATATTTACCAAGGACTTGATAGCCACAATATCAATTAATTTAATAAAATTCTCCTCATATAAAAAATTTAAAAATCAGATTATTAGTTTTTCTATGCCAAATAATTTAATAGAGTTTTGATTGATTTCAGTGGCTTCCATAAGATAAAGGTTTACTGTCCATTCCTTTTTATTAAAGTGATATGTACAGCCAGCACCATTCTTTTGCAAGAAACTATTTTCAATTTTTACTTGGATTTTTAATCCTCAGGACATTCACGTGTTGATACTGTTTTTATTTAGCTAGCTGATAAGATAGAGTTAAAACAAAGGAAAATTGTACATGTAAGAGCTGCCTTGTACATTTAGAAATTCAGAGTATATCAGCTTTCTTGAAATCACCATTTGGTACTAGCAGGCATGAGTGGACAGTTCCATCTGTAATAGAGAAAGGACCTACAGGAGAAACATCTTCATTTCCTCTTAGAATCTCTGCTCAGGCTCCTTGATCTTTACGGTTTTTTAGTCTCACTTTGTGAGTAGCAGTGGTCTCTGTCTTCCCAGAATTAGTGTCTGCTCTCCACATGCCTCTTAGACAAAGCATATGAGTGGAGGAGAGGGAGGGAAGGGCTCAGCCCATTTATTTCCCGCCAAATTCCAATTAGTCATGCACAGGTGTGCAGGTTCTCATGGAATGCAGAAAGTTTCTGGTATTTTCATTTTCCAGGCCCTGCTTCAGCTGGCTCTAACTACCTTTGCGGATTTGCTGAGAAACAAGTATGTCTTTGGGGCCTTCATTCTCATAAAACATCAAGCAGTTGATTTTAAATTTTATGGCTTGTTGCAGCACAATTAGTAGTAGGGTCTCTGAAAACTCACTCCTCTGTGGACAACTTGATAGATAGAAGGCATTGCTACTTTACCTTGTTCTTTTTGTTTTGTTTTGATTTTTTTGTTTGTTTTTTATATTTTATTTATTTGAGAGGTAGAGTTACAGACAGAGAGAGGGAGAGACAAGAGAAAGGTCTTGCCCCGACTCGTTCACTCTCAAAATGGCCACAATGGTCTGAGCTGAGCTGATCCGAAGCCAGGAGCTAGGGGTTCTTCCTGATCTCCCATGTGTGTGCAGGGGCCCAAGTGCTTGGGCCATCCTCCACTGCTTTCCCAGGCCAAAGTAGCAGCAGGGACTCAAACCATCATGCATATAAATATTGGCACCCCAGGTGGAGCCTTCTACGCCATAGAGCTGGTCCCACTTTACCCTGTTCTTGATACACAGTGCTCACTTACGAAGTGCTTCCTATTTGACATTTGTTATGAACAATAAGTCATTGTGAAGAACTCATTGTGTCACCTTACCTTCTGCAGTTATTACTCTATATTCTTCAACCCTATCATTTCATTCTTACTGATCAAATCCTAGCTATGATTCATATTCAAGCGCAAATGTTTTATGCTTGTATGGTTGTCACAGAGAAGTCTTAGAATGGCTTTCATATAAAAGTATTTCAAAATCTCATGGAAAGTGTATTCAAAAGGTAAGTTGACATTTGTCCAAAAATGTTTGATATACGTGTAAGTGTGGGGATTTCATCATGACAAAAATGTGTATTTTGAAAAAACTATGTGTGGATATCAGAGTTTTGCACCAGACTAATTTTTTAATTCAATTTTTCCATAAGCTTTTGGAAATACCCTTGTATACTCACAATCTCATTTTTTAATCTGATGTGACTGAGAAGATATTGACAAGCTAACTACTGTGATCCAGTTTGGTAGGTCAATAAACTGAATGAAGATAAGTTTTTAAATCAAATGTCTAAAGTGTGGTGGAACTTGGGTTAGGAATCTGATCTTCAGGATGGTAAACCAAAATTATTTCCCACCATGGTACTTTTAAATTGTTTTGCCCTACGAGTCTTGAATGACAGAGAGTGTCTGTCTCTCGTTGCAGCTCCCAGAGCATTTTGCTTTGCCTTGCTGTGGCACATGAGACATGTCAGTGCATTAGAGTGTGCACTTCTTCCTTGACTTACAACATGACATTTCCAAAGCTAAAATACCATGACTGACACATTTTTACTCTAATGTATAGTACGGTATCCTATATATAAGAATACTTCAGTGAGAGCAGAAAATGTTTTTTACATCATGGAAAAATGAGTACTTTTGTTACTTTATTAATCCAATTATAGATAGGATTAAAAGTCAAAGGGCCTTTTAGTATTTTTGTTGCTGTGGTTGTTGTTGTTGTTGCTCTGTTTGTTCTACATAAGACCACTGGTTGAACTCTGTAATCAATGCACAATCATTCTTAGGCGTTTAAAATTAACAGAAAAGTGATCTATGTTAAACATAGAAGTGGGAATAAAAGAGGGAGGAGATATAGGAGAGGGAGAGGGGAGCGCCACGGGAGGGAGGGAGGTTGTGGGGGAAGCCACAACAATACAAAAGTTGCACTTTGTAAATTCACATCTACGAAATAAAAAAAAAGTCAAAGGGATTATTTGGAAGTATTTTATACCCCATGAAACTAATATAATGTTAGTCACTTTTTTATTAATCTTCCTCATATTTTGCTAAACAGTAGAAGTTTTATATATATGTTATTTACTTTAAAGGTCAATACAATCCTGCACTGTTGCAACTACCTAAACCAACAAATGAGTTAATAGAAGGGCAATAAAGGATGGGTGATTTGCTAAAGACAAATAGACAGAATGGGACAGAGGCAGGATTCAACCTTATTTCCAAATAGAAGCTTTACTTTTCCTTTCTACTCAGAGCTAGCACAATAGGATTATGTAAATGTCCTTAAGAACAGTGGGTCAGCACAGTGGCACACTAGGTTAATCCTCCCCCTGTGGTGCCTGTATCCCATATGGGCACTGGTTCTAGTCCCGGTTTCTCCTATTCCGATCCAGCTCTCTGCTGTGGCCCGGGAGGGCAGTGGAGGATGGCCCAAGTGCTTGGGTCCCTGCACCCTCATGGGAGACTCGGAAGAAGCTCCTTGCTCCTGGCTTCAGAACAGTGCAGCTCCACCCATTGTGGGCATTTAGGGAGTGAACCAGTAGATGGGAGACTTTTTTCTCTGTCTCTCCCTCTCACTGTCTGTAACTCTACCTCTCAAATAAATAAATAAATAAAATCTTTAAAAAAAGAAAATATATTGGGGGTAGTTCTTACCCAAATATTAAAATGTCATTAGCTAATATGTATTCATTTATGACATAAATCAGGCAAAAATTCTTCAACTGAATACATCTGACCAACAGTGTTCAACTGAATCATTGGATTGACTCTGGTAAGAAGAAAGAGTGCTGGCACCTCGGCTCAATAGGCTAATCCTCCTCCGCCTTGCGGCGCCGGCACACCGGGTTCTAGTCCTGGTTGAGGCGCTGGATTCTGTCCCAGTTGCCCCTCTTCCAGTCCAGCTCTTTGCTCTGGCCCGGGAGTGCAGTGCAGGATGGCCCAAGTCCTTGGGCCCTGCACCCACCTGGGAGACCAGGAGAAGCACCTGGCTCCTGGCTTCGGATCAGCTCGGTGCGCCGTCTGCAGTGGCCATTGGGGGGGTGAACCAACGGTAAAAGAAGACCTTTCTCTCTGTCTCTCTCTCTCACTGCCCACTCTGCCTGTCAAAAATAAAAAAAAAAAAGAAGAAGAAGAAGAAGAAGAAGAAGAAGAAGAAGAAGAAGAAGAAGAAGAAGAAAGAGCAATCTTAAAGGGGAAAAGCAGAGCTTTATTCTCTGTGCAGTAGACTTACTCAACTAGTTCTATAGGAACTAAATAGTTCCCTGATGGCAATAGGAGTCTTACAATAAGTAGCAGAAAAGCTTTGCCCAGTACTCATATATTTAACACCCACATTTAAATTTCCTCCTTGTGTTAGTTCAGATTACTGAGAAACACTTCCATCTGGTGGTGGTGTCAATTGAATGGAAGGAACGTAGAAATCATTTATGGGGAAAACTTGAAAAATTAAATGTGGAAAGAGTTTTTTGTGATTTATGTTAGTTCTGTCATATGCTTAAACAGAAAAAGAAATTTGCTTATATTGTGCTATTGATTTTAACATCTAAACACGTGAATTTTTGTAAAAATTTGTTTTACTTATCTAGAAGGCAGAGAGAGAGAAAGAGAGAGAGAA
Organism: Lepus europaeus; assembly: GCF_033115175.1. Lineage (NCBI taxonomy): Eukaryota > Metazoa > Chordata > Mammalia > Lagomorpha > Leporidae > Lepus > Lepus europaeus. Next base: position 58,518,569 of record NC_084833.1, on the reverse strand, counting down.
TCTAAATCTATCCGGTTGTTCTTTCCCCACTTGGCCACCATGGCCTGGACTAGTCCGGGCCAAAGCCAGAAGCCATGAGCTCCACCCTCACCTCCCACTGGGTGACAGGGGCCCAAGTACTTGCGTCATCTTCTTTTGCTCTTCCAAACACATTGGCAGGGAGCTGGATCAGAAGCAGAGTAGCTAAGTCTCAAACCAGCACTCTGATGTGGGATGCCAAGAAGCAGCTTAACCTACTATGCCACAATGCTGGCCCCAACACATGTGAGTTTTTAAAGTGATTTATTCCAGAGGAAGGAGCTGTGACTTAGTGGGTGAAGCCACCACCTGCAGTGCCGACATCCCATATGAGCGCCTGTTCAAGTCCCAACTGCTCTACTTCCAATCCAGCTCTCTGCTATGGCCTGGGATAGCAGTAGAAGATGGCCCAAGTCCTTGGGCCCCTGCACCCACGTGGGAGACCTGGAAGAAGCTTCTAGCTCCTGGCTTCGGATCGGCGCAGCTCCACCCATTGCGGACATTTGGGCAGTGAACCAGCGGATGGAAGACTTCTCTCTCCCTCTCTCTGCGTAATTTTGACTTTCAAATAAGTAAACAAATCTTAAAAAAATAAAGTGATTTATTCCAGACATCCCCATTGCTATCTACTTAATTTCCCTAATATTTATCAAATGCTGTATCAGCCAGGATCCCAGAGTCACACACAGTCAGCAAAGTAATCCTTTGTCCTCTCTTTACATCCTTCATGCTGCTACTTCCCCTTGGCATAATCAAATTGGAAACCGCAGGTCAACAGCGGATGGGTGATACAGTCCACTGAATCAATTCATCTTGTAAAGGAATAAAGGGATGCAGAGAATAGAAAACTGGGTGTAGAGAACAGCCAGCCAAGTGCATATGACATCAAGCACTGAGGCAGTTATTGTAAACACAACGATTAACAGTGGGGGTCAGCATTGTGGCAGTGTTGTATAGGATGCCAGAGTCACATATCAGAGTGCTGGTTCTAGATCTGGCTGCTCTGCTTCCAATCCAGTTCCCTGACAATGCACCTGGAAAGGAGCAGATCACGGCTCAAGTACGTGGGCCTCTGCCAATCATGTAAAAGACATTGATGGAGTTCCTGGTTCCTGACTTTGGTCTGCCTCAGTCCCTGTGGTTGCAGCCATTTGGGGAGTGAACCAAAATATGGAGATTTCCTTTCTCTCTGTATGTCCCTCTATTTTACTCTGCCTTTCAAATAAATAATAAATCTTTAATAATGAAAATGAGTCGAGTTAACTCCTACTCTAGAGGAACTTAATATAACAGAGAAGTCAAACACAAAAACTGATAGATGTCATTGAACATGAAAACGGTGCTGCAAGACATTTGACATAAATGTTAAAATGCTGGTTGGGAAGCCCACATCCCATATCTCAGTGCCTGGGTTCAGTTCCCAGCTATGCTTTTGATTCAAGGTTCCTGCTAATGCATATCTTGGAAGGCACTGATGATGGCCCTCTCCCACTCACATGGGAGACCTGGACTGAGTTCCTGGCTCCTGGCTTTAGCCTGGCCTAGCTCCAGCTGTTTACAAGTATTTGAGTAGTAAACCCCCTATGGAAAATCTCCATTGGTCAGTCTCTCTCTCTCTCTCCCATCTCACCATCTTACAAATAAAATGAATGCAGGCAGGCAGGCAGGAAGTAAGGAGGGAGTGAGGGAAGGAGGGAGGAAGAGAGGGAGGGAGGGAGGGAGAAGTGAGGGAGGGAAAGAGGGAGGGAAGGAGGGAGGGAAGGTACTACAGCAGAGGCTGAAAATTCAACTTCCATTGTTGCTGCTTCATTCAGTCAGTGACTACCACTCACCTGGTAGAAGCACTATAAACTGATGAACTAATAGTTGCTGAAATCATATATCATTGCATATCCATACATTTTATAGTAAGAGAATATTTACAAATTACAATATCTTGAATGATAAAGATGAATCTACATCGTCACTACATGGCTACTTGCTAAAATCATTTTATGCTCTAGATATACTAATTGTCTTTCACTTCTTTGAGTGTATTGCTATCTCTCTTGGCCATTAGCTGTCTTCCCACAGCCCCTGACCCCTGCTACTACTCAAAACTGTCCATCTGATCACTTCAATGCTATCCTAAACACTGCTGCTGCCAGAACATTTTCTTTGAGCATCCAACCATATATTGACCATTTGCTTTCATAGTACCATGTACTTGTATCATCACATTTATAAAATGTAATATCATTGTGCCCTTATCTTCCCTGCAAATCTAAAGTATTCAAAAACAATGTGTTTTTGTTCTATTTTATTCATCATTATATACTCATTCACTTTGACATTGACAAATAGGAGTTCAAGAAATAATGAGTCAGTGACAAGTTAAGCATGACAACAATTATTTTTCTGTAATTATTGAGAACATTAGGTGACAAATACCATTAGAATGTGTATTCTATATTGAAGATAAGCAAAACACAAGGGTAAGTTGTTGCTGATGGGGTAGGGATAAGATAGTATTGAAGGTCATGATTATTAGAATAATATATCATCATCATAACAAATAGAATGGGTAGATCCTATAAATTTAAGTTGATAATTCTTTTGAAATTTTATCTATTATTTATGATTCAATTTATTTAAAAGGCAGAGAGACAAAGGGGAAGTTCCTCCCTCCTCTGTTTCACTCTTCAAATGTCTGCATCACCTGGGGCTGGACTAGGCTGAAGCCAGAAACTCAGTCCAGGTCTCCCACATGGATGGCAGAGGTACAAATTCTTGAGGCATCACTTGCTGCATCCCCTGGTGTGCATTTGCAGGAAACTGTAATCAAAAGTAGAGCTGGGATTTGAAGCCAGACACTCCAACATAAAATGTAGTGTCCCAAGCAGCATCCCAACTGTTGAAACAAACACCCACCCTGATAATTTTTTTTTTTTGACAGGCAGAGTTAGACAGTGAGAGAGAGAGACAGAGAGAAAGGTCTTCCTTTTCCGTTGGTTCACCCCCCCAAATGGCCGCTATGGCTGGCGCACTGCGCCGATCTGAAGCCAGGATCCAGGCACTTCCTCCTGGTCTCCCATGCTGGTGCAGGGCACAAGGACCTGACCACACTCCCAGGCCACAGCAGAGAGCTGGACTGGAAGAGGAGCAACCGGGACAGAATCCGGAGCCCCAACCGGGCTAGAACCTGGGGTGCCAGTGCCGCAGGTGGAGGATTAGCCAAGTGAGGCGCGACGCCAGACCCAGAGAATTCTTAAGAACTAATAATCATAAGAGCCATATAAAAGATGATTAGTCCCCTTGTGTTGAGTAACTTTGAGGGATCAAAATAGGACACCTGGGGTACATGTTACCCCATGTGAAGAGATAGGTAGGTCTGGGCCTCTTAACTTACAAGGCCTAAAGCCCACCAGATTATTATCAAGCCCCTTCTGTCAGGTTCTATTTGCCTCTCAATCAGAAAACTTAATTGTAGCTTAGACAGCACCTTTCTTAGCTCCTCTAATAATGACTCTGTCCTTTGTTCTAGACCCTGTCTAGCGTACTTGGGCCTCATTCCTTTGTAATCATAACCTCTACTCTACCACCTATGGCTCTACTCCCAACCTGTGTGTACTGATGGTCCTCTTCCCCACTTAATGCTGTATAATTGTTCAAACCTGGTAAATGCCACTCTTAGGATCATTGGTTACTATCCTCACTCTGTCTTTTATGACCTTGTCTAAATATGATCAGAGTCGGTAAACTTGGAAGGCTTCCATAGCCTTGGCAACTCATGACAACAGCCTAGGGTGGTTACTGGCACCATAAACTAGAGTGTCAATTTGTTGGGTCAACAACAGGAGCCACTGTGCACTTGCTCCTCATGTGGGATCTCTGTCCTTAATGTGCTGTACATTTTGATTTAATGCTATAACTAGTACTCAAACAGTATGTTTCACTTTGTGTTTCTATGTGGGTGCAAACTGTTGAAATCTTTATACTAAATTGATCTTCTGTATATAAAGAGAATTGAAAATGAAAAAAAAAATTAAATTAAAAAATAGGACACCAACTTTGGAATTCTACTTAAAATGTTCAGGATATGGATGGTAAGAGTAGCTTTCTCTGGTCGTTTCTCATATATTTAATCTTTGAAACTTTGTATAACTTTCTCACATATACTATTTATTTATTTAGTCAGAGATGCCTCAATATCTAGCATTCCCATTTGCCTTAGAAAATTGTGTATTTGTTTTTCACCTAGTTTGTACACCAGATGTACTATAATGGTGTGTTGAGGCTTCTAGCTTAGATATATATCAATTGAATGATATTACATAAGTTTGCTGATGATGGTTATAGGAGCCCATAAGGATTAAGGAGCTCCAAGGAAAGAGTTCAAGAGACACATATCAACTGCAAAAGTTGCAGGAGTATCAATTCTGTCATATCTCATGAAACTACTTATTTCAAATGTGTCATGAGAAATGAGCTATTACACGAGACTAAATCTGGTAGGTGATTGTAAAATGATCAATATTATTATTAATATAAATGACAATCACTAGTAACTCAGTGGAATCACCACCACCCATAAGAGACCACTATCAGGTATCAACACACGCAGGCACACACACACATCACTGGATTGCCACACCTATCCATCCATATATCAATATTTATTACTTTATTTGACTATAGAGCTACTACCACAGAATTTAGATATTTGGAAAATCTAATACAGTAAACTCCACAGCCATACTCCTTGGCCTTTAATATGACTTTGACATTAACTGGGTGCATAATCTTTGAAATCTTGTATAATTTCTGTTTATTAAAACTTTCACTGATTTGAAAAAGAGATAAAGGCTAGAAACCTCTTATTCATTGGTTTACTCTCCAAACATCAGCCAGAGCTATGCCAGGCTGAAGCCAAGAGCCAAGAACTAAACACAGCTGCCTCAAAAGGAAGGCAAGAACCCAATTTCTTCTTGAGCCATCAGCTGTTGCCTCCCAGGGTGCATACTATCAGCATGAAGCTATAAGGAGGAGAGGAGTTAGAAACTCAAACCCAGCTACTCAGATGTGGGCTGTGGGTGTACCAAGTGGCATCTCAATTTCTTTGTCAAACACTCACCCTTGGTGTGTAACTCTCTGTGCTTCCATCAGGTAACTGATCATTAATTAATAAAATGTTAGAACAAAAAGTTTTGCTATTAAATTAGTTCAAGATAATTATAAGTATCTGCAATAAGAAATAATGGAAAAAGATATTCCATGCAAATGGAAACCAAAAGTAATCAGAAATAGCTGTGTTTGTATCAGACTTAATACTTTTTTTTCATTTTCAATTATCTTTTTTTTAACTTTTATTTAATGAATATAAATTTCCAGTGTACAGCTTATGGATTACAATGGCTTCCCCCTCCCATAACTTCCCTCCCACCCGCAACCCTCCCCTCTCCCACTCAGACTTAATACATTTTAAATGAAAAGCTATAAAGAGACAGTCACATATAATGATCAAGGGATTACTTCAACAAAAAGTTATAACAATTGCACATACAAGTGTATCTAGGGTTGAAACATCCAATTTTATAAAACAAAAATAAGATTTAAACAGAGATACCAACTACAAAACAGTAATTGAGGGGGTCTTCATTACTCTACTTTCACACTAACCAAAAAAATTATCAAAGAAACATCAGAGGTAAACTACGCCATAAACCAAGTGAACTTATCAGACTTTTCTGAAGTATTATATCCAATAGTTGCAGACTGCACATTCTTTTCATTGGCAAGTGGGACATTCTCTGGGATGAGCTATATAATAAGACATAAAAAATCTTAACAAATTGAAAACTAAACATCATATTGTGTATGTCTTCTGACCAAAATTGTAGAAATCATTGACAAAAGAAGCACTAGAAATTATACAAATACATGGTGACTGAACAATATGATTTTGAATTAGAGTCAATTAGGAAATCAAAAAGGAAATTTAAAAATCCCTTGAATCTAATGAAAATGGAAAAACAAAATATCAAAACCTGTAAGATAAAGCAAACTTCCTAAGAAGGAAGTTTATAACAATAAGTGCCAACATTTAAAAGCCATATATTTCAAATAAACAACATAATAATACATCCCAGGGACCTAGAAAAATAAGAAAAAATAAACACAAAGTTAATAGAAGGAAAGAAATATCAGAGCATAATTAAATGCAATACAAGTTAAGAACAAATACAAAAGATCAATTAACTGTGTTTTTTGAAATGACAACAAATTATAAAACTTTAACTAGAGTTTAAAAAAGGACTCAAATCAAACCAGAATTGAAAAAGAATATATCACACTACACTACAGAAATACAAGATATCATGAGGCACTATTATCATTAGAGACTAACAGATTGGAAACCCTGGAAATAATAGATAAATCACTGGCTACATGTAATTTGCCAAAATTGAACTATATGATATAAAAATCCTGAATAGGCCGATGCATAATGAAATTGAACAAATAATGAAAGATCTCACCAAAAATGAAGCAAAACGAAACAAAACCCAGGACCAGATGGTTTGACTGCTGAACTCTACCCAACTTTTAAGAAAGGATTAACAGCACTTCTTCTCAAAGTAACCCAAATGATTGAAAGAAAGTAACCCTTCCATATTCATTCTGGAAGTTCGGCATTACCTTGAGCCAAAACCAGAAAAGGACACAACAAATAAAAAGTAAACCATAGATCAATATTCATGATAAATATCTTTGCAATTTTTAAAAATATTATTAATAGCTAATGGTTATAGAAATAATATTGTTCTAGTTTTCTTTAATGTTTCTTAACACTTTTTCCATGCTATAATATCTTTAAATTTTTATTTATTTATTTATTTATTTATTTATTTTTGACAGGCAGAGTGGATAGTGAGAGAGAGAGACAGAGAGAAAGGTCTTCCTTTTGCTGTTGGTTCACCCTCCAATGGCCGCCGCGGCCTGCGCGCTGCGGCCAGCGCACCGCGCTGATCCCAAGGCAGGAGCCAGGTGCTTCTCCCGGTCTCCCATGGGGTGCAGGGCCCAAGGACTTGGGCCATCCTCCACTGCACTCCCTGGCCACAGCAGAGAGCTGGCCTGGAAGAGGGGCAACCGGGACAGGATCGGTGCCCCGACTGGGACTAGAACCCGGTGTGCCGGCGCCACAAGGCAGAGGATTAGCCTGTTAAGCCACGGCGCCGGCCCTATAATATCTTTAGAAACCCAAGTTTGGAGCCATGCTTATAACAAACAAACAGGACTATGATTAATGTCATGAGAATGACATCCTGCATGGGACACGGTCTATCCCTCATTGCAGCAGCACTCAGATAAGTGGGAGGCACTGGCCACCTCCCAGGGTCTTTTTGATAGCATTCTTGACTTCCTGGTTTCTTAGACAATAGATGAAAGGGTTCAGCATGGGTGTGAGGACTGCATACACAGCTGATATTAGCTTGTTGGAATTAAAGGATGCAATAGCTCTGGGTCGGACATACATGAAAATCATGGCTGTATAGTAAATTATGACTACAGTGAGATGAGATGCACAGGTGGAAAAAGTCTTCTTTCTTCCCTGGGTGGAGGGTATACGCAAAATAGTAGAGACAATATAGACATAGGAGAGGACTGTGGTAGTGAGAGGGAAGATGAGAATGACAATTGCCAAAGCAAAGTCTACTAGCTCAGCTGTGGACATGTCTTTGCATGCCAGTTTGAGGATTGGTGAAATATCACAGAAAAAGTGATTCATGACATTGGAGCCACAGAAGCTGACATGGGAAATGAAATAGACCTTGAAGACAGAGACCATGAAGCCAGTCGTGTAGGAGAAGGCTACTAGCTGTACACAGTAACCCGTGGTCATGATGACTGGGTATCGAAGAGGGTGGCAGATGGCCACATAGCGGTCATAGGCCATGGCTGCCAAGAGCACGCACTCTGTGCAGGCAAGTGAGATGAAGAAGTAGAGTTGGGTCATGCAGCCTGTGAAGGAGATGTGCCGTCTCTGCAGGAGGAATCCATCCAGCATCTTTGGGACAGTAACGGAGACATACCAGACCTCCAGGAAAGACATGCTGCTCAGGAAATAGTACATGGGCTTATGGAGGGAGCCAGTGATCCAAACAGTGAGCATGATGATAAAATTCTCGAATATCACTAACAGATAGACCACTAGGAAGAGGAAGAAGAGCAGGTTCTGCAGCCATTGGGCACTAGGAAAGCCCACCAGAAAGAACTCACTGACCAGGGTGATGTTCATCTCCAGGATGGCTAAAAACTCTTGTATGTACTGAACTCTTCTACGGTGAAAACATGAGCAATGAAGATGTCTGTGGCATCAGAGAAGAGACCAAAATATGTCAGCAATGCAATATCCCTTGTGAATGAGACTGATAATGCTGCCTTTAATACTAATAAGGACTCTTCTAATGTAAAACACACATTTCTATGAAAGTTTCCTTCTTTTTTTTAAGTGAAAGTCTCCTAGAATTAAAATGCATTTCCACCCCAAATATTATTCACCTGATGATTGTGATTTTAATGTCAACAATCAGGTAATTCTTGGTTCTTTTGCTACAGCAAAGTGAGCCATGTTTCTCTTCCATTTTTCTCCAGTTCTTTGATAACTGAAGAAGTCACTGGACTTCCTTAATGGAAATATAGATGATAACATCAGTTAGCAAATTTCCAAAAGTTTAATATGTGGGTAGTCCTCTGCTCGAGTCCTTTGATCCAACATATTTTCTTCAAATTAGAGTCTTCAGAAATTTTTGTATGGTAATAATTATTAGAAAATTTCCTCACAACTTCTGCATTCACTTCACATTAAAATGCAACTTTATAATTTTCACACACAGAAAGCATTTCACATTTTCATCTCGACTAATATTCCATCCTCATCTTTTATAACCCTCTAAACAGTATTCCAGGCTCTAGATATACACAACTAGCTTTGGATCCACAAGCAAACTATAATCTCTTTCACACCTGTGACTTTGTACATAATCTTGCCTCTTCCTTTTATACTCTCTCCCGAATCCATTGATTTAAGAGTCAAGAACCATTTAGGAGGTATCTACAAAACCTCTGCAATGCCTCTTCAGCATTTACTTCCCAGTGCATGACAACTTCATGCATGGAGATTCCCCACCTCACCCCCCACACACACTGAAATCTTTCATATCTTGAGACCTTATCCTTCATGCTTGTGAACAGATGCCTAGGATGGTGGTTGGCAAACACAACAAAAGTTAATTGATAAATCCTTTGTAGCTATCAGATCTATAAGAAATAGGTCAGTAAAAGAAGAAAGAGATCTTTAGATCTTTGTTGGAAGGAGGCATATGTCTATTCGGCTGCACATCTCCGACATATTCATATCTTGCATACCTGGGTACCTTCATGATAAACATATCCACAGTGTCTGGGAACATTAGACATGAGCCCCAGTCTCAGTTTACTTGGCGGGCCAGTGTTTCCAAGTAACAGCAAAAGTATCAGGTTCTGGTTCAAAGACAGGCACACGAATGAGGTACAAAGGCAGGTTGATCTTGTAAGACTTGAAGCCAGAATACTTTTTGAGCTGACACAACTGTTATATGAATCAATTTTATTAAATGTCCTACTTAATCTTGGAACCAGGTCCTGTCTTTAAACCATGTTCACTGCCTGCCAAACTCTTGTTGACCACGTTGTGCATTTGGCATAGAGGAAGTGTTAGACGGATCAGTCTATTCTGATATCCCCTTGAACCAGAGACATTTGTTAGTTCTTAGGCAAGGAATTGAAGGGTGAGTGGCTGAAGGATATATTATAGGCACCACTATCTTTATCTCTAGCAGCATAGCGTGCTAGAGCTCAGCACTCTGCTGGGTAACTCTGACTCAGTTTCCCATCTACACTTCTATCTCTGAGTAAGTTTTACTAGTAAAGAATTCCTGGCTTAGTTCCTCGCTGTCTTTCACCAAATATTTTAAATGTGGAAAAGAAATTGTGTGGGAGCAGAGTATCTAGTTTTACCTACAATCTAACCCGGCAGGAATTAGTACCAACATAGAATCCCCTACTCTTAAAATATGTGTCACAATCCACAATTCCAACATCAGTCATGCAATTTTCTATAAAATTTCTTCAGCATAGAATTTTAAATTCATGAAATCTTTCCTAATTAAATTAATAAAAATTTTAAGAAGAATCTAAGAAGATGGGATTAAGAGTCAGAGCCAGGATTCTTTCTTTCTTGCATCACCTAGTAGCTTTGTCACATTGACCATATCACTTAACATTTAATGTTATTTTCATGCCTTCTCCTATAAAATGATAAAAAAAATACAACAATGCCTACCTTACTGGGTTATTTTGTGATAATTAAATGTGATCGCATATTGAAGATGCTTAACATAGGACTCAAGCTGTAGTTTTCCCCTACAGGCTTTAACTGTTATTATGTCACAGTAGGCTCCTAGAAGCTTATTCAATTACATGTGCTCACATGCTTTCATTCACATATTCTCATAAATACAAAGTCATTAATTTGCTTTCTTTCACTAATTTTTTCTGTTATGCTTCAGAGAATGAAACAATCCAACGTTCCTGGAGAAACAATTTAATTGTCTATAAAATCCTACAATCAATCATGCCTTCTTCCTAATTAAATCTTCGATGAATTATTTTCACTATTCAAACACAATCATGTTTCCCTCAAACTTCCTCTACTTTTGCACCAAATGTACCCCACCCCGAAGGCTCTAATTTGAAGCATGTAGATTTAAAAAATATATCACATTCTATTTTTCTTTTTATAGAACAAAAAACATTGAGCTTTGGACTGTCTATGCTATCCTAGTGTATAGGACTCACTCTAGTATGGATGTCCTGGTTATAAATGGACAACACCAATGCTTAATGTGCTTTCTCTGAACAGTCAACATCAACACTACTAGATATCTCTTGAACAAACAAACAAACAAACAAAAAACATATCCTTTGTGCTTTTGTCTAACACTCAAAAGATGCAGATCTGCCCAAACTTCCCAAATCTGAGTAAATATATACTGCAAGTTTCTTTTTGATTTTATTCCCCAAAATACTTCTACTGTCCAAAATGATCTATCTAGACATTTTCTCAAGGCCTTCCTTGTCTTGTCATCTTAGGAACTTTCTTCAGGAATTGACCAACATATCTTAGTATCTCTAAACACTCACCATGGTCCACTTGTCCTTGCCTAGTAATAGAAAAAATTCTTCAGACATTCACACTGATCATGGGAAAGGAAACTGGTTTTCAGACTCTCACACTCTTGAGAGAACTGTGTGCAGCCCTTGCTCAGTGTGCCTGGTAGCAATTGCCACTCTAAAGCAAGAAGAGGGGAGCAGGGAAAGTGTAATATATCCAGCCCGTACCTCTATTTATCTCATATCTTTTCCCATGAGAACAACTTACATTCCATCTGTTCTGGCTCTGGGGAAATTTGGTGTGTACTGCCTTGGCTTGCGTGTACATCCAGGGAACCTAGGAAGCTGCATCTTCGTTCACCTATGTCAATCCCTTTTTCATCCTGGATCATGTTTACCTGTATCTATTGGCATGGTGTGGTGTTTTTCAGTTATTCCTATGTACAAGGTAATGTAACATCCAATTACTCAGAAACCAGGTTAAGAAATCTAAATGTGTTACAGTAATAGAGTCATGTATTCTTTTTAATTTTTTATATAAAGTATACTTTCTACTTTTAGTGATCTTTCATTATTTAGTGAGAACTGTGCTGTATTCTCTAGAATAAAAAAAGCTTGGTGTAATCTCTACCCTCTGTGAACCAACAATGTTATAAACAAAACAATATACATATAAAGTCAATGAAAAATGTATATTAATGAGAAATGGAATGGGAGAGGGAGTAGGAGGTGGATGGGAGTGGTGGGGGAGGGCGGGAATGGGGGGAAGAACCACTATATTCCTAAAAGCTGTACATATGAAATTTGTGTTCATTAAATAAAAACCTTAAAAAAAGAAAATACAGCATAAATATATGATCAAATATTACTAAGCCATAAAAAATTCTGATATTTGTAACAAAATGAATGAACTGGAAGTCTGGATGCTGAGTGAAATACGCCAGACACAGAAAGACAAAAATCTACATTTGCTCTCATATTTAGAAATCAATATGTATATAGAATAAAAATATGTGGGTGTCATATATATCTATTTATAAATGTCATTTCATTATATATCCTACATAATAAATAATATACTCTTCCTTCCTCACTTTATGACCTTGTCACGAATCTCATGTTATATCGTATTAAAAGCTCCATATTTGCTTTCAATAAAAATAAAAAGGAAAAATGGAATTAAAAGATGAGCTTATTTTGCATTCAAGAGCTGATATATTCTGAGTTGCTAAATGTATGAGGCAGTAACTATGTGTCAATTATTCTTTTAACTCTGCCTTTTCAATTAGCTAAATCAAAAGCATGAATTCATGAATTTCATGAGAACTAATCTAAGTATATATTCAAAGAGTTTTTCAGCTAAAAGCATAGATGTTTATATGCACATCACTGTAACAAAGAAACGAATGGACAAAATACCTTTATTAATATAGAAGGCATTGAAATTAGCAAAATTTTGTTCAGTTATTTGGCATAAAAAGACCAATAATGAAAACCATAATTTATTTCTTTATTTTTTAAAATTTTATGTGAACGGTAGAGACAGATCCTTCATCCTGTGGTTCACTCTTACAATGTCTACAACAGTCAGGGCTGAGCAAGACGTAAGCCAGGAGCCTGGAACTCATGCCAGGTTTCCACATGGGAGCAGAGACCCAAGTACATGAGCCATCACCTGCTGCTTCCTAGGGTGTGTAGTAGCAGGAAGCCGGAATTAGAAGCAGAACCAGGACTTGAACCCAGGCATTCTGATAATGGGCTGTGAGTGTCCCAAGCAAGATCTTTAACCACTGCACCAAATGTCCATACCCGCTTTTTTTAATTGTATATATATATATATATATATATATATATAGGACAGGCAGAGTGGACAGTGAGAGAGAGAGAAAGAGAGAAAGGTTTTCCTTTGCCATTGGTTCACCCTCCAATGGCCGCCATGGCCGGTGTGCTGCGGCCGGCATACCACGCTGATCCAAAGCCAGGAGCCAGGTGCTTCTCCTGGTCTTCCATGGGGTGCAGGGCCCAAGCACTTGGGCCGTCCTCCACTGCACTCCCGGGCCACAGCAGAGAGCTGGCCTGGAAGAGGAGCAACCGGGACAGAATCCGGCACCCTGACCGGGACTAGAACCCGGTGTGCCGGCGCCGCTAGGTAGAGGATTAGCCTGTTGAGCCACGGCGCTGGCCTTTATTATTTTTTAAAAATAATTTGAGATTTGTAGAAAAATTTCAAAGACATTAGAGATGGTTGTGATATGCTCTTTACCAGTTTCTGTTTTAATTAACTGTCATCTTACAGTACCATGTAAACTTGTCAAAATCAACAAACTGAAAAATAGTACATTTCTAGTAAACAATTCATTTTTCAGCATTTTTATTCAAGATTTTATAAGTTTTCTCCATTTTCTAATTTTTTTCTGCTCCAGGATCTTATCCAAGATATCACATTCTTTCTATTTACTCATTGTGCTTTCTCAGTTTCCTTTGATTTGTCAGTTTCTCAGTTTTCATTACATTTCTTAACTATGAAAGCTTTTAAGGCAAATTTTCCAATTACGGGATAACTATTGTTTCTTTCTTTCTTTCTTTTCTTTTTTTTTTTTTTTTGACAGGCAGAGTTAGACAGTGAGATAGAGAGACAGAGAGAAAGGTCTTCCTTCCGTTGGTTCACCCCCCAAAATGGCTGCGCCGATCCAAAGCCATAAGCCAGGTACTTCCTCCTGGTCTCCCATGCAGGTTGGGGCCCAAGCACTTGGGCCATCCTCCACTGGCCTCCCGGACCACAGCAGAGAGCTGAACTTGAAGAGGAGCAACCGGGACGGAATCTGGCGCCCCAACTGGGACTAGAACCCAAGGTACTGGCGCTGCAGGTGGAAGATTAGCATAGTGAGCTGCGGCACCGGCCTATTGTTTTTAAAATGTACTTATCCAGAAAAGATTTGGAGGTGCTTTCTGACTCTGTTCAGTGTGAAATATTAACAAATAATAAAAGATTTTATTTTATTAATTCAAGTTTGAAAAAATATTATTAATCACAAAATATATTCACACATACATATTCAGCATAAGCAAGATAAAAAAATAAAGACAAAAAGAATAATCAAGGCCATACTGTAAGAAAGGCATAGAACACGGAGTTTATTCAAAGTTGGTTGGAATTGATAAATAGACTTGAGAGCATATATTTGAGGAGTTGTATCTTTAAACCTTGCAAATCTAAAGCAGATGTTAAACCAAATAGGGTACATCAAAAAGATGGTGGAAATTGAAATTAGAATATAAATTGGAAATGTATTAAATATTTATTATTATATTTTTATTTTAAAACACTTCATATCTATAGCATATAAAATAGTTTATGATTAACATATTAATCAATCAACTGTGCTACTCATCCTCCTTTAAATTTTATGCTTAATTTTTGCATATGGTAATTTCCTTAGGAATCGAGGTCTAAGGGGCAGGGATAATAGAACATAGGATTGTGATAATTATCATGGGAATGGCATCCTTCACGAGACACTGTCTATTTCTTAAGGCAGCAGGTCTCAGCTGAGCAGGAGGCACTGGCCACCTCCCAGGGTCTTTTTGATAGCATTCTTGACTTCTTGGTTTCTTAGACAATAGATGAAAGGGTTCAGCATGGGTGTGAGGACTGCATACACAGCTGATATTAGCTTGTTGGAATTAAAGGATGCAATAGCTCTGGGCCGAGCATACATGAAAATCATGGCTGTATAGTAAATTATGACTACAGTGAGATGAGATGCACAGGTGGAAAAGGCTTTTCTCCTTCCCTGGGTGGAGGGTATATGCAGAATAGTAGAGACAATGTAGACATAGGAGAGGACTGTGGTAGTGAGAGGGAAGATGAGAATGACAATTGCCAAAGCAAAGTCTACTAGCTCAGCTGTGGACATGTCTTTGCATGCCAGTTTGAGGATTGGTGAAATATCACAGAAAAAGTGATTCATGACATTGGAACCACAGAAGCTGACATGGGAAATGAAATAGACCTTGATGACAGTGATCATGAAGCCAGTCGTGTAGGAGAAGGCTACTAGCTGTACACAGTAACCCGTGGTCATGATGACTGGGTATCGAAGAGGGTGGCAGATGGCCACATAGCGGTCATAGGCCATGGCTGCCAAGAGCACGCACTCTGTGCAGGCAAGTGAGATGAAGAAGTAGAGTTGGGTCATGCAGCCTGTGAAGGAGATGTGCCGTCTCTGCAGGAGGAATCCATCCAGCATCTTTGGGACAGTAACGGAGACATACCAGACCTCCAGGAAAGACATGCTGCTCAGGAAATAGTACATGGGCTTATGGAGGGAGCCAGTGATCCAAACAGTGAGCATGATGATAAGATTCTCTAATATCACTAACAGGTAGACCAAAAGGAAGAGAAAAAACAGTAAGGTCTGCAGCCATGGGGCGGTGGGGAATCCCACCAGAATGAATTCACTGACCACGGTGATGTTCATCCCCAGGATGATTGAAAGCTCTGAGAGACTGAAGACTTCTATAGCAACACCATGAACAACGAAGATTTCTGTGGCAATAGAGGAGAGACAAAAATAATTTAATTTAGTCTTCCCTGAAAATAAAATAATTTCTGTTATTACAGACTCTTCTCCAAATATGAAACTTGTTTCCATTAATTTTATGACAATTTCCCAGAATTAAAATATTCTACCACTTCTAACTTCACTCATTGATTTCAATGTCATTCATGGCTCCTTTCTGAATGAACATAAATCCAAACTTCTCTCTTTCTCTCTCTCTCTCCTTTCTTTCTTTCTCTCTCTGCACTCTCTCTTTTTCGCATTGACTCAAGTTCTCTGTTCCATTAGGAACTCATTACACAAACATGTATTCCTGCCTGAAATGAAACATGGGGATAGCATAGGGGAAGAAAAAATTTCAAAATTTTAGTCTTAGTGTTTCTAACATTTAGCTGTAGTGTTTCGATTAAGCACATTTTCTTCAGTATAATTGGAAATTTAAAGATGATTATGTAAAAAAATTTATTCATAACTCCTGCACGAAATGCACATAAAAATGAAAACCTTTTAATGATACAGGTAAAAATCACTTTATTTATTAATCCCTAGCTATTTCTCCAGACACATTTAACTCTTTTGGCCATGTAAATAGTATTCCATGTACCACGGATACACTTTTCACTTCTTTGACACTTTTCCCCAAAACTCTATCCACTCATTCAAGAGTCATAATTCCATTTAGGAAACATTTACAAAAACCTGATGAAGTACGCATTTTGTTTCCCAATGCATAGATCCTTTAAGCCTGGAGATTTCCCTCTACTATATTGCAATAATCCAAAACTCAGTTTTGGGGAAAAATGTAAAGGAAAACTGGAAAGTGTATACATAACCATAAGGATGAGAGAGATTATGGTGGGGGCGGGGAGCAAAATCTAGTTGAGTATGTCTGGCACAAGGAATACTATTTAGATGGTCAAAACTCAAGGTATTCTCCTTTACAACTGTGAATGAAATGGCTATGGCAGTGACTAGTAAACATAGATATTAATCAAATATGGATTGATAAGTGAAGTAATGGATCCTTTGCAGCTCTGGAATACAAAGGGAATGGGTTATAAGCTGACACAGGCATCTCTGTGTCTCCCTTGGCAGGATGCACATATCTATCAAACTACACAGAGTTGAAACATCTGGAGCTCACACCCTCAATGTACTTCCTTTTATTTTTAAATTTTTTGAATGTGTTCCATCCACTGATTGTTTCTCCAATTGTCTGCAATAGCTAGAGCTATGCCTGGCCAACATGAGGGTTAAAACGCCATGCAGTTCACCCGTGTGAGTGTCAATGATTCAAGTACTTGTGCCAGCATCTGTTGCCTTCCAGGATGCACATTAGCAAGAAGCAGGATTGGAAACAGAGTAGCCAGGATTCAAACCAGATACTTCAATATGGGATGTGGGTATACTCAGCAGTAACATAAGCCACTGCACCAAATGCTGAACCCATACGATACTTTCATGACCAATCTATCCACATCTGAGAACATTAGACCTTAGCCCTGGTCTCAGATGATCTGTTTTTCTAAATATCAGCCGCTCTCTGTCTCTGCCTGAGAGGGTGACAGTACAAGGACATATGGAAATAATGCTCTCATCCATAAAGTCTGAGTTAAGTTCCTTCCCTCATACAATTGCACGTTCTATCCACCAAACACTTTTCACTTTGTACCAAGAGGATGGTATTCCAGCCTAGGTTCTTCTTGATGTTCCATTTGATTGGAAGTCTTCTGGCCATGGCTCACAGAAAGATACTAATGGATGAGGTATTAGAATACATATTATTGGCACCACTTTCTATTTCCACAGCAGTACTCCTAGCCTGAAAACAACACTGCTTTCTGGTTGCAAAAAGACTGTTCCCTCTGTCCATTCTCCTCTCCATATACAGCCTCCAACCACTCCTCCAACTCCAATCCCTGAGATAGATCCTGTCCTACTTATTCAATGTCTTTGACAATTTTTCTTGGGAAAAGTAACTGGTTCTGAAAGCACTGTAGGAGTTTTCCCATGCTCTGGCCCCCACAGGAATGAGCAACAAATGTAGAGGATCCTCATTTACAGAACATGTATAACATTTTACATTTTACTCATCAATCACAAAATTTCCACACAGTCACCTTTGCACAGAATTCAAGAGCATGTATTTTAGAATCAGAGCAAATCTAGCAGTGTCACCCTAAAAATATTAACTCTTATATATACTACAGTATTCTCCTCTGTAATGATGGAAATGTTAATAATAATGCCTAATTGACTGATTTGAAAACTGGATGTGATATTACAAAGAAGGCCCCTAACATAATACTTGGTCCCGATTGCCATTTGTAGTTATTAATGGATTATTTTACAGTCCATTCATTCATGCTCACTTAATCATACAAACTCTCATGTGTTCAATTACATGTTATCATACACAGCCATTCATTCTCCCCAATCCACTTTTTCTTATCTTCTAGGGATTGATATAAATCGAATTTCCTAGAGAACAAGAAAGCATCTTGGAAGAGTTCGACATCACAGACCACCCTTGTCCTCATCTTCTCTCTAATATAGTGCTTTCATGTGTTCTAGCATACATCTTGTTACTCCTCCTCCACCTTCTTTGTCATTAATGCATCTTAGCAGGTTCCATTTTGAAACATAGAGGGATACATAATTCTCTTTAATTTTCTTGATCTCAGAAATGAGACCCCTGAGCTTTGGGATCTCTGTTATTCACGGAAAGAAATCATGTCACTGTGCAACAGAATTTTTTCAGTCCTAGATGAGATTGTTCTTAAGAGAAAACTTACCAATAGATTTCCTCTAGGATAAAGAACACATCCTTTCCCCCTTAAACAACATCCAAAGGATCTCACACTTGCCGAAATTACCATATAAACTTGAGTAACAATGAGCTGTGCACTGAACCTTAATTTCCCTGATCATTTCCCCCAATCCCATTCTTCTGTCCAGGAATGGTACCTGATAACATTTTCCCAAGTACTTCCTTAAATTTCTTTGATATTTCTTCAAAGATCAAGCAAGATCACCTGGTACCTCACCTCTCCCCATTGTCCATTTGTCTTGCCTCAGAAGTAAAAATGTCTTCAGGCATTTGCACTGATCATGAGAAAACAGACTGCTCAGCAGATTTTATATTCTCTGAAGCTCTATGGCTGCTCTTTGCTTAGACTTCAGAGTCAGTCCCACAGCACTAAAGCAAGAAGACAGAAGCAGAGGCAGGAGAATATTCTCAGCACTCACCTAAATTCCCTGTGTCCTTTCCCCAAGAGCCTCCCTTTCACTTTGTCTCTGCCGACTCTAGGGAAACTGTGTGTGCACTGCCAAGACTATGTCCAGGGGACCTGAGAGGGGAAGCTGAATCTCCTTCTACCTGCCTATCACTTCCTGTTTATGCCTGGACCATGATACTCCATCTGTGGGCACAGAGTGGTTCTTTTCTCTTACTTCTTTATGCACCAAGCTGTAATGCAAAATTATTTTTTAAAAAAAAACAAGAAACATAATTGTATTAATAAAGTAACAAAAGTATTCACTTATAAATAATTTAAAAAACGTTTTCTACTTTCACTGAAGTCTTCTTATATATAGGATACTGTACTATACATTAGTCAGACTAAAAATGTGTCAGTCATGGTATTTTAGCTTTGGAAATATGTTGTAAGTCAAGGAAGAAGTGCACACTCTAATGCACTGGCAAAGCAAAATGCTCTGGGAGCTGCAACGAGAGACAGACACTCTCTGTCATTCAAGTTTAAAAGTACCATGATGGGAAATAATTTTGGTTTACCATCCTTAAGATCAGATTCCTAACCCAAGTTCCACCACACTTTAGACATTTGATTTAAAAACTTATCTTCATTCATCAGTTTATTCACCTACCAAACCGGATCACAGTAGTTAGCTTGTCAATATCTTCTCAGTCACGTCACAATGAGCTCTCCACGGTGACTTATTGTTCATACCAAAGGCAACTTAGAAAGCACTTCGTAAGTGAGCACTGTGTAGCAAGAACAGGGTAAAGTGGGACCAGCTCTATGGCGTAGAAGGCTAAGCCTCCAACAGCAGTGCCAACATACATATACATGATTGTTTGAGTCCTGGATGCTCCTTTGGCCTGGGAAAGCACTTGAGGATGGCCCAAGCACTTGGGTCCCTGCACACACATGGGAGATCAGGAAAAAACTCCTGGCTCCTGGCTTTGGATCAGCTCAGCTCAGACCATTGTGGCCATTTTGAGAGTGAATGAGTGGGGGCAAGCCCTTTCTCTCTGTCTCTCCCTCTCTCTGTCTGTAACTCTACCTCTCAAATAAATAAAATATAAAAAACAAACAAACAAAAAATAAAACAAAACAAAAAGAACAAGGTAAAGTAGCAATGCCTTCTATCTATCAAGTTGTCCACAGTGGAGTGAGTTTTCAGAGACCCTACTACTAATTGTGCTGCAACAAGCCATAAAATCTAAAATCAACTGCTTGATGTTTTATGAGAATGAAGGCCCCAAAGACACACTTGTTTCTCAGCAAATCCGCAAAGATAGTTAGAGCCAGCTGAAGCAGGGCCTGGAAAATGAAAATACCAGAAACTTTCTGCATTCCATGAGAACCTGCACACCTGTGCATGACTAATTGGAATTTGGCGGGAAATAAATGGGCTGAGCCCTTCCCTCCCTCTCCTCCACTCATATGCTTTGTCTAAGAGGCATGTGGAGAGCAGACACTAATTCTGGGAAGACAGAGACCACTGCTACTCACAAAGTGAGACTAAAAAACCGTAAAGATCAAGGAGCCTGAGCAGAGATTCTAAGAGGAAATGAAGATGTTTCTCCTGTAGGTCCTTTCTCTATTACAGATGGAACTGTCCACTCATGCCTGCTAGTACCAAATGGTGATTTCAAGAAAGCTGATATACTCTGAATTTCTAAATGTGCAAGGCAGTGCCAACATGTTCAATATTCCTTTGTTTTAACTCTATCTTATCAGCTAGCTAAATAAAAACAGTATCAACACATGAATGTCCTGAGGATTAAAAATCCAAGTAAAAATTGAAAATAGTTTCTTGCAAAAGAATGGTGCTGGCTGTACATATCACTTTAATAAAAAAGGAATGGACAGTAAACCTTTATTTTATGAAGCCACTGAAATCAGTCAAAACTCTATTAAATTATTTGGCATAGAAACACTAAGAATCTGGTTTTTAATTTTTTTCATATGGGGAGAATTTTATTAAATTAATTGATATTGTGGCTGTCAAGTCTTTGGTAAAAATATCTTTTTTAAAAAGATTGATTTATTTATTTGAAAGTCAGAGTTACGCAGAGAGAGAAGGGGAGGCACAGAGAGAGAGAGAGAGAGAGAGAGAGGGAGGTCTTCTATCTGCAAGTTCACTCCCCAATTGGCCTCAGCAGCTGGAGCTGGCCAATCCGAAGCCAGGAGCCAGGAGCTTCTTCCGGGTCTCCTTTGTGGGTGCAGAGGCCCAAACACTTGGGCCATCTTCTACTGCTCTACCCAGGACATAGCAGAGAGCTGGATTGGAAGTGGAGCAGCCGGGACTCGAACAGGTGCCCATAGGGGATGCCAGCACTGCAGGTGGTGGCTTTACCCTCTATGCCACAGCGCTGGCCCCAGAACAAAGCTTATCATTGATTTTATTTATAGGACTCATCAATGTAGAAGTTTGAACGCAACAATAATAAACAGGCATATTACAAGTGCAAGTTACAACAGAAGAAACCAGATACCTACATTTATACATTCTTTGTACAGATGGGTCCATTAGAACAGAGGAGTTAAGTGCAGATCAAATATTTTTAAAAGTTTGTGTGACTAGGTGACAATTACAATCTCCACAGATTAAAAAGAAAAAGAACAATAACACAGAGCACAGCATGCTTGGCAATTATAACAGATGTAAGCCTTTCAGTCATCCACTGCGTTCTCACATCAAATTGGTTGTTGAAATTTTACATCCACGAGGGCTTGCTTAGCTCAAGTCACTACGTCATAGAGCTTTACAATCATTCTAGCAGCTTCCTCCAAATTCCCACAAGCAAGAATCTTAACTCTGCTGTCTGCTACCAATGCCTTAACATCACCAACCTCTGTAACCATGCTGCAACAGATATTTTAATTTCTAATTATGTTACTACCATGACTACCCTGTGCAATAACATCATAAGTTTTTTTTAACAGTAATTGTACATAATTGTCCATTCAGTTGACATTCCCTTGCTTGTTTACGATGTATACTGCTCAAATCAGGGTAATCAACATTTCCCTTTGGTTTTACTTTATGATTGGAACATTGAAGTGCCTTTCTTCTACTTGTTTGTAAAGTATAAAAATCTTAATTTTGAAATAATTCGATTTACAGAAAAATTGCAAAGAGACTAGAGTCCTCGTATACTCCTCACCCAGATTCAGTTTTCTCTAAAATAATTATCTTTCATTACCATGTATACTTAAGAAAACTAATCAACCAAAATTGATTTTACTTATAATTACAAAGATTTTATTAATTTATTCACATTTTACCTCTTTCCATTAAAATAAAAATGGTGCTCCAAGATTCAATCCACTCTACCACACGCTGTATAGGTGTCCTGTCTCTTTAGTCTTCTCTAGTCTAAATATATTAGGCTACTTATATTTGTAATTGTAACAGTGTTCTAGTGAAGAGATATAGGGTTTTCAGATCTACCAAATAACTTTTATTTTTTCCATTACTCTTTGTTCAGAAAGGTTTTGTTTTCTGGTTCTGATCAACTGGAAATTTTAGCAAATAGCAAAAGATACTAGATGAATAGTTTCTTGTTAAAGCATTTTTATTCACAACTTAACATTTTTCTATACAATGAATGTTGTCAACAAGAGATTAAAATAAAACGCCAAAGGAAAATTAAGATAAGCCTGTGAAATTTTAAATTTCTCATGAGGAGTGAGGGTCATAAGACTATTAAAATTCAGTCCAAACCAAAGGAGATAGCAATCTCACCATAGTTTACAATAGAGTCAAACACCTCAATTGTTGTTTTTGAAAGATGAATATGTGCAGGACACTATGTCAAATGCTTTCCTATACTGAAACTTTTGTTTGAAATTTCAAATTCAGATGTAGAGATTTTTTTTGTAAGTTGAAAAAATAACACATTTTCCTATATAAGCTTGAGACATAGAGAAAAGCACAATGAAGAAATTCAACATCATGATTTTGCTTCTTGTTATCTAGAGCTAGACTGTAAAGGAATTTCTTTTAGCTTTAAAAGCAATGTGCAGAGGATAGTCCCAGCCCATATCACTATCCCTCTGCTGAAACTTATTCTATGGGAACAGTTGGAAGGTAGACTTATCATGTGCTTTGCATGCAGTCATTTAAAAAAATTATTATAACAAAATCCATATCAAGTTATTTAATGATTTTGGTACAAATACACGCGTATCTGTATATGTATATATATACATATGTATAGTATTAAAATATTAATAAGTTTTATCTAGCAATTAATGTCTGGTATCCTTGCTGGTAACATTTCACAAACTTTGTTTAGCAGTAACCAACAATAAAGACAAATAGCAAAGTTGGATACCTCATCTAGAGATAGAAACTCCATTGCCTTCAGGATTCTGGTCTTGGGCAACAGTGGGGAGCCAAATTTTCAAAAATTTATATTGAAATCACTTCTAATCATTTCTCTAGCCATACTAGTAGAGTTGTAGATCTTGCTGGATAAGAAAAGTTTATTCAAATCAATATATTGGTAAGAATGCTTAGTCACAAATTGCAAACAATGCTGTTTCTTTTGTCACTACTTACATAACCTAATGGTTTCTGTTAATTTTCATTTTTTTATTTGAAAGATAGAGAGACAGAAAGAGATATAAAGACAGAGACAGAGAGAGCTCTTCCATCTGCTGGTTTACTCCTCCAGATGGCCACAACAGTCACGTCTGGGCCAGGACAAAGGCAGGATCCAGGAATTTCATCCTGGTCCCCCACACAGATGGCAAGGGCTCAAGTACTGGGCTATTTTGGGCTGTACTCAACTACTGGGCCTCCTTATGCTAATTCCAGGTGTACTAACAGGAAGCTGGATTGGAAGCAAAGAGGGAAAGACTCAAACTGGCACTCTGATTCGGGATGTCTGTATCACAAGCTGCAACTTAACCTACTGCCCCACAATGCTGGCTTCTAACCAATGCCTTATTTGTGGAAGTTAAGGAAATTTATGATTTTGTCATTAAAAATTAAAATGTCTACACATATTTTCTGAGTCAGAATGACCTCAACATTTTTAGGGTTTGTGATGTACATTTCTCAATTTCCGTCCTGCCAGGCTGAGTCAATTTTCAGCTTCTTGTATCCTAGTGAAATATGAGAGATTTGTTTGCTACACCTGCCAATCCCATCTACAGGCATGAATCACATGCCTTGCCTACATGGCCCTAAATTATATTTATTTATTTTATTTTTCATAACTATCATGTACTAGATACTATAATGGTATTGATCATAAAATGATGCACAAGCAACTGTGATTCTGTCTCCAGGAAGCTTATAATCTAATTAGGGAGACATATTATTAAATAAGCAACTGCACTCAGCCATAGATTCAATGTAGATAGATCTTGGTAAACTAGGAAATGAAGCTAGATAACTTCGTGTGGTCCAGGAGATGATATTTTGCCAAGACAGAACTTGTTGGTTACTTATCTTCTTGCCTTATAACACACATTAGAATGATCACTATCTGGGCCTGAATATACAGTTCATGGTCTGTGACTAGAAGAGAGCTTATCAAGAAATTTCCTGTCGCTTTCCTGTAATGAAGTCTGTGCTTCCTTCAATGTAGCTGGGTTTGTGTAAATTACAACAGTGCAAACATTATGGAACCTGTCTCTAACCTGTATTTCATGAGTTGTCCTGAAGAAATCAGATTATTGCTTGCAATCCATCCTTCTTCCTCTTCCTTGCCTAGTTACAAGGGAGAATTTCCAGTTGCTTGGTGATGTCCTTGAAACTCTATCCTCTAGTTTAGGCCCTAAGAATTCCACTGGACTTCCTAGGAGACATTTAGCCCCAGTTCAACAGCATTTTACTAGACTTCTCACCTACTCTCTACCTGTCTCTACCAGCTTTCCTGGGGTTGGCATCCTGACCTTGGTACAAGTGCAAAGTATGGCGCAAGGCTCTCTTGACCTCTTGATTGCGTAAGCAGTAAATGATGGGGTTGAGCAATGGAACAATGACAGCATAGAGTACAGAAACCAGCTTGTTGGTGTCAAAAGCTGAGAGTGCCTTTGGCCGGGCATAGATGAAGATACTTGCTGCATAGAAGATGACCACTACAGTAAGGTGAGAGGCACAGGTGGAAAAGGCTTTGTGGCGTCCAGCAGCTGAGGGGATGCGCAACACAGCACCAGCAATGGCGACGTAGGAGGCTCCAGTGACAGAGAGTGGTCCCAGAAGGATAAAAATGGCCAGGACAAAGTCTGTAAGCTCTGCAGTGGACATGTCAGTGCAAGAGAGATTGAGCAATGGAGACACATCACAGAAAAAATGATTGATGATGTTCGGGCCACAGTAAGAGAGGCGAGAAATGAGAAAAACTTTGACCATTGAAATGCCAAAACCCCCAGCCCAGGAACCAGCTGCCAGCTGAACACATAGCTGGTCACTGACAATGACAGGATACTGAAGAGGATGGCAGATGGCCACATAGCGATCATAGGCCATGACAGCAAGAAGAACGCACTCAGTGCAGCCCAAGCCCAGGAAAAAGTAAAGCTGTGTCATGCAGCCTTCAAAGGAGATTAGCTGTCCATGATCTTCTTTGAGCACAACAAAACCAGCAAGCATCTTTGGGATAGTGACAGTGACATACCATATCTCCAGGAAGGACATATTAGCCAGAAAAAAATACATGGGTTTGTGGAGGGTTGAATGGTTCCTGATGGTCATAATGATAAGCATGTTCTCAGTCAGCACCAGCACATAGGCCAGTAGAGAAAGGGCAAACATCAGGGCCCTCAGTGGCACAGGAGCTGGGAAACCCAGCAACACAAACTCATGCACTCTCCAACTATGGTTCCTCCGCTCCATGGTGTCAGTCTTGCCACTGCTTTTCAAATGATGAGAATGAAGTCTTCAAGAGGCACCAGCAAGAACTTAGCCTTTCTCTTGGTAATAGGATACAATGTGTGTAGTGGATATAATTAATCAATGGGCTGAGGTCATTGCTGTCTTCTTTAATCAGAAATCAGCTGAGACAAATATGGACAAAAAGAGATTATTTTGGATTAGGGACAGGAAGGGAGGTTAGTGTAGTCCCTAAAGAAGCTTGGATTGAGAAACACCAACCAAACGTGACAACAGTTGGTTACCACATCCCTTTTTTGTCCCATTAAAAGACAAGAAGGAAAGACTAAAGTCATAAATTTTAGTGGTGAAAATACAATACTAATATATTTTAATATGTAAAAACAACAGTAAGACTGTCTGGCCTACCCTAAAGTGAGAGTTTGTCTATAATCTGGATTGTGATTCTGTTTTGAGGAAATGAGTTATACAATATGGAAACAACAATAAAATATAATGCAATAGTATATTTACTATGCATTATTATCATGGACACTATTGTAAAATGTTTTCAATATTAACTAACTTGCTCTTCAGAACAATCCTACAAGATAGTAAAAACAATAGACACACTTAACGGCTAAAAAAACTGAGGTATAGAGAAAGTAAATGATTTGATCTGTGTCACATAGATTATGAAGAGTTGCAGAAAATCTGAAACTCAGGTATTCTAAAATGTTTGACTGAAGGAAGCACTGTAAGATATATGCCAAATATAAAACATGTGAGTGAATCTTGGGGGTCAGCTGGTGAGGCAGTTCCCCCTTGTAAAGAAATTAGAGCAAGGCAGAACAAGATTTCAGCAACTCTGCAATGCAAGTCCTACTTAACCCAGTACTTGAAAAGAGGGCCTGGGACCCACTTGGAAACCATAATAGGAAGTGGGTACCAGATGGCAGATTATAATCTCATCACTTCTGAAAGTTATGATCTCTTGAAATGGGAGTACAGCACTTCCTTTAGCACCAAGACCAATATAACACATACATTTACAGGAGTAGGCAGTTTGTTTATTTTGATATCAATGATTAAAACTTAAACTTCTACATTTTAAACCTTTGCTGTTTTTGATGTGGAATAAAAGTTGGCATATCAACATGGAAGTTGTTAAGAAGGGATAATTCTTACCCTTTGAACCTGAATGGTCACAGTGTTGGGAGGCAGTGCAGAAATGAGGAAGAATGGCTGCTGTCAGCTGGATATCTGGATGCTGTTTTTTTCCTATAAGATAACTTATTTTTAGATTTTTTGTTTTATTTTTCATTTATTAACAAGCATTGACATATAAATGTACATTATGGGATATAGTGTGATATTTTCTATTATTCTTTTTTAGTGGAGTTTATCTGAAAGGCTACTGAATGACATTTTAAAGCAGCCACACCAAATGTTTAGAATTATAACTCAACTTCCATAATTTCACAGAACTTGTGCAAATTGGAATTACTGAATGATTGTGGAAAGGCAAAGCATATATTTTAAGAAAAAATCAAACCAAGTGGGTTACAAGGAAAGGATTTGAAAGAAAGAGGTAGAGTATTTACAGATTCCTTACTTTTTTTTTTCTTTTTTTTTAACTTTTATTTAATGAATATAAATTTCCAGTGTACAGCTTATGGATTACAATGGCTTCCGCCCCCCATAACTTCCCTCCCACCCGCAACCGTCCCCTCTCCCGCTCCCTCTCCCCTTCCATTTGCATCAAGATTCATTGTCAATTCTCTTTATATACAGAAGATCAATTTAGTATAAAGATTTCAACAGTTTGCACCCACATAGAAACACAAAGTGAAACATACTGTTTGAGTACTAGTTATAGCATTAAATCACAATGTACAGCACATTAAGGACAGAGATCCCACATGAGGAGCAAGTGCACAGTGGCTCCTGTTGTTGGCCCAACAAATTGACACTCTAGTTTATGGCGCCAGTAACCATCCTAGGCTGTCATCATGAGTTGCCAAGGCTATGGAAGCCTTCCAAGTTTGCCGACTCTGCTCATATTTAGACAAGGTCATAAAAGAGAGAGTGAGGATAGTAACCAATGATCCTAAGAGTGGCATTTACCAGGTTTGAACAATTATACAGCATTAAGTGGGGAAGAGGACCATCAGTACACACAGGTTGGGAGTAGAGCCATTGGTGGTAGAGTAGAGGTTATGATTACAAAGGAATGAGGCCCAAGTGCACTAGACAGGGCCTAGAACAAAGGACAGAGTCATTATTAGAGGAGCTAAGAAAGGTGCTGTCTAAGCTACAATTAAGTTTTCTGATTGAGAGGCAAATAGAACCTGATAGAAGGGGCTTGATAATAATCTGGTGGGCTTTAGGCCTTGTAAATTCAGAGGCCCAGACCTACCTATCTCTTCACATGGGGTATATCCTAAGGGAGGTGTGAACCTCCTAGGGGAAGGCACTCTGTTGACTTTCATTACTTGGCTGGCCTGGGAGGAGAGCTGGCCAGGTAAAGGCAGGGGGCATCTCTAACAAGAAATTTACAGTTCTGCCTGCAATGTTGCTGACCCTACTTGACCATCCCCTCAGCTGCAGTGGTCACTTTGGAAGTTGGGCTGAGTGAAGGGCTTTTCAGCTTAGAGCCAATAAGATCTGTGGCTCTGACCTGGGCATCCTTCGATTCCAGGGCAGGTCCATTTCCAGTGATCCAACTCTTGGCAGAGCTGCCAGGGCTCTTCACAAGCTGACTTCTGCTGAAGCCCAGGCTTACCACATTGAAAGCCACTGCAGTGGACTGGCCTGTTGGGTCTCCTTGAGGGCAGATCACTGTACAGATCAGCCATTAATAGGCCTGCCACCCATTGCTTCTGATGCCTAGCTTTCTTTTCCTCCTGGTTTGTGTTAAAGCAGACCAGAGGATGCAAGTCAAGGGAGTGCCCAAGTCCCATCTCTAATCTTCGGTGGCCTGAACGACAAGTCTATAGTCACAGGCATGTTCTGTAGTAGTTTTTCTAAGGTAGACAATGCCCATGAGGAAAATTATATTCTCACTTTAAAACTTTCTTTCCCTTTGGTCTGAAAGGGAGGTTTTTTCTACTTACTGTATACTTCGCTGATGGCGAAGTGAATCTAGCTATGAGATTATTATTTGAGTTCTTATTTTGGCTATGCTATTGCAGAAATATGTTAGCCATCTCTTTTATAAGGTCTAAAGATTAAATTGTGCATCCTACAGATTCTTTCATAATAGAATTAGTTTCCTACCTTGAAGAGAATAGAGAAATGAAAGAACAAGTTGGGCTTAGAATAGAGAAATGAGGGAGCAAGTCCTAGATCGCTTGCTGACAATAGCAATATCACATGAATACTTAGCAAACCGTTTCAACCATTAGATAACAACTTAAGAAAACATTTACCAGAAGGTCCAATGCCTTCTATAGATTTTAAGAATCATGTATTTGAAAACACCTCTTAAATATCTAACATGGTGTAGTTTGTTTAGCCAGTAAACTTAAGCACAACCATCTAAAATGTTTTTAGTTTCTTTCTACCAACAAGTCTAAAACATATGATACACAGATTCAGGTCCCACAAATTAAAATGTATCTTTGATTGATTTTAGCAGCTTAAATTTATGGACAATCTTATCTAAAAGCCATTTAAAATAAAACTCTTAATAAAATTTCCCCATGTGGACATACAATATGTACACACATATAACATAGCATAATAGACCAATATAGCAATTTTAATAATAGCTTTTAAAATCTTTAACTCTTTTTGTAGATTGCCAATTGATTTGAATTGCTTTTTCTTTTTAGTAACCTCAGTTAACCATACTTTCTCTCAGTTGGTACTGTTAATACATTATTGGCTTCATCTGTTTACAGAGCCATCCCAAAGTACTGAATACAATAAAAGTGGCTGGAAAAAGTCCATAGGAACCTATAGGAGGACAGCTAAACACAGAACCAACAACGCTTTAGTTTTATGAGCAGCAGATCATATATAACTGTGGATGACAAAAGACTTTAAGTCGCCATGTTTAAAATTATAAACTCATCAACCAACAAGAGGCACTTGCTTACTTCACAGTATTTTTGAAATCACCTGTAGGATTTTACAAGTATTTAACCCTTTAGGCCTCTGGGGCTTTCTCATTAAGATAACTATCATGTCTAGTAACACAAGATCATTAGACTTTTTAATTCTCAAACAGATTCCTTACTTTTAATTTTAGCCCTGTTCTTCCAAGCTTAGTAGAAGCAGAATGTGTTCACCAATCAAACTCCCACCAGCTCTAATTCTCTATCTGAGTTTCTCTACACTTCATTTTCTATGACTCAGCACTTGAGCCATTGGCCTCTCTCCCATGCTACATTACTGTAATGCAAATATAAAATGTCCATATCCCTGACCTGCATATCCCATCCATCCCAGTGTTACCACCCGAAATCACAATTGTATTTAGTTTCAAAATGTATGGTGGCTCAACTGTGTTACAGACCACAGGCTAAGTTTTGTTACATAAAAGATTAATAAGACACAGAGGGGCCGGCGCCTTGGCCCACTTGGTTAATCCTCCACCTGTGGTACCAGTATCCCATATGGGTGCCGTGTTCCAGTCCCAGTTGCTTATCTTCCACTCCAGTTCTCCGCTATGGCCTAGGAGGGTAGTGGAGGATGGCCCAAGTGCTTTGGCCCCTGTATCCGCATGGGAGACCAGGAGGAAGCACCTGGCTCCTGGCTTCAGATCTGGCTCCTGGCTTTAGATCGGTGCAGCACCCGGCCGTAGCAGCCATTTGGGGAGTGAACCAACGGAAGGAAGACCTTTCTCTCTGTCTTTCTCACTGCCTAACTTCATCTGTGAAATAAAAAAAATGAGACACAGAGAGCTCAGAATCTGGTAGTGGGGACAAATCCTCAGCTTCTCATCCATGAACTTTAATTTGCCATGAATATCACCCCACATACACTAGCTTGATAAATAAGAACCTCAGATCTACAGCTGTCTTTCGTGACCTTATCTACCCTCGATTCTTTCTCCTCAATGTCTGTTTTATGTGTTTGTCTTTGTGCTTTTTCTGCCTCAGGCCTCCATGCTTCTCTACCATCACATTTCATTCTCTGCACATGAACAATGATTAGCCTCCCATGCGTGGACTCTCAGTTGACTTTTCAGCCTGTAGTCTGTCTCCTGAGGAAGCTCAAATCTCACCATTTGACTCCTCTACATAAAACTCATCCAAAGTGTCCCATTGTCTATGCAATTATGTTCAAACTATAGAAGAAGGCCTACCGTTACTTCATCTTCTGAAACTGCTTTCACCAGTATCGTACCTTTGGCTACAGTCCACATTTTATCGGATACCCTTCTGGTACTGCACACAACATGTTTATCACCTCATGACTTTGCTCATGCTGCAATATCCATGAACATAACTCTGTTCTATGTAGCCTTCAAATCTGGCTCATAGGTCATCTCTGCTCTTGTTTCCCAGAGGTGTGCTGAGTTTCCTGTCATTATTACTCCTATTAAAGCCCCTGAAGTCCTATATATTCTTTTATTTGCCATATCATTACTGCCATCAGGTAGGTAAAGGAAGAACTATGTAGCTGAAGTGAATCCACATGTCCTCACTGGTACAGCGATGAGTCGACCTCATTCCTTGGAGGTTACATGTGTTCCTCAAGTACAACAGGTCTCCAAAATAATCTTGTAATTCTGTTTTTCCTCTTTCACAATGAAGGACATTACCTTCTATGTAGTCATCTTCTCCAAAGATTGGGAAATTTCCTAGACATTCTATACTCTTCCTTCCTCAGCACACATTGCAATCCCCGTAAGCCCTATCTAAACTGCCTCTTCAATAATCTCACTCATATGTCCCCTTTCTGCTGTACTATTTCTACCACCTTCCCCTCTAATCCCATATACCGGGACCTTGTTATATTTGATTTAACTATTTCAATAGCCTCTTATGTATTCTTTCTTCCTCCACTCTAAACTTTTATCACCCCAACCTCTACTGGTTTCTGTACTGGTATAGCTATATAGAAATGGCTGATCATAAGAGCATCCAGTTATGGAGAATATATTAAAAATCTCCAGTAAATCATTGAAATGTATTTCCTTTTAATTATTCTACAACAATTCAGTCATTACCTACTAACCTTCCATTGTTTAAATGTGTCATGATGTTCTTTTTCTGTGATTTTGCATGTACACTTCTCTGTGAGAAACATCCACCACATTTCAGACCTTCACTTTCCCTTCAAAACTATCCAAATTTATGCAGACACAGATTGTTTACTAGGATGTCTCTCCTTCTGAAAGCAATCCCTATTATCTGGTCTATATTATTTACCAATTAGCCAAAGTATTGTAGTGGTTACATGTATGCAATGAGGATTGGGAAAATGGAGGTAGCTATGTTAATAGGCAAAATATATAGAGAAGGAAGAATGTACAAAGGATTTGGGTGGAAATGAACAGAAATAAAGCATTAAATGGATTACTAAAAATGACATAGTTGAGAACAAACATGACTATAGTTTAGTATTTGTGCTTTTGTTGGGCGTAGAGAGGAATAGGAAGATGAATACATTGGACAGAACTAAAGATATAGCAGAACCAGCCACTTAGAGGAGAAATCAGCAGATAACAGAATCCACTCACTTTATTCACAAGTCATTAATGCATCAGGTATCCTCCTTAGATGGCCAGCTTGTTTGTACTCAGGGAATAGATGTAAAAGAAAATGCAGCATCAGACGAAGAAAGGTCCTACAGAGGCTCCACCTGTGGTCAAAAACCAAGCCACGCCAGGAAAGACTCATTTATCTTGCACCTCCTTGTGATGTTTTGGGATGACAGAAGCCCAAGAGACCAAAAAAGATACTAGAGGGAAAAAAGACAGGACAGAGGATAGGGAAAGGGAATGTTTCAGAAACTTAGGAAACAGAAGTTTATCAGCAAAGTTACATGAAAGAGAGGCTATCACAGTTCCCCACAGTCTCAGGGTTATAATCCTTGCCATCTCATTCCATGGCAATCTTCAGTTCTTTCTACCATGCCATACTCCTTCTCAAAGGAAAGCCACAGTCTTTGGTATAGGACAATCTTGAAAGTAATCGTGAGCAACTTACTTAACCTCTGCAAAGCTTGGATTCCTATTCTGTATAATGAGATTAAAAGTCTCACAGAGTAACTGAGTGGAGTAAATGTTATAATATGCATAGAATGTGTGAGACTTGCTATGGATTGAAACTGCTGGAAAATTTCTTCTTTTAACCACTGACGCCATTTGAGTAACACTCCTTAAAGCCATGATGTCATAGAGGAAGCATTGAATTACAAGTTAAGGTGTCTAAAGTTCTTACATAACTTTTTGAAAGATTTGTTTAGGTATTCAAGGGATATAGTTAAAAGCAGAGAGAGGGAGAGACAGAGAGACATGTCTTCCATCCACTGGTTCACTCCCCAAATGGCCGCAATAGCCAGAGCTGGGTCTATCTGAAGCTAGGAGCCAGGAGCTTCTTCCAAGTCTCCCACATGGGTGCAAGGGCCCAGGCACTTGGGTCTTCTTCCACTGCTTTCCCAGGCATCAGCCGGGAGCTAGATCAGAAAAGGAGCAGCCAGAACTTGAACTGGCAGCCTTATAGGATGCCAGCACTGCAGGTGGAGGCTTAGCCTAGTACACCGGAGTGCCAACTTTCTAAATTTTTAAAAAGATGTATCTATTTATTTGAAAGGCAGAGTGACAGAGTTATAAAGGTGCAGAGAGAGAGAGAGAAAGAGAGAGAGAGAGAGAGGGAGATATCTTTCATCTGCCCATTTACTTCCCAAATCGTTACTACAGCCTAGTCTGCAGCAGGCCAAAATCAGGCAGCCAAGTATTCTGGGCCATCTTCCACTGCTCTCCCAGGTGCATTCTCAGGAATCTATATCGGAAGCAGAACAGCCAAGACTCAAATCAACACTCCAATATCGAATGCCACATCACAAGAGGCAGCTTAATCTGCTCTCCCACAATGCCAGCCCCACAGTTTCTGAGTTTTAGTTTTGTTTTGTAATTGAAAATTTCTTAATATGGGTTTTTTACAAATTTATTTTTCCCAAAGTGCTAATCATACCGTAGGTTTTGAAAATTAAATGCTGACGCCATGGTTCACTTGGCTAATCCTCCACCTGCGGCGCTGGCACCCTGGGTTCTAGTCCTGGTTGGGGTGCTGAATTCTGTCCTGGCTGCTCCTCTTCCAGTCCAGCTCTCTGCTGTGGCCCGGGAAGGCAGTGGAGGATGGCCCAAGTTTTTGGGCTCTGCACCTGCATGGGAGACCAGGAGAAAGCACCTGGCTCCTGGCTTCGGATCAGAGCAGTGGGCTGGCCGCGGTGCACTGGCCGTAGTGGCCATTTGTGGGGGTGAACCAATGGAAGAAAGACCTTTCTCACTGTCTCTCTCTCTCACTGTCTAACTCTGCCTGTCAAAAAAAAAAAAGAAAGAAAATTTTAAAAGATAAAATTGTGAAAATATTTGGCAAAATACTCAACCCATACTCAGCAGTATAACATAGACGTTTACAATGTGGGCTCTGAAGTCACACTGTGATCCATATGGGACCTTGAAAAAATTATTTAAACTTTCTTTTTTCATCTGTAAAATGGGACCAGTTTAATATGCATCTCACAGAATTTTTGTGAGAATTAAAGAAATTAACACATATGGAACCTTCTTAGAGCAACATCTGGAAATGTTAGCTATTGCTTAAGATTATTGATTGAATCTGAGTCTGTTGAGGCTTGAAAAAAGAGTTAGTAGCGGGGATACTGGAGCTAAAAGAAGTATATTTGAGATTCTGAGTTTAAGAAGGATTCCTAGAAGTAACTGGGAGGAGAGGAAGGAGCTGTACCATACACATTCCCACAGACTTACCCCAGGGGTAAAGTCAAAAACTCGCCATGGGATTTCAAATCCCATTAAGCTGGGGGGTACTAATGCCATCTTACGTGTTAAAGTGATGGTACTAAGTGTACAATTGATCATATGCATAGGATTAAGTGTCAATGGTAGACCACGTGTCTGGTGATAACAAAAGATAGAATTAAAAAGGAGAGAAAGTTCCAACATGGGAAGCAGGACACACAGCAGACTCACAGAATGACAAATGCCCTTAAGAGCACTCTGTTCTCAGAATCAGCCCTTAAGGCTTCCTGGCCTGGCTGATAAGCCCATGAGAGCATTTCCCGCATGGAAAGCCAAGACACTGTGGCAAAAAATGTCCTACATGAAGGATCTGTGTGAGTGAGACCCCACTGGAAAGAAGGGGCCATCAAAGAAGCAGGTACTTTTCTCTGAAGGGAGGAGAGAACTTCCACTTTGATTATGGCCCTAAGTACTAACAGAGTTTGTGGACTCAAATGGCTTCCATAGCCTTGGTAGCTCTTTTACAAGAGCCTCGGGTGATCACTGATGTTATAAACAAGAGTGTCAATTGTTAAATCAACAACAGGAGTCACTATGCACTTACTCCCCGTGTTGGACCTCTGTCTTTAATGAGTTGAACTATGAGAATTAACTGTAAAACTTGTTCTCAAACAGTGCATCTGTGTGGGTGCAAATTGTTGAAATCTTCACTTAGTATAGAGTTGGTCTTCTGTAGAAAGTTAATTAAAAACAAATCTTAATGAAGAATGGGCTGGGAGAGGGAGTAGGAGGTGGAATAGGAGTGCGGGTGGAAGGGCGGATATGGGTGGGGGGCAGAACCTCTATATTCCTAAAGCTGTACCTATGACAATTGTATTTATTAAATAAAAGCTTCCTTAAGGAAAAAAAAAGAAGTAACTGGGAGGAAACGTTTTCAAACTTTGAATAATCAGAACAAAAATGAGTGTGAAGGGGCAGTTACCACTGTGTCAGTATGCTCTGTATTAGGAGCCATTAGAAGTAGTACTGAGGAAGCTATCAGAAATTAACCAAGCCAGAATAAAATTATGCAGCAGCAAGGAGAGGTAGCAGTTTACAAACTAACTAAAAGTACTCTCAAGGCTGGTAAGGTTCAGCAGATTAGGCTGTTGCTTGAGAGGCCTGCATTCCTATCAGAGTGCCTGATGCTTCTCTTCTGATCTAGATCCCTGCTCCTGTACCTGGGAGCCATCAGATAATGCCTCAAGTGCTTGAGTTCCTGCCATCCATATGGGAAAGCTGAATGGAGTTCCTGGCTCTGGCCATCAGATCAACCCAATCCCAGCAGTTACGGTCACTTACAGTGAAGGTAAGTGGATAGATTTCTCTTTCTGTCTCTTTCTTTCCTGTCTCCCCTAATTGCTCTCTGTCTGTGTGTGTGTGACAATATCTTTCAATAAATAAATACATCTTTTCAAAAAAGTACCCTTAATATAAAAACCTCATTTTGAGTGAAATCATGTGTTATGGATACTGTAATACTGAATAAGCCTATAGGTATATTCATAGTTACACATATATTGGACCTACTTTATTAGTCAAAACACTGCCAAAGTTAGCAACTGGTTGAATTTTATTGATTTGGTTGATGTAGTAGCACTATTTAAGTGAAAATGTTCACAAAAGTTAGTTTTATTGATCTTGATGAGTTTGCTTTTTGTGATTTTTAACAATGAAAAAATTACATAAATAATACAAATGATAAAACAATAATTTCAATGTATGTATTGTTTAATCTACTTGATAAACTCAACACTCACTAGGATGGAGATGATACGTTTCCAAGATTTGGTTATCATTTAATATTTGTGCATTTTTATGGGGTACTGTGCAATATCTTAACATATTTGTACATCATAAACTGATCAAACCAGGCAACTAGCTTTCCTTTTACTTAGTTTTCCTTATCTTTGGAGCCTACCAGCTCCTCTTTTCCAATTCTCTACACTGTATGTTAATCCTCTGCCTGTGGTGCCTGTTCTAGTCCCGGCTACTCCTCTTCCGATTCAGCTCTCTGCTAAGCCCTGGGAAGGCAGTAGAAGATGGCCCAAATCCTTGGTACCCTGCACCTGCATAGAAGACTGGAAGAAGCTCCTGGCTCCTGGCTTCAGATCAGCCCAGCTCCAGCTGTTCCAGCCACTTGGGGAGTGAACCAGCAGATGGAGGACCTTTCTCTCTGTCTCTCCTTCTCACTGTAGCTATGCCTCTCAAATAAAACAAGCAAAATTCTTTGCATATAATATGATCCAGCCTATAGAAAAGAAAAATTGTTGAGTAAAAATCTGTCGTAGAGCCACAAGAAATAATATAGACTGTTCTGTGCCCATTTTTGCCTAGTTTCCCACAGTGGTAATGTGTTACCAAATGATAATGCATTATCAGAAATTGCATCCTAATCCAGATAGAGAGGATTCTGGTGTTATCATTTTATAGGCAGACTCATTTCTCTCCTGCCCTATCTTTTCTTTCACCCTTAGCAACATAAATTTGTTCTCATTTCTGGAATTTGCCATTTCTGAAATGATGTATTTTTAAAAAGTATATATTAAGTAATCTTTTGGAATTCTTTATCTTCTTTTTTTCATGCAGCATATTTCTCTAGAAATTTATCCCAGTCTCTGGGCATACCAACAGTTAACAGTTTATCACTTTTATTGATGAATATTAGTTAATATTATTAATGTACGTCAGTCTGTTAAAATATGCATTGGCACTGTGGCTTAGTGGGATAAGCTTCTGCCTGCAGTGCTGACATCCCAAATGGGTGTCAGTTCTAGTCCCAGCTGCTCCTCTTCCTATCCAGCTCTCTGCTATGGCCTGGGAAAGCAATGGAAGATGGCCTAAGTGCTTGGACCCCTACACCAGCATAGGAGACCTGGAGGAAGCTCTTGGCTCCTGGCTTCAGATCTATCCAGCTCTGATCACTGTAGCCATTTGGGGAGTGAACCAGCAGATGTAAGACCTTTCTCTCTGTCACCCCTTTTCTCTGTCTGTAACTCTACTTCTCAAATAAAAAAAATAAAAATCTTTAAAAAAAATATGCACCAGTTGAAGAACATATGAGTTGGTTCCCATTTGTGGCTTCTATAAAGATTTGTGCATGATTTTAACGTGAACGTAAGTTTTCATTTCTCTGTGAGAAATTTAGAGTGTAATTATTGAGTTGCATGTTAATTGGATGTTTAGTTTTTCAAGAAATTCCCAAACTGTGTTCCAGAATGACTGTACCATTTTACATCATTACCAGAAATGGATAATAATTTCTTTGCATCTTTCTTTCATTTAGTGTTGTCACTTTTTTATTTTAGCAGTTTTTTTTATTGGTTTGAAGTGATACCTTACTCTGGTTCAATTTGAATTTCCCTGGAAGCTAATCAGATTGACCATTCTGTGTGCTTATTTGCCACCTGTATATATCTTCAGGGAGATTCCCTTCCAGTCTTTCGCCCATTTTCTAGTTAGATTGTTGTTTCTAAAGATGGTGTTTTGAAAGTTTTTAAAAATATATTATATATACTAATAATGTATGATTTACAAATATATTCTAGTCTGTGGCTTCGCTCTTTCTCTTCTTCACAGAACACTTTACAAAGCCAACATTTTAAATTTTGTTGAAGTCTGATGTAGCAGCTCCATATTTATGGATTTTTTACGAATTCTAAGAATTCTTTGTGTAGCCCTAAATTCCAAAGATGTTCTCTCATTCTTTCCTTCAAGTTCTTTAATTTTTCATTTTATTTTTTACACATGACATACAACTCCATTTATTTATGCTTTGTCTAATTTCTTTCATAAAGTCTTATAGTTTTCATTTTAGAACTTTTATACATTTTTGTTATATTATTCCTGAGTATTTTAGGTTTCCTTTTTTTAACTTTTATTTAGTAAATATAAATTTCCAAAGTGCAGTTTATGGATTACAATGGCTTTTTGCCCTCCCACCCGCACCCCTCCCATCTCCTGCTCCCTCTCCCATTCCATTCACATCAAGATTCATTTTCAATTATCTTTACATACAGAAGATCAGTTTAGTATATATTAAGTAAAGATTTCATCAGTTTGCACCCACACAGAACATAAAGTGTAAAATACTGTTTCATTACTAGTTATAGCATTAATTCATGTTGAACAACACATTAAGGACAGAGATCCTACATGAAGAGTAAGTTCACAGCGACTCCTGTTGTTGACTTAACAAATTGACACTCTTGTTTATGGCATCAGTAATTTCCCTAGGTTCTAGTCATGAGTTGCCAAAGTTATGGAAGCCTTTTGAGTTCACCGACTCTTATCATATTTAGACAAGGTCATAGTCAAAGTGGAAGTTCTCTCCTCCCTTCAGAGAAAGGTACCTCCTTCTTTGATGACCTGTTCTTTCTACTGGGATCTCACTCGCAGAGATCTTTCATGTAGGTGGTTTTTGTTGTTGTTGTTGTTGTTGTTTTTGCCACAGTGTCTTGGCTTTCCATGCCTACAATACTCTCATGGGCTCTTCAGTCAGATCCGAATGCCTTAAGGGCTGATTCTGATGCCAGAGTGCTGCTTAGGACATCTGCCATCCTATAAATCTGCTGTGTATCCTGCTTCCCATGTTGGATCGTTCTCTCCCTTTTTGATTCTATCAGTCAGTATTAGCAGACACTAGTCTTGTTTGTGTGATCCCTTTGACTCTTAGTTCTATCATTATGATCAATTGTGAACAGAAATTGATCACTTTGACTAGTGAGATGGCATTGGTACATGCAACCTTGATGGGATTGTATTGGAATCCCCTGGCACATTTCTAACTCCACCATTTGGGGCAAGTCCAATTGAGCATGTCCCCAGCCTGAATAAATTTTTATACAAGTACAATGCATGAAACTTGGATTAGGCTTTGTCCACAAATATGCCAAACCCAAATCCACAGGTGCCCAAATGCACCATCTCCATTTGGAAATGCTTTGTTTCCTTCACTTAAATGCTTTTGCATTTAAAGAAAAATCAATGAGCAAATGCTTATGGGTATATCTTTGGGTTCTCCATTCTATTTCATTGATTCCTGTGCTATACCATCATAAATAACAGCCCTCTACCTATGTGAAGGGATTTCAAAAGATTCATGGAAAATTGAATTTAAAGATAAGTTTCTTTTGGTGAAAAAATGTTTTGAAATCCGAGGGCGGAGCCAAGATGGCGGATAGTGAGGACATGCGCCATAGTTTGGGAAAATAAAGTTTCATAAAAGTGGAATTACTGTAGCCTCAGGAAAAGACTCAAGAAAAAAACTACAGAGCAAATGCTTCCGGATCTAGTGGATGTGACACAGAGGACCTACAGGGAGCCCACCGCGTGGAAACCCAACCGCGGGAGACGAGCCTCAGAATCTCGCCAACGCAGGAACGAACAGAAGGTAAGACAAAGACATCCATGTGGTTTTTTTTTCATAATAGGTTTTCTTTGAATACCCTTTGTTGTGAGATATCATTCTTGGCACCAATATAAGCTTGCCTTTTAGTAAAATTCCATTGTACAGGAACTGTTAGTGAAATGGATCCTTTTTGTATTCCCTTCAATTTCTTAAATTATAGCCAGCTTACATTCTACATTTTAGAGCAATCTTATCTATTGGCAAATCCTTCTGATTCTGAGAAGAACTAGTATAAATTTGCATATCACTTTGGAAGAGTCTACATCATTACTGTATTAAGCATTCCAATCCACCAGAACAGTAGATTTTCCCATTCATTTAGATTTTTTTTTGACAGATAGAGTTAGACAGTGAGAGAGAGAGACAGAAAGGTCTTCCTTCCGCTGTTTCACTCCCCAAATGGCTGCCACGGCCGGTGCTGCATCAATCCAAAGCCAGGAGCCAGGTGCTTCTTCCTGGTCTCCCACGTGGGTGCAGGAGCCCAAGCACTTGGGCCATCCTCCACTCCCTTCCTGGGCCACAGCAGAGAGTTGGACTGGAAGAGGTGCAGTCAGGACTAGAACCCGGCGCCCATATGGGATGCCAGCACTGCAGGCGAAGAACTAACCAAGTGAGCCACAGTGCTGGCACCCCCATTCATTTAGATTTTCTTTGATTTCCTTTATCAGCATAGCATAGTATTTAAATTATAGATCTTGTAAATGTCGTATCAGATTTGCACCATCTAAGTATTTGTTCTTTGCTTACTGAGCTGTTGAAAAGATATTATTATGAATTTCAGCATGTATATGTTCATTGCCAGTATAGAGAAACATATTTTATTGTTTATTTACCTTGTATCCTGTGATGTTGTAGAAATTACTTTTAGTTCTAAGATTTTCTTGCTGGTTCCTTGGAATTCTCCATGTAACCATGTTATCCATAATAGGGTTAGTTTTATTTCTTTGTTTCTGATCTGTATTCTTTTGGTTTCATTTCCTTGCCTTAGTTCACTGACTAAATCTTCCAGCAACTATATTGGAGAGAAAAGGTAAATGGACTCCCTTATTTTATTCACTATCTAACAGGAAGGCATTAAGTCTTTCACCATTAAGTATAATGTTGGCAATAGTTTTAAAATAATCTTGCTTTTCATTGTCAAATAAAAATTTGTGTATATTTATTGTATACATGATGTTTCAGTATATGTGTACATTGTAGAATGCTTAATTCAAACTAATTAACATACCCATCATATCACATACTTTTTGTGGTGAAAACATGTAAAACTTACTCTCTTAGCAATTTTCAAGTATACAGTATTACTGCTATAATCACTCTACTGTGCAATAAATTTCCAAAACTCATTTCTCCATCTAATTGAAACTTCTTACTCTTTGACCATCTACCCATTGCCCTCTCATCCAGCTTCCCCCCATGGTTCATAATTATTATTCTACAAGTTCAACTTTGTTAGATTCCACATACAAGTGAGATTATGATGCATTTGTCTCCTTTGTGCCTGACTTGTTTAATCTAGCAAAATGTCCTCCTGGTTCATCCACAATCTCACCAATGATAGGATTTCCTTCTTTATTTAAGGCTGCATGGTATTTCACAGTGTATATGTACCATGCTTCTTTAGCCATCCATCTGTTCATGGACACTTGGATTCCATGGCTTGGCTATTGTGAATAATGCTACAATAAACATGGAAATGCAGGTATCTCTTTGATATATCTTTTTCCTTTCCTTTGGCTATATACCCAGAAGTGAAATTTCTGTATCAGATGGTAATTCTCTTCTTAGTTTTTTGAGGTCCCTCCATTCTTTTATCCATAATGACTATATTAGTTTACATTCCCACCAACAGTGTACAAGAGTTCCATTCTCCAGGCAAGCACTGTGGTGCAGCAGTTTGGGTAGCTGCTTGGGATGCCTGCATCCCACATTGTAGTACTGGATGGACGCCCACTATTCTTTTGCTGATCTAGTTTCCTGCTAATACAACTGGAAAGCAACTTATAAGGGCTCAAGTACTTGGAATTCTGACATATACCTGGTAGACCTGAATGCAGCTCATGGATCTTGGTTTCGGCTTGGCCTAGCCCTGGCTGTTGCAGCCATGTGGAGAGTGAACCAGTGGATGGAAGATATGTCTCTGTCACTCTGCCTTTCAATGAATAAATAAATAAATCTTTTTAAAAAGAGTTTCCATTCTCCATTTCCTTGCCAATACTCTTTGTCCTTTTGATGATAGCCATCTTTTCATGCCTGAGGCTATATCTCATTGTGGTTTTATTTTCTAATCTGATGATTAGTAATGTTGAGTATCTTCTAAATGTATCTATTGGTCATTTAATGTCTTCATTTGAGAAGTCTATTCACGACTTTTATCCATTTTTTAAAAATGTGATTGTCTTCTTGCTATTAATTTATTTGAGTTACTTATATACCTTGGATATTAACCCTCACCAGATGTATGGTTTGCAAATATCTTCTCATAATTCCTAAGTTGTCTATTCGCTCTGTTGCTTGTTTTCTTTTCTATGCAGAAACATGTAAGTGTGATGTAGTTCCACTTTTGTGTTTTCTTATTGTTTCCTGTGATTTCAGATTTGTACCCTTCAAAACATGTTTTCCCTTATAGTTTCTTTTAGTTGTCTCAAAGTTTGAGTCTTACATTTAAGGATTTATTTCATTTTATTTGATGTTTAATGAGGTCAGATAAGGATCTGGCTTTATTCTTATTTAGTTTTTAAAGACTTGTTTTATTTACTTCAAAGGCAGAGTCATAGAGAGAGAGAGGGAAAGAGAAGGGCAAACAGAAAAAGAGAGAGGTCTTTCATCCACTGGTTCACTCCCCAAATGGCCGTAATAGCCAGAGCTGGGCCAGGCTGAAGCCAGAAACCTGCAACTCCACTCTGTTATCCCACAT
Source organism: Lepus europaeus (assembly GCF_033115175.1). Classification (NCBI taxonomy): domain Eukaryota; kingdom Metazoa; phylum Chordata; class Mammalia; order Lagomorpha; family Leporidae; genus Lepus; species Lepus europaeus. Next base: position 58,475,415 of record NC_084833.1, on the reverse strand, counting down.
GGGTAACAAGAACTAGAATACTTGAGCCATCATCTGCCATGTCCCATGTGCATTAGTGAGGAGTTAAATCAGAAGCAGAGCAACAGGCCGGCGTCACAGCTCAATAGGCTAATCCTCTGCGTGTGGCGCCGGCATACCGGGTTCTAGTCCCAGTCCGGGCGCCAGATTCTGTCCCAGTCGCTCCTCTTCTTGTCCAGCTCTCTTCTATGGCCCAGGAGTGCAGTGTAGGATGGCCCAAGTGCTTGGGCGCTGTACCCACATGGGAGACCAGGAGGAAGCACCTGGCTCCTGGCTTCGGATTGGTGCAGTGTGCCAGCCACAGCGCGCTGGCCACAGCGGCCACTGGAGGGTGAACCAACGGAAGGAAGACCTTTCTCTCTGTCTCTCTCTTTCACTGTCCACTCTGCCTGTCAAAAAAAAATTTTAAAAAAGTACCATTCTACTCCCAACTTGTATGATATCTTTTTTTTTATATTTCACATGCATGAAATCATGTGGTACTTATCTTTCTTTGCTGAGCTTATTTTATGTTATGTAATAATCTTCATGTTGTTGCATATGACAGCATTTCATTCTATTCTATATGTTTTACATTTTTATTATGTATTCATGAATGTATAGACACATGAATTTTTAGACATTCCAATGTCTTGGCTATTATGAATAGTGCTGCAATAAAAATGAGGTTCAGATGTCTCATAAACAGACTGATTTCATGTCCCTTGGATATATACCCAGAAATTGGGATTGCTGTGTCATATGGCAGTTCTATTTTTAATTTTTTGTGGAACTTTCATGCTGCCCTCCACAATGACTGTACTAATTTACACTTCCACTATGTACAGTGATTCTCTTTTATCCAAATCTTCAGCAGCATTGAGTTTATTTTTATCATTCTTACGATAGCATTTCTAACTTCAGTGAGGTGATAAATAATGATGGTTCTAATTTTCACTTCCTTGATGATGAGTGAAGTTGCACTTTTTTTCATGTACCTGGTGCCCATTTGTATGACTCTCTTTGAAAAATGTCTATTCACATCTACTGCCTAATTTTTAGCTGGATTGTTTGTTTCTGTGCTTTGGGGTTGTGTCCCTTATATATTCTGATTATTAACCTGTTGTCAGATGTTTAGCTTGCAAATATTTTCTCCCATTCAGTAGGTTGTCTTTTCACTCTTTTGATTGTTTCTCATGCATTGCAGAAGGTCTTTAGTTTGATGAAATCCAATATGTATATTTTTGTTTTTGAGTTTTCATTATTTATTTGAAAGACAGAGAAAGACAAAGATAGACATAGAGAGATCTTCCATCTGCTGGTTCACTCCACAAATGTCCACAACAGCCAGGACTGGACCAGCTCAAAGACAGAAAGTGGGAATTCAGTCTGGGACCCAGCAACTTGAGCCATAACCTGCTGGCTCCCAGGGTGTGCATTAGCAAGAAGCTGAAATCAGGAACGGAGCTGAAATGTGAACCCAGGCACTTTGCTGTAGGATGAAGCCACCACAAGCAGCTGCATAACGTCTATGTCAAATGCTGACTCTATTTTTGCTTTTGTTTACTGTATTTATGCATAAAATATTTGTTCATTTAAATGTCCTAAAGCATCCGTTTTGTTTTTTCCCAATAATTTCATAGTTTAAGCATTGCATTTAAATCCTTAATCAAGTTTGACTTGATTATTGTATATAGTGAAAGATAGGGTCTAGTTTTATTCCTCTGTATGTAGCCATTCAATTTTTCCAAAAACCATTTCTTCAATTTGTGTTTTTGAAACTTCATGAAAGGTAAACTGACTGTAGATATGTAGGTTTACTTTTAGACTCTCTATACAGTGAGTTTTCTACCTTCTGATATTATCTTTTTACCCATTAGCATCTTGTTCTTTCAGTTTGTATCTAAAGAATGGATTTCTCGGGGCCCATGCTGTGGCACGGTGGGTTAAACCTCAGCCTGCTGCGCCGGCATCCCATATGGGCACCAGTTTGAGTCCCGGCTGCTCCTCTTCTGATCCAGCTCTCCACCATGGCCTGGGAAAGCAGTGGAAAATGGTCCAACTCCTTGGGCCCCTGCACCTGCATGAGAGACCTGGAAGAAGCTCCTGGCTCCTGGCTTCAGATCAGCTCAGCTCTGGCCGTTGTGGTCATTTGGGGAGTATAACAGTGGAATGGAAGACCTCTCTCTCTCTCTCTCTCTCTCTGGCTCTACTTCTCTCTGTAACTCCTCTGTCTTTCAAATAAATAAAATAATTCTTTAAAAAAAAGAATGAATTTCTTGTGTACAATATTCCTGATGGATAGTTTTTCCATCCAATACTGTGAAAGTCTCATCCCACTCTTTCCCGTTCTGTAATGTTTCAGCCAAGAAGTCTTCAGTAAAGCAAGTAGCAGCACCTTATGTAGAGTTTGCTTATTTTCTTCTAAAACTCTTATAATCCCCTTTATCTTTAGTTTGGAGAGCTATAGTATCTCTTGGGGTAGACTTGATTGGGTTAAATCTCACTGGCAACCTCAACCTCTGATCTTTCTCTTTCTCTAGGCTCAGGAAATGTTCATTTATTATCCCTTTGCATTTGCTTTCTAAATTTTGGCCTTCTCAATTTTGTCTTAAACACCAGTAACTAACAGATATACACTCTTTTAATACTGTTCCCAAATACCATAATCTTTCTTCACTAGTGCCCATTTTTTATTCTCTTCTTTGTATCTGTGAAATAGCATGTGTTAAAGAACATTATTTCTTTCTTCTATTTTATCTGTTCTGCTATTGATGGCTGATGTCAAATTGTTTATTCCCCTTAGTGTAATTTTCAACTCAACATTTTCTGTTCTACATCGTCTCTGTTAAATGTCTGCTAGATTATTGAACGATTCGCTCTGTTTTCCTGAAGCATTGAATTTCCTTGAAACAGCTACTTTGAATTCAGCATCTGAAAATTTGAATATATCAGTGGCTATCTGACATTTTTGTTGCTCATTAGAAGAGTTCATGATTCCCAGAAATTTCTTGATGCCTCGTGCCATACAATGTCCTACCATGGCATCTGCACTAAGAATCAGGATTTTTTCCAGTCTCTGCTTGCTGGTTTAATTTTACCAGTCTTTTAGAAAGTCTAAGCCATCTGCTTATTTTCACTGAACCTGTGGACACTTACACTATGTTAGCATTAAACGAGTCCTAAGAGGAGGTTTGCCTCAATCTTACTGTTGGTGTGTTATTGCTAGATCAGCACTAGAGGGCACCTCTATTCCAGGTTTTCCCAACTCTACAGTTATTGTGTTGTTAAGAAAAAAAATGCAGAATTGTCTAAAAAGGGTAATCCACCATAGAAGCCAAGATAAACCCAGATACCTCATCCATAGTCATCAGCCTATGATGAGGCAGCATGGGGTTCTTCCTTGCTCTGGGTCTCCCTGTAAGCCAGGTCCATGCAAGCTGGTTGTAATACAAGTCAAAAAGTCCATTCCAAGACCAACATTGTGGGACATAGGGTTAAGCTGCTGCCTGCAATACCAGCATCCCTTATGGGCATTCCATCTGCTCTGTGTCTGAACCAGCCCCTTCCTAATGTGCCTGGGAAAGCAGCAGCCAATGGTCCTTGTGCTTGGGCCCCTGCCTCTATATGGTTAGAATTCCAGGCTCCTGGCTTCAGCCTGGCCCAGCCCTGGCCTTTGCAGCCATTTGGGGAATGAAGAACTCTTTCTCTCCCTCTCTTCCTTTGTCTCTGTAACTCTGCCTTTCTAATAAAAAATATTTAAGGAAATCTGAATTGTAATGTTAAATTTTAAAACATAATATTCATATGAAAGAAAATTAGTGGTGCTTCAGAATGGACACTACATGTATATGCAAAAAATGCTGCTGTACTGAAATTGGATGTATAATATACATGATTCTAGTTATTTGAATCAAGCTAGCTAAAGTCTGATTTTCTTCATTTGCAGAAATCATAATAAAAGTTAACAAATATTTATTCAGAAGACAAGCACAAGAACTACAGCATCATGTCATATCAGAGGTGAAATACAAAGTGAAATAATGCAACTTTAAAGAACTAAAAAGACCATTCACTTTAGATATAAACATGTGCCTATCACTGTTATAGTTGGAAAGCTTAAATTACAAGCATGTTTATACATGAATTTTTTCTGATTCTTTTCCAAGAAGATGCCTCAAATGGAGAAGTATTACATACATGCTTAGTGCTATCTACTCCTCTTTGTTCTCCTCTCCTCTCCCCTCCTCTCCCCTCCCCTCCCCTCTTCTCCTCTCCCTTCATCTGTTCTCCCCTCTCCTCTTTTTTTCCCTCTTCCTCCTCTCAAACAAATAGATTTTTTTAGGATGTTTTAAGATTTTCTGTACATTGCAATGATAGGCTCTAAAATGTCATTCTATTTCTCTAAAGTTTTGTATTATGCAAAAAAAGCATAGACTTTCCCCAAAATTTGAGAAATCTGTGCTGTTATCCTCTCATTAATGATTGCCAGATATTCAGTTTAAATCTCTAGTCACTATGAGTACTGTAAGTGTGATTGCATATGCAAAGCTTTACTGCAGAGCCTCTGATTGTTTTGTTCCTTTCCAAAATTGTCAACCATAAGGATAAATCTCTGAATGGATCAAAGTGGAACAGTTAAATATAGTGGATTTTGCTTTCAAAATCCAAACAGGCTTGTCAAGGACTGTGATATATTTTTTTTTAACTTTTATTTAATGAATATAAATTTCCAGTGTACAGCTTATGGATTACAATGGCTTCCCCCCCCCATAACTTCCCTCCCACCCGCAACCCTCCCCCCTCCCGCTCCCTCTCCCCTTCCATTCGCATCAAGATTCATTTTCAATTCTCTTTATATACAGAAGATCAATTTAGTATAAAGATTTCAACAGTTTGCACCCACATAGAAACACAAAGTGAAACATACTGTTTGAGTACTAGTTATAGCATTAAATCACAATGTACAGCACATTAAGGACAGAGATCCCACATGAGGAGCAAGTGCACAGTGGCTCCTGTTGTTGACCCAACAAATTGACACTCTAGTTTATGGCGCCAGTAACCATCCTAGGCTGTCGTCATGAGTTGCCAAGGCTATGGAAGCCTTCCAAGTTTGCCGACTCTGATCATATTTAGACAAGGTCATAAAAGACAGAGTGAGGATAGTAACCAATGATCCTAAGAGTGGCATTTACCAGGTTTGAACAATTATACAGCATTAAGTGGGGAAGAGGACCATCAGTACACACAGGTTGGGAGTAGAGCCATTGGTGGTAGAGTAGAGGTTATGATTACAAAGGAATGAGGCCCAAGTGCACTAGACAGGGCCTAGAACAAAGGACAGAGTCATTATTAGAGGAGCTAAGAAAGGTGCTGTCTAAGCTACAATTAAGTTTTCTGATTGAGAGGCAAATAGAACCTGATAGAAGGGGCTTGATAATAATCTGGTGGGCTTTAGGCCTTGTAAATTCAGAGGCCCAGACCTATCTATCTCTTCACATGGGGTATATCCTAAGGGAGGTGTGAACCTCCTAGGGGAAGGCACTCTGTTGACTTTCATTACTTGGCTGGCCTGGGAGGAGAGCTGGCCAGGTAAAGGCAGGGGGCATCTCTAACAAGAAATTTACAGTTCTGCCTGCAATGTTGCTGACCCTACTTGACCATCCCCTCAGCTGCAGTGGTCACTTTGGAAGTTGGGCTGAGTGAAGGGCTTTTCAGCTTAGAGCCAATAAGATCTGTGGCTCTGACCTGGGCATCCTTCGACTCCAGGGCAGGTCCATTTCCAGTGATCCAACTCTTGGCAGAGCTGCCAGGGCTCTTCACAAGTTGACTTCTGCTGAAGCCCAGGCTTACCACGTTGAAAGCCACTGCAGTGGACTGGCCTGTTGGGTCTCCTTGAGGGCAGATCACTGTACAGATCAGCCATTAATAGGCCTGCCACCCATTGCTTCTGATGCCGAGCTTTCTTTTCCTCCTGGTTTGTGTTAAAGCAGACCAGAGGATGCAAGTCAAGGGAGTGCCCGTGTCCCATCTCTAATCTTCGGTGGCCTGAACTACAAGTCTATAGTCACAGGCATGTTCTGTAGTAGTTTTTCTAAGGTAGACAATGCCCATGAGGAAAATTATATTCTCACTTTAAAACTTTCTTTCCCTTTTGTCTGAAAGGGAGGTTTTTTCTACTTACTGTATACTTCGCTGATGGCGAAGTGAATCTAGCTATGAGATTATTATTTGAGTTCTTATTTTGGCTATGCTATTGCAGAAAAATGTTAGCCATCTCTTTTATAAGGTCTAAAGATTAAATTGTGCATCCTACAGATTCCTTCATAATAGAATTAGTTTCCTACCTTGAAGAGAATAGAGAAATGAAAGAACAAGTTGGGCTTAGAATAGAGAAATGAGGGAGCAAGTCCTAGATCGCTTGCTGACAATAGCAATATCACATGAATACTTAGCAAACTGTTTCAACCATTAGATAACAACTTAAGAAAACATTTACCAGAAGGTCCAATGCCTTCTATAAATTTTAAGAATCATGTATTTGAAAACACCTCTTAAATATCTAACATGGTGTAGTTTGTTTAGCCAGTAAACTTAAGCACAACCATCTAAAATGTTTTTAGTTTCTTTCTACCAATAAGTCTAAAACATATGATACACAGATTCAGGTCCCACAAATTAAAATGTATCTTTGATTGATTTTAGCAGCTTAAATTTATGGACAATCTTATCTATAAGCCATTTAAAATAAAACTCTTAATAAAATTTCCCCATGTGGACATACAATATGTACACACATATAATATAGCATAATAGACCAATATAGCAATTTTAATAATAGCTTTTAAAATCTTTAACTCTTTTTGTAGATTGCCAATTGATTTGAATTGCTTTTTCTTCTTAGTAACCTCAGTTAACCATACTTTCTCTCAGTTGGTACTGTTAATACATTATTGGCTTCATCTGTTTACAGAGCCATCCCAAAGTACTGAATACAATGGAAGTGGCTGGAAAAAGTCCATAGGAACCTATAGGAGGACAGCTAAACACAGAACCAACAACGCTTTAGTTTTATGAGCAGCAGATCATATATAACTGTGGATGACAAAAGACTTTAAGTCGCCATGTTTAAAATTATAAACTCATCAACCAACAAGAGGCACTTGCTTACTTCACAGTATTTTTGAAAGCACCTGTAGGATTTTACAAGTATTTAACCCTTTAAGCCTCTGGGGCTTTCTCATTAAGATAACTATCATGTCTAGTAACACAAGATCATTAGACTTTTTAATTCTCAAACATTTGTATTAATAGCATTTTACATTATAGAAACTTAAAGTCTGGTACCACATCACATCTTGACAGTACTTCTAATATACTCCAAATAGACTGATTAGTTGGTGTCTCTATAAGATGAGAGACATAGGTCCTTCGATTTTTTCAGTTGGGCCCAAACTGGAAAAACCAAAGTCCAGGATTTACTGGAAATTTTAGAGACCAGATTGTTTGAAACTTTGATTTTTTGAATGCCTGTCAAGAATGCCAAGAAGGCTCAAAATCCAAAATATCTGGTTGAAATAAGATTCCTTAAAATCATGACATAACATAGACCAAATTTGATCATTGTTACAAGGTGATTATTCAAATTTTTGAAAAAAGCACATATTTAAATAACCCATAGCTCTTAATAAAAATTCAGCTGTTTTTGAACAATTAGAATTTAACAGACATCAAGAGAACATAATAGATTACTTTAACACATTGCTTTAACAGAGCATCAGAGTTTAATTCTATGTCAAAGAGAAATTGAGCTTCCTGTGATCTTTTGCTGTGAGGTTTCCTTCCTTTACCTTCTTTCATATTGGTGACCATGTTTCTGTGTTTCTGTGTGTAACACATCTTTAAGCATCTTTTGCAGGGCAGGATGAGTGGCAACAAATTCTTTCAGTTTCTGTTTGCTATGAAAAGTCTTAATTTCACCTTCATTCACAAATGAGAGCTTTGCAGGATATAGTATTCTGGGCTGGCAGTTTTTCTCTCTTAGTACCTGGGCTATGTCTCGCCATTCCCTTCTAGCTTGTAGGGTTTCTGATGAGAAGTCTGCTGTGAGTCTAATTGGAGATCCTCTAAGAGTGATCCGACGTTTCTCTCTTGCACCTTTTAGGATCTTTTCTTTATGTTTCACTGTGGTGAGTTTGATTACAACATGTCGTGGTGAGGATCTCTTTTGGTCATGTTTATTAGGGGTTCTATAAGCTTCCTGTACTAAGATGCCTCTGTCCTTCTCCAAACCTGGGAAATTTTCTGCTAGTATCTCACTGAAAATGCCTTCTAATCCTTTCTCCCTCTCCATGCCTTCAGGAACTCCTAGAACCCGAATGTTGGGTTTTTTAATAGTATCCTGTAAATTCCTGACAATATTTTTTAGATTTCTAATTTCTTCTTCTTTTCTTTGGTTTGCCTGTTTCCTTTCCTGTTCTCTGTCTTCTAAGTCTGATATTCTCTCTTCTGCTTCGCCCATTCTATTTTTAAGGCTCTCTAATGTGTTTGTCATTTGATCTATTGAACTCTTCATTTCATTATGATTTCTAGTCACTATCAGAGTTTCTTGTTCCACTAGTTGTTTCATTTCATTTTGATTCCTCCTTAATATTTCACTTTCACGAGAGAGATTTTCTATCTTGTCCATGAAGGATTTCTGTAGTTCAAGAATTTGTTTTTGAGAACTTCTTAATGTTTTTATCAATTTTTTGAGATCCGCTTCTTGCATTTCTTTGATCTCATCATCTTCATAATCTTGAATTGGGGTGTCTTTTTCATTTGGGGGCGTCATAGTTTCTTCCTTGTTCTTGTTAGCTTGGTTTTTGCGTTTGTTGTTTGGCATGTTGGAGATATTTGGTTTCTTCACTGTGGTGTTTTTTCTTGTTACACTATGGCTCTATATTAAGTGGACTGTCTGCTTTCAGTGGAGCCTTAGAGGCTTGAGATGAGTGTGGACTGAGAGCTGTGTTTGGTTCCTCAGGGTTGAGGGTGTGTCAAGGATGACACTCCCAGGTTAGGTGTGGTAAATCTCTCTTTCTCCTGTTATTTCACCCCTCCCCCCAGAGTCAGGTTTTTCTGCTAGGCTCAGGGCTGGTGCAGACCTGAGGTTGCCCTGCTTATGACGTATGTCCAAAATGGCGCCTGCTCTGTCTTGCTCGCCTGTGAGAGGTGAGCGGAGAGAGAGAAACTTGTGTCCGTATCAGTCACTTTTTTTATTTTTTTTTCTCTCTCTTCTAGTTAGCCTGGTGAACTTTTCCCCACGGAGTTTCAAGCCTCGTTCCCTCTAGCCTCCTCTTTCCGCTTGCTCGCTGGTATCTCGGGCTATGGAGGTTCGGCTCACCTCGCGTTCCAGCGCTGGTGCGTTGAGTCTGCCGCTGGTGTCCCGAACTTGGGCTCCCACGCTCTCCACGCAGGTCCACTGTGAATCACTAGTTCCGGAAGAGTTTCCTCTGCTGTTTCATCCCCTACTCTTCCTTGACCCTGCAGTATCTCCACTTATATTAAACTTTCTCTCCCCCCGGACTAAGTGTGCTTCCTGCCTATTCCGCCATCTTGCCGCCTCCCTGTGATATTTTTATGATCAAGGTGATACGATCATCAGAAATTTACCTTTCATTTTGAAGGGGAAATAACAACATGCTCCACACTATTAACTTCAGAAACTGCACTGAGATTATAGGTGGTTGAATTTTGACAAGTTTGCCTCCCACCATCCTATGTTTGCTTATATCTTGCTTTATGCTTTCTGTTTATAATCATGATTTCATCAATGTACTAGATCAGAGTTATGTGTTGAAAGTCAAGGTGGTTGAAATATCAAAAGACTATATGAGAAATAGCAAAAGAATTCAGCTAGCCTTGAAACAAAAAAATGTGAAGGTATATAATATTAGCCCTGCCAGGTAAAAGAGAACTGCTTTTGGAGAATCTTGAAAGTGAAATGGAAAATAAGGCATTAAGTCAATAACCATATACCAAATGTTAGGTATTGTGTTGATCTGTTCTAATAGATACTTTTTCAACTTTCATGAGCTGTGATATGAATTAACACCTAATTTTCCAAGTCCAATCTGACTTGTGCAAGCCAAACTGGTGAGTTAAATAAATGTGATAAATATAAACATTCACACTTCTTTCAAGTCTTTTGTAATGTCATTAATCTCCACAATTCTGCTATGTATGAGATACATTGTCTGGTACAGTCTTAGAAGGGAATGAAACTCCATGGTATAGGCTGGCGCCGTGGCTCAATAGGCTAATCCTCCGCCTTGCAGTGCCAGCACAACAGGTTCTAGTCCCGGTTGGGGCACCGGATTCTGTCCCAGTTGCCCCTCTTCCAGGCCAGCTCTCTGCTGTGGCCCGGGCGTGCAGTGGAGGATGGCCCAAGTCCTTGGGCCCTGCACCCGCATGGGAGACCAGGAGAAGCACCTGGCTCCTGCCTTCGGATCAGCGCGGTGTGCCAGCTACAGCGCGCTGGCCGCGGCGGCCATTGGAGAGTGAACCAACGGCAAAGGAAGACCTTTCTCTCAAGAGTCTCTCTCTCTCACTGTCCACTCTGCCTGTCAAAAAAAGAAAAAAGAAAAAGAAACTCCATGGCATTCACTCTTACATAAATGATCCTTACTCCATGTATCAGCAAATAGATTTGATTTGGATTTGGAAATAAGTAAGATGATACAATCCTCTATGGCAAATCAAGTTAGGTTTTTTACTATCAGACATAGATTTTCCATTATATAAACCAAGAAATACCTTAACAGGCTTCTCTTCTGTAGCAAAACTCAAGTCACATAAATAAGTAAGGAGTGGATTAAAATTATGACTTTGAAAAACTTATAAAAAGAGGGGAGACAGAGGAAGGAGCACCAGGGTGGAGAGCAGGGGAGTGAGGGAAGTGTGGTTGTCTCCTTGGAACTGTATCTATGAAATGCATGAAATCTATTCTCTTAATATGAATAGGACAACAAACAACAGATACCACAGAAATAAAATGAATCATCAGGAATTACTACAAAGAGCCATATGCCAACAAATCAGATAATCTAAAAGAAATGGATAGATTCCTGGACACATACAATCTACCAAAATTGATGCATGAAGAAATAGAAAATCTAAATAGACCAATAACCAAGACAAAGATTGAATTAGTAATAAAGACCCTCCCGACAAAGAAAAGCCCAGGACCAGATGGCTTCACTGCTGAATTCTACCAGAATTATAAAAAACTAATAACAATTCTTCTCAATTTATTCAAAATAATAATAAAGGGAGGGAATCCTCCCAAACTCCTGTGATGCCAGCATTACCTTAATTCCAAAATCAGTAAAAGATACAACAAAGAAAGAGAACTATAGACCAATATCACTGATCAACATAAATACAAAAATCCTCAAAAAATAGCTAATCAAATCCAACAACACATCAGAAAGTTTATTAACTTGCACCAAGTGAGATTTATCCCTGGTATGCAGAAATGGTTCAACATACATAAATCAATAAATATGATACATCACATTAACAAACTGAAGAATAAAAACCTTATAATGATCTCAATAGATGCATTTGATAAAATATAATATCCTTTCATGATAAAAAAAATAAAGCAAATTGGGTATAGAAGAAACATTACTCAACACAATCAAGGCAATATATACAAGACGCCCACAGCCAGCATCATATTGAATAGGGAAAACTTGTAAGCATTTCCACTGGGATCTGGAACCAGACAAGGATGCCCACTTTCATCATCGCTATTCGATATAGTTCTGGAAGATTTAGCCAGAGCCATTGTAAGAAAATATGAAGGGATACAAATGGGAAACAAAGAATTCAAATTATTCCTATTTGCATTTGAATTGGCTATATATATATAGGGAAACCAAAAGACTTTTGCTAAGAGACTATAAGAGAGTTTGGTAAAGTGGCAGGATATAATCAACACACAAAATAAAAAAACTTTTGTTAACTCAGACAATGTCATGGCTGAGAAAGAATTTGTAAGATCACTCTCATTTACAACAGCTATGAAAAATTTAAATACCTTGGAATAAATTTAATCAAGGAAGTCAAAGATCTCTATAATGAAAATTACAAATCATTAAAGAAAGAAATAGAAGACACAAAAAAAATGGAAAAATCTTCCATGTTCTTGGATTGGAAGAATTAGTATCATCAAAATTAATATCACCAAGGCAACTTACAGATTCAATGTGATCCCAATCAAAATACAAATGACATTCTTCTCAGCTCTAGAAAAAAACAATGCTTTTCAGTTAAATTTAAACACCTAAGAATAGTTGTGTGTTAATTACAGAGTTCAACCAATAGTACTAGAACAAAAAAAAAATACTAAAAGGGATAAAGTATTGTACATCAACAGTCAGGAGAAGGGCTGATCAAGTTACTGTTTCTCATAGTGTCCATTTCACTTCAACAGGTTTCCCCTTTGGTGCTGTTAGTTGTCGCCAATCAGGGAGAACATATGATATTTGTCCCTTTGGGACTGGCTTAATTCACTCAGCATGATGTTTTCCGGATTCCTCCATTTTGTTGCAAACGACCGGATTTCATTGTTTTTGACTGCTGTATAGTATTCTATAGAGTACATGTCCCATAATTTCTTTATCCAGTCTACTGTTGATGGGCATTTGGGTTGGTTCCAGGTCTTAGCTATTGTGAATTGAGTGGCAATAAACATTAAGGTGCAGACAGCTTTTTTTTTTTTTTTTTGCCAATTTAATTTCCTTTGGGTAAATTCCAAGGAGTAGTATGGCTGGGTTGTATGGTAGGGTTATATTCAAGTTTCTGAGGAATCTCCAGACTGACTTCCATAGTGGCTTTACCAGTTTGCATTCCCACCAACAGTGGCTTAATCAGTTTGCATCCCCACCATCTCTCCAGCATCTATTGTTGGTAGATTTCTGAATGTGAGCCATTCTAACCGGGGTGAGGTGAAACCTCATTGTGGTTTTGATTTGCATTTCCGTGATTATTCTTAGGTGTTTAAATTTAACTGAAAAGTGATTCCTGTTAAATATAAGAGTCGGAATAAGAGAGGGAGGAGATGTACAGTTTGGGACATGCTCAACTGGACTTGCCCCAAATGGTGGAGTTAGAAATGTGCCAGGGGATTCCAGTACAATCCCATCAAGGTGGCATGTACCAATGCCATCTCACTAGTCAAAGTGATCAATTTCTGTTCACAATTGATCATAATGATAGAACTAAGAGTCAAAGGGATCACACAAACAAGACTAGTGTCTGCTAATACTAACTGATAGAATCAAAAAGGGAGAGAACGTTCCAACATGGGAAGCAGGATACACAGCAGATTCATAGAATGGCGGATGTCCTAAGCAGCACTCTGGCATCAGAATCAGCCCTTAAGGCATTTGGATCCGGCTGAAAAGCCAATGAGAGTATTGTAGGCATGGAAACCAAGACACTCTGTCAAAAAACAAAAAAAAAATGACCTAAATGAAAGATCTCTGCGAGTGAGATCCCAGTGGAAAGAACAGGTCATCAAAGAAGGAGGTACCTTTCTCTGAATGGAGGAGAGAACTTCCACTTTGACTATGACCCTGTCTAAATATGATCAGAGTCGGTGAACTCAAAAGGCTTCCATAGCCTTGGCAACTCATGACAAGAGCCTAGGGTAATTACTGATGCCATAAATAAGAGTGTCAATTTGTTAAGTCAACAACAGGAGTCACTGTGCACTTACTCCTCATGTAGGATCTCTGTCCTTAATGTGCTGTACATTGTGATTTAATGCTATTACTAGTACTCAAACAGTATTTTTCACATTGTGTTTCTATGTGGGTGCAACAGTTGAAATCTTTTCTCAATATATACTAAACTGATCTTCTGTATATAAAGAGAATTGAAAATGAATCTTGATGTGAATGGAAGGGGAGAGGGAACGGTAAAGGGGAGGGTTTCGGGTGGGAGGGAAGTTATGTCGGGGGGGAAGCCATTGTAATCCATAAACTGCTTTGGAAATTTGTATTCATTAAATAAAAGTTAAAAAAACTAAAAAAATGCTAATATTCATACTGAGACACAAGAGATCCTGAATAGCTAACATGATCTTAAATAACAAAAACAAAGCTGGAGGCATCACAATACCAGATTTCAAGAAATACTACAAGACAGTTGTAATCTAAACAGCGTAGTACTAACACAAAAATAAACACATAGACCAATGGAACAGAATAAAATCTCCAAAAATCAATTCCACATCTACAACCAACTAATCTTTGACAAAGGAGCTAAAATCACTTCCTGGAAAATGGACAGTCTCTTCAATAAATGGTGTTGGGTAAATTGGATCTCTGCAGAAGTATGAAAAAAGACCCTACCTTATACCTTATACAAAAATCAATTCAAAATGTACCTGGATCTTTATATTAATGAAAAAAATTAAAAGGAATTAAAGGTGACCATTTAACTACATAGGTAAATATAAAAGATTGTTTTAATGTATTTTAATTTGTATTTGTCTTTTGAAAAGTCAACTACATATAGCAATAATTACATGTTGATATGCATATGTTGTATAAAATGTTGCTTGTATGATAATAGCAAAAGGAGTAGAGAGAGAGTGGATCAATATAGAACAAAGTTTTTTAAGTTTTCTAATTTTTTTCACTAATCCAAATTAGATTGTAAGAAATTGTTATTTGTAACCCCAAGGATAACCACTGAACATGAATTAAAATTAGAATTTAAAAAAAGCAACAAGGGAATTCAAATGTTACACTATAAAATATCTAACAGAATAAGTTAGTAATGGAGAAATAAAGGAACAAAGAAACATAAAACATATAGAAATAAAACCTATCAAAATAATAGACATATATTTGCATTAATTGCAAATGTTTTAAGTATTACAATAAAAAGATTGGCAAAGTGAATTAAATAAATGTGGAACTACCATACATTATCTATAAGAGAAGCATTTTAGATTCAAAGAAAGAAATAAGTTGAAAATAAAAAATTAGGGGTCAGTGTTGTGATGTAGTGTGCAAAGCCCATACCTACAATGCCAACATCCAAAATGGGCACTGGTTTGAGTACCAGCTGCTCCACTTCTGAACCAGCTCCCTGCTGTTGCACCCACCAGGGAAGATAGCAGAAGATGTCCCAAGTACTTGGGCCCTTGTACCCATGTAGGAGACCGTGAATAAAGCTCCTGGCTCCTGGCTTCATCTTGGCACAATCCTGGTTGTTGCAGCCATTTGGGGAGGGAATCAGTGTATGGAACATTGTGCTTTCTCTTTCTCTCTATATATATATGTGTGTGTGTCTCTCCTTTCTCTATAACTCCACCTTTCAAAGAAATCACTAAAAAAAAAAGAGATTAGTTAAAAAAAAAATTATACATATACTGGAGCCGGTGCTATGGTAGAGAGCAAAGCCACCGCCTGCAGTGCCAGCATCCCATATCGGTGCCAGTTCATGTCCCTGATGCTCCACTTCTGATCCAGGTCTCTGCTATGGCCTGGGAAAGCAGTGGAAGATGGCCCTAGTCCTTGGGCCCCTGTACCCATGTGGGAGACCTGGAAGAAGCTCCTGGCTCCTGGCTTTGGATCAGCACATCTCACTGGGGAGTGAACCAGTGGATAGAAGACCTCTCTCTCTGCCTCTCCTTCTCTCTCTGTGTAACTCTGACTTTCAAGTAAATAAATAAATCTTTAAAAAATTATACATATGTGAAAAGTAACCCCAAAAGAACAGCTATATTAAAAGCAAACAAAATATACTTTAGACAAAAAAATAGTTCTAGAATCAAAGAAAGCAATTTAATGCTTATAAAAGTGTTGAACCAACAAAAAGATAATTTTATACATATACAGACCAAACAAAAGAATTCAAAAATACAGAAAGGATAAACTGAATGAATTTAATGGAGAAACAGACATTTTGATAACAATACTTGGATATTTCAGTGCCCTAATTTCAATAATGTAGAAAATAATTGGGAGAATAAAGAAAAAGAAGACATGGAAAACACCATAATCCAACTAGTCTTAATGTACATTTATTTAATAATCTATCCAACAAAGTCAGAAAACACATTTTCCACAATTATACATAAAGCAGTCTCCAGAAAAGATGATATGTTAGTCCATAAAATAAAATTTAATTTAAAAGAATTGAAATTATATCGGGGGCTGGCACTGTGATGCACCAGGTTAACGCCCTGCCCTGAGACGACAGCATCCCATATGAGCACTGGTTTGAGACCCAGCTGCTCCACTTCTGATCCAGCTCTCTGCTATGGCCTGGGAAAGCAGTAAAAGATGGCCCAAGTCCTTAGACCCCTGCACCCACGTGGGAGACCTGGAAGAAGCTCCTGGCTCATGGCTTCTTCTGACCCGCACAGCTCCAGCCATTGCAGCCAACTGGGGAGTGAACCATCGGATGGAAGACCTCTCTGTCTCTCTTTCTCTCTCTGTCTCTCCTCTCTCTGTATAACTCTGACTTTCAAAGAAAGAAAGAAAGAAAAAAAGAAATAAAGAAAGGAAGGAAGGAAGAAATTATATGAAGGGTACACTCTGTCTAAAATAAAATGAAATTAGGAAACAACAGAAGTGAATATGGGAAATTTTCAAGAATAAGCTGAAATTAAACAATAGCCCAAAATAGAAAGAAATAAAAAAGAAATTTAGAAAATACACTCATTATAATGAAAACCAAAACACAAGCTATCAAAATCTATGAGTTATAGTTAATACATAAGTTAGGGAAATTGATACCTGTAAATATATATATGAAGAAAATTTTCAAATAAATACCACTAAATTCCACCTTAAGGAATTAGAAATAAAAGAGAAAATGAGATATAAAGATAACAGAAAGAAGGGAGTAGAAAAAAAAAAACAGAAAAAATCAATGTAATCAGAAAGTAGCTCTTGGAAAATACCCACAATATTGACAAATGTTTAGCTACACTGAAAAGAGAAGATCAAAATTATTTTTTTACTGTTTTAGTACTTTAATAAAAAAATTAAAATTCTTTTGAGCAGTTAAAATCCATACAGACTTTCAGATAACTTCTGCAGTGCCTTTCCCTCATCCCCTTTAGGAGTAGGGCATCAGACAGCAGTTGCAAACGGTGCATCAGTTGATTTTGTAGTAAGGAGCAGTCAGATTGGGAAAAGTAATGTCAAAATGCCACAGAGCCGTAAATACCAGGGTATTTCAGAAAGCTCATTGAAAATTGAAGTTAAAAGGTAAGTTTATCTTAATGGAAAAAATTGTGAAATCTATGCATAGTTTTTTTCATACTGTGCATTTTCCATGATCATTTTGAAGACCTCTTAGGTATGTGGATTTCAAAATGTTTTACACCAAAATAAACTTACCTTTTAATTGTACTTTTCCAGACTTTTTAAATTGCACTAGTATGTTATTATCTCAGAGTTACAACTATGTTAAAATGTGAGTTAAAAGGAAGTCAGCATAATCTGATCACTACAACAGTTTAGTTACAGCATTGGAGATAAGAGATATGAATTTGTCCCAAGTTCTTAGTTTCTTGATAGAAAAATATGTCCATGTATTTGACATTTAACAGATATGATTGTGTTAGCTTTATTAATAGCTCCTTAATACTGTTCTACTTAATCAACAAAAGTATAAATTGTGGCCACTTTCTGCAAAATGTTTATACATTATTCTAAAAGGTGTTTTTCAGTTATGAGTTGACTGTCTTATGTTTCAATTTATCAACTACGTATTTGAATTTCCTAGATACTTATAAAACATTTCCAAAGTCAAGTTAATTGAGCTGTAAGATAAACAAGAGTCTCTTGCAATTTCCCAAGTTTGAGAAGAAATCCTACAGAAAGAGGTAAGAAATACCTAAACTCTTGGGTTAAAATCAGCTTAAGCATTTCAGTGATACTCATATTTCTGTATACATCTTCTAAGTTAACTATACAAATGGGCATAATCTGAAATGATCCCATATCCAGAAAATACTAGTAGCATTTATATAAACTATCCTTTCCCCAGATGAGACTCACATGTTGTCAGAAATTATTTATATGCTTGTATTTACTGTTCAGATTTCGTGGGAATTAGAAACAAGATATTTGCTTGGTTTTATTTATTTATTTGGAAGTCAGAGTTACACAGCAAGAGAAGGAGAGGCAGAGAGAGAGAGAGGTCTTCCATCCCCTGGTTCACTCCCCAGTTGGCTTCAATGGCCAGAGCTGTGCCAATCCAAAGCCAGGAGCCAGAAGCTTCTTCCAGGTCTCCCAAGTGGGTGCAAGGGCCCAAGAACTTAAGCCATCAAGAAGATGAAAATTATTAAAATAAGAGCTATAAGACAGAATATGGAAACTAACCTTATCAAAATAAAAAGGATGATAAGAAATGCTATACTAGATAGCCTATATGAAATGGAAAAAATTTCTAGTAAGTTGCTAAGTCAAACTTACTAAAGAGAAATAGAAAATCACAATAGATCCATAACAACTAAAAGGATGGAATTACTAATCTTCTCATAAACAAAAGCCCAGGGAGATATAATTTCAATGGTGAATTCTATCACACTTCTAAAGCTGAAGTAACACCAATATTTCACAAACTGTCCCAAAAATCGAAGAGGAGGAGACTCTTCTCAAATCACCTTGTGAAGCTAGTATTATCCCGGCACCAAAATCTGGGGGAGGGGTTCTACTTGATGGAAACTTTATAGATTAGGATGAAAATAGGGCAAACTGATTGTATAGTTTAAAGAGATCAGATGACTCAGGACTTCATTCTGACCATATTACGGCTTTGGAATTTAATCTAAATCCACTGGACATCCATGAAACATTTTGGGCAAAGTATGATTTTTTTCCAAGATAATTATCTATTAGGTAAATAACTTATTGTAGATGGCAAGATCATAAAAAGAGAGAGAATATTGTAAGAGATTATGACAATAGGCCAGGTGATAATTGTTGATGATTTAATATTTAATAGGTAACAAATGACACCAATACTTCTAGCATAAGCCATCAAGTTGATATAGTTTCCTTTTGTTAAGTTAAGAAAAGATGGGAGATGACATATATGGCAGTAGGGTCACAGCAGCAAAAAAAGATCAAGTATTGGTTTCTATTTTATGAAAGAGTATAGATATAGTATGGGAGTTTCATAAAAAGTATCGTTAAAACCACTAGAAGTTACTGAACCAAACTTAATACTCTTGTGCAAGAACTGTCAGTGAATTGAGGAGACAGACATATAAATATAGTTGCAAATACCTAATGTAAAATGTTTTGAAGTAGTAGCAAATCAGTAAGTATAAAAAAGAATGGAAGGGCCGGCGCCACGGCTCAGTAGGCTAGTCCTCTGCCTTGCGGCGCCGCCACACCAGATTCTAGTCCTGGTTGGGGCGCCGGATTCTGTCCCGGTTGCCCCTCTTCCAGGCCAGCTCTCTGCTATGGTCCGGGAGTGCAGTGGAGGATGGCCCAAGTCCTTGGGCCCTGCACCCCATGGGAGACCAGGAGAAGCACCTGGCTCCTGCCTTCGGATCAGCGCAGGCCGCGGCGGCCATTGGAGGGTGAACCAACGGCAAAAAGGAAGACCTTTCTCTCTGTCTCTCTCTCTCACTGTCCACTCTGCCTGTCAAAAATTTAAACAAAAATTAAAAAAGAAAAAAAAGAAAAATGGAAGTCAAATTTTGAAGTTGTATGTGAGACAAGCCTTCTAAGACAAATAAATGCAAAAATGCAGAAACCAAAACCACCATGCTGTACACCAGAACGCATAAAAGCTTAAACTCCAAAGCCTAATACCTAAGTCATAATCCTTCATTCATCTTTCTGAGTTTGTGTAAGACGTTGTGGAAGTTAGGTGGCATATCTTGACTCAGTGTTATCATTAAAGTATGGATAATCACAGCACATTCTCATTTCATTGTAGGAAGGTTTAAATACACTGGGAGACATTTAAGAATGACTGTAGAAACATTAATTAGGGTGAGGATAATGAAGCTGATGAAACTGGTGTTAATAATGATAAATACGATATTATGGAGGGTAAATCTGGAGGAAGATGATAGCAGAGAGGCAGACAGGAGAAAAATATTGAAGGCCCTTCTATGCCCATGAGCTTAAAATTTTGGTAAATAGGCTTTACCGTTAAAAGATCCTAAGAATGAAATAACAAGTAGATATGTGTTTGAAAGCTTGCCATGGGCAGCACTGTGGAGAATGGGTGGTAAAAGGTCACAGTGTGTGGGTCAGAGACCAATCAAAAGGCTTCCACGATTGGTCAGGAGGCATCAGTTCAGGGTAACACAAAACCATCTCTTAATTTAAGATTTTTGAGATGTCACACTATTTCAGGAGAGCAGGCAGTACGCAGCTTAAAAGAAAATCCACTGCTGCTCTAGGCCATAGCTGTTCCTGTAAAACTACAGGTCAGCAGGGAGCTAAGCTGCAGACATGGATGCTTGCCAAAATGAGTTCATTAGGGGCGGCTCTTCCGCCTAAATCATTAGCCTTCTCTCCAGATCTGATCCTGTCTGTTCACCTCAACTTTCCCTGCAGGCCCAGGATGGGCCACTGGGAGCCTCAACCAACTCTGCTCCCTGAACAGCAGAGTGCCTCATTAACAACTTTTAAATGAGGCCATGCCAGTGACAGCTCATTAAATAGACTGGTTAATCAGCAACCCCGGGGGTGAAGAAGCCTGGGAACAGAAGTCAGTGATAACAGTTCAGCCAAGTGTCACTGCCTTGGAAGAGACAAGTTTATCAGACACCTAGGCTTTTGCTGGCTTGTTTCCAGTGTCCATTTGAGTTCTGATGATTCTGGAATTAGAGCTCTAGAGGGACCTAGCCTTGATGGGAGGAGGTGATAACACAGCCAACCTGTCCTGGGCTCAGCCTGACTCCTGGTCTAGAGAAATTCTTAAGAAAAAGGCTTTACAAATGCTCTTGGATGCCTGTGTAAATGAAACAGTGCTCTTGAAACTATTAATTATCTTGCCTTCCGTAACCATGGATTCCCTTGTTATCCCCCCTACATAATCCAGAACAAATTCTTTATGTTTTTTTCCTAGTCCTTTTAAAATATTTTTTCATGGAAGTTCAGTCAATGGCCTTCTTTTCTCTCCTGCCTGTATTTCTCTCACTTAGAAATCCCATCCATTCCTAGGGTTTCAACCAATCACCCCTTGGAGGCGGAACTTGGGCTCTGACTTACATCTCCCACCAGGATTATAGCTGTAGCCTCCTAATTGGTCTCTCTGTCTCCAGTCATGCTGCAGTCTTACATACACATCTAATTCCAATCCATTCTCCTTAACCTCCCCAGGGTTCTTTCTGAACACCTATAAAATGATCTGTCATTACCATGCCTGAAACCCTAAATTATTCACCCCATTGAAAATAACACCAATGTTAGCACATAATATAACCTGCTTATAGTCAAATTCTAGTTTATCTCCCCATTTTCAATTCTTACCACTAACTTATTCATTCAGTAGTCATTCTGACCTATTTATCTTTACATAGTACTTTTGTTTTGTTTCCCTGAATATAATCTTTTTTAATTTCCATCAATAATTTAGAGTCTAGAAGGTCTGGATCCAAATCCTAGGCCTTCTACTTACTAGTTACTCAACTGCTCACAAAATATTCTATATTTCTACCAGTTTCCTAATTTGTATTTGGACTATTACATAATTTTATATGTATATATGTGTGTATGTATAGATATATAATATTTCACAACTAATAATATGAAGTCATTTCAAAAGGTTTGTGGAGGAGCTGGTACTTATCCTCACAGTTCAAACTGCCTCCCACACTGGAGCATCTGGATTCAATTCCCAGCTCTGGCTACTGACACCAGCTTCCTGCCAATGCTAATATACACCCCAGGAGGCAAAAGTGATGGCTCAAGTAGTTGAGTTCCTGCCACCCATGTGGGAGACCTGGATTGTTTTCCCAGTTCCTGGCTTTGGACCCAGCTCAACCTGGATATTGTGGATATAGTGAAAAAGCACACACAAGATCTTTCTGTCTCTCTCTGTGCCTGTGCCTCTCAGATCAATTAATTAATTAAGTTTTTTAAAAGAATTATGGAAAATGGAATAAGAAAATTTTATTTTGTTGAAAAAGTTTTTGCAATCATTTTTATGAAAGGGTCTTCAAAAAGTTCATGGAAAGTGTGTATTATAAAAAAATATGCATAGATTTCAATCTTTCACATGAAAAACTCTTTTTTTTTTTTTTGATTTGTTTATTTTATCTACTTGGAAGACAGAGAAGACAGAGAGACAGCTGGTAAAATAGAGATCTCCCATCCACTGGTTCAATTCTCAGATGACTGTAACAGCTGGGCTGGGCCAGGCAGAAGTCAAGTGTCAAGAATTCAATCCGGCCGGCGCCGGGACTCACTAGGCTAATCCTCCGCCTTGTGGCGCCGGCACACCGGGTTCTAGTCCTGGTCGGGGCACCGGATTCTGTCCCGGTTGCCCCTCTTCCAGGCCAGCTCTCTGCTGTGGCCAGGGAGTGCAGTGGAGGATGGCCCAAGTGCTTGGGCCCTGCACCCCATGGGAGACCAGGAGAAGCACCTGGCTCCTGCCATCGGATCAGCACGGTGCGCTGGCCGCAGCGCGCCGGCCGCAGCGGCCATTGGAGGGTGAACCAACGGCAAAGGAAAGACCTTTCTCTCTGTCTCTCTCTCTGTCCACTCTGCCTGTCAAAAAAAAAAAAAAAAAAAAAAAGAATTCAATCCGAGGCCGGTGCTGTGGTTCACTTGGTCAATCCTCCACTTGTGGCGCTGGCATCCCATATGGGTACCGGGCTCTAGCTGGTGGGGCAGTGGAGGATGGCCCAAGTGCTTGGGCCCCTGCACCCACATGGGAGACAAGGAAGAAGACCTGGCTCCTGGCTTCAGATCGGCACAGCGCCAGCCGTGGTGGCCATTTGGGGAGTGAATCAATGGAAGAAAGATCTTTCTCTCTGTCTCTCTCTCTCACTGCCTATAACTCTACCTGTCAAATAAACTTAAAAAAAAAGAATTCAATCTGGTGGCCTGTGCTGTGGCATAGTAGGCTAAGCCTCTGCCTGTGGCACTGGCATCTCATATGGGTGCTGGTTTGTGTCCCAACAATTCCTCTTCTGATCCAGGTCTCTGCTATGGCCTGGGAAGGCAGCAGAAGTTGGCCCAAGTGCTTGAGCTCCTATACCCACATGGGAGACACAGAAGAAGCTCCTTTCTCCTGGCCTCAGATCAGCCCAGTTCTGACTGTTGCAGCCATTTGGGGAGTGAACCAGCAGAAGGAAGACCTTTCTCTCTGTCTCCATCTCTCTGTCTATAACCCTACCTCCCAAATAAATAAAATTTTAAAAAAATGAATTCAATCTGGGTCTTCTTCATGGACCACAGGGACCCAGCTTTGAGCCATCACCCACTACTTTTCAGGGTGTGCATTAGCAGGAAGCCAGAAAGTAGAGACAGGACTCAAACCCAGGCACTAAGACATGGAATGCAAGCATCCAAGGAGTGTCTAATGACTGCACCAAGACATACCCCAAACATTATGTTTTGAATCCATTTTTTAATTTTTTTTATTATTATTAAACTTTTACTTAATGAATATAAATTTCCAAAGTACAGCTTATGGGTTACAATGGCTTCCCCCTCCCAAAACTTCCCTCCCACCCACAACCCTCCCCTATCCCGCTCCCTCTCCCCTTCCAATCACATCATGTGAATCCATTTTTATACATGCATTCTGAAGTACCCTTTCCTATGTATTGAAATAAGAATAATAAAAGCCAACCAATTCCAGTGTGGAGCTCTACAATCCTTTCTGTGCTTTAGCATTTCCTGTAATTTAAAGTGAGAATTCAATTATGTATAATTTTCAAGAACATTTTCTGCAATAGTAACATGAGAAATCTAGGTAAGCTCCATTGCCTCCTGGGAAGCAGGGTAAGTAAAATAACTAACACCTATTCAAACACAAATGTGATTTACATATTTTTACATAAAGTCTCAATTAATCCTCAAGGTGTTATCCCAATTTATAAAATAGGATACTTGCTTCAAAGGACCAATAATTAGTTCAACAGTTGCACTATTTAAGAGTCAGAGATAGGATTTTAATGTAAGTCTGAATTTAAAATATCATGTACCACCAGTGCCGTGGCTCAATAGGCTAATCCTCCGCCTTGCGGCACCACCATACCGGGTTCTAGTCCCGGTCGGGGCTCCAGATTCTGTCCCAGTTGCCCCTCTTCCAGGCCAGCTCTCTGCTGTGGCCCGAGAGTGCAGTGGAGGATGGCCAAGTGCTTGGGCCCTGCACGCCATGGGAGATCAGGATAAGTACCCGGCTCCTGGCTTCGGATCAGTGTGGTGCGCCGGCCGCAGTGCGCCGGCCGCGGCGGCCATTGGAGGGTGAACCAATGGCAAAGGAAAACCTTTCTCTCTCTCTCACTGTCCACTCTGCCTGTCAATAAATAAATAAATAAAATACAATAAAATATCATGTACATTTAAATTACTACATATTCCTTGTCTAAAATATAGGAATAGAATCTTGAGATGTGTTAAGGGGAAAAATAAAGTTTAACATGAAGATTTAAAGAGTCCTTAGGAGAGCAACAGAGGAAGCAAAATACAAGAAACAACACTGAGACCAAATTGCATAGAAATTATCTGCTCTAACTTATGAAGAACTTTTTCTTTAAAATTATTAAAAATATTTATTGGAGCCGACATCATGATGTATAGGGTCAAGCCACCAACTGTGTTGCTGACATTCCCTATGGGTGCCGGTTCATGTCCCAACTACTCCACATCTGACCCAGATCCCTACTCATAGCCTGGGAAAGCAGTGGAAGGTGGCCCAAGTGTTTGGGCCCCTGCTACCCACATCAGAGACCTGGATGAAGCTTCTGGAGCCTGCTTTCAGCCTGACCCAACTCTGGCTCTTGTGGTGGCCATTTGGGGGTTGAACAGTTAGAAAAATCTTTCTCTCTCTCATTGTGTGTGTATTTGTGTGTGTGACTCCCCCTTTCTGTGAAACTCTGATTTTCAAAATAAATAAATAAATCTTTTTTAAAAAAGGACTTAATTAAATCAGCAGTGGGAGTCACTGGGTACATGCTCCCCACGTAGGATCTCTGTCCTTAATGTGTTTTACTATGAAACGTAAAAACAATACTAGTCGAACAGTACCCTATACCTTGTGCGCTTGTGTGAGTGCAGCCTGTTGAAATCCTTGCTTAGTATATACTAAGTTGATCTTCAGTATATGAAGGCAATTGAAAATGAAACTCGATAAAGGGCGGGATGGGAGAGGGAGAGGGAGAGGGGAGGGACATGGGAGGGAGGGAGGTTGGGGGGGAAGCCACAACAATACAAAAGTTGCACTTTGTAAATTCACATTTATTAAATAAAAAAAAGTGAAAAACAAACAAACAAAAAAAAGAAACTAAAAAAATAAAATAAAATAAAAAAGGACTTAAAAAGTGACTTTTATTTTCTGAAAGAAAAAGATCCTTGGCAATGAGTGAGTGTTTAATAAGTGGCAGATAGTATGATTTTGCCTTTCTTTTTTATGCAAATTTCTGTCTATAATTTCTCCCTCTCTTCATATCCTCCCCATGTTAAGTTATACTTATCATTCTTTTTCTGATCAGCATTAATGCAGATTTTATTCAGTAAAGAGTATTCCCGACAAATTTAAATCTAACAAAGGTAATACTTACCAGAAATTCACTTCTACATAAAGTAAAATGTGGACATTGGTACCATTTACAGCACATAAATAAATCCCCCCTTTACATTTCTGAATAAAGCTGTAATTGATTTGTTGAGAGTCATTTCTTAACTTTTGCTGATCAGGCTATATGAATTGTGTTCAGAATCTTTGACCACATACACACACACATCTCAAATAAAGTACCTATATTTGCACTTGAGGCTCTAAAAATGTAGGTACCTAGGATCTATAACTTAAGACTGCTATATAACTCTGATTTCAACTTGAATAACTTTCACTGTCATAGTTACCACAATTATTTTTTTAAAAAAATTAGGTTAACATATGTAATGACTTTATAACTCCTTTAAATTGCACTTTAATACTTAGCATGGCAGTTTCAAAAAATGCATTTTCAAGGCTTCAGTTTTAAAGTTTCTTTCAATGTAATCCACCAAGTAGATAACAAAGGTTAACAGCACAATCCTAATTAAGGAAATGTCTGTTTCTTCTAAAACTTCTTATTGTACAGATCACGTTCTATTCCATAATTCTTATGGAAAAATCTCACTTTTGGTTTAAAAATAACAATAAGAGGATTCAGTCCTTGGAACCATCTTTTTTTTTTTTTTTTTTCTACAGGCAGAGTGGACAGTGAGAGAGAGACAGAGAGAAAGGTCTTCCTTTTGCCATTGGTTCACCCTCCAGTGGCCGCCGCGGCTGCCGTGCTGCAGCCGGTGCACCACACTGATCTAAAGCCAGGAGCCAGGCGCTTCTCCTGGTCTCCCATGGGGTGCAGGGCCCAAGCACTTGGGCCATCCTCCACTGCACTCCCGGGCCACAGCAGAAAGCTGGCCTGGAAGAGGGGCAACCGGGACAGAATCTGGAGCCCCGACCGGGACTAGAACCCGGTGTGGCAGCACTGCAGGTGGAGGATTAGCCTATTGAGCCACGGCACTGGCCTAGTCCTTGGAACCATCTTAGTGGCAGTCATTCAGTGAAGAAGTCAATCATTCCCAGGAATCACAAATACTCAAAACACTGCTATTAGCACTAATCAGGTTTGTGTGGGGTTTTGCCTTTATTTTTGTTGTGATTTTTTGTAGTTATTGATTTAGTTGGCAATTATCTGATTTAAAACAAAAAGACATCTCCTACAAAGCCTAATGTTGATGTTACAAAATTAAAAATTTATGTAGAAGACAGACTCATAGAGTCTACAAAACTGACATCTTAAGTAACTCACCCATGAAATGGGTACAAGTTTTTGCAGGATATCCAATCTTTTTTCTCCTAAAAATAAATGCTGCTACTTTTCAGAGTATTCACATTCTTCAACAGAAGACGTGAGCAGCTTAAGAATTTTGCTTTTAAAATAAATCACTTTTCTTAACCAACCAAAAGTGGAAAAAGGAAACCAATGAAGGACATAGTTTTCACAGTTAACAATAAATAAAAGTGCAATAAGCAATAAGTAGAACATGTAGTTTCAGAACTACATGCAAGTATTTGGCATAGCTCAACCTTTAAAGGGTCTCCAAGGGCCCTGCCATTACTTACTGTGGCCATGACCTTTTGGTCATTGGCTGTCCCTGGCAGCTGTGGATTTATGGATGCCTGACCACACTGCTTCTACCAGCATATGAAAATTTGTATCCCTGTGATTCAGGGCAAAGTTGAATACCATTTCCACCTGGTCCAAATGTGTCTTTACCCATAGTATTAGTCATTGAATTATTCTTCCATTCACTGTGTGCCTCCTTTTCCTGCTGTCTTCAGTAATCTTGGTTGAGCTCCTTGAAATTTGGCACTTCTGAATAAACCATACAAAACCCTTTTTTATTTTCATTTTATTTGAAAAGCAGAGAGACAAAGATAAACAGAAAGAAAAATAGAGAGATTTTTTTTTCCATCAGCTGGCTTACTTTTCAAATGCCTATAATAGCAAAGGCTTGGCCAAACCAAAGCCAGGGTCTCAGAACTCTAACCAGCACTCAGATGTGGGTGGCAGGGTCCCAAGAAATTGAGCCATCACCTGCTGTCTCCCAGGGTGTGCATTAGCAGTAAGCTGGATCAAGAGTAGCCAGGACTCAAACCAGGCCCTCCAATAAGGAATGCAGGTATCCCAAATGGCAACTTATTCACCATGCCACACATCCATCTCCCATGTATTTTTCTTCTACAAACTTATTCCTCTAAACAAAGCTGAATTCCTTTGTCTTTCCCACATGTAGTCTCCCGGGTTTATTACTGTTAAACCACTTACACAATGTAATTATATTTTGCATGTCTATCACCTGAGTAAGGACAGCCTCTCTTTTATGTTCACACTTCTGTGCCTGACATTCACTAACTCCCAATAAATATTTAGGTGAATGATTAATTCCCAGATCACCATCTCTGGTGTAAACTCTCACTCAACTGCCTCCAAGACATTTCTGCTAAAGCAACAAGACTGTTAAACACTATTGTATGAAATAAACTTTTATGAAGGATACCTGATTTTCCCTGAAAAGAATGATATATAGACACAGCAAATATGGATGAAATTGGTAAGCAAATATCAACTAAATGCTACTCTTCTTAAAATTGCTTTTCTCAAAAGTCTCCCAAATTTTAACTCAAAAACCCCACCAGATGTTTCCCAAAATGCTCACAAAAAGATGTTCACTCCTTTATTTAAAAGCATGTGTTGTAGCCGGCGCCGCGGCTCAGTAGGCTAATCCTCCGCCTTGCGGCGCCGGCACACCGGGTTCTAGTCCTGGTTGGGGCACCGATCCTGTCCCGGTTGCCCCTCTTCCAGGCCAGCTCTCTGCTGTGGCCAGGGAGTGCAGTGGAGGATGGCCCAAGTCCTTGGGCCCTGCACCCCATGGGAGACCAGGAGAAGCACCTGGCTCCTGCCATCGGATCAGCACGGTGCGCCGGCCGCAGCACGCCTACCGCGGCGGCCATTGGAGGGTGAACCAACGGCAAAAAGGAAGACCTTTCTCTCTGTCTCCCTCTACTGTCCACTCTGCCTGTCAATAAATAAATAAATAAATAAATAAAAGCATGTGTTGTGATGGCGTTTGCTTGCATGCACTGAGATGGCTCACTCAAAATGATGAATACCTACTGAATCCCAGATTTGGAAAGAGTTTATATAGCTATGTGATATATGAGGGCACTTTGGCTATAACCAAAAGAAATATGAATGATGCCACTGTGGGTCACGTGGCATGAAATTCCAAACCATGGGGAACGTTAATTAAGGATTGCACCTGTCAGGAGTATGCTGAGCTTGTTAGCTTAGCATCACATACAAATCCTGAGGCAATTCTAATCTTTCTTGCAGCATTCCTACATGGTGACATTATGATCCCATGGATCACTCAGAATAAAAACCTATAAGACCTGTTGTTCCAATTATCATTTTTTCTTATTATTTACCTATCTTTTGTACTCAATTTTTGATTGATTAATTTCTACATTCTATCAGGGATCAGTTGAACACTGAGTCTTTGGGGTACAATGATGAAAAAGATTCTGCTTTATAGGGGCTGGTGCTGTGGTATAGCAGGTAAAGCCTTCACCTGCAATGCCAGCAGCCCACATGGGCACCGATTCGAGTCTTGGCTGCTCCACTTCTGATTCAGCTCTCTGCTATGGCCTGGGATAACAGTAGAAGATGGCCCAAGTCCTTGGGCCCCTGTACCCATGTGGGAAGACCCAGAGGAAGCTCCTGGATCCTGGCTTTGGATCAGGCAGCTCCGGCCATTGTGGCCATCTGAGGAATGAACCAGCAGATAGAAGACCTCTCTCTCTCTCTCTTTTTCTCTCTCTGCCTCTCTGTAACTCTGCCTTTCAAATAAATAAATAAATCTTAAAAAGAAAAACATGCTACTTTCTAGTTGGTGCTGGTCCAGTAATAAAAAAACAAAAAAAATTACCAAATGAAAACAGTTTGATAATTGCTATCATAAAAATACTCAAGTAATCTCCAAATCCTGCTCATTTTTCCTTGACAGAATTGTTCTTACTCATCCTTTGTTTCAACTTCCATTCTCATTTCTACCACCACTAGCCTACCTAGACCTTTACTTCTGGATTATTATGGAAAGAAACTCTTCACTATTCTTACAGATTCTATGCTTAGTACACAATCTTCCTAAATGCTGAATTTAGTGATGAACCAAAGAAGTCCCTGCACTGGGACACTACAGCCCAATAAGAAGGGAAACAAACAATCCACAAGTAAAAATATACTTGAATATTGTTAACATTGCTATGAATGAGAGGAATACTATTCTCTCAGAAAGAAAATTTGAGGGTCCTAATAGAAGAGCATCAGGGAAGTACATTCTGAGGATGTGATAACAGAAAACTGAGTAGGAATTAACTAGGGACAAATTAAGAAAATCGTAAAACTAAATGGATTCACTCATGCAAATACCCTAAGACAAGACAAGAAAAAGTTTGTTGTATTGAAGGAAAAGAAAGAAGAAGTCACACTGGCAAAGCCTTAATGTGATTACAGAAAACGCAGTTGTTGTCATCATACACCCAGAGTTAATCCTCCTTCCCTTCCATATGCCAACTTCAAGTCCCAGGTCAGACAGTGTCATGATGAACTGTTACCATTTGTGGCATTTGCCAGGATTTGGTACTTTATCTTGTTTCCTTCTCATAACATGGAATTGAGCATGGAGTAATTTTAATATTTCCTCTGGATAATAACCATAGAGATTAACAAGTGAAGAAGCAGAATAAAATCTCTGACTTATTTCATGTCTCATTTCTGTAAAAAATAATAAATACATATGATAAAACTACATAGAAAATAACACAATCCAAAGAACTTCTCAATATTGACTCCCTCAAACGCTTACTTTCCTGCCCCAGAGGCAATGACCACTGACAATTTCTTCTTCACAGAAATTTCTGTCCTCATATTTTATATGTATCTTTGTTTAATGTTCACTTCTATATATACATGAATTTGTAAGATGTGTATGTAATGTACTTTACTTTGATGTCTCTTTTTTTAAGGTGTATTTACTTGAAAGGCAGAGTTACAGAAATGTAGGAGAGATCTTCTATCTGCTGGTTCACTCCTCAAATGGCCACAATGACCAGGGCTGTGCCAGGTCCAAGCCCAGAGCCAGGAGCTTGTTCTGGTCTCTCACCTGGGTGACAGCGGCCCAGAGATTTGGGTCATCCTCCACTGCTTTCCCAGGCACATTAGCAGGGAGCTGGATCAGAAATAGAGCAGCCGGGACTTGAATCAGTGCCCATAGGGGATGCCAACACTGAGAGGGCAGCTTAACCTGCTGCACCACAGCACCAGCCCCCTTGATTCTTTATATCAATATTTATCTGGGAGTTTATTCCATATATATGATCTATTCACAGTTAAATGGGATTCCAGTGGGAAAATCTACAATTTTTAATCTGTCCCCCATTCATGAAATTAAGATAATTTCTCATTCTTTTGTGATTAAAATTGTGTTACAATGAAAAACTCATAATCTTTCCTCTCTTAAATTGTATGACTCCAAGGCTAAATCATCATCTCTAGCTTGCACGTTTCACTAGCCATTTCACGATCTGACAGCCTCCATTCGTTTGATCAACCTTGAAACAAGAGGTTATATCTTCTGTTTATACATCTTCCTTTATGATCACCTGCTTAATATTAGCCAAAAAGCAAACAAAAGAAAAACCTATAGTAAACAAAGTTTCCTCGACTGAGTCCTTTCAGCAGCTCCCCATTTCTCCCCTCCTGGATTTTATTTACAGTAATTACTTGGTCTTGTCTACTAAATTGCCTGTTTTTAAAATGTCAGGCTTTATGACCACAAGGACTTTGTTGTTAATTTCTATGTCTCAGTGTCTAGAACAATGCCTGCCATATAGTAATCACTCAATTCATGTTTGTTGAATAAATGAACAAGTATGGGTTGTATGATAGGTTATGGTTACATTATTAACATGAGGTATTTATATATGTTATATATTAATATCAATTTTAATATATTAATAATATAATAATATTAATAATATATCAATGTTAATATATCCAATCTCATCATACCAATATTATAAAATAAGCCTTATTATATTTGAGCAATATGAAGACTGAAACACAAAGTTTAACAGATTGATAAACATCCCAAGTCAGTGAGTTCCAAAGTTGGCTTTAAATTTACATTACTTAGAGTCAGGAACTTCTGTGCTTTTGTCTATAGAACCCAACTCCCCTGTAGCATGGTTTTCCTTTTTTGACAATCATCCTCTTGGCATTTGAGATTCTTTAGGGCCTCAAAGGACAGCAGATATGAGAAAGTTCAGGTCCCCATGTGAAAGAGAAGGAAAAGGCACTTAGGTGAGCCCAGAGATACCTGGGGGAAAACACAGGTGCCAGCTCTCCAACTGACCCTGAGGACAAAGTTGGCACATCTGGGAATAGTTCTCCTAAAGTGAGAACGGGGAGCATGGCCAACCCACATACCGATTCACTCTTGTTTGATGGAGAGGGAAACCGTGAGCAAACCCAGGTGTAGCCGATAATGATTCAGGGAATAAGACTTCCTGGGTTTCTCCTCCAGCTCTTCTGAAACAGAGCCAGATCTCTTCAAATGCTCAAGGACAAGTGTGAAGCACAGGCATGAGGCAGAGGGGATCAAAGCAGATGGCCCTACTGGACACAGGTACTGGATACAGGTAAGGCTCCTTACCAAGGAACAAATCAACCAGGGGCCCTGATCAGGTTCAGTTACTAAGCTGGACAAGGTTTTGGCAGGCTTTGAGAGAACATCTAATTCTATCTATCCATTCTGGGAAGATTCTCTAGGTTCCTTTCTATTTTGAACCTCATTTCCCTTTCTGTGTCATATGATAAGTGAGATCTGAGGGGGCCCAGCGCTGTGGCATAGCAGGCTAAGCCTCCACCTGCAACAGTGGCATCCCGTATGGGCACAGGTTCCTGTCCCTACTGCTCCTCTTCTGATCCAGCTCTCTGCTTGAGGCCTAGAAAAGCAGTGAAAGATGGCCCAAGTGCTTAGGTTCCTACACCCACATGGGAGACCCATGTGGCACCTGGCTTCTGGTCAGTTCAGCTTAGGCCATTGTAGCCATTTGGGGAGTAAAGCAGCAGATGGAAGACCCTGGCTCTCCCTCTCTCTGTCTGTAACTTTGCCTCTCAAATAAATAAATCAACTCTTTTTTAAAAAGATGAGATCTGAGACCCCCCAAAAATTTATATTATCGAGGTTTTTCCAATTCTTGTCTCTAAATTTTTCTGGGTCAGGAAGCTTACAGAGTCTGGAGACTTAACAGGATCTATATGCCACCAGGTGCTGATTTTCCACTGATTAACTCAAGGAAAACTTGCCTTGGTGGAACACTCAAGAGATATCGGGGTATATTTGTTCTTTATGTCAATACTGTGGTTATGAAAGGCTTAGATGAGTAGGCTCCAGTTCTTGGGACAAATGATTAACAAAGAGAGCTCTGAAGCAGGGTGGGGGGTGTAAGCGGCAGAGGGGGTAGTTCTGGAGGGACTGACGAGGAGCCTGTGGGCTGGCTGCCAGCTTCTGCAGTGTCTCTCACTTTGGACCCCTCCCCCATTACCCTGCACCCCGGGTCTGCCTCAGAAACCCCTGCCCTGCCACAGACTCCAGCACCAGGCTCCTGTGCACAATCCACACTTGCAGATGGCCCCACCAAGGCCTGCTCGCCATTGAGCCTACAGAAAACCAGACAAGGCATGAGAGGCCTTGTTGAGTGAGCACCAAGGGGAGGGACTGTGAAGCCACAGGAGAGGGTGTCCCAGCTCCCAGAGCCACCGGAATTTGTGGCCCACGACCTGCGGCCAATAGTTTGCAGAAGTTCCCTGTGATATCCAGCAGGGCTTTTCATCTTTACTTCTTTGTCCTTCTCAACCCTCTTCACCACTATCGTACATCTGTCATGAAATGGGCTGGATTCCAGTTAAAACGGTGCTCATAGAAGGAGGTGAGCAGACACAGAATCTAATAAATAATGCACTTTCTGAAATCTATGTATTCTTCTTGTTTTTTTGAAAGGTAGAGAAACAGAGCCAGAGGTTTTCCAATCAATGGTTCACTCCCAAAATGCCACAAAGAGGCCAGGCAGGGGCAGCGGCAGGTCAAACCTAGGAGCCTGGACCTCAATACAAGTTTCTGACATTGGTGCCAGGTACTTAACTACTTAAGTTGCCTCCCATGGTGTGCAATAGCAGGAAGTCAGAATCGAGCTGTGGCAAGACTCAAACCTAGGTAGTCTGTAAGGGGATGTGGCATCTACTCCAAGCAGCATTTTTATCACTGCACCAAATGCCTACTCCATGTATTTATTCTTATACTCATTCATCCAAAAACATACATAAATGGCTTAATCTGGTCATATGTGGGTCTTATTTCTGTAAATAAAATAAGCAGCTCTAGTCTGAAGGATTTTTCACATTAAACTGAGAAATTGATATCAATAGATAATTAAAATATAATTGAATAAAGTATTTTAAAAAGAATATAGGAATAATTCTATCTGGAAATGTAGCAGAGGAGACACATTTGAGTCTTAAAGGTGAGAAGAAGGAAGTCAGCCAGGTGGAAGTAGGGTCATGCAACCAGAGCTGAGGTCA
This sequence comes from Lepus europaeus, assembly GCF_033115175.1. Lineage (NCBI taxonomy): Eukaryota > Metazoa > Chordata > Mammalia > Lagomorpha > Leporidae > Lepus > Lepus europaeus. The sequence goes on along the minus strand of NC_084833.1, from coordinate 58,441,001 downwards.
TGAGCAAAGGCAGGGCAGGAATTAGCAAATTAAAACTCACAGGTATAATTTGGCCAACTCCATCTTTCATATAGTTCATGAGCTTAAAAGGATTTTACATTTGCAGATGATTTTAAAAAATCAAGAGTTCATGGTACTTGAAAGTTAAATTTAATTCTTTAGATGTGAAATTTTGAAGTCTATAAATAGTTTTATTGAAACCCAGCCACATATGTATACATATGCTCCAAATTGCTTGTTTTTGTATCTATGTTGTGACTTCCTATATGTATGATATTACATAATTCTTATGTGTTTAAATTTTGAGTAATTATTAATAATCACACAGCCCACACAGCCTAAAATATTTTCTATATGGCTTTTAACAGGCAAAGTTTTCCAACCTCTGGTATCGAACCATGAAAGGCGGCAATTTGATCAATAAACGATAAGCTCAGTGTTGCTGGAGATCAAGGTACCTGGATGGCAAGTTTACCAAAACAATTAAATTTAAGGATATGTTGCAGTATACATAGTGTCTGCTTTGCCAAAAATCCAAGTATTACTTTCAATTTACATTTCCAATCATGGTTTTGAATGCAGGTTCTGCATTTTATTGCCTATGTAAAAAGAATACAGAATTATTTACCAAATGACTTCAGTTTATCCATCAGCAATATGAGATGGATGATAGTGGATATAAATAAGACAGTTGTTAGAATAATATGAAAAAAATGCAGAGCAAAAATGTATCATATATTTAGGTGATGTTACCAACATATAATCATAAATTTCATTTTTATCATTACTGTTTTCATTGCTGCTATACAACAAACATTTATTACAGAATACTTAGAAAATCACAAAATTAAATTAAGGAAATAATCCCATCTTTCTGCCACTAGGAGGTGATAATTACTAAAATATTACATATCCTTTCAGTCTTTTTTTTATATGCATGGAGTTATAAAATTGGAAGCTAGGTATTTGCATATATTTTTGTGTACTTTTAACTTAAGGCTATAGGGTAGATATCATTCAATAGCAATAAATATTCTTCCAAAATGAGTTGTATTATTACATTACATTTTCTTCAATGCTTCGGTCATAACATATAGTAATACGTGGATTAATGGTTGGTTCCAGTTTTGGTGCAGTAATGATACAACAATGAATATGTATACATGTGAAATCTGTCTATGGTTCTAATTATTGGCTTCGAGACTCTGAAGAGGTTCTCAAAATTAAATGTATGAAAACTTTAAAAGACTAAATGTAAATATTATAAACTGCTTTACAGAAAACATACTAATTTACAGCCAAAATCATTATATTATCTATCATACTGTCCCCTCATTAGCACTGAACATTATGATTATCTTTGCTTTTCTAAATCTGATGAAAACAATTGAAGTTATCAATTTTCTGATTTCTTTAAATTTTTTATTTTATTCCTTGGAAAATGGATAATTCTGTTTATTCCTTATTAGAATTTTCAGTGAATTTAATATTTCTGCATTCTATTTTTTGGAGGGAGGGATATTTTCCTCCTAATGATTTGTATGAGCTGTCTATAAATTAAACATTTTTTTACTTGCTGAATTAATTACTACAAATATTATTCCAAATTTTCCATTTGTCTTGTAAGTTTGAATTGTGTGAGTTACATCAGTATTTTATTCTCAATACAATTTGTGACTATTGATCTAAATGCTAAGTAATATGTAAGGTAAATAATATTTGGAATATGAAATATGAAGATAAAATTTTAAATATTAATAATTATACCACTAAGATATTACCATTGACATGAATACAGTTGCAGTTTCTCTCTATATGGGTATAATTCAATGTTTTAAAATTAATGTATTTCCACTGAGCATTCTATTTTGTAACATATAATATCCACCTAGCTACATATATGAAATATCTGCCATAATCAATACAAACGGTATGTTTGTGCCCAATTTGCTTTTGTTTCTTATACATTTTTAATCACATCCAAAAATTCATCATCAAGAAAAATGTGATGATTTTTCCCTTTGTTTCTAGAAACTTTATAGTTATAGCTCTTACTTTGTCTTTCCAACTTCTTAAACTAACTTTCTGTTTTATGGGTCCACATATCTGTTTTTATGCATCTTTTGTTTAATTTTCTATTCTTTAGAAATTAATAGAATAATTTTTTGCCATATACTTATTTTTTATTTAATCTATTTTATTTTGGAGTTTTAAAATGTTTGGCATCATTTAATTTTTGAACTGGACAATCATTTTTTCTTTGTGAATGCTGTTTAGTATATTGTTTAGAAAAATCATCAGCATCCATAACTAAATATAAAGTTACTTTCCAATGCTTTATTTCAAAATTTAAATCATTATCCATATTTAAAATAATTTTATATGATTAAAGGTAAGAGTTTGACTAGGTTTCTTTGCATTACTCCAAGATTCTTTATTGAATTCTTCTTGCATATAAAATGCCTAGGACTTCATTCAAATATATTGAACTTAAAGCTGCATGAAGAAACTATAAAATATTTCACATAATAAAGATATAAAACAAAATTACAGCATAATGCAGTTACTGACAATTGTCAATTATATGTTTGCTGATCTGAAGAGAAAATTGCTTAAGTTGTTCTCCACAGTCTGATTATGCCAGAAAGTTATCATGTGATATGAAATAGTCTATAGTTCCCACATTGGGGTGGGGGAAGTTCATTTAAATGACAATACCCTAATGCATCATCTCATCTTCCCTTTCCTACTTTGTGTCATCTCAAAAGAAAATATAGTACAGGGACCAGCACCGTGGCTCACTTGGTTAATCCTCTGCCTGAGGTGCTGGCATCCCATATGGGTGCCAGGTTACAGTCCCGGTTGCTCCTCTTCCAGTCCAGCTCTCTGCTGTGACCCAGGAAGGCAGTGGAGGATGGTCTAAGTGCATGGGCCCTGCACCCACATGGGAGGTCAGGGGGAAGCACCTGGCTCCTGGTTTCGGATCAGCGTAGTTCCGGCCATAGTGGCCATTTGCGGGGTGATCCAACAGAAGGAAGATCTTTGTCTCTCTCTCTCACTGTCTAACTCTATCTGTCAAATAAAAAATATATATATAGTACAAAAATACATGGCTTTCCAGTGCATACCCTATCAAATTGTTTTTGGAGTACAGTCCATAGATATAAGAATTAATTCTGATAGTTACGAAGGAGACAAAAAGAATGAATTTTTGATAAAGGAAGATATATTAGAGATATGAATGTCAATTTCTTTTTTTAAACTGACTCTACCCTATTGTCTGTGAATCCCTCTCAGTTAACTCCATTACAAAAGTAATCATTCAGCAAGAAAGCAGTATTTGTGGAAATAGGAAATAGTGTGACAATGTGGACAATGGACTATAAAAATGTATAATAATAAGGAAGGATGCACCATTGTCCATCACAGAGCTTAAACTCTGGGCATTTTTTCTCGTATCTTTATTCTTAGAGGAATAAGACCCTTTCTCTTATATCTGAAATCCTGACTTCCTCATTCCCTGACATTAAGGAGGACTGTGAAAAGCAAATCCAGAATCTGACACATCCAAGAAAAAAAACCTCTCTCCAAGACCACACTCAGGATTTATGCCCATGCCTATGGCTGCTGGAAACTGGACAAGAGTAAGTCAGTTTATCCTCATGAGCTTCTCTTCCTTACCCACCGAAATTCAGTCATTGCTCTTCCTGACATTTCTAATCATCTACCTGGTCACCCTAACGGGAAACAGCCTCATCATTCTGGTTACACTGGCAGATCCCATGCTGCACAGTCCCATGTACTTCTTTCTCAGGAACTTGTCCTTCTTAGAAATTGGCTTCAACCTAGTCATTGTGCCCAAGATGCTGGGGACCCTGCTTGCCCAGGATACAACCATCTCCTTCCTTGGCTGTGCCACTCAGATGTATTTCTTCTTCTTCTTTGGGGTGGCTGAATGCTTCCTCCTGGCCACCATGGCATATGACCGCTATGTAGCCATCTGCAGTCCCTTACACTACCCAGTCATCATGAATGAAAGGACACGTGCCAAACTGGCTGCTGCCTCCTGGTTTCCAGGCTTTCCTGTAGCTACTGTGCAGACTACATGGCTTTTCAGCTTTCCATTCTGTGGCACCAATAAAGTGAATCACTTCTTCTGTGACAGCCCACCTGTGCTAAGGCTGGTGTGTGCAGACACAGCACTGTTTGAGGTCTACGCCATCGTGGGAACCATTCTGGTTGTCATGATCCCCTGCTTGCTGATCTTGTGTTCCTACACTCGCATCACTGCTGCCATCCTCAAGATTCCATCATCTAGGGGCAAGCGTAAAGCCTTCTCTACCTGTTCCTCCCACCTCCTTGTTGTCTCCCTTTTCTATGTATCCTCAAGTCTCACTTATTTCCGGCCTAAGTCAAATAATTCTCCTGAGAGCAAGAAGCTTCTATCATTGTCCTACACTGTTGTGACTCCAATGTTGAATCCTATCATCTATAGCCTGAGAAATAATGAGGTGAAGAATGCCCTCGGCAGGACCTTCCACAAGGCACTAGCCCCGAGAAACCACAAGCTGTAGACATCCTCTCTGCCTCTCTTCATGGCTCCGTTGGAGTGAATCCCAGCTATTGCAATGGATCTTGGGGAAGATAAAAGAGCACCAACGTAGCTTAGACCTAAAATTACAATCTGCCAAACTTGAAACTTACTCTATCTTCCTTATTGATAAAATTAATATTGACACTTCTGTGGCCCATCCTTTCTGAGTATTTACTTTGCTAATATGCACAATATGACATGCATTGTGGGCATTTAAAAACTCCTTGTGATGTGAATTTGGGGACACAAAATGAGAAAAAGCATAAAGGGGCTGGCACTGTGGGTGGTACAGCAGGCAAAGCTACTGCCTGCAGAGCCGGCATCCCATGTGGGCACCGGTTTGAGTCCTGGCAGCTCCACTTCCAATCCAGCTCTCTGCTATGGACTGGGAAAGCAGTGGAAGATGTCTCAAGTACTTAGGCCCCTGCACCTGCGTAGGAAGAATCTCCTGGCTCCTGGTTTTGGATCAGTGCAGCTCCGGCTGTTGGAGCCATCTGGGGAGTGAACCAGTGGATGAAAGTCTCTCTCTCTTTCTCTCTTTCTTTCTCTCTCTTTCGCTGTCTTTCTCTCTCTCTCTCTCTCTCTCTCTCTCTCTCTCTCTCTAATTCTGCCTTCAAATAAATAAATAAATCTTTTTTAAAAAAAGAAAAAAAGATGACACATTGGGTCATCTTGTCCTTTTAACATCCTTTGGACAAGTCTAACTCTCTTCAGCAGGAATAACTAACTGATGTCATTCCTACTAGTACATAGCCTTCCTTGCTCCTTCATTTCATTTTTCATACCTCTGAGACAGAGGTGACCCTTAGGTTTGTTGATATTTATCATGCATAGAGGACAATGGATTGCTTTAACAGAGTTAGAGAAACGTGGTTCACTAATCCCTAAGAGTATTCTTTTACAACCCGAAAAGCCTAAATGGACTCTTCCTCAGGATATTCTTCACAAGTAGAGAGACCTGAATTTCTAATCCTCTCCCCAAATCCATTTTCAGGTTCTTTCGTCTTTTTAATTCATTTCAAATGTTCACAAACAGAATTTCAATCATGGTACTGCTTTATTCAAGGCTTAGAGTGGATCTCGGCTTACTCCAATATAAGCCTTTTAAACAACTTTAATATATTTCATTTAGTGACTTTATTTTAATTTTGCATGTTGCCAATGTTAAAATACAAAGGACCATAATTTTCAATCATTGCTATCAGATGTTAATAATTTAATCATCAATGATATCCATATGAAGTAATTCTAAGAGAAAATTCATTTTCTGGCTAAGGAAAACAAAACTGAAAGGTATTTGGTCACATATATAATTAGAACTAAAACTCAGTCATTTAAATCTTAATTCCTTGATTTTTTCAGTAATGTTCAATGCATAGCTAATTAAGTAATTCAGATTCAGATTAAAGAACATCTTATAAAAACAGTAGGAGAGGGGCCGGTGCTGTGGCACAGCGGGTTAAAGCCCTGGCCTGAAGTGCCGGCTTCCCATATGGGCACCAGTTCTAGCCTCGGCTGCTTCTCTTCCAATCTAGCTCTCTGCTATGGCCTGGGATAGCAGTAGTAGATGGCTCAGGTCCTTGAGCCCCTGCACCCATGTGGAGACCCGGCAAGAGCTCCCAGTGCCTGCCTTCGGATCTGCACAGCTCAGCCATTTGCGGTCATCTGGGGAGTGAACCAGTGGATGGAAGATCTCTCTCTCTGTCTCTACCTCTCTCTGTAACTCTTTCAAATAAATAAAATAAATCTTAAAAAAAAAAAACAGTGGGAGAGACCGTAGTGCACACTGCTGTATGCGAAAAAGATGTGAGAAACCACTTTAAACTGCATTAGCAGAAATATAATTAGAGTTGTATAGCTTAACCAAAAAATAGTATCATATTATTTCATTATGATCTCATTTCATTTGGAATATCTTTATTTTTTATTTTTAATTTATTTTTTTAAATCTACTTGAAGGAGTTACAGGGGAAGGAGCAGATTCACAGAGAGAGAGTGAGAGATTTTTCCATCTGCTGGTTCATTCCACAAATGGTCGAAAACAGCTGGGTCTGGGGCAAGCCAAAGTCAACAGCCAGGAGCTTCTTCTGTCTCCCATGTAGGTGTAGGGGCCCAAGCACTTGTACCATCCTCCATTGCTTTCCCAGGCACATTTGCAGGGAGTTGGATTGGAAGTGGAGCACCTGGATCTCAAACTGGTGCCCATATGAGATGCCGGCATCACAGGCAGCGGCTTAACCTGCTATGCCACAACACCAGCACCTGGAATATCCTTTTGTAAGACAAATATTGGTAAACAAATTTAGAAAGTAACACGCAAGTATGATCAGAGCATTTAGAGATTGAGAGACTGTAGGAGCAATGATTTAAGGTAAGAATCTGTGACGTGCTGTTTTCAAATATTTGCGTAATAAGCAGAAAAGAAAATACAGACCTCTTTATCTTCAAAGGTCAGTAGAATAATGGGTGTAAATTAAAAATGGGGTATTTTTATAACATTTCTTGATCATTTTTACTGTAGTAATTGAGCTATGGATCTCAGTCATTTAAGCACTAGTGATGGAAATACACAAAAATTGAAACTTGATGTATTAAGGCACTAGAAACTAAGAGTGTATCATGTTCTACTTTTCTCAACACACAAGATTGTATACCTAAACTAGACCTATTCTGAAGTATAAAACAATTCTGACTCAGTTCATCCTGCCCTTGAACAAATACTAAAATTCCAAGGCCCAACATCACGTTGCTTCCACATGCTTTTTTTTTTTTTCCTTAGGAATACATGGAATCCACACATAATTTGCTTCTACCTTGCTTTCTTGTTTCTTCTCCAACTCCCAGCATTCACCAAATACCTCACACTTTATTTGAATTGATGCTGCCATAGTCCCTTTACTACTTATATTTATTATAGTCGTTTTAAAAGGCTGAAACAGGTTCAGAGAACCCCAAAATCATACAGTGAGCAAATAGTAGATCAGGCATTTGAAACTGATATTCTCACAAGAACTATAATTTTTCCCATTTTAATTATCTAGGAGTTATGTTAATACAATGAAGAGCTTAATAGAATAATTTTTCATAAAAGTAAGTGCATAGTTTTATAATAAAAGAAACAAACTTTCTGACCACTTGCCATTACTGTAGAGGACATCCTTATGCAGTTATTTTGGATAATGTCTCTGATATAATTCTATGTAATGAGATGGTTTACGTTGTATAGTCAGAAAACCATTCCCATTACAACTTGAGAAAAGAATTGAAAGTAAAAAGAAAAAATTCACCCAATTCTTATTACCCAGAGACAAATGATAATAATACTTACTGTACTTATTTGTAATGATTTCTGACAGTTGCATCCATACTGTATGGACATTTTTAGAATTATTTTTGACACTCAATAATTAACTAGGAATGCCAGATTGCAACACAATAAATTATTTAAAGCACTAAAGCAGTTTCTTAATCTAACAGTGGAGATAACCATGAGAATTTCCACACAGGATAGCTGTAAAAATTAAGTTGGATAATAAATGTAACCTTTATAAACCTAATTATAATTATTTTATAATATTATACTTGTAAGAATGATATTTAACTATGTAATTTTAAAATAATATGTAAAGTATATCAATATGTATTTAAGTGTCATGAATTACTTTTCTTATATTAACTCTATTTTCTATAATCCAAGTTTTGTCCAGTATAAAATGTAATATGATGAACATTTTTATAATTTAATTGTAATTGTGCTAACCATACTAAAATCAATTTCCAAATATAGAATTAGAGTGAAAACCCATGAAATTATCTGAATTTTCTACATAATCATATAATGTGCCAATATAGTTTTCTTCTTTCTTTCTAAGCTTTACATACTTTTTCTCTTTATACTACCTTGTTGTACTATCTAGGATCTCTAGTATAACTTGAAATAAAAACATGACAAGAATAAGAACTAGCCTTGATGATTCATTAAAACAAATATTAAAAAAATGAAGACAGATTACCCTACAGAAAGCTTGTACCAATTTGCATTTCTATGAATAATGATTTTGTCTTATTCTTTATTGCCTTTCAAAAATATTTGTTTTAAATCTTTGGATTTATGCCAGTTTTAAAGGTGAAAAATTTTTCTACCTACAGTTTTAATTTTACCTGTCTTAATTTCTAATCATATTGAAAGTCATTGCATCTATTTCTTCTTTCCTCTATATCCTTTGTGCACAAATATGTCATATGGTAGCTCTGTTAGTACTGATTATTCGTATAATAGGTAGATAATAGGCTTCTTGAAATGAATTGAAAAAAAAATTTTATCTTTTTGTTACTTCTTTCTCTACTTACTTTTGTCCCTCAGGTTTAAGTGTCACACTTGATTCTACAAAAATATTTTTTCTTTTCTTTTTTTTTTTTTTTTTTGACAGGCAGAGTGGACAGTGAGAGAGAGAGACAGAGAGAAAGGTCTTCCTTTTGCCGTTGGTTCACCCTCCAATGGCCGCCGCGGTAGCGCGCTGCGGCCGGCGCACCGCGCCGTTCCGATGTTTATTATTATTTCTATCATTGCTTCTCTGAATTTATCATTTAATATTTCAATCTTTTTGCAAACAGGAATTTTTCTGGTGTGATGTGTGAGATATTTAATTTTTTCTCTGATGACCTGCCTAGTGCTTTCAACACCTTTATCTAATAATTCATAGTAATTTGAAGCATTGATGCAATTTTTACATTTTGTCATAATAATCATAAGGATATGCACTAAAAGTTTGGACAACAGAAGACATTTAAAATTTTTGAGATGTTTGATGCCTCCAAGAAATTTAACAATACTGTACTTGTTACCACAAAGAAACAATAAAAAATTATCAACTATAACTTCATAGAAATCCACAAATGTATTAGAACAATCACAATATGCCCACCTGGATTTTTCTAAAATTCATCAACAGGATGGAAAACTAATAAGGCCATCATTCAGAAAATTGGCTTTCAGCAAGTGCTAGGGCCATGTGATTATACTGGGGAGTATCTGAATAGTCTCACATATAAAATTAAGTTTCCCATAGAAGGAAGAAAGGATGTTAAAACAAATAGTAATAAAGAAATAAGAGTTCCTTGGATGATGATTTCAAACTAATTTATATAAGATATAAAAATGGTACTACTGATGGAAAAACACCCGAAAGTTGTAGGTGAAAAAGAACTTGAGTGCATTGTAAAAGTACAAGAAAACCTATTATTGCTTGAAACATTGTAAAGATGGGAAACAAGAGGAAAATAGTTATAATAGGAAGGTAGAGGTCAGCTTATATAGGAAATCATTTTTATTATGTTAAGTATTTTGGAGTTTAACCTATACTCATATGTGATGGTAATCACTGAAACGGTTTCATTAAGAGGGTGATTAAAAAAACATAAAAAGAAATGAATAGCTAGTAGGTAGAAAATGTTTTTGCAAGAATGTAAGAGAAAGATTGTCATAGTGCTGGTTTAGTTTAGGATAGTACCAGTGGAGATGACATTTCAGATTCTAAACCCATTTGGAATATAAAATTGACAAGATTTGTTAAGACAGATTGTATCTGTCATTTGAAGAAGAATAAGAAGGCAGCAAAGACTATGTCCACATTCTGGCATAAGCAACCAAATTGACAGAATTCACCTTTACTGAAATGGCAAAATATAGAAGAGCATCTCTCATTATGGGGGCATGGCAGAGAGATATGGAATTCAGTTTCTAGTTTTTTCCTAGAAATCAGTTTCTGTGCATACAATGATATCACTATTCTTAATTCACTCAAATGGATATTATAAGATATAATTAAGTCACTAAAAATACATATGGAGTTTGAATCAGTCCATGTAGTCTACTGGTGAGACAGAAATAAAAAACACAGGCTGGCACTGTGGTGTAGCAGGTTAAACTGCCTTCCACAGTGCCATTATCCCAAATAGGTGCAGGTTCCAGTTCTGGCTGCTCCAATTCTGGCTGCTCCTCTTCTGATCCAGCTAATGAGTCTGGGAAAGCAGCAAAAGAGGGCCCAAGTGCTTGGATATATTTTACTTCTCTGCCTGTATTTTTAACATCAGTTGTAACATGTTTTAACAGATTCCACAACAAACTGGACTTTGTGTTTTCTCAGCTTCATTGAGCATTATTCTTTCCTGTTTGTCCATGATGAGGCTAATTCTTCAATAACTTTAAATCTTGCATTAACTCTTTGAAGAAACAAATAAGTGACATCAGTTACATCGGTTGATTCATCAAGAGCCACAATCAAAGAAACCACTCAAAATGTTGATTGCTCCCAATATCTTCAGTTCTTCAAGAATCTGTTCTGACCAAAAGAGTAACAGTCAAGTTCATTCTCTATGAACACATTTTATTTTTGCAATAAAAAGTGATTTGATTAAGTAATCATTCGTAAAACTTTCCTTGTTTGGCTAACAAATGAGCCATCTGGAATCACCTTTGGTTCAGGCTCATGTTCTTTTTTTATTATTTTTGTGAAGAAATCTGCTGGGATGATATATGCCACTAAAAGTGTTCAAATTATCTCTTTTTTTAAGATTTTTTTTTTTTACTTATTTGAAAGAGTTACAGAGAGAGGCAGAGATAGAGATCTTCCATCCACTGGTTCACTCCCCAAATGTCCACAATGGCCAGAGCTGAGCCATGGGTTGTGATTCTTTTTTATCAGCAGCTTCCTGCAGTAGCTGCTCCAACTGATCTGATGAGAGATCTAGCCATTTATCATTACCCTCTGGGGGAAGATCAGCCTCTTCTCTCCTAAGCTCCTCTATTTCAAATGGTATTGTCTGTCATAAGGTTAAGATTTCTTCACCTAGACTCATAGCAAGAGAACTTTCTGGCCAGTTTGCTGAGAGCTGGAAGTAGTTATTTGCCATTTCAAACCTTTTCTGGTACAGAGCAGAAGCTTCTATCAGCTCCTTAAAAGTTCTTTTTTCACACTTTGGAGGAAGCTGGCCCAGAGTGGTGAGGTAGTCATGAGGATCTCTTGGAGTCAGAAAAATGTGGGCTACATTTGGAGCATAAGATCTCAGATCCATGAGCCAACTTCATGCCCAATTCATGGGCCCGGTACTTGGGGATGAGGTGGAGGAGGCAACCCCTATCCACTCCTGTCAGGCACAAACCTTTGTTATACCAACAGTGCATACAGACATTTAATGAAAGTGGCTGGTGTCATTATTTGTGTTTTGAGCAAGAATGTCTTAAAAACACAGCACATTTGCAGATCAATGGGGTCCCATAGGAAAAGAACCTGGATGGCTGCACTGGTCTGGGGCACTGCTTTAGCACTGCTGCAATGCCAACTGGAAGGAAAAGTATACTCAGTGAAGGGAAGCCTTAATTTTTCTGGGTACCTTCTGATGCTTCTATTTATAGCAGCTCGTATAGCTTCTGAAGCCACAGCTTTTTCCAGATGTATTGACATTGTATCCAATGCCTGTGGAACTGTTGGGGGTATGGTAGGTAACCAGGATTCTGCTCCAAATTTCCTTGGTGCAGGAATAATGCACAACTCCCCATGGTGGAAAAACACCCTGCTGATACTACTATCAGGATTTAGGAAGAAAGTTGGCAGCTTCTATTAACAAGAATTCACCATCATTGTTTTCAATCCTGGCTACTAATTCTGGAAATTCCTTTGTAATCTGATTTATTAAATAAAAAATAAACCATTCATCCTCAGTGTTATCCCCAAACTTTGTCATATCGAACATATGAGCTGGAATATCTCCTTTCCCAGGTTTATATTTGAAACTGAAAGGTTGATTTTGCCAGTTATAGGAGACCAGCATGGGTACAAACTGGTCATAAAAATAAGTATTTCTGAAGAACCTCTGTGTTTTTCTGGGACCCTTAGTTGACCTGGTATCAGGAACAGACAGTATTCCACAGTGTCTTCCACAGTAGCAAACATGAGGTTTTTGAAATGGTTCTAGTGCCTCTTCTGTGCCTTTCTGCTGTGACACCTTTCCTCGGCTGCCCCTTCTGTGTGAGATGATCAAGAAGCTGCCACCAGCCGCCACAGCCTAGTCCAGGCTCTGTCTGGCCACCCCTAATGCCCAGGTTTAAATCCTGATCCTGTCACTTAACACCTATGTGACACTGGGCAAGTTACTTAGCATCTCTTGTACCACAGTTCCCTCTTCTGTAAAGTGGGAGTAGTCATAACATCTATGTCACAGCTTGGTTGAGAGGATTAAAATATGTGAACCACTAAAGGACAAAGATAGACATGTAATAGTTTCTATGGAAATGTTAAACATGATGATGATGTGACGGCACTGGTGGTGGCTGGTGATAATAAGAACAAAGATTATGATGTAGGAGGGAAACAAGGGAGATGATGTGGGGAGGTAGGAAGAGTCTCGAAAGGCATTCTACGTTGAAGTAAAGTTTGAATACTATTTTGTGAACTATGTAAATTAATTCAAGGATTTTTGACAAAAAGTAAGAAACATAACTGTATTTTGGAAACGTTATTTTGGTAGTAGTGTGGAGAATGGGTGACAAGGGGGAAACCTGAAAAACAGAGCCAGTCAAAAGACATTTGTAATTCATCAGTTAGGAGATCAGAGACCTTGGGGCTTCTCAAGCTGTAACTCTGCCTTTCAAAGAAAACAAAAGTAATTCATTTTTTAATTAAAAAAAAAGAGAGGAGACCAAAATTCAGTACATGGAAAGCGACATTTTAGCTTCAGAATTTAAAATACACCAGAAAAATGGGTCAAAGAGCAGGCAGTAAGCAGAAGAGACAGCTCAGAGGAAAATTACTTCTGCTCTAGGACCTGGACTCTCCGCACACCTACAGACCAGCAGGCACTTGAGCTTCAGAGATGGCCTCTTGCCAAGATGAATTCATTAGGACTCACAGCTCTTCTGCCTAAGCCAGTAGCCCTCTCTCTAGGTCTGATCCTGTCTACTCATCTCAGCTTTCCCTGCAGGCCCAGGATAGGCCACAGAGACCCTCAGTCAGCTCTGCTCCCTAAACAGCAGAGTGCCTCATTAACAACGTTTTTAATGAGGCCATGCCAGTGACTGCTCATTAATAGACTGGTTAATCAGCAACCCCGAGGGTGAAGGACAGGAGTCAGTGATAACAGACCTCAGTCAAGAGTCTGTGCATTGGAAGGAGAGAAACTTAGCTGACTCCTGGTCTTTTACTGTTTCATCTCTAGCATGTTTGCGCTCTCAGAGAGTAGGATCCTGGAGATAGAGATCTGAAGAGACCAAGTGACAGCAGTCAAGCTACACTGAATTTGGACCAGCTCATGGTCTAGAGAAATTCTGAAGGAAATCAAATTTTGGAAGATGTTCTTGGATGCTTGTGTAAATGGGACATTGCTCTTGGAGCCTTCTGTCATCTTGCCTTTCATAACCATGGCTCCTTTGTTATCCTCCTATATAGCCCAGTGCAGATTTTTTTTGTTATTTTCCAAGTCCTTTTAAACTATTCTTGTGGGAGTTCAGTCATTGGCCTTCTTCTCTCTTCCTGTGTGCTCTCTAAGCCCAACAGCTTCCAGGGTTTCAACCAATCACCTTGTGGAGACAAACTTGAGCTTGACTTATATTTCCACTAGGATTATTGCAGGAGCCACCTCATTGATTTCCTTGCCTCTAATCATGCTGCAGAGTTAGATATACACCTTGTTCCAATACATCCTCCTTAACCTCCTCAGGGTTCTTCCTAAACACTCATTGATGATCTGTCCTATAATTAAATTCCTTATAATTAACCATCATCATCACAGTAAAATGAATGTTCTAGCACTTCATAAAAAAATCCCTTGTAGTGGGATTGGCACTGTGGCATAGTGGGTAAAGCCACCATCTATAGTGCTGGCATCCCATATGGGCACCGGTTCGAGTCCCAGCTGCTCCACTTCCAATCCAACTCTCTGCTGTGGCCTAAAAAGTAGTAAAAAGATGGCCCAAGTCCTTGGGCCCCTGCACCCACATGGGAGACCCAAGGATGCTCCTGGCTCCTGGCTTTGGATCGGCGCAACTCTGGCTGTTGAGGGCATCTGGGGAATGAACCAGCAGATATTTTCTTTATCCAGTCATCAGTTGGTGGACATTTGGGTTGATTCCCTATCTTAGCTATTGTGAACTGAGCTGCAATAAACATGGGGATACCAGTAACTCTTTCATACACTGATTTCATTTCCCTTGGGAAAATTACCAGGCTTAGGATGGCTGGATCATATGGTAGATCTATTTTCAGATTTCTGAAGAATATCCATACTGTCTTTCAGATTGGCTGAACTAGTTTACATTCCCAACAGTGTGTCAGGGTACCTTTTTCTCTACATCCTTGCAGCGTATTTTTTTTTTTTTAGAAGATAACCTTTCTAATTGGAGTGAGGTTAAACCTCACTGTGGTTTACATTTGCATTTCCCTGATAGCTAAGGATCACATGTATCTTTTTATGTACCTGTTGGCTGTCTGTATTTCATCCTTTGAGGAATACCTGTTCACGTCCTTTGCCCAGTTCTTAACTGGATTGTTTGTTTTGTAGTTGAATTTCTCGAGGTCTTTATATATGCTGGATATTGATCCTTTATCTGCAAATATTTGCTCCCATTCTAAATGTTGCTTCATAACTTAAGTATTTCCTTTGCTGTTCAGAAGCTTCTTAGCTTGATGTAGTACCATTTGCCCATTTTTGTTTTTATTGTCTGTGCTTCTAAAGTCTTATCCAAGATATCTTTGCCTATGCCAATATCTTGCAGAGTTTCCACAATGTTTTTCTCTAGTAATTTGATGGTATCAGGCTGTAGATTCAGATCTTTGATCCACTGTAAGTTGATTTTTGTAAGGTATAAAGTAAAAGGTCGTGCTTGATATTTCTGCATGCATAGATCCGATCTTCCCAGCACAATTTGTTTAAGAGACTGTACTTACTCAGCAAGATGATTCTAGCTCATTTATCAAGGATTAGTTGAATATAGATGCATGGATTAATTTCTGGGATTTCTATCCTGTTCCATTGGTCTACATGTCTATTTTTGTATCAGTACAAGGTTGTTTGTATTATAATTACTCTGTAGTATTCTTGAAATCTGGTATTGTGATGCCACCAGCTTTGTTTTTGCTGTTTAAAATTTCTTTAGGTGTTAGGGCTCTCCTCCTAGGTTTCCATGTGGATTTATGCATTTTTTGTCTAGATCTGAGAAGAATGGTATTTTGATTGGGATTGCATTGAATCTGGAAATGCTTTGGATAGAATGTACATTTGTGATACTAATTTTTTCAATCCACAAACATGGAAGTTTTTTTTTTTATTTTTTTTGTGTCTATTTCTATCTTTTTTTAAAATTTTCATTGTGGAGGTCTTTCACATTGTATTTAAATTTTTTGTAACTTTCATGAATGGTACCAATGTTACAAGTTCTTTCTCTCAGCCAGGACACTGTCTGTGCATACAAAGACTACTGATTTTTGTGTGGTAATTTTATACCCTGCAACTTTACCAAACTCTCTTATGAGTTCCAATAGTTTCTTCATGGAGTCCTTTAGTTCCCCTATATATAGAATCATGTCATTTGCAAACAGGGATAATTTGACTTGCATTTTCCATTTTATATCCCTTTGATTTCTTTTTCTTGATAATGAATCTTGCTAAAACTTGCAATACTATATTGAATAGTAATGGGCATCCTTGTCTGGTTCAGATCTTAATGGAAATGCTTCCAGCTTTTCCCTATTCAATATGATGCTGCCAGTGGATTTGTCATACATTGCCTTAATTGTTTTGAGATATGTTCCTTCTATACAATGTTTACGTAAGGTTTTTATCATGAAAGGATATTGTATTTTATCAAATGCTTCCTCTTATCTATTGAAATATCTATTATTCACCAACTTGTTAATGTGAAATGTCATGTATATTGATTTGCATGTGTTGAGCCATCCCAGCATCCCACTTGTTCCCAGTGGACTGCCTGTTTGGCAATAAAGAATCATCTACTACTCAGAGGTATTATCAAGGAATTTATACAGGACAAAGTAACATCTAATAAATATCAGAATCTGGATTTGAATCCAAGTCTAATTGACCTCAAAAATTGTGTTCTTTTCAACATAGCATGTTAGTTCTCTAAGATATAGAGACAAAAGCTAGCAAGAAGTTAGGAGATAAAGAAAAGAATTCTATGCAGTATGAAGCCCAAAAAGCTTCAGGAAGTTCATAAGAGTAATAACTTTGAGACTAATAGGTATGAATGAGTGAGCTATTAGCATATATAGCAAACTATTTCTTTGATGTCTTTGAAAGAACTAATAAAGTTACATTTTTCCCTAAGAAACTACTCAGAATAAAGTAGACATAATTATAAAATTTCTATGCTTACTAAATGTCTCTGTCTATAATTCCTGCCTCTCGCCCTGTATTACCCATACAAAGCTAACTCCTGTGGATCATTTAAGATTCAACTCTAATATTGGGCTCATTTTTTTTTTTGACAGAGTGGACAGTGAGAGAGAGACAGAGAGAAAGATCTTCCTTTTTCCGTTGGTTCACCCCACAATGGCCACTGCCAGCGCACTGCGGCTGGCGCACCACGCTGATCTGAAGCCAGGAGCCAGGTGCTTCTCCTGGTCTCCCATGTGGGTGCAGGGCCCAAGCACTTGGACCATCCTCCACTGCACTCCCAGGCCACAGCAGAGAGCTGGCCTGGAAGAGGAGCAACCAGGACAGAATCCAGTGCTCCAACCAGGACTAGAACCCGGTGTGCTGATGCCACAGGCAGAGGATTAGCCTATTGAGCCCCGGCACTGGCCTCATTCTCCTTTGTACAGATATTGTATGTCATGCCTATAACTGTTAAGCATTAAATATAATTGTATATCTAAATGCATTGAGGACACAGTAAGGACAGTTTATCATTTGTGTTTCTATTTCTTAGACCTGATCCAGTGCCCAGCATACAGAAGGTATTAAAAAATGATTGAATGCATGCAAAATCGCTAAATTATTTCTGTAAAACCCTGACCCATCACTGAGATATGAGTTCCATATTTCCAATTGTCTCCAGGACATTTCTGTTTAGTGCCATACATTAAGCAACAAAAAGCTCCCAGACAGACTTGGTCTCCAAATCTCAAGATATTGAAAAACATGTTTGCTTGCTATTTATTCCTTTTTCTGACTCTATGTGTTATTGCTATATTCTTCAATTTAATCAGTGAAAATTTCTATACTAAATCCTAGGAGTACAGCTGTTCAAGAGCAGCTCTCTAGGAGCTCCTGCCTGCTTCAGTGGGGAAGACAAACAAAAAAAGATATAGAACAGAAAGCTCACTCTCTCTGGCTGTTTCTTTCTCCCTCTCCCTTCTCTATATATCCTCTGTCTTTAAAATTAAATAAACAAACAAACGAATGAATAAATAAATAAATAAATAAATAAGGCATTTGGCATAACTGTTGATATGCTACCCCCCAAGAGTGCCTGAACTGTAGTTCTGGATCCTCTCCTGAATCCAGCTTCCTGCTATGCATACCAGTGATGGCCCAAGTCCCTGATATCCATGTGGGAGGCAGACTGATTTCTATGCTTCTAGCTCAGACTGGCCCAGCCCCAACCCAGGATGCCATCGTGGGCATTTGAATAGTTAGCCAGTGAGTAGGAGATTTCTTTCTGTCTTTCTCTGTTTCTCTGTCCCTCTGCCTTTAGAATAGAATAAATAAATACTTTCAAATGGATGTTGTACAAAGTACTTTGTTATAATTCTATGCAGATAAGTGCTACAAGTAGAAGAGTTCAACCAGTATTCTAACATTGTTAATTTTTCCTTGACAAAATTATTCTTACTCAGCCTTGGTTCAATTTCCATTTTCACTGCCACTGCCATTCACCTAAATCCTTATTTCTAAAATATTGCTGAAAAGCCTGCTCACTGTCCTCATGGCACTCATTTTCACTTATCAACCCTTAGCAATAGCGCTAAGTACTAGATTTACAGTGATAGGCAAAACTGAGGCTCTGTCCTTAGGAGAGTACAGACCAAAGAGGGTAAAAACATTTAAACAAAGCACTGCACAAATAAATGCAGATTCTCAAATTGTTAGCATTGCTATGAAGGAAAAGGACACAGTTCTCTGAGTAGAAAGAAAAGAGGGAGACCTGATTTACATCCAGGATCGGAGAATACTTCCCTGAAAAAAAAAAAAAAGACATATGGAGTGGTATTAGATAATTGTATGGGAATTAATGTAAAAATTTGGAGGAACAATATTTGAAGCAGAAGAATTAGTATATACAAATATCCTAAATCTTCAGTAATTGCAGAAATGGTGTGGCAGACAACAATAGCAGGGGTAGTGACCATCCTGGTATCAACTGGAAAGCCCATTTCCCTTCCTGATGGCAGAGCTCAAGTCCCCAGTCAAAAAGCATCCTATAAGGGTGCTTCAAAAAGTTCCTGGAAAGAGAAATTAAAAGATAAGTTTAGGGGGGCAGCACTGTGGCATACCGGGTGAAGCTGCCACCTGCAGTGGCACATCCAATATGGGCGCTGGTTCAAGTCCTGGCTGCTCCATTTCCTATCCAGTTCTCTGCTTTGGCCTGAGAAAGCAATAGAAGATGGCCCAAGTTCTTGAGCCCCTGCACCTGCATTGGAGACCTAGAAGAAGCTCCTGGCTCCTGGCTTCAGATCGGTGCGGCCCTGGCCATCAAGGCTATCTGGGGAGTGAGTCAGTGGATGAAAGACCTCTCTCTGTGTCTCTTCCTCTGCCTCTCTGTAATTCTGCCTTTCAAATAAATAAATAAATCTTTAAAAATAAAAGAAGAAAGAAAAACATAAGTTTAGAGGCCAGCATTGTGGTGCAGTGTGTTAAACCACTACTTTTGACGCTGGTATCCCATATTGGAGTGCCAGTTCAAGTTCCAGCTGCTCCACTTCCAATGTAGCTTCCTGCTAAGATATATAGGCAAGCAATAGATTATGGTTCAAGTGCTTAGACCACTGACACCCACATGGGACATCCAGATGGAGTCTTTTGTTCCATTCTTCAGCCTGGCCAAGCCCTAGCTGTTGTAGACATTTGGAAGTAAACCAGCATATGGAAGATCAATCTCTCTCTCCCACTCCACCACCCTCTTACTCTCTCCCTCCATTTTCCCCTATCATTCTGCCTTTCAAATAAATCAATGTTTTAAGAAAATATGTTTATTGGGGTGCAAAAAAAGTTTTGAAATTCATGCAAATTTCTGCATAATAGGCATTTTCCACAAAATTTTGATGTCCCTTTACATGCATGGATTTCAATGTATTTTATACAGAAAAAAAAAAAAAACCTGAGACATGGAACAAGTTTTTTACGAGTCATCAGATTAGGAATCACTGAAGAAGAGGTAAAATGTAAGTTTGGCTTTGTTTCAAATAGTGCTTTTTTTTATTATAAGAGAGATGTGTACATAATAAGAATTCAGTCAGACTCCTTCCTGGAGGTTGGAATTAATTACTCTCCCGTGCGTGTAAGTTAGACCTAGTACCTCACTTCTAAGAAATAAAGAACAAAAAGGAAAAAGGAGTAACTCTACAGTGGAGAAACCAGCAGACCTCACCTTAACCATTGAGTCAGGTTAATAGCATAGTACTAAGTTATGCCAATATTGCACACATGGGGATATTTTGTTATGAGAAGGGCACCTCACATCTGTGCTGTTTCACATGCCCCTACCTCAAAAAAATTTATAAAAAGTCTAGTCATGAAAAAACAACAGACAAACCCTCACTGAGGGACATTCCACAAAATACCCAAGCAATACTAATGGTTAGGAAAAATAAGGGAATGCCAAGAAAATGTCCCAGATTAGAGGAAAAAATAAAAATATATGATAACTAAATGTAATCTTGGTTTGAACCCTAGAGTTAAAGAAAGACAATTGTTGGAAAAATGATCAAATTCAAATAAAGCCTGTACTTCATTTAAGAGTATTGTATCAACGCTAATATTGTAGTAATAAGAAATGAACCATGGTCATGTCAGATGAGCAAATTAGGTGAAACTGAGTGAAGTGTATGTAGGAACTCTCCAAATTACTTTTTGATTCTTCTGTAAATTTAAAATTACTTCCAAATCAAGTAGTTTAAGTCAAAAGTCTAATCAGTATAAAATAATAAGCAGTCAAAGACAAAAGTCTCAGGGCTGGTGCTGTGGTATAGTAGGCTAAGCCTCCACCTGAGGCGCTGGCATCCCATGTGGGTGCCAGTTCATATCCTGGCTGCTACTCTTCTGATCCTGCTCTCTGCAATGGCCTGGGAAAGTAGTAGAAGGTGACCCAAGTCTTTAGGATCCTGCAACCACATGGGAGACCCGAAAGAAGTTCTTGGCTCCTGGCTTCAGATCAGCCCAGCTCCAGCCATTGCAGCCAACTGGGGAGTGAACCAGTGGATGGAAGACCTTTCTCTCTGTCTCTCCCTCTGTCTGTAACTCTACCTCTCAAGTAAATAAACAAAATCCTTAAAAAAAATACATATCTCCCAATCCTGATCTATGTTTCCCCATGCACTCACATAGACCCAACAACTATTATAAATTTCTTATATATCCGTGCAGAAATTTCCTAATAACAAATTTTATGGGGCCATTACTGTGTCATAGAAGGTTGAGCCTCTGCCTGCAGTGCTGGCATCCCATTTGCGTGCCAGTTTGAGTGCTAATGCTCCACTTCCAGTCTAGCTAATGTGCTCATGTGCCTGCTAATGTGCCTGAGAAAGCACATTAGAAAAAACTGGGGGGGGGCACTAGGTGTCCACCTTGATTGTTAATATAAATATTAGTATATATTGACAGGTTATTCCTTTAAATTCCATGGGAAAATACACAACTATTAATCAATTCCCTATTGATGTAACTAAAGGATTTTCCACATTGTTTTGCCATTAAAATGGTGCTACATAAAAAATCATAAGCTTTCTTTTCTCTGAAGCAAAATGACTTTAAAAGCCCAAATCAACCTATTTGATACCATTTTGCTTTTTTTTTGTATTGTTCACTAGCTATTTAAAAATTTATTAATCTCAATTCACTTGAATAACCAAGGTCCCAGGGATCTGTCTCCTGTATAATGGTGACTAGCATAGGACCATATAATAATCAAAATCTTTTAATTAAAACCCATACATTTGAGTTCTTTCTCTTCTACCATAGTCCCAATTTCCTTCATCATGTATTTAATAACTACCATTTAGCTTTATGTTCTTCTTTGTTTATTATTTGTTCACTTGTAGTTACCTGGATTCCCAATGAAATGCAAGGTTTATGAGCAGAAGAACCATATCTGTTTCTTGGTGGTTTTTTTTTGTTTGTTTTTGTTTTTTTTTTTTTACTTCTGTAACCTAATGCTTAGAACACCTGACATTTAGTACATACTTAATGAATATTTATTATTAGCTCTGTAATAGATTCAATTATTTTGTCATTTCATGTCATTGGAACACCAGTCCTATGAAACAAGCAATCTAAGATTGAATTCCAGAGAGTTTGACAAAATTTCTAAGTATCATGAATGAGACAGTACCAGAATTGAGATTAATCTTAGGTCCCTCTGACTTTTAAGTTTTGGTGCTTTATTTCAACAAAGTGCTATTGCCTCTTCCCTTAAGTTTGGTTTTCCTTTTTTGAATTTTTAAATTTATTTTTATGTATTTGAAAGGCAGAGTTACAGAGAGGCAGAGGCAGAAGCAGAGAGAGAAAGAGAGAGAGGTGTTTCATCTGCTGGTTCCCTCCCCAGATGGCCGCAACTGCTGGAGCTGTGCCAATCCAAAGCCAGGAGCCAGGAGCCTCCTCCAGGACTCCTACACAGGTGCAGGGGCCCAAGGACTTGAGACACCTCCTACTGTTTTTCCAGGCCAAAATGGAGAATTGGATCGAAAATAGAGCAGCCAGGACTTGAACCGGCACCCATATGGGATGCCAGCACTGCAGGTGGCAGCTTTACCCACTATGCCACCCTCTTCCCCCATTCTTGAATTTTGACATCTGAAATTCATCATGGTCTCAAAGGACAATCAACCTAAGAGAGGTCAGGCTCCCTTAGGAAAGGAAAGAAGAGTTTAGGTTAACCCAATAATACCATGGGGAAAATTCCAACTCCAATCTTTCTACCAGCCCCAAGGAAAATGAGACACAGCTGGGAATAACTCTCAACGTCAGAGCTGGGAGTGTGGCCCACTCACATAGTATATCCACTCAAGACTGGCAGAGAAGACAGCAGGGAACTGGTCGAAGCTCCAGATGTTAGTGGCTCTTCTGAGACAGAGGAAGAGCTCCTCACATACTGAAGAACATGCATGAAGCAAGGGAGTCGACAGAGCTGACCAGCAGATGCCCCGTTAGACACAGGTAAGGCTCCTTAGCAAGCACCAAATCACCCCAGGGCCCTTTTTCAAGTTCAGTGGCTCAGTTAGATGAGATTTTAAAAGGCAGGTTTTATATACACCTTATTCTATTACAGGGTGCACACTGGGAAGATCTCATCATGTCCTTTCTTCCCTAGACCTCAGCTTGTCCACTGTGCACCATAAACGAGATCTGAAGCTCAAGAAGATTGGTATTCCTCATATTATTCCAGTCCTGTCCTCTGAGGTTTCCTGGGTCAGAAAGTTTCCAGGCCCTGCAGCTTCAGCAGGTCACACACCCACCTCTCAGCCTTGACTTGCCTCTGATTAACTCAAGGAAGACTTGCCTTGGTGGAACATTCGTGAGGCATAGGACATCAAGGTGCACTACTGTTTTAGGACGATTATCTGGCTATTGAGGTCTTCAAGAAGCAGAGCCCTATTCCTGGAACAGTCAGTCAAATGAGCAGAAAAAGGGATATCCCTAGGAAAGTTCTGGAGGGACTGGCAAGGAACCCATGGGCCAACAATGGCCCCTAGTTTCTGCAGTGTCACCCACAACAGAGACAGGGAGCCAGCACTCCTTCTGTAATTCCCAGAAGCCTAGTGGAAACTGAGACAGCCTTTTCATCTCTGCCTCCTTTGCCTTCTCAAACCTCAACACCAGCACCACACACTTCACATGAGTCATTAAGCGCAGTTGCTAATGTAAAGGGAGTTCTGACAAAGGAAGAACAGTCATGGAAAACAACAAGTCTCTAGTGGTGAGTGGAAACACCACAAAGAATGAATTCTGTCATTCATTAATCCAATCAATTGTGCCAAAACACATATACAAAGATTATTCTAGACAAACACAAGCTCCTATCTATAAAGATAACTAAGACACTTAATACTGACAGACTTTACAGATTGGGGTACAAATTGGTAATGAAAATGTCCAATTAAGCTATTTTTAAAGGATGTGTAAAAATAGGTAAGATGACTAGTCTTCTCTGGAAGCATCATGCAGAGCTGAGTTTTGAGAATCAGGGATCAGACAAGTGGAGCAGGAGAGGGATCAGGCAGAAGTGATGTCACGTACAAAAGCATAGAGACACAAAAAGAATTGATATGTGCAATAGACTGTTAAAGTCCTACGTGCAATAAGTAGTAAAAAGTCAACACTGTGGAAAGAGACATGCACTTAAGTTATAGCTAATTTAAATTTCATATGCCTTGTTGAAAGCCTAAATTTTCATTATAATTTCTTTATTAAGTGCAGGTCCTGCCATTTACTATCCATATAATTACAAAATCTTTTAACTGCAAAATTATATGAAGCTCCAAATTTCAATTTATTCTTATCTAGTATGAGGAATATAATCATGGTAACTAAACCATAGTAGTGAGAAGAAAATGTAAGCACAGATCTATTATAAACTCAAAATATATTACCTATATTGTCATCATTTTCTTTTTTAATGACTTTATTACTAATATAGAACAAATGTAGTTCATTGTCGAAAATTTGGAAATCTAGAACAATAAAAGGAAATCTCCTTTTACCACTTAAAGTAGATCACTTTTAAATTTTGCCTATGAGCTTTTAGTATTTTATACAGTATACATATTTAAAATCAGAAATTTATCATTAGTAAGCAATGTTATGTTTTTTTTTTATTTATTTATTTTTTATTTTTGACAGGCAGAGTGGACAGTGAGAGAGAGAGACAGAGAGAAAGGTCTTCCTTTGCCGTTGGTTCACCCTCTAATGGCCGCCGCGGTAGCGCGCTGCGGCCGGCACACCGCGCTGTTCCGATGGCAGGAGCCAGGTGCTTATCCTGGTCTCCCATGGGGTGCAGAGCCCAAACACTTGGGCCATCCTCCACTGCACTCCCTGGCCACAGCAGAGAGCTGGCCTGGAAGAGGGGCAACCGGGACAGGATCGGTGCCCTGACCGGGACTAGAACCCCGTGTGCCGGCGCCGCAAGGCGGAGGATTAGCCTGTTGAGCCACGGCGCCGACCGTTATGTTCTTTTTATTCACTTAATATTATATGGTGATTATAACACAAAAGTACTAAATCTCCTCCAAAAATTAATTATTGCAAAATATTTCCTTAAATACATGGTCTCGTAAATGAACCAATCATCTCTAATAGTGATCAGTTCACTTTATCACGATACTCATCAGCACTAAACAACCATACAAATGAAAACACTGCCCTCTGGTTTTCTACACAGGGGCACATATTTGCGGCATGTGTCTTCTGTCAGAAGGGAAGGGGTCCTTCCATGAAAAGTGCAAACATTAAAGGATCTTTATGTAATCAGGTCAGATTGATTTTCCTAGAAATGTCAAATTGGCTTTCCTAGAAATGATATAAATCTTTAAACAAACGAAAATAGTGCATACTATTCTACCCCTTACTAGCACTGAATTTATATTTATCAATACTTCAAATGTGGTAAAGAAATTGAATCTCTGTGTTGATTTAATTTGATTTTTATTATTAGCAAAGGCAAAAATTTTGATATACTTACTGGCCATTGGCACTTCTTGGTAAATTATATATATCCTTAGAAAATGTTTCTTTAGGGCAAATTGTGTCTTTTTTTAAGATTTATTTAAGGCCAGCGCCGCAGCTCAATAGGCTAATCCTCCACCTTGTGGCGCCGGCACACCGTCCTGGTCGGGGCACCGGATTCTGTCCCAGTTGCCCCTCTTCCAGGCCAGCTCTCTGCTGTGGCCCGGGAATGCAGTGGAGGATGGCCCAAGTGCTTGGGCCCTGCACCCCATGGGAGACCAGGAGAAGCACCTGGCTCCTGCTTTCGGATCAGCACAGTGCGCCAGCCGTGGCGGCCATTGGAGAGTGAACCAACGGCAAAGGAAGACCTTCCTCTCTGTCTCTCTCTCACTGTTCACTCTGCCTGTCAAAAAAAAAAAAAAAAAGATTTATTTAAGTAACATGCTATGTGAAAACAGAAAAATATGTTTATGTGTTGTCATTATACCAAATACCTTCCAATTGTTTATGGGTTATTTTGTGTTATCAGTGTTTTATTCTCAATAGTATCCAAATATTTGTTCTGCAAATAAAAACTAGTATATTTTCACTGTGGATAATGTAAAAATATAAAATACAAAAAAGTAATTAAAGACACTTGTAACTGCACCACTGAATATTAATAAAGGGATAGAACTGAAGGCTAAGTGTGCATGTGATTAAATACATGTGTCTGTAGGTACCAGTACACTTATATATATATGTTTATATATATGCACATGTATTATAAATTTTCATTTTACAGTGAATAGTATATGAGGAAAATAGTTTTTTGTAGCCTCCTTTATCAATTAAGCAAAACATATGAGAAGTTTTTAGAAAGTTCATGGAAAATGCATGTTGTAAAAAAACTGCATGGATTTCAAAAACTTTTGCACCAAAACAAACATCTTTTTCCAGTTTTCTAGATTTTGAAGTACTCTTTTTTGTTTTTATTTTAATTGATTAATTTAATTTTTAAGTTTTTAATTAGTTTTTAACAGACTCCATACAGTTTGTAGATACATTTCTAAGAATATAATGATATTCCCCCTCTTTCTTTCTTTACTCCCTCCCCTTGTCTTCCTCCCTCCCTCTTTCCCTCTCCCTCACTTTTTTAGTTTTTAAGGTAACATCTTTTATATTTTTTCATGCCATTTAATGTTCTTCTATAAGACAATTCTAAATTACTACACAGTGTTCCATAATACATATAGAACAAAATTAATTTAACCAATTTGCCATTTTTGTATTTAGGAATGTCCATTGTTGTTTTTTCATTTAAATTTCTATATTATAAATAAAGTTGACAGGAGTGTTCTGGTAGCTAAAATTTGCAAATAACTAATATTTTAAATGTGAAATTGCTACTTCAAGGATCCTAATAAATATTGTCAAATTCACTTATTGAAGCCACAGTTTAGGTTCTTTCACTTTTACTGAAATGAAGTATTGTAATATTTAAATTCTTTGAAGAAAAAAGTAATCTCCCTTATAAAAATTATATTTGCTCTGTGATGATTTGAAATGATTTCATATGAAATGAGTATTGTATCTTTTCTTAATTTTCTCTTGGGTAATTTGTAAGAATCTCTGGACATTAATTTGTAGATGTCTTGATTTGTAATTTATATTTAATTACTATAATAAGTTTTTAACACTCAAACTAATTTTTATGTGGTAAACCAATGAATCGTTTATTTTTTTATTTTTTATTTTTTTTAATTTTTGACAGGCAGAATGGACAGTGAGAGAGAGACAGAGAGAAAGGTCTTCCTTTTGCCGTTGGTTCACCCTCCAATGGCCGCCGCGGTAGCGCGCTGCGGCCGGCGCACCGCGCTGTTCCGATGGCAGGAGCCAGGGGCTTATCCTGGTCTCCCATGGGGTGCAGAGCCCAAACACTTGGGCCATCCTCCACTGCACTCCCTGGCCACAGCAGAGAGCTGGCCTGGAAGAGGGGCAACCCGGACAGGATCGGTGCCCTGACCGGGACTAGAACCCGGTGTGCCGGCGCCGCATGAATCGTTTATTTAATGGGATCTCATTTAGACTCCCAAGAAAAATCTCAGAATGCTAAAGTAAATATTTATTGAAGTAATGTGAAATGCTTAAATGCATTAAATTCTCTTCCAATTCTATTTAATTTTTTTACATTTAAATCATTATTCATATTGAGTCTATTTTGTTGTATTGTTTAAGATGATAATGTAACATTTAATTTCACCTCCAGCTTTCTTAGTCTGCGTACTGAATTCTTATGTCAGCATTGCTCCTGAGCTTCAGTTTCTGTCAATTACTTCCCCAAAGCATGCACAAATACACATAAAATATTTTATTAAAAGAGATAATATGAGAAAATGTCATGAACCAGTATTAAATATTTTAATAGCCTGTTGTGCACATGCACTCTAGTATAAGTTCCAAGAACTGCAATTGTTGTATCACAGCTGCAAAGTTTAGTTTTTTAAAGAATTATGGAAATGTTTTTCAGAGTGGCAGCACCATTTATACTTTCACTAGAAATTTATGAATGATCCTGTTATTTCAGTCCTTGCAACACTTCTTGGTGTTGTCTTTTTTTTTAACCATTCTAATATGTATGTACTGATATACTATTAATTTATTTTAATATGGTGAATGGGAGTAGACTTTTTTCATTTTTTTGTTTAATGGGTATTTTTATAGCATTTTAATCATCTAAATAGTCTGATTGCTTAGCATATTTTCCTCTGTTTTCAAATATTTTTAAAAACATTCATTAAGATAAAGATACATGTTTGTATGAATATTTTAAAATTTATTTTATTTTGTACTTAGGGATTATCTAATTTCATAAATATTTTCCTTTGGCTCAGAGATGTTATTCCCTTATTTTTTCCCCTCCTTTGTCATTCTGAAATGCATGTTAAGTAGATTTTTATTTCCTATATTTTGTTCAGAGAGAGTGGGAGGGAAGTATGGTTATCTTCTTAGAATTCGATTACAGCTGGCGCCAAGGCCCACTAGGCTAATCCTCCGCCTTGCAGCGCTGGCACACCGGGTTCTAGTCCCGGTCGGGGTGCCGGATTCTGTCCCGGTTGCCCCTCTTCCAGGCCAGCTCTCTGCTGTGGCCAGGGAGTGCAGTGGAGAATGGCCCAAGTGGCTGGGTCCTGCACCACATGGGTACCAGGAGAAGCACCTGGCTCCTGCCATCGGATCAGTGCGGTGCGCCAACCGCAGCGCACCAGCCTCGGCAGCCATTGGAGGGGGAACCAACGGCAAAGGAAGACCTTTCTCTCTGTCTCTCTCTCTCTCTCTCTCTCTCTGTCCACTCTGCCTGTCCAAAAAAAAAAAAAAAATTCAATTAGAAATACATGAAATCTGTTTTTATATTAATAATTTTTTAATTATTATTCTCATAATCTTTTTCTTTTCATAAGTTTTCCCAGAATTTAGGTGCAATTTCTCAAGTTTGTATTCTGATGAATTCATTTTTCTTAAGTTAATAGCACTGTGTTCCACAGCCTTTTAATTTGATAGTTACGGTTTTTCTCCAGGTGGTCTTTTCTGATCTAAGGCTTTCACTTTCATGACTGCCTACTCAACACTCACTATTTTCCAGGGCTTTTTTGAGAAGTTATGGGGATAATTCAGTGTCTCTCCAGCTTTCCTTCAGACTCTTGTGAGAAGAAAAACAACCGCTCTGAAGCTTTGGATTCATCTCATTAAACTTCTGTGTCTTCATATACCTAACACTTACTGAAAGACAGAGGGTCAGTGCCAAAGAGAGTTTCTAGTTGAGAGTATATGTTGTATCATTGACCTGTTTATACTTTTTAAAAATTGCATATGGTTTTCCTGAAATTGAATTTAAATCTGCAGATATTGTGTGGCATGGAGAAATCTTAGATGAGTTTGATTAAAATTTCTTTGAAAGTGTGATTTTTATTTCCTACATAAATGCTTTAGAATTTTAAATATATCCTTGAAAAATGAATTATTGACCAGGACATGACAAATATTTAGTCTCTCTTCATTAAGTTTGTCTGTTACTTGAAAAAGGATTGTACAGGAACACTAGGACTAACAATATAACAATGAACATTCAACTTGGCCACCATTAATCCTAGAAATATAACTTTTGATCCTTCCCCTACATCCACCCCATCACTATTCCTCAATATAGGTGATAGCATAATCTCTCTACATGGCATATATGAGAATCTCATTTCATTGCTTCAAATATTCACATAAATCTCATTATCCATAGAATAGAGTACCAATTCCATAGAACATGGATCATAACAAAATTGATTTAAAATCCAAAACTATAACCAAATCCTTGTTTGTTTGTTTGTTTGTTTGACTTTATGTTAATTCTGGTAATACTTTTGATTCTGAAATTTTTATTTTTCTTAAAATAGTTCCATACACACATCAAGTTCCTTTTTAATTTTTCCCAGCCTTTCAGTCAACTTCATTTGCCAACTTCATCCCATAATTTGCCCATTAGAATTCAATATTCTACATTGCCAAAACAGTAAAAAAAAAAAAAAAAGAGCCTCTTGATAATTAGATAAAAATTAGAAAAAAACTAATACAAATTTGAGATCCAGTTGAGTTTAGGGAATCTCCTGAACATCTTCATGTTAATGATGTTAATGTTCTTGATTACCTTTTCCCTATCTTCACTCTGATTTTGCCGATCTCCCCACTTAATTCTCTTTGGTGTCAATGAGTGAGTACTAAGATCAAACAGAACAGGCAAGTGAAGCATGATTTAGTAGAGATCAGAAGGGCTTTGGAATCCAACGGATGTGATTTGGAATCAAGATCTACCACTTACTTGTTCCTTTTTATTTAAGGTAAACAAATTTCATGTATTTCATATATACAGATTTTGGAACCTAGTGATGCTTCCCACTATACCCTCCCTCCCACCCACACCCCTACACTTCCTCCTTCTCCCTCTCTTATTCCCTCTCTTAGTTTTTACAATTTTCTACTTTCTGTTTACTTTATAAGATTAACCCTACACTAAGTAAAGAGTTCAACAAGTAGCAAGAAAAAAAAAACACTGTTCCTCAGCAATAGACACAAGGACTGCAAACAAAGCTCAAAATGTCAATTTCACTCCTATGCATTGCATGTTTGGTACTGTATTCATTATCACAGAAGGCATATGGTATTTGTCTTTTGGGGACTGGCTTTGATTGCCCATGCTTCTGGGGTCTTTTCTAGAAGTTTTTGTCTATACCAATGTCTTAAAGAGTTTCCCCAATGTTCTCCTTTAGTAATTTGATGATATCATGTCATAGATTTAGATCCTTGATCCATTGAGTTGATTTTTGTATAAGGTATAAAATGGGGGTTTCGTTTTATACTTCTGCATGCAAAGATCCAAATTTTCCAGCATAGTTTGTTGAACGGACAGTCCTTTCTCCAGGAACTGATTTTTACCTCCTTTGACAAAGATTAGCTGGTTGTAGATGTGTGGATTGATTTCTAGTGATTCTAATCTATTCCATTGGTCTAATATTTATTTTTGTGCTACTAACAGGGATGCTTTGATTATAACTGCCCTGTAGTATGTCTTGCAATCTAGTATTCTGATGCTTCTGGCTTTGTTTTTCTTGTATAAGATTTCTTAAGGTATTTGGAGTCTCTCGTGTTCCTGCATAAATTTTAGCATCATTTTTTCTAGATCTGAGAAGAATGTCCTGGGTATTGTGATTGGGATTGCATTGAATCTATAAATTACTTTTATGTTAGATGTTAATTGGATGATTCAGTGATATTAATTCTTCCAATCCATGAACATGGAAGGTTTTTCCACTTTTTTTGTCTTCTTCTATTTCTTTCTTTAATATTTGTAATCTTTTATCATAGACATCTTTCTCTACTTTGGATAAAAGTATTCTAAAGTACTTATTATTTTTGTAGATATTGTGAATGGGACTGATCTTAGAAGTTCTTTCTCAGCCATGGCATTGTCTGTGTGTACAAAGGCTACTGATTTTTCTGTGTTAACTTTATATTCTGCCACTTTACCAAACTCTTTTATGAGTTTCAATAGTCTCTTAGTGAAGTCATCAGCAAATAAGGATAGTTTGGCTTCCTCCTTTCCAATTTATATCTCTTTGATTACTTTTCCTTGTCTAATGGCTCTGGCTAAATCTTACAGGACTATATTGAATAACAATGGTGAAAGT
The DNA here is from genome assembly GCF_033115175.1 of Lepus europaeus. NCBI lineage: Eukaryota > Metazoa > Chordata > Mammalia > Lagomorpha > Leporidae > Lepus > Lepus europaeus. Next base: position 58,409,306 of record NC_084833.1, on the reverse strand, counting down.
GGGCATCCTTGTATGGTTATGGATCTTAGTGGGAATGCTTCCAACTTTTCACCATTCAATAAGATGCTGGCCGCAAGTTTGTCATAAATGGCCTTGGTTGTGTTGAGGAATGTTTCTTCTATACCCATTTTGCTTAAGGTTTTTTTGTTGTTTGTTTGTTTTTTGACAAGCAGAGTTAGATAGAGAGAGAGAGAGAGAGACAGAGAGACAGAGAGAAAGGTCTTCCTTCCATTGGTTCACGCTCCAAATGGCCCCTTGGCCAGCATGCTAGGCTGATCCGAAGCCAGGAGCCAGGTGCTTCCTCCTGGTCTCCCATGTGGGTGCAGGGCCCAAGCACTTGGGCCATCCTCCACTGCCTTCTTGGGCCACAACAGAGAGCTGGACTGGAAGAGGAGCAACTGGGACAGAATCTGGCGCCCCAACCAGGACTAGAACCTACAGGCGGAGGATTAGCCAAGTGAGCTGTGGCACCGGTTTGCTTAAGGTTTTTAATCATGAAAGGATGTTGTATTTTATCAAATGTTTTTTCTTCCCCAACTGACATGATCATATTATTTTTTGTCCTCAGTTTATTTATGTAATGTACTACATCTATTGATGTGTGTATATTGAACCATCCCTGCACACCAGGGATAAATTCCACTTGGTCTGGGTGAATGATTTTTCTGATGTGTTGTTGAATTTAGTTAGCCAGTATTTTGTTGAGGATTTTTGCATCTATGTTCATAGGTGTTCATCTACAGTTCTCTTTCTTTGTTGTATCTTTTTCCAGTATAAGAATTAAAGTGATGTTGTCCTCATAGAAGATTTTCAAAGAATTTCCTCCCTTTCAATTGTTTTGAAAAGCATGAGAAGAATTGTAATTAGTTCTTCTTTAAAAATCTGATGCAATTCAGCAGTGAAGCCATACAGTACTGGGCTTTTCTTTTTTGGGGAAGTTCTTTATTACTGATTCAATCTCCTTCTTGGTTATTGGTCTGTTTAGGTTTTCTGTGTCTTCATGATACAATTTTGCTAGATTGTATGTGTCTAAGAATCCTTTCTTCTAGACCTTAAGGTGGAAAATCCATAGTCAGTGGCCCGGGAACATCATTGTTCTCTCTGTGGACAGGACAAGCTAGCAGGGCAGAGTGGATCCTCTGCAGCCCATAACTATGGGAACTTTTGTGCTGAAAATGCGTGAAATCTATGACTTTGTGATAGGTTGCTGGGTATAGCTGGGCAATCACTGAGTCTGTCACCAAAGGCTCAGAGCTCCCTGATTGCCTGGGGTGGGTCATTTCATCACCATCTGTGCTCACACTAAGCACTGCACAGATTCTTCGTGTGATTCATGCAGCAGTGCGGGTAGGTGTTGTACCCACTGTGGGCTAACCCTATGCGTTGATCACCTGTGAAAAGAGGAGGTGAGGCTTGGATTATGCCCATAGAGGTGATCGTATCCTCCCCCCTTCTGGAAATAGTGGACATCTACCATGCCCAACTTGCCTGTCACCCTGGATATTCCTCTCTCTCTGGAGCACTGACCAGAACTCCCTAGCCACACCCAGCCCGTGCTTCTGTGTATTCAATGAAAGAACAAGCACTCCACTAAGCCACAGAGGCATAGTTCAAAGATAAAAGCCATCAAAGGAGAAAAACAACAAGTATGTCCAAAAATGCTTAAAAATAAATGCAGAAATTCAAGAAGCAAGAATAAGGAAGAAAATGCAACTCTCCTAAAGGAACACATCAACACTTCAATATTAGAATGTGAGCATGAAAAAACTGATGAAATGCCTGAAAAAGAATTCAAAAGATTGATCATAGGATTACTCAGAACTGATGAGAAGCAAATTTACAAGTTGAAGAGATCAATACGTGACATGGAAGAAAAATCTTCTATGAAATCTGGAATTTTGAAGATAAATCAGTCTGAAATATTAGAAATGAAGAATTTAGTGTGTCAAATAAAAAATATAGCAAAAACTTCAACAACAGACTTGGTGAGGCAAAGAAAGAATATGTGAGCAAAAAGACAGAACTTTGGAAATATCTCAGTAAAACCAAAAGGAAGAATTAGAAATTAGAAAAAAAAATTTTTAAGTTGCCAGTTATGAAATACTATCAAACTACCCAACATATGGGTCTTAGAAGTTCCTTTAGGACTTAGAAGTTCCTAAAGGTATAGAAAGAAAGGATGGATTAGAAGGCCTATTCAGTCAAATAATTACAGAAAACTTTCCTAATTTGTATAAAGAAAGGGATGTCTAAGTACACGAGGAACATAGAACTCTTAATAGGCATGACCAAAAAAGATCTTCACCACAACGCAGTGTAGTCAAACTTTCAATAGTAAAACATAAAGAAAAGTTTTGAAAATATGTACTAGAAAAACACTAGATTACTTTCAGAGAATCTCCAATTAGACTCACAGCTGACTTCTCATCAGAAACCCTACAGGGGGGACCAGCACTGTGGAACAGGGGGTAAAGCCGCCATCTGCAGTTCCAGCATCTCATATGTGTGACAGTTCAAGTCCTGGCTGCCCACTTCCAATCCAGCTCTCTATTATGGCCTGGGAAAGCAGTAGAAGATGGCCTATGTCCTTGGGTCCCTGTATCCGCATAAGAGACCTGGAAGAATCTCCTGGCTCTTGGCTTTGGTCAGTGCAGCTCCGGCAGGTGCAGCCATTTGGGGAGTGAACCAATGGATGGAAGACCTCTCTCTCTCTCTCTCTCTCTCTCTCTCTTTCTACATTTCTGTAAATCTGCCTTTCAAATAATTATAAATAAATCTTTAGGAAAAGGAAAAAGAAACCCTACAGGTTAGGAGAGAATGAAGAGACATAGTTAATGGATCTAAAGGGAAACATAGACTCCAATACAATAGTAGTAGGGGATTTCAACACCCCACCTTCACCAATGGAAAGATCAACTAGATAGAAAATCATTGAAGAAACAACAAAGTTAATATACACTGTAGACCAAGTGGTCCTAACTGATATCGACAAATCCTTTCATCCCACAGTTGCAGAATACGCATTCTTTTCATCGTGCATGGAACTTTCTCTAGCATAGACCATATGCTAGTCCATAAAGCAAGTCTCAGCAAACTCAAAAAATTGAAGTCATACTATGCATTTTTTTCTGACCACAATGGAATGTAACTAGAAATTAACAACTCAGGAATCTCTTAAAAATATGGAAACACGGCCGGCGCCGTGGCTTAACAGGTTAATCCTCCACCTTGCGGCACCAGCACACTGGGTTCTAGTCCCAGTCGGGGCGCCGGATTCTATCTTGGTTGCCCCTCTTTCAGGCCAGCTCTCTGCTATGGCCCAGAAAGGCAGTGGAGGATGGCCCAAGTCCTTGGGCCCTGCACCCCATGGGAGACCAGGAGAAGTACCTGGCTCCTGGCTTCGGATCAGCGAGATGCACCGGCCGCAGCAGCCATTGGAGGGTGAACCAACGGCAAAAAGGAAGACCTTTCCCTCTGTCTCTCTCTCTCTCTCACTATCCACTCAGCCTGTCAAAAAAAAATATGGAAACACATGGAGACTGAACAATATGCTCCTGAATGAAAATTAAGCCATTAGGAAAAATCAAAAGAGAATTCAAAAAATTTCTGGAAATGAATGACAATGACAGTACAATATATCAAAACTTATAGGATATAGCAAAAGCAATATTAAGAGGGAAATTTATAGCAATTGGTGTCTACGTCAATAAATTGGAAATGCATCAAACAAATAAGCTATCAATGCATCCAAGACATAGAAAAACAAAACCTAAAATTAGGAGAAAAGAAATAATTAGAGAAAAAATAAACAAAATTGAAACAAAAAATACAAAAGATCAATGAAATCAAGAGCTTCTTTTTTGAAAAAAATAAAACTGATATGCCAATGGCCCAACTAACAAAAAATAGAGAATACCCAAATTAATAAATCTGAGATGAAAAAGGAGATGTCACAATGGATTCCACAGAAATAAAAAGAATCATCGATAATTACTGCAAACAGCTGTAATTGTTGTACCTTAACTTCCCTGAGATCAATTTCCTCATCTACAAAATAGAGGTATAAGAGGATACAAACCTGTACATGTAAACTGTATTAATACATCCTAACACCTCGCCTCCCAAGTTCTAGTCAGGAAAGAAAAATACATAAAGAATGGGAAATTACTGTAACCTCATTCTACATAATAACTATGTTTCTAAAGTTTATATAAAGTCATATTTATGTCTTCTGTAAGGAGATTATGAACATCGAGCATGTTTCTCAAAGGTCTACGATTTTTAGGAATATCACTGCCTTCTGAAATGTGTCTTTTGGTAGCACATTGAAAGACTCATGATTCTGACTTTGTACATCTTTCAGTAGGAAGGAACTTCAAAATTTCCTGGAAAACTGGAATTAAAAGATAAGTTTACTTTGTTGGGAAAAAAATTAAATTAACCTGTACTTATCTTTATCATATGTCTTTCCATGAAATTTTTGAAGATTCTTCTACACATGGAATTCAAACATTTTTGTCACCAAAGAAACTTTTCTTTTAGTTCTGTTTCCCACAAACTTTAAGATACTATTTATTTATTTGAGAGGAAGAAAGATAAGAGAAAGAGGAAGAAAGAACTCTCATCTACTAATTCATTCCCCAAATGCCCAAAATGCCAGGGACCAAAGCCTGGAACTGGATATGCAACCCAATTAGTTGACCCAACAGCACTTCCTACCAGGGTCTGCATTAACAGGAAGCTGGAGTCAAAAACAGAAGTCAGGAATTGAACCTAGATACTCCATTGTGAGAAGCAGACTTCATTATTGGCATTGTAATATTTAGGGTAAGCACTAGTTGCAACTGCAAGACTTTTTGAAGGTACCCTTATATAGGAAAATGTGCAGATGGGGAAGTTTCAACCCTTAAAGACACTGGCCCATTCCCATCTCATTGCTTAATCTCTAGGCATTTTTCTTTGTGTCTATTTATTGACAGCACAAGCCCTTCTTCTAAGTGAGATTCTGATCTTGCTACCCTTCCTGACACTAAGAAGAAGTATGAAAACCAGCATTTGATTATTTCAATCAAGACCTCTCTTTAAAAACATATTGGCAATTTATGCCTAATATATGGCTGCTGGAAACTGGACAAGAGTAAGTCAGTTTATCCTCATGAGCTTCTCTTCCCTATCCACTGAAATTCAATCATTGCTCTTCTTAACACTTCTAATCATCTACCTGGTCACCCTAACGGGAAACAGCCTCATCATTCTGGTTACACTGGCAGATCCCATGCTGCACAGTCCCATGTACTTCTTTCTCAGGAACTTGTCCTTCTTAGAGATTGGCTTCAACCTAGTCATTGTGCCCAAGATGCTGGGGACCCTGCTTGCCCAGGATACAACCATCTCCTTCCTTGGCTGTGCCACTCAGATGTATTTCTCCTTCTTCTTTGGGGTGGCTGAATGCTTCCTCCTGGCCACCATGGCATATGACCGCTATGTAGCCATCTGCAGTCCCTTACACTACCCAGTCATCATGAATGAAAGGACACGTGCCAAACTGGCTGCTGCCTCCTGGTTTCCAGGCTTTCCTGTAGCTACTGTGCAGACTACATGGCTTTTCAGCTTTCCATTCTGTGGCACCAATAAAGTGAATCACTTCTTCTGTGACAGCCCACCTGTGCTAAGGCTGGTGTGTGCAGACACAGCACTGTTTGAGGTCTATGCCATCGTGGGAACCATTCTGGTTGTCATGATCCCCTGCTTGCTGATCTTGTGTTCCTACACTCGCATCACTGCTGCCATCCTCAAGATTCCATCAGCTAGGGGCAAGCGTAAAGCCTTCTCTACCTGTTCCTCCCACCTCCTTGTTGTCTCCCTTTTCTATGTGTCTTTAAGCATTACTTATTTCCGGCCTAAGTCAAATAATTCTCCTGAGAGCAAGAAGCTTCTATCATTGTCCTACACTGTTGTGACTCCAATGTTGAATCCTATCATCTACAGCCTGAGAAATAATGAGGTGAAGAATGCCCTTGGCAGGACCTTCCACAAGGTTCTAGCCTTCAGACACCATGTCCCCCTATGCAGTAAGAGGTAAGACTACACTTTATTGAATAGAGAACAAACAGTCTCATATTTGAAATTCCTCTTTACCGCTTTTTACATCTCCATTGGGATGAAACCCAATGGTAAATGGCTTTTTGAAAGCTCAGTAGAAAAGAAAGAACACAGAAGTATTTTAGACCTGTTACTATCACCTACAATATCTCCTCCAGTTGTCCATTCTATACTTTTATTCTTTTTGTTGTAAATTCAGTTGATATATCAATACCTCTATGATAAAGTATTTCCAGATATTACATCCCTGTTTCACATACATTTTGGACTGTATATATTCTGTCATATTAGTAAGATAATGGGAAGACTTTTGTTGGTCATGAGATTCAATGCTATATGCTTTGGTTCAAAACCTGCACAAAATAAGGTGTACCAAAATCTTAGGAAAGAGCCTTAGGTACAGGCATGCTTTTTATATTGTTATTAAATTTTTTCACAGTGCTTCCTGATGCCTGAGCATAGGGACATTTACCTAAATGTTAATGGTTATCACTTTTTCTGTCATGGTTTGCCTTGCCCAAGAAAGACTTTCACGTTACATATAGTGAAATAATTCTCCAATTTTTCAGTAGTATATGAAAGATTAATAGATAAATGCATAGTGCAACTGGGAAGTGATGACATGGAGTAGAGCGATATAAGCCAAGATTCTAAGTAATTTTAGAAGGAAAATTTTATAGAATTTGATAGTGCATTACATGTGGGAAAATGCACTGCTCAAGAGAGGAGGACTGATTCTGAACTAAGACCAATTCCTGTGGTAGAACACAGGTGTTCTAATAAAGTCTGTGGAAGACCCATACAAGAAGTGTTAAAGACATGATTTTTTTTTTTCTACAGAAGTTCAAGCCTAAAGCTTTTACATTAGTATCTCTGTTATGCATTCCCTTCCACCTTCTAAGAATATCTTCTGCCAACATGCTGGAATTGATCTTTCCTCAGGACTGCAGGTTTTCATCCCAGGCCAGGTTCTCCAGGAATCAAATGTGGAGCCAAGGATGCAACTGAGATTGACTTACCAAGGAGAACCCATTAACTAATTAATGAAAGTAGATTAGGAATGGAGAGCTAAGCAAAAGTGCAATTTCAGGTGAAATCCCAGTCTCAGCCTGACACATCAGGGAACCCCAGAGCATAAACTAATCCTCAGTGTGTTTGTTCTGTGTCAGGTCACAGGAAGTAAGGTTGTTTACTTCTGCCTCAGACATCTGCTGATTACTGGAAAGTATGGGGTGGTGAGGAAGGAGAAAAGAAATGCCAGGTCATTCTGTCTTCTAGAGAGGTCCCAGGAAACGCTTCACAAGACCTCAGATACAAGCTTTCATAATGGAAAGTTGTCCTGAGTAAAAGTTGTCCTGAGCATTCTTGTCACGTTCTCATTCTCTCTCTCTCTCTCTCTCTCTCTCTCTCTCTCTCTTTGTCTCTCTCTCTCTCTCACACACACACACTTTTAGAGGTGATAGATATGTTTATTACTTTGATGAAATTGAAAAAGTAGAGCTTGCAGAAGCTGAGGAAGGGTATAGCATCAGCACGGTTGATTCCAACATAGGGTTTCCTTAACCACAAAATGAGTTCTCATTCTTGCTATAACTTCACAGTACTCTATTTTGTAGAGATGGCACACTATGTTTATCCAAAAGGATTGAAGAATAATTCTAACAGTGGCCACTACAGTCCTTTCAGAATTAAAAAATGAGCGTAGGGAAATCTCTAAAAGTAGAACATGTGTGATGACCTCTCTATGATCAATATCAACTCAGAGCAAGTTGCTGACATGTCTATTTTTTCCAGATTATTCCACGTGTAATCTCAACTAAGCACAAATATTTGAATTCATCTCCCAAAAATATAGATTACATTATCAAGAATAATATCACTGACACATAAGTAGAAAACTATTTTCTTATTAAATCATCGTTTTCAAGACATCTTGACTTTTCACAATGGACTCAAAACCATACACTATTACAGTGAACAGTGATAGTTCTTTTTCTTTACCACCCACTTTGATATTATCTGTTTTGGGATTGCTAGAACTGAGAAAAGAGCTATAGATTATTAAGTTGCCTCTAAAATCTTCGATCCTAGCCATCCTAAAATATTGCTGAAGCCTTGAGGTTGCTTCCATTAACATCTTCATCAAATTATTATCCAAGTATCACATGTTCATATTTATGTACAGGAAAAGAAGACATGGTGGCAGTATTTTTCCAGCTACATAATTTTTTCTAGTTACATGTTCATCACAACAATAATTTCACATTTTTATGTGGTTCTTTAATGTTTGTCTTCCTGTTCCACGAGGAAGTGTTCCTCGAGGCCAAGAGCAATGTCTGTTAAATTTGCCACAGAATCTCTAGTGTCTAGCATAGATTTGGCAGCCAATAAATATTTGTTGACTGAGTGATAAAATATGTAAAAGAAGAAAATATTTAAAGTTCATTGTCCATTAGAGCTTCCAATAGAAGTGTTCTTCCTCCATATGGTAAAGGGTGAATTTGAGAGAGGGAGAGGAAGCATGACAGAGAAATCTGGTAGTCATACTTATTCTCACATTACCTCTAACTGTAATTCCAAAGAATCATGGAGGGTCCTTGAATTTAAAGTAAATACTAGACAAAGAAAACAGTCACCATGGGGAATAGTAGCTGTACTGCAGTCAGCATGACCAGGTGTCAGGTTAACTGGACAGAGGATCACAGAGGAACGACATTGCCTAGATTAAGGAAGCAGACTCAGATTAGAGATTTTAATGTGAGGACACCAGGGGATACTCTGTCCACTGACAAAGGTGGAGGCAGAGGCAGAGGCCCAGATGTCTGGTTACTCCAAGAATTCATAATCAATGGTGATGTGATCGATTAATTATAAAAAATGTGCAGTTTTGTGAAAACAGGATTTCACGATGAAGGAGTTTAAACATAGAAAATCAGGAAACAATGGGAAGGTTTGGTGTTTACAAGAAAGACGCATTTGCTTAGAAGCTAGGATTAAGAAAACAATACAATATGGGGGAAACTTGAGGGATACTAATTATTAACTGGGCAAATGTCCCACTTGCTATTAACTGGAGACCACAGCATTTCCTTAGCTGCTTCAGCATACATGTCAAATGATTTTTGCCATTGTCAACATAACTTCATCCATCACCTTTGCAATCTGGCCAGGTGTGCCTTCAGCAGAATTCCAGCCACGTTGTAGTCCCCAACATAGCTGTTGTTTTTCATCCATAGAATCACATCTGTCTTAGAAATACTGTTATCCATGTAACATTTCTATACAACAAAGAACAATATGAATGTGTCATCCTCATCAATCAATATAGAAAATGCCAAGTTAGTAGGTAAGACTGCGACACATGGTTAATATGTTAAATACCTCATGGGAAAATTCAGTTATTAACGTACAGGCACCATACCAGATACCAAGCAAACAATAACAAGCCATATACAGTTATTGCTTTTGGTAAAGAAACATGCGATAAAACATTTGTTTCAAAAGCACCATGAGGATTGTTCAGATGCCCATGAGAATCTTTGCATAAAGATTCATCTTTATGAATCTCTTATCATCTTGGGCAGATTTTATCCTAAAGCATTAGCTTCTTCTTACTCATGCAACATCAATTTCTATTCCAAAAGGTTTAAGATTTCAGACTGCTTGACATTCATCTCCTCATCATAGCGTCAGGTTAATAACCTCCACAACCATCAAACTAACTGCTCAGGGTTTTTGTTAACATTCTTCACTTGGTTTAGATCATTATTAATAGATTCTCTTCCCCATGCCTGATAACTTCTCCAGAGTCCAGTTTAGAATCACTCCTGAGAATGAACCCAATGAGAATCACAATGAAGGCAAACCTAAAAAAAAAAAAAGAATGCACTCTTCTTTATTATCTCCTGGGCCTGCACTTTGGAGGATAGATAGATCACTGTGTTCTGTCCCCTTGCTCTTGTTAGCCTCACAAATGTAAGAAAAGTTTCAGGTGCCATCAAGTCCTTCATCCAATTTTAGGACTTCAAAATCTTCATGAATCTTTGTCCCCCTAGGTATTCCTCAAACCTCATACCTCTCGGAATCCATTACTTTATCTGAAGAAAAGGAAGCATTGGGGGAATCTCTTCCCTGCAGTAAACATCAGGGAATGGAATAGTCCTGAGACCCAGGCTGGAATCCTCAAGAGTGATTGACACAGGCCCAGCCCAGAGCTTCTCTGGGGTGACAAAGGCTACACAGCTCAGAGTTTCTTTACAGGGACTGACCAAGCCTCAGCCCAGGATTTATCTGTGAGATCTGGAACAAAGCTTGATGGAGAATGTGCCAGAGGCACAATCCACAGTTGGCCAGCAATGTGGACTGAGAAGAGCACAGCCAAGAGTGTCTTGAGAATGACTGACACAGATGCTGCTTGGGAAGTCTCTGCAATGGCTTGCACAGGAAAAGCCGTAATTTAGGACTCCCTTGGAGTTACTCATTAGAAATACTTTCCAGAGTGACTGATAGAGACCAAGGCTTTTCTGGAATTTAAACACGCAGTGTCACTTGTAGGAGGTGAGTAAAGGGTGACAGGTGGAGTGCAGATGTGAAATCTCTTGTAAGGAGAATGATGGCTCACTAACAAACCTGTGTCTTCGAGACATTTCTCTTCTGAAGCACAAGAAAAAAGATTAGGTGTCTCATGTAAAGAATATGGAGTTTTACTGGACTTGTCAAATTAGGAAACTGAGGAAGGACAGAAAGCAATGATTTTATATATATATATATATATATATATATATATATATACATATAGGGATTACTGTACACATAGAACACTCAGTGTTTGTTGATATATTATCTCATTTCACTGATAACCACCCTGTCAGGTAGTTAGGGCTTTTATTACCACTACCATTTTGCAGTCGAGAAAACCATAAAAAGATACTTCAGGAGCTCAGTGCTTCACAGCTAAAAAGCGATAATAAGTATATGATAACTAGTGACAATACTATACATTATAATTTTATCAATAATAATAATGACCAGAATTCAAAGTTGTCTACTATTTTGTAATTCCACATTTGTTTCCATCTGGTAACTTTAATCCACCGTGGATTTGCTGACAATTTTATGAAAAATAATTTCATTGACTTTTTATTATAAATAGTAGTATATTAGTCTAATTAACTGTCATTAAAATAAATGTTAAATGGTAATTCATAAATATTAATGTATGGGCACTAGGCAATATAATATGTATGCAGTGATGAATATAACTTGCTTTGGTCTACAGGAGAGAACAATGTAAAACCATTGTTACCATAAGGATAATTTTAAATGCCATGATGAACACAGAGGAAGAGTAATTAATTATATCTAGCAGAGAGATTTGGGTGGTAAAAAATAGGCATTTCAAAGAAATCGATGTTAGATCTCATATTAAAGAATAATCATTGATATGGATTCAATTGCATTTCACTAAGGCATTTGACAAACTCTTTCACGAGATCTTTGTTGCCATGTTAGTGGTATGTTCCCAGATGACAGTACAAAAGGGTCTTCAAAAAGTTCATGAAAAGTGTGTATTGTGAAAAGAACTATGCCTGGATTTCAAATTTTGCACCAAAATAAAAAAATCTTTTTTAAAAAGTTATTTATTTGATTTTCCCTCCCTACTGCCCTGGTAACCTGTTATGTGACTGATACAGGGTTGCTGTCAGATCACATAAAACCCAAGAAGAAAAGAAATTGAACTGGAAGTGGGTTCAAACTGTTCTCCTGCCCCGCCCAGAGAAAACCAAAGCCAGAAAGTAAAGGCAGTGATGGTAGAGATGGAGAAGGTAGCTTGGATCAGTCTGATCACACATAACCCACTGAGGGGGTGGATTAAACGATGATTATATTCCAGCTCGTACTTTCGGGTGCTACCATTTACTAACGTGGGATGGATACAAATATCAGGTTCGGGTTATTTCTCTTACTCCTCTTTAAATTCATGTTGTCTGAGGCTAGGTGATATTCTTTTCTGTATGTGTCTAAATTGCTTATGAATGACGGTTACCATACCTAACTTTTATCAAGATGGGTGTTTTCCTGGTTATTCATATTTTCTTCATCATCCAATAATCCAATCAGAAACAATTTCCTGAGCATCCACCACTCTAGAATTTGGATAAAAACCTGAATAACACAGCTCCTACTCTTGAGGAGCACACCAACTATGGTATGAGCAAAAAACATAAATTAATAATTATTCCAAAATAATGACTGCAAACGTGGCATTCCACTTCCCAGAGTTTCTGATATGTATAAAAACTTCCTGCTCATCTTTGGAAACTGTCTTGCTTTTCTCTTAATACCATGCTATGCCAGCTTGTCTTTATCTGTGGACTTAGACCTACTCCCATTCTGCAAGAATGAGTGAATGTGTTCTCTGATGATTAAACTCATGACTTGGAGTCAGACTCCGCTCAACAGGAATATCTTGAAACCATGCTGACTGCCTACCATTGAAAAAATTACTCAACCTCTCTGTACCTCAAACTCTTTGATTATAAAATCTGCCTAAAAATAGCATTTTTATCTTCAGGTTGTTTATGAAAATTAAAAAAAGATAATATGAGGAAAACAAACATAAAAATAATTTGTAGGAATTATGTTAATTTTTACCATGAAAATGCATGAGGTATCAAGGAAGTTTTCATAGAACAAGTGATGCTGCGATTGAGTTTTTATGTAGTGGAGTGAAATTGACACTTTGAGATTTAATTATTGTTCAAGCCCTTGTCACCTCCTGAGGAACAGTGTGGTTTTCTACTTACTACTTATTGAATTCTTTATTCAATGAAGGGTTAAGCTTGTGATTATAAAGTAAATTAAAAGCATGCCATTGCAAAAATTAAAAAGAAAAATAGTGAAGGAAGGAGGAGGGAGAGTGGGAGCAAGGGAGGGTAGGGTAGAAGTATATTTTATGTTCTTAAAACTGTATATATGAGATACATGAGACTTTTACCTTTATATAAATTTTTAAAAATAAACATGTTTAAAAAAGGAATTAGCCTGCAAAAAATGTTAAAGCACTTCCCTGTTTTTTTTTTTCCTTCCTTCAACTTCCTGACTTCACCTCTCACTGCTGCTCAGGACGGGAAACGATTAACGTCTTCTCAGTAAAGCTCTGCTTGACACTGCCCCATCCCAGATGCCTATCTCCTTCTCTGCTACTTTATTCTTCTCCTTGCTCTTATTTCTATCTACTGGACTATGTATTTTACGAACACAATTTGCTTGTAAGCTGTCTTCCCCATGAGAGGATGAGTTCTTTGAGGAAAAATATTTTTATTTATTTACTGATGTATCATCTTCAGTATCTAGAACAGTACCTGACACACAAGACATTTATTGAATCAATTATTCCTTTGTACTAGGGATTGAATAATTAGAGTTACAGTATATCTTGGTAATGGGTTAGATAAGAAAAAATTTTGGAAGGTAATATTATACCATAATAATTATAACGGTTAGGATTTCTTGAGCATTTATGTACCAGACAACATGCCAAAGGCTTTAGCCATCTCTCTTTGTTTCAGTTCATAGTCACCAGAAAGAAGTTCAGGGTCCCAATTTTGAAGCTTAGTTCTTGATGTAATGATGATATCTTCTGTTACTTTGTCATGGAGTTCTATCTTAATCCTAATTTCCACGTCTTTGAGTTGAACTTAATTAACATGTTAAATATGATCTTCATATTTCTTGGGAGTCAAGAAACAAGTCAACCAAGAGAAACTGATGAGACAGGTTACGTTTAAAACATCTGGATTCTCTCTGTGGTTCTGGCACTACCCTGAGACTGTTTCCTTTTGTCTGATAACATACAGCCACATGAAGAATATTTAGCCTTGGGATAAAGATAAACCACAGTTTCTGTATTGTGTCTTTCTCTTTAGACTGAAATTTTCTGAATGTAGAATGAAATCTTCCCAAGTATGTGCTTCTTGAGACCTAACACATGTTCAGTCTCCTCTTCTGGACTTAATTGGAAGTTGTTGATTCACTCTCCCTGATTTTCTCCTTCTCACCCTTCCATTTTGCAGATTGATACCTGCCTTATTGCACCGTTCATTAGGTGTCGAGACCTCGCTCTTTAGAAACATTTGGACTGCCTGATGTAGCAACACTGACTATTGAGACATAGGGTAAGAACAGAAAATTGAAGCTGTGGCTTTGGGCATCTTCTGTACAGAAAAGTCAGAACATGTATAGATACATATAGTGACTCTCATGAAAACAAAATGAAATTATTCCAAAAAAACTTGTAAATCCTACAGTAAAGTTTCTTTTTTTTTTTTTTCATTTTAGAGAGGACGCATGTTTGATCTTCAATAACTATCACAAGAAAGGCAGAGAATGAGACCAAAGGGAGTTCCCTTAAGAAGAGTAAATATGGAGACTTCTACCTGCTTAGAGTTTGAATGCTCAAAGAAATTCCAGGCAGAATAATCATGTGGGGAAACTGGACAACTGTCAGTGAGTTTGTCCTAGTGAGCTTCTCAGCCCTGTCCGCTGAGCTACAGGCTTTACTGTTTCTGCTCTTCTTGATCATTTACCTGGTCACCCTGATGGGCAATGTCCTCATCATCCTGGTCACCACAGTTGACTCTGCCCTACAAAGTCCTATGTACTTCTTCCTCAGAAACTTGTCGTTTCTGGAGATAGGCTTCAACTTGGTCATTGTGCCCAAAATGCTGGGGACCCTGATCATCCAAGACACAACCATCTCCTTCCTTGGCTGTGCCACCCAGATGTATTTCTTCTTCTTCTTTGGGGCTGCTGAGTGCTGCCTCCTGGCCACCATGGCATATGACCGCTTCGTAGCCATCTGTGACCCCTTGCGCTACCCAGTCATCATGGGCCGCAAGTCCTGTGCCCAGCTGGCAGCTGCCTCTTGGTTCTCAGGGTTTCCAGTGGCCACTGTGCAAACCACATGGATTTTCAGTTTCCCTTTTTGTGGCCCCAACAAGGTAAACCACTTCTTCTGTGACAGCCCTCCTGTCATTGCACTGGTCTGTGCTGACACCTCTCTGTTTGAACTAGAGGCCCTCACGGCCACCGTTTTATTCATCCTCTTCCCTTTCTTGCTGATCCTGGGGTCCTATGTTCGCATCCTCTCCACCATCTTCAGAATGCCCTCTGCTGAAGGGAAGCGCAAAGCCTTCTCCACTTGCTCCTCCCACCTCCTGGTCGTCTCCCTCTTCTACAGCACTGCCATCCTCACATACTTCCGCCCACGCTCTAACACCTCTCCTGAGAACAAGAAGCTACTGTCACTCTCCTACACGGTAGTGACTCCCATGTTGAACCCTATCATCTACAGCTTAAGGAATAGTGAAGTGAAGGCTGCGCTGAGGCGGATCATCCACAGGACCCTGGGACTTCAGAAACTGTAACCGACTTATGGAACCTGAAGGAGTACAATGTAAGACCAAAGAAAAGGAAACTTAGTTCTTGTGGGTTGTGGGTCTCCACTTTTTCCAGGAAATACAGCATGCTGACTGGGACTTTGAATTTTCCCCCAGGAGTCATTCCTAAATGAAAGACATGAATAATGAAAGAAAGCCTTATGATAGGTTCAGTATTCTATGGGACTGTGGTTCCAATATCACTGACAATTCTGCTAGTTTTCATAAATTATAGGACTCTGAAGCTTGATAACTTTGCTACAATCCAAAGTTATATATTTCTCAAAAATTTTCATCCATTTCATTTTATAATCTTCTGCTCTACTTTTTTCTATGTATCCAGAATCACTACTTGCATATTTCTACTATGTCTTTGTTTACAAGGTAATTTAAATAATTGTGATAATAAACAACATAATTCTGTTTAATTCTTTCACTTCTTCAACAACTTTTGAACTTGAAACCAAAATTTAAATAGATTTTTATCCATCACTAAGCACTACCAAGCCCTGTTTAGGTCTTAAAATACAGTGGTGAATAAATAGATAAACTTCTTGCCCTGTAAAATTTACATAAAAAGGCACTCAAGATCTCCAGAGGTTTATAAAGTATGGATGCTCAGGGGGCTAGCAATTGAGCCATTCTTCTTCTGCCACATAGTCCACCCGTACCTCATCTTAAGAAAAACTTCTCCACACTGACCACTACATCTCACACTATCTACCTGCAATATGAAATCTGTTTGACATAAAAGTATAAAGAACTCCCAATTGCAAGTATAAATCCCTCATTTATCAAGTACAAATGAATAAATTTGGGGACAGTTTGTAAATAATCCAGAGATTCTTCGTTTATCATATTTTAGATTTTCTTCTGCAATCTCATTGTCATTAGATGAAATCAATTATCCTTTACAATCTTGCACATTATTCAATCAACACAGCAGCCTCTATTTGTGACTTTTCTCAGTGAACATAGTTCAGCTCTGCACTGTTAGTAAACAGCAGCCTCATGTATAGACACCACAACTTTGGGGAAAATAATTACTTCAATATATCCTTGTATTAGTTTACCCTCAAGCTATAAAAATGCCCTGATTCTTAAAAGAAAAATAGATCACGATGTTGGTCCCATGTTCCTCCCATCCTTCTCATTTACTCTAAAACAACCTACTTTTCAAACAAATATATCAGGGGTCTGGTGCTGTGGCACAGCAGGTTAACGCCCTGGCCTTAAGCGCCAGCATCTCATATGGGCGCTGGTTCAAGACCCGGCTGCTTCACTTCCCATCCAGCTCTCTGCTGTGCCCTGGGAAAGCAGTAGAAGATGGCCAAGCCCTTGGGCCCCTGCACCCGCGTGGGAGACCTGGAAGAAGCTCCTGGCTCCTAGCTTCGGGTTGGCGCAGCTCCAGCCATTGCGACCATCTGGAGAGTGAACCAGCTGATGGAAGACCTCTCTCTCTCTCTTTCTCTTTTTTTTTCATTTATTAACATTTATTTAATGAATACAAATTTCCAAAGTACAGCTTATGGGTTATAATGGCTTCCCCCCTCCCATAACTTCCCTCCCACCTGCAACCCTCCCCTTTCCCACTCCCTCTCCCCTTGCATTCACATCAAGATTCATTTTCAATTCTCTTTATATACAGAAGATCAGTTTAGTATATATTAGGTAAAGATTTCAACAGTTTGCCCCCATATAGCAACACGAAATGAAAAAAATACTGTTGGAGTACTAGTTATAGCATTAAATAAGAGTGTACAGCACATTAAAGACAGAGATCCTACATAATTTTTTTTAAAAAAATTAATTATTTTTCTATGCCATTTCCAATTTAACACCAGATTTTTTTTCATTTCCAATTCTCTTTATATACAGAAGATCAATTCAGTATATAATTAGTAAAGATCACATCAGTTTGTACCCAGAGACACAAAGTGTAAAAATACTGTTTCAGTACTAGTTATAGCATCACTGCACATTAGACAACACATTAAGGACAGATCCCACATGGGATGTAAGTACACAGTGACTCCTATTGCTGACTTAACAATTTGACACTCCTGTTCATGGCGTCAGTAATCTCCCTAGGCTCTAGTCATGAGTTGCCAGGGCTATGGAAGCCTTTAGAGTTTGCTGACTTTGGTCTTATTCCGATAGGGTCATATTCAAAGTGGAAGTTCTCTCCTCCCTTCAGAGAAAGGTACCTCCTTCTTTGATGGCCCCGTTCTTTCCACTGGGATCTCACTCACAGAGATCTTTCATTTAGGTCTTCTTCTTTTTTTTTTTTTTCTTTTCCATGGTATCTTGGCTTTCCATGCCTACAATACTCTCATGGGCTCTTGAGCCAGATCCGAATGCCTTAAGGGCTGATTCTGAGGCCAGAGTGTTGTTTAGGACATCTGCCATTCTATGAGTCTGCTGTGTATCCCGCTTCCCATGTTGGATCTTTCTCTCCCTTTTTGATTCTATCAGTTAGTATTAGCAGACACTAGTCTTGTTTGTGCGATCCCTTTGACTCTTAGACCTATCAGAGCCATCAATTGTGAACTGAAATTGATCACTTGGACTAGTGAGATGGCATTGGTACATGCGACCTTGATGGGATTGTATTGGAATCCCTTGGCACCTTTCTATCTCCACCATTTGGGGCAAGTCCGATTGAGCATGTTCCAAATTGTACATCTCCTCCCTCTCTTTTTCCACTCTTAAATTTAACAGGGATCACTTTTCAGTTAAAATTTAAACACTTAAGAATAATTGTGTGTTAATTACAGAGTTCAACCACCAGTACTAGAACAACAACAACAACAACAAATACCAAAAAGGATAAAGTATTACATTGTACATCTAGAGTCAGGACAAGAGCTGATCAGGTCACTGTTTCTTATAGTGTCCATTTCACTTCAACAGGTTTCCCCTTTGGTGCTCAGTTGTCACCGATCAGGGAAAACAAATGATATTTGTCTCTATGGGACTGGCTTAATTCACTCAGCATGATGTTTTCCAGATTCCTCCATCTTGTTGCAAATGACTGGGTTTCATTGTTTCTTACTGCTGTATAGTATTCTATGGAGTACATGTCCCATAATTTCTTTATCCAGTCTACTGTTGATGGGCATTTGGGTTGGTTCCAGGACTTAGCTATTGTGAATTGAGCTGCAATAAACATTAATGTGCAGATGGCTTTTTTATTTGCCAAATTAATTTCCTTTGGGTAAATTCCAAGGAGTGGGATGGCTGGGTTGTATGGTAGGGTTATGTTCAGGTTTCTGAGGAATCTCCAGACTGACTTCCATAGTGGCTTAACCAGTTTGCATTCCCACCAACAGTAGGTTAGTTTCCCTTTTTCCCCACATCCTCTCCAGCATCTGTTGTTGGTAGATTTCTGAATGTGAGCCATTCTCACCGGGGTGAGGTGAAACCTCATTGTGGTTTTGATTTGCATTTCTCTGATTGCTAGTGATCTTGAACATTTTTTCATGTGTCTGTTGGCCATTCGGATTTCCTCTTTCAAAAAATGTCTATTGAGGTCCTTGGCCCATCTCTTAAGTGGGTTGTTTGTTTTGTTGTTGTGGATTTTCTTGATTTCTTTGTAGATTCTGGTTATCAACTCTTTATCCGTAGTATAGTTTGCAAATATTTTTTCCCATTCTGTCAGTTGCCTCTTCACTTTCCTGACTGTTTCTTTTGAAGTACAGAAACTTCTCAATCTGATGCAATCCCAAATGTTAATTTTGGCTTTGACTGCCTGTGCTACTGGGGTCTTTTCCAAGAAGTCTTTGCCTGTACCTATATCTTGCAGGGTTTCTCCAATGCTCTCTAATAATTTGATGGTTTCGGGTCGTAGATTTAAGTCTTTAATCCATGTTGAGTGAATTTTTGTGTAAGGTGAAAGGTAGAGGTCTTGCTTCAAGCTTCTGTACATGGAAATCCAATTTTCCCAGCACCATTTATTGAATAGACTGTCCTTATTCCAGGGATTGGTTTTGGATCTTTGATCAAATATAAGTTGGCTGTAGATGTTTGGATTGATTTCTGGTGTTTCTATTCTGTTCCATTGGTCTATCCATCTGTTTCTGTACCAGTACCATGCTGTTTTGATAACAACTGCCCTGTACTATGTCCTGAAATCTGGTATTGTGATGCCTCCGGCTTTGTTTTTGTTCTACAAGATTGCTTTGGCTATTCGAGGTCTTCTGTGTCTCCATATGAATTTCAGCATCATTTTTTCCAGATCTGAGAAGAATGTCTTTGGTATCTTGATTGGTATTGCATTGAATGTATAAATTGCTTTTGGGAGAATAGACATTTTGATGATATTGATTCTTCCAATCCATGAGCATGGACGATTTCTCCATTTTTTTGGCATCCTCTTCTATTTCTTTCTCTAAGGTTTTGTAGTTTTCATCGTAGAGATCTTTAACGTCCTTGGTTAAGTTTATTCCAAGGTATTGGATTGTTTTTGTAGCTATTGTGAATGGGATTGATGTTAGAAGTTCTTCCTCAGCTGTGGCATTGCCTGTGTATACAAAGGCTGTTGATTTTTGTGCATTGATTTTATATCCTGCTACTTTGCCAAACTCTTCGATGAGTTCCAGTAGTCTCTTAGTAGAGTTCTTTGGGTCCCCTAAATAAAGAATCATATCATCTGCAAAGAGGGATAGTTTGACTCCTTCCTTCCCAATTTGTATCCCTTTAATTTCTTTTTCTTGCCTAATAGCTCTGGCTGAAACTTCCAGAACTATATTGAAGAGCAGTGGTGAGAGTGGGTATCCATGTCTGGTACCAGATCTCAATGGAAATGCTTCCAACTTTTCCCCATTCAATAGGATGTTGGCCGTGGGTTTTTCATATATTGCTTTGATTGTGTTGAGGAATGTTCCTTCCATACCCAGTTTGCTTAGAGTTTTGATCATGAAAGGGTGTTGTATTTTATCAAATGCTTTCTCTGCGTCTATTGAGAGAATCATATGGCTTTTCTTCTGCAGTCTGTTAATGTAATGTGTTACGTTGATTGTTTTGCAATGTTGAACCATCCCTGCATACCAGGGATAAATCCCACTTGGTCTGGGTGGATGATCTTTCTGATGTGTTTTTGCATTCTATTGGCAGAATTTTATTGAGTATTTTTGCATCTATGTTCATCAGGGATATGGGTCTGTAATTCTCTTTCAATGCTGCATCTTTCTCTGGCTTAGGGATTAAGGTGATGCTGGCTTCATAGAAAGAATTTGGGAGGATTCCCTCTTTTTTGATTGTTTTGAATAGTTTGAGAAGAATTGGAGTTAGTTCTTCTTTAAATGTCTGGTAGAATTCAGCAGTGAATCCATCTGGTCCTGGGCTTTTCTTTGTTAGGAGGGCCTTTATTACTGTTTCAATTTCTGTGTCAGTTATGGGTCTGTTTAGGTTTTCTATGTCTTCCTGGCTCAATTTAGGTAGGTTGTATGTGTCCAAGAATCTGTCCATTTCTGATAGATTGCCCTGTTTGCTGGCATACAAGTCCTTGTAGTAATTTCTGATGATTCTTTTTATTTCTGTGGTGTCTGTTGTTACATTTCCCTTTTCATCTCTGATCCTATTGATTTGGGTCTTTTCTCTTCTTTTTTTAGTGAGTTGGGCCAATGGGGTGTCAATTCTGTTTATGTTTTCAAAAAACCAGCTCCTTATTTGGCTGATTTTTTGCAATGTTTTTTGGATTCAATCCTGTTAATTTCTTCTTTGATTTTAATTATCTCTCTTCTCCTACTGGGTTTGGGTTTGGTTTGCTGCAGATTTTCTAGATCCTTGAGATGTCTTGAAAGCTCATCTATTTGGTGCCTTTCCAATTTCTTGATGTAGGCACCTATTGATATAAACTTTCCTCTTAACACTGCTTTTGCCGTATCCCATAGGTTTTGGTATATTGTGCTTTTATCCTCATTTACTTCCAGAAAATTTTTGATTTCTCTTTTAATTTCTTCTATGACCCATTGTTCATTCAGGAGCATGTTGTTCAATCTCCATGTGTTTGCATGTGCTCTAGGGATTCCCGAGTTGCTAATTTCCAATTTCATTCCTTTGTGGTCTGAGAAGGTGCATGGTATGAGTCTAATTCTTTTGAATTTGCTGAGACATGCTTTATGGCCTAGTATGTGGTCAATCCTAGAGAAGGTTCCATGTACTGCTGAGAAGAATGTAAAGTCGCTAGATGTAGGATGAAATGTTCTGTAGATGTCTGTTAGATCCATTTGGGCTATAGTGTCATTTAAATCTACTGTCTCCTTGTTGATCTTCTGTCCTGTTGATCTGTCTATCTCTGAGAGTGGAGTATTGAAGTCCCCCAGAACTATTGTATTGGTGTCTAAGTCTCCCTTTAAGTCCCTTAACAAGTCTTTTAAATAAGCTGGTGCCCTGTAATTAGGTGCATATACATTGATAATCGTTATATATTCCTGTTGAATGGATCCCTTAATCATTAAATAGTGCCCCTCTTTGTCTCTCCTATCAGTTTTTGTGGTAAAGTTTATGTTGTCCGATATTAAGATGGCTACGCCCGCTCTTTTTTCATTTCTGTTGGCATGGTATATGTTTTTCCAGCCTTTCACTTTCAGTCTGTATGCATCTTTGTTGGAAAGATGAGTTTCTTGTAAGCAGCAAAAAGATGGGTTTTGTTCCCTAACCCAATCAGCCAATCGGTGTCTTTTAACTGGACAGTTCAAGCCATTAACATTCAATGTGACTATTGAGAAGGAGGAACATTGCCCTGTCATTTGCCAAAGATATTTTCTAATATATGGTTTGAGATTCCTTGATCTTTTGCTGTGAGTTTTCCCTCCTTTACCTTCTTTCATATTGGTGACCATGTTTCTGTGTTTCTCTGTGTAACACATCTTTAAGCATCTTTTGCAGGGCTGGATGAGTGGCAACAAATTCTTTCAATTTCTGTTTGCTGTGAAAGGTCTTTATTTCACCTTCCTTCACAAATGAGACCTTTGCAGGATATAATATTCTGGGCTGGCAGTTTTTCTCTCTTAGTACCTGGGCTATATCTCGCCATTCCCTCCTAGCTTGTAGGGTTTCTGATGAGAAGTCAGCTGTGAGTCTAATTGGAGATCCTCTGAGAGTAATCTGGCGTTTCGCTCTTGCACATTTTAGGATCTTTTCTTTATGTTTCACTGTGGTGAGTTTGATTACAACGTGTCATTGTGAGGATCTCTTTTGGTAATGTTTATTAGGGGTTCTATGAGCTTCCTGTGCTAGGATGTTTCTGTCCTTCTCCAAACCTGCAAAATTTTCTGCTAGTATCTCACTAAAAAGGCCTTCTAATCCTTTCTCCCTCTCCATGGCTTCAGGAACTCCTAGAACCCAAATGTTGGTTTTTTTAAGAGTATCCTGTAGATTCCTGACAGTATTTTTTAGATTTCTGATTTCTTCTTCTTTTCTTTGATTTGACTGTTTCCTTTCCTGTTCTCTGTCTTCTAATTCCGATATTCTCTCTTCTGCTTCACCCATTCTGTTTTTAAGGCTCTCTAATGCGTTTGTCATTTGATCTATTGAGTTCTTCATTTCATTATGGTTTCTTGTCACTATCACAGTTTCATGTTCTACTAGTTGTTTCATTTCATTTTGATTCCTCCTTAATATTTCATTTTCATGCGAGAGATTTTCTATCTTGTCCATTAAGGATTTCTGTAGTTCAAGAATTTGTTTTTGAGAACTTCTTAATGTTCTTATCAATTTTTTGAGATCCGCTTCTTGCATTTCCTCTATCTCTTCATCTTCATAATCTTGCATTGGGGTGTCTTGTTCATTTGGGGGCATCATAGTGTCTTCCTTGCTCTTGTTACCTCGGCTTCTACGTTTGTTGTTTGGCATGTTGGGGATAATTTATGGTTTTTTTTGTTTTGTTTTGTTTAGTTTTGTTTTTTGTTTTTTTGCTGTGGTGTTTTTTTCTCGTTATACTATGCCTCTAAGTGGGCTGTCTGCTTTGATGGATCCTTAGAGGCTGTGATGGGTGTGGCCAGAGAGCTCTGCTTGATTCTTCAGGTTCAAGGCTGTACAAAAAGTGACTCACCCAGATTGTTCTCTCCCTTGCTCCTTGCTGTATCTCTCTCTCTCTCTCTCTCTCTCTCTTTTTTTTTTTTTTTTACTCAGTTGGGAAGTAATCCCGAATGGCTGAGTGAAATTGAGGGTAGTTGAAATCTGGCCTCTGTGAGTATTCGTTTGATCTACCCCTGGGACCACACAAAGAGTTTATGCAGCCCTCAATGTGTTCTCAAGTTTCACCATAGACCCAAAGTTACTGAGTTTGTGTACTCGTTGCCGCTTTACATATGTAAAATGGTGCCTGCTCTTTGTTTTGCTCAAGTGGAGAGAGAGGTCTGCCTTTCCCTCCCAATTTCTCGGGTTTCTGAGGCTTTTGTCTTACCTCTGGTTCCCGCGCTGGCGAGATTCTGCGGCTCGGCTCCCGCGGCGGGCTTCCACGTGGTTAAAGATTTTTTCCAGGAAGAAGGAAAATTATGCAGGTCTGAAAGATGGATCTGGCTGAATCCAGAAACTGTGAGCTATATCTCGGTCTCTCATGCAGGTGTAGAAACCCAAGCACTTGGGCCAGTAGTAGGGTCTTAAACTATCTCTCTCTCTTTCTCTTGCCTCTCTTCTCTCTGTGTAACTCTGACTTTCAAATAAATACATAAAAAATATTTAAAAAAAAAACAAATATATCAGGATAACTCACATACTGCAAAATTCATCCATGGATAGTTTATAATTAAGACAGGCTTTCCTCATTCTGGTTAAAACAGCAGTTGGGGTGTTTATACCCAATACTGGAGTCCTGGCTTCACTCCTAATTCCAGCTTCCTGCTAATGCACGCTCTGGGAGGTAGAAAGTATTGAATAAATGGTTGTGTCCCTGAGAGAGACCCAGGTTGAGCTCCTGAGTCCTGGCTTAAGTACAACCTAACCTCAGTTGTTGCAAGCATTTAGGGAGTAAAATTTGTATGGAAGATCTCTCCTTCTCTCTTTCCCCCTCCCCCTCTCCCTGCATATTATAAACTTAAGAAAAGCTATATATATATATATATATATAGCTTTTCTTAAGTTTATAATTCATTGATTTTTAGTATATTTCTGGTGTTATCATCACAGCCTAAGCTTAGAACATTTTTGACATCCCAAATAAAACATACATATTACTATCAGACACTTGGCGGGAAAAGTTTATAATTTCCATTTAACTTCTCTCCATTTACTGTTTTCTCACTGAAATATAGATTCTGCCCCTATCACTTATAGATCTTTAATGTCATTAATGGCTTCCATAATGCCATGTCCAATGATTAGTGTTTAATCTTTTTTAAAAAGAATTATTTATTTATTTGAAAAGCAAAGTTACAGAGAGACAGAGACAGAGACAGAGAGAGGTCTTCCACCCACTGATTGACTCCCCAAATGGCCACAATTGCCAAAGCTGCACAGATCTGAAGCCAGGAGCCAGGAGCTTCCTCCCGGTCTTCTCACATGAGTGCAGGAACCCAAGGACTTGGGCCATCTTCCGTGCTTGCCTAGGCCATAGCAGAGAGTTGGATTGGAAGTGGAGCAGCTGGGACTCGAACTGGTGCCCATATGGGATGCTGGCACCACAGGTGGTGGTTTTACCTGCTATGACATAGTGCTAGCCCCCAGTATTTAATCTTACTTTTGCCATTCTCTACTGCAGCCCTTACAGCACTCATTCATTCCTTTTGAAAATTTCTGTACCTTTTATTTACCAAATACCACTCTGTCCTGATTTCCTTCCTGCATTTCTGAGTACACTTTCTCAATCTTCAAGAAACTGGCTGACAAATACTTAACCATTTGGGAATTTGTGCTACACAAATTTTCAACAACAGTCACAGTACTTTTCATTCTTTTTGGGGTGGGGAATGCTTTATCAACGCTGAGCTTCAGAGTTAGGTATTAGCAACTGCTCATAAGACTTAACCACATTTATTTCCCAAAGATACTTTAAATACATCATTTAACTCATGTCAAAAAATACTTATTTTTCTTTCCAAATCTTCTCAAACTGAATCCCTATTTCAGAGACTATCTCTAATATTACCTAGTCAGCCAAGCTAGAAACCTGATAGCCAAATGAGGCTCATCCTTAATCCCCAGGAAATCTGGTAAAAAGCCTCTCCTAGCCAGCATCTTGTTGACATCATGGTGTCACAACAGTGCATCAGACAAAATCTTCAATAAATTCTGTAAAGACTATATGGATTTTTTTCTGGATCATAACTTAAAAATATATTTAAAAAATAGTTATGTTTACTGCTTTTTCAAACTGCAACATGTTTTCCCTATTTAAAAATCATATTACTATTCAATCCATTCAAAATATTGTGAGAGGGCTGGCACTGTGGCATAGAGGATAAAACCACTGCCTGCAGTGGCAGCACACCTTATGGGAGCCTATTCAAGTCCCAGCAGCTCCACTTTCAATCCACCTCTCAGCTATCACCTGGGAAAGCAGTAGAAGATGGCTCAAATCCTTGGGCTCCTGCACCCCATGGAAGACCCCCAAGAAGCTCCTGGCTTCAGATCAGCCCAGCTCTATCTTTTGCAGCCATTTAGGGAGTGGGCCAGCAGATAGATTCTCTCTCTCTCTCTTTCTCTCTCTCTCTATCTGTCTCCCTGACTCTATATAACTCTGCCTTTCAAATAAATACATATTTTTTAAAAAAATATTGTGATTTTCACAGATTCATCATCCTTTAAACTTTATCTCTTTCATAACATGAGTTCAATCGCCTTCAACCGGAGAGTGTTTTCTTCTCTGAAAACACATGCCCACATGTGCACAACACATGTGCACACAAACACATACATACTCTATCTCTTCTCTGTCCTATCACATTTTTCTGTATGTGGTTTCTTTGTAAGGACAGGCTTTATATCATATTTATATCTCCTATAGAGCCTAACATGTAACTTAATTATAGTGAAAATACAATAAATGTACATTTGATTTGCCATTAAATGAATTGAAATGTTAACAAGTCCAAATACTTAATTACCTAAGATTCCTCATAATCATATATATATGTGTATATATATACACATATAATCCCTCCAGAGAAATGTTGATTTGACAATATTTAGAGTCCCCAATACTTAGGAGAGTTCTAAGGAAATCTGAATAAAGTATGAACTTTAGTTAATAGCAATAAATCAAAGTTGATACATAATTATAATGCATTTGCCATTCTAATATAAGATATTAGTAATATGAAAACTGGGGCAGAAGGAGACTTTGTAGGAACTGTCTATACCATCTTTCTAAGTTTTCTATAAATCTAAAGTTGTCCATAAAGGAAGTTTTTTAAAGAAGGAGACAAATTTTTATCTCTGATTAAATAGTCAAAATGACAAAAACAGTATATATATACCTATCCAAAGAGTATAATAGCCAAGAAAACCTATAAAATGCATGATTTATCCATCTGTTCTATACCCAAATCAGTTAGCCATTTCTGAAAAAAGTACATAACAGGATTGTATTAGAAAATATAATTAAATGTATGCATTTCTATAGTTTAAAATTCTAATTTCATTCAAAACAGCACATTGAATAAATTAAAATTATTATTATTTCCATGCTGGAGATAATCTGAAATACATTACCTAGTTTCATGCCTTTGATACTCCTTATGATGTGTTTCAGATATGGCTCCACTGAGCTCATCCTCCAGTATCCAGTTGCATTCTTCATGTACGTCTCTGTGTTTGTCAAGTAGACATCTCAAACTTAATTTGGGCTGAAGACTTCTATTATACTTGTTTTTCTATTTACTCATCCATTTACCAGTAAATAATATTACTATTTACTGAATGATGCAAGTCATCCTTGTTTACACACCACCTTTCATCCCTCATATTCAATCTATCAGAAAGTCTGTAAAATTATTTCTAAAATATAATCAAGCTGGGGGCCGGTATTGTGGTGCAGTGGGTAAAGCTGCCACGTGCAGTGCTGGCATCCCATATGGGGGCCAGTTTGAGTCCCAGCTGCTCCACTTCCCATCCAGCTCTCTGCTATGGCCTGGGAAAGCAGTAGAAGATGGCCCAAATCCTTGGGCCCCTGCACCCACTTGGGAGACCCGGAAGAAGCTCCTTTCTTTGGATCGGCACAGCTCCGGCCATTGCGGCCATTTGGGGAGTGAACCAGCAGAAGGAAGTCCTCTCTCTCTCTCTCTCTCTCTCTCTCTCTCTCTCTCTCTCTCTGCCTCTCCTTCTCTCTCTGTGTAACTCTGACTTATAAATAAATATTAAAAAATATATAATCAAGCTAAAGTTCTAAATAATGTATAACCAGGTTTCCAGAGGAATTAGCAATAGGGTGAAAGAGGCACAATGTCTGGAAAAATACTTGCTCTGTTAATATCAACTGTTTAGGTAAAACAAACAAGTAAAAAAAATGATAAATCACACCAAAATGCTGAAAAATAATAATGACACACAGAATATACTATAAGCAAACACATGTTCAATGGAAGACAAAGCATTGGATTAATTTTGTTTTTATATTTGACAGGTAGAGTTATAGACAGTGAAAGAGAGAGATAGAAAGGTCTTTCTTCCATTGGTTCATTCCCCAAATGGCCGCTATGGCCGGTGCTGCGCTGATCCGAAGCCAGGAGCCAGGTGCTTCTTCCTTGTCTCCCATGCGGGTGCAGGGGCCCAAGCACTTGGGCCATCCTCCACTGCCCTACAGGGCCACAACAGAGAGCTGGACTGGAAGAGGAACAACTGGGACTACAACCTGGCACCCATATGGGATGCTGGTGCTGCAGGTGGAGGATTAACCAAGTGAGCAATGGCACTGGCCCTGTAATAATTTTTTAAACTGACTAAAAAAGCATTGTCTGTATAAACGTCCAAATTAGCAAAACTATCATTCACAACAATGTTAAGCATTTCTATTTCCAGTCAAAATAGAGCAACAAGGACTACATTTGCCTTCTCATCTAAATCAATAAAATAAATGCAAAATACATAAAACAGTGGTCTTTCAAGATGCTGGATATTAGGCAACAAAGGACGATGGTGACTGAGAGGCAGAAAAATGAAGTGAGCCCTATGAGTGGATGACAGGGAGAAAATTCTGCAAAGAGAAAAATCCCAAACATTTCTGTACAAAGGCCCACTCTCTAGTCAAGAGAATGAACCACATATATCCATATGAAGAAACTATCTGAGGGAGGAAAGGACCATGAGAAAGGATTAGAGGAAACAGTTCCAGGCATTCACAATGTCCATATTAGTTCCTGTACCCATTAGCCAGACTGGAAAAACTCAGTTCATGGAATATTGGACCGAATATTAAAAAAAAAATGGTCCTGTTATACTAGGAAGGAATTCTAAGCATGATTCTAGATCCACCTAACAAATCATGCAGCAAAACACAAGATGAAATTGTCTCCAAATAACCTAACTAAATCCTAAAAACAAAGTTAAAGATTTAGGTGCATGCAAAAAAAAATCTCATCACCAAACAAAGTTAAATTCACAAAGTGTGGCATCCAATGCATACTATGAGGTATGTAAAGAGTCATGAAAGCATAATGTATAATTAGGAGAATAATCAATGAAATTCTTTCTAAGATTTATTTATTTGACTTGAAAGTCAGAGTTACACAGAGAGAGGAGAGGCAGAGAGATAGAGATAGAGATAGAGATAGAGATAGAGATAGAGATAGAGATAGAGATAGATAGAGAAGAGAGAGAGAGAGAGAGGTCTTCCATCCGATGGTTCACTCCCCAATTGGCCACAATGGCCGGAGTTGCACCTATCCAAAACCAGGAGCCAGGAGCTTCCTCCAGGTCTCCCACGCAGGTGCAGGGGCCCAAGGACTTGGGACATCTTCTACTGCTTTCCCAGGCCATAGCAGAGAGCTGGATTGGAAGTGGAGCAACTGAATCTTGAACCAGCGCCCATTTGAGATGCCAGCGCTTCAGGCCAGGGCATTAACACACTGCATAGCACCAGCACCTAATCAATGGTTTTAAATCAACCCAAAAATGACAGAAAAAGTAGAATAGTAGAGAACAAAGTTCAAGCAGTTATAACTTTATTTATTTTTTTAACTTTTATTTAATGAATATAAATTTCCCAAGTAAAGCTTATGGATTACAATGACTTTCCCCCCGCCATAACTTCCCTCCCACCCACAACCCTCCCCTTTCCCACTCCCTCTCCCCTTCCATTCACATCAAGATTCATTTTCAATTCTCTTTATATACAGAAGATCAGTTTAGTATATATTAAGTAAAGATTTCAACAGTTTGCATCCACATAGAAACACAAAGTGAAAAATACTGTTGGAGTATTAGTTATAGCATTAAATCACAATGTACAGCACATTAAGGACAGAGATCCTACATGAGGAGTAAGTGCATAGTGACTCCTGTTGTTGACTTAACAAATTGACACTCTTGTTTATGGCATCAGTAATCACCCTAGGATCTTGTCATGAGTTGCCAAGGCTATGGAAGCCTTTTGAGTTTGCTGACTCAAAAGACAAGGTCATAGTCAAAGTGGAAGTTTTCTCCTCTGTTCAGAGAAAGGTACCTCCTTCTTTGATGACCTGTTCTTTCCATTGGGATCTCACTCACGGAGATTTTTCATTTAGGTCATTTTTTTTTTTTGACAGAGTGTCTTGGCTTTCCAGGCCTGAAATACTCTCATGGGCTTTTCAGCCAGATCCAAATGCCTTAAGGGCTGATTCTGAGGCCAAAGTGCTGTTTAGGACATCCACCATTCTGTGAGTCTGCTGTGTATCCCACTTCCCATGTTGGATCATTCTCTCCCTTTTTTATTCTATCGGTTAGTATTTTCAGACACTAGTCTTATTTATGTGATCCCTTTGACACTTATGATCAATTGTGAACAGAAATTGATCACTTGGACTAGTGAGATGGCATTGGTAAATGCCACCTTGATGGGATTGAATTGGAATCCCCTGGTATGTTTCTAACTCTACCGTTTGGGGCAAGTCAGCTTGAGCATGTCCCAAATTGTACATCTCTTCCCTTTCTTATTCCCACTCTTATAATTAACAGGGATCACTTTTCCAAACTCTTCTACGAGTTCCAATAGTCTCTTAGTAGAGTTCTTTGGGTCCCCTAAATAAAGAATCATATCGTCTGCAAAGAGGGATAGTTTGACTTCTTCCTTCACAATTTGTATCCCTTTAATTTCTTTTTCTTGCCTAATAGCTCTGGCTAAAACTTCCAGAAGTATATTGAATAGCAGTGGTGAGAGTGGGCATCCCTGTCTGGTACCAGATCTCAGTGGAAATGCTTCCAACTTTTCCCCATTCAATAGAATGCTGGCCGTGGGTTTTTCATATATTGCTTTGATTATATTGAGGAATGTTCCTTCCATACCCAGTTTGCTTAGAGTTTTCATCATGAAAGGGTGTTGTATTTTATCAAATGCTTTCTCTGCGTCTACTGAGAGAATCATATGGCTTTTCTTCTGCAGTCTGTTAATGTAATGTGTTACGTTGATTGTTTTGCAATGTTGAACCATCCCTGCATACCAAGGATAAATCCCACTTGGTCTGGGTGGATGATCTTTCTGATGTGTTGTTGCATTCTATTGGCCAGAATTCTATTGAGGATTTTTGTGTCTATGTTCATCAGGGAGATGGGTCTGTAATTTTCTTTCAATGCTGCATCTTTCTCTGGCTTAGGGATTAAGGTGATGCTGGCTTCATAGAAAGAATTTGGGAGGATTCCATCTTTTTCAATTGTTCTGAATAGTTTGAGAAGAAATGGAGTTAGTTCTCCTTTAAACGTCTGGTAGAATTCAGCAGTGAATCCATCTGGTCCTGGGCTATTCTTTGTTAGGAGGGCCTTTATTACTGTTTCAATTTCTGTGTCAGTTATGGGTCTGTTTAGGTTTTCTATGTCTTCATGTTTCAATTTAGGTAGGTTGCATGTGTCCAAGAATCTATCCATTTCTGATAGATTTCCCTGTTTTCTGGCATACAACTCTTTGTAGTAATTTCTGATGATTCTTTTTATTTCTGTGGTGTCTGTTGTTACATTTCCCTTTTCATCTCTGATCCTATTGATTTGGGTCTTTTCTCTTCTTTTTTTAGTTAGTTGAGCCAATGGGTGTCAATTTTATTCATTTTTTCAAAAAACCAGCTCTTTATTTGGCTGATTTTTTGCAATGTTTTTTTTGGGTTCAATCCTGTTGATTTATTCTCTGATTTTAATTATTTCTCTTCTCCTACTAGATTTGGGTCTGGTTTGCTGCAGTTTTTCTAGATCCTTGAGATGCGTTGAAAGCTCATTTATTTGGTGCCTTTCCAATTTCTTGATGTAGGCACCTATTGATATAAACTTTCCTCTTAACACTACTTTTGCCGTATCCCATAAGTTTTGATATGTTGTGGTATTATCCTCATTTACTTCCAGAAAGTTTTTGATTTCTCTTTTAATTTCTTCTATGACCCAGTGTCCATTCAGGAGCATGTTGTTCAGTCTCCATGTGTTTGCACATACTCTAGGGATTCCTGAGTTGCTAATTTCCACCTTCATTCCACTGTAGTCTGAGAAGCTGCATTGTATGATTCTAATTCTTTTAAATTTGCTGAGACTTGCTTTATGGCCTAGTATGTGGTCAATCCTAGAGAAGGTTCCATGCACTGCTGAGAAGAATGTAAAGTCCTTAGATGTAGGATTGAAAGTCCTGTAGGTTTCTGTTAGATCCATTTGGGCAATAATGTCATTTAAATCTACTGTCTCCTTGTTGATCTTCTGTCCTGTTGATCTGTCTATCTCTGAGAGTGGAGTATTGAAGTCCCCCAGAACTATTGTATTGGTGTCTAAGTCTCCCTTTAAGTCCCTTAACAAGTCTTTTAAATAAGCTGGTGCCCTGTAATTAGGTGCATATACATTGATAATCGTTATATATTCCTGTTGAATGGATCCCTTAATCATTATGTAGTGTCCCTCTTTGTCTCTCCTAATAGTTTTTGTGGTAAAGTTTATTTTGTCTGATATTAATATGGCTACACCTGCTTTTTTTCATTTCTGTTGGCATGGAATATCTTTTTCCATCCTTTCACTTTCAGTCTGCATGCATCTTTGTTGGAAAGATGTGTTTCTTGTAGGCAACAAATAGATGGGTTTTGTTCCTTAATCCATTCAGCCAGTCTGCACCTTTTAACTGGAGAGTTGAGTCCATTAACATTCAATGTGACTAATAATAAATAGTGACTTTGCCCTGCCATTTTCCCAAAGATGTTTTCTAGTATATGCTTTGAGCTTCCTATGATCTTTTATTGGTAGGTTTTCTTCCTTTACCTTCTTTCATATTGGCGACCGTGTTTCTGTGTTTCTGTATGTAACACATCTTTAAGCATCTTTTGCAGTGCTAGATGAGTGGCAACAAATTCTTTCAATTTCTGTTTGCTGTGAAAGGTCTTTATTTCACCTTCATTCACAAATGAGAGCTTTGCAGGATATAATATTCTGGGCTGGCAGTTTTTCTCTCTTAGTACCTGGGCTATGTCTCGCCATTCCCTTCTAGCCTGTAGGGTTTCTGATGAGGAGTCTGCTGTGAGTCTAATTGGAGATCCTCTGAGAGTAATCTGACGTTTCGCTCTTGCACATTTTAGAATCATTTCTTTGTGTTTCACTGTGGTGAGTTTGATTACAACGTGTCATTGTGAGGATCTCTTTTGATCATGTTTACTTGGGTTTCTATGAGCTTCCTGTACTAGGATGTTTCTGTCCTTCTCCAAACCTGCAAAATTTTCTGCTAGTATCTCACTAAAAAGGCCTTCTAATCCTTTCTCCCTCTCCATGCCTTCAGGAACTCCTAGAACCCAAATGTTGGTTTTTTTAAGAGTATCCTGTAGATTCCTGACAGTATTTTTTAGATTTCTGATTTCTTCTTCTTTTCTTTGATTTGACTGTTTCCTTTCCTGTTCTCTGTCTTCTAATTCCGATATTCTCTCTTCTGCTTCACCCATTCTGTTTTTAAGGCTCTCTAATGTGTTTGTCATTTGATCTATTGAGTTCTTCATTTCATTATGGTTTCTTGTCACTATCACAGTTTCATGTTCTACTAGTTGCTTCATTTAATTTTGATTCCTCCTTAATATTTCATTTTCATGAGAGAGATTTTCTGTCCTGTCCTGTAAGGATTTCTGTAGTTCAAGAATCTGTTTTTGAGAACTTCTAATGTTCTTATCAACTTTTTGAGATCTGATTCTTGCATTTCTTCTATCTCATCATCTTCATAATCTTGAATTTTTGCGGTGTCTTTTTCATTTGGGACATCATAGTGTCTTCCTTGTTCTTGTTACTTTGGTTTCTGCGTTTGTTGTTTGGCATTGTGGAGATACTCTTTGTTTTTTTCACTGTGGTGTTTTTTCTTGTTATACTATGACTATAGATTAAGTGGACTGTCTGCTTTTGATGGATCCTTAGAGGCTGTGACGGGTGTGACTAGAGAGCTCTGTTTGGTTCTTCAGGGTTAAGGGTGTGCCAAAGGTGACTAACCCAGGTTGTTCTCTCTCTTGCTCACTCTCTCTCTCTCTTTTTTTTCTGACTCAGAAGGGAAGTAATTCTGCACAGCTGAGTGGATTGAGGGTAGTTGATGCATGAAATCTGGCCCCTGTGGGTATCTGTCTGCTCTATCCCAAGGACCACACAAAGGGTCAATGCAGCCCTCAGTGTGGTCTCAAATATCTCCGCAGTCTCTCACCTGGTTGCCAAGGTTACCGAGTTTGTGTACTCGGTGAGTTCTCTCGCCCACCCTTAGATTTTCACAGTCTCAGTTCGTTAGCTCCACACTTTCACTAGGTTCTAACCTCCAGTTATTTCTCCCCATCAGAGTCAGGTTTTTCTGCTTGGCTGATGGTGGGCCCCACTTTACGTATGTCCAAAATGGTGCCTGCTCTTTGTCTTGCTTGGCTTTGTAAGGTGAGTGGAGAGAGAGGCTAGTGTCTGTGCTGGTTCCCCTTATTTATTCATTTTTTTTTTCTCTCCTCAAGTCAGCCTGGTGAACTTTCCCCAGCGGGGCTTCAAGCCTCGTTCCCTCTAGGCTCTTTCTGCCTTTCCCTGCCAATGACTCAGGTTACCGAGGATTTTGTCTCAACTCCCCTTCCAGTGCTGGTGCGCAGACCGCAGTTATAACTTTATTCTTTACCTTCAAAAAGTCAATAAAAGACAAGGAAGCTATGATGAAGATCCAGTATTTTAGAGGAAAATTATGTTGAATGAGATTCAGAGCAGATTAGATACTGCAGAAGAAAGACTGATGAATTTCATGGAATAGCAATAGAAATTATCCAAAATGAAACACGGAGGAAAAAGTGAAAAAAGCAACACTGGGCTATCTAACATGAAGTAACTAAAAGAAGGAAGACAGAAAAAAATCTTTGAGGAAATAATTACTGAAAATTCACCAAATTTAATTAAAATTCTAAACCCAAACCCTTCAGCAGATCCTAAGAATAAAACACATAAGGTAATTACTAATATACATAGTCATCAAATCACGCGAAACCAATGATAAAGAGAAAACCTTTGATCACCAGGGAGCTAAAAATGATGTATAACCTTCATGATGTATAACCTTCATGATGTATAACTTCACTCCAGTCAGACTGATTATTATCAAAAAGAAAAATATAGAAAATATTGGAAATGATGTGGATAATGTAGAATACTTGAATGCTGTTGGTGGAAATATAAATTAATACAGGCAAGACAGTATGGCAGTCCCTCAAGCTACAGATAGAACTATATGATCCAGCAATCCCATCACTGGATATGCACTGAAGAGAAGTAAAACAGTCTGTTGAGAAGTCCGCACTCCTGCATTTATTGCAGCACTATCCATAATAGCAAAATAGTGGAAACAACGAGTGCCCATCAGCTGATGACTGAATAAAGAAAACATGGTGTATAAATAACACAGAATACAATTCACCAAAAAAAGGATGGTCTTCTCATTTGCAAAAACATGGATGAACTGAAGGTTCAATAAGTTAAATAAGCCAAGCATAAAAAGACAAGTAGCGTATGACATCACTAGTATGTAGAGTATAAAAATGTTGATCTTGTGGAGTTATGTTTAGAATGGTGGTAACCAGAGGCTTGGCAATATAGGAGGAAGGAAGATCAGGGAAATGTGGATTAAAAAGTGCTGAGTTATAGTTAGGCGTAAACAGTTCTGGAGTTCTATTACACAAGGAGTTATAGTTGTAAATCCAAAAGAGAAGATAAAATACAACCATAAAAATGCTCAACTAGTACAAAATGTGAGAGGAAAAAAAGGAAAAAGTAAAGAAAAAGCATGAGACAAATTGAAAATAGCAAGATTACAAACACAAATCTAACCACTTCAAAAGCCATGTTAAATGAAAATAGTCTAAATACTTCAATTAAAATAAGAGGCTATTAGACACATATTATCTACAAGAAAAGTCTATGAAATTAGAGACACAAATACATTAGATTTAAACAGTTGAAAAATTTTATTATGCTAATATTAATAAAAGAAATCTAACAAAGAATATTTAATATTTGAAAAAGAAGATTTCAGGGTAAAGAATATTTCTATCAGTGAAGAAGGTCATTTTATAATAATAAAGGAGTCATTTAAACAAGAAGAAATAATTATTATATATACTTATGTGCCTAACAGTAAGCGTCAAAATACATGAAATAAACCCTGATAAAACTACAAGGAAAAATACATAAATGTATAATTTCAATGACACAATTCAATATGCCCTTCTCTGTGGCTTACAAAAGAAATCTACAAGACAATAGATTTTCACAATAGTGTCTATCAAGCTTGACTTGGTTGATAATCTGCCCAAAAGCAGCAAAATATGTATTCATTTCAAGCACACTCAAAACACTTACCAAAACAGAGAATATCCTAGGCCATAAACTAGTCTCCACAAACTTAAAAGGATTTAAATAACATAAAGTATGTTATATGGCCAGTAGAATTAAAGTAAAAAATAACAAAACCAGATAATACAATTTCAGAAATGGATAATACAATTTTAAATAACCCATAAAATAAAAAACATTAAAAAGGGAAATTAGAAAGTATTTTGGACTGAATAAAAGTGAAAACATAGCATATCAGAATTTGTGGTATGCTGCTAAACTTTACTTAAAAGAAATGTATAATATATAATGCATATATCTTAATAACAAAAAATCTCAGGTAAATGACTATAACATTCACCTTAACAATAAAAGAACAAATTAAGATCAAAATAAGCAAAGAAAACAAATAATGAAAATCAGAACAGAAATAAGTGAAATAGAAAATAGAACAATAATGTACAAAATCAGCAAAACCCGAAGGCTGGTTCATTGAGAACCGTAAAATTGATAAGCCTCTAGATAGAATAATTAGGTAAATAGGAATTACTAGTATCAATAATGACACAGATCACATTACTGCAGATTATACACAGCAAAATTATAATGAAAAAAATGTGAAAAGTTTCTCACCAATTTACTTAAAATAGAAAGGTTCCTTGAATCACACAAATTTTCAAAGTTCATTTAAGAAGAAATATTTGATATAGTGCTATATCAAATAAAGAAATCAGATTTGAGGTCAAATAAACCTTCTCTCAAAGAACATCCTGGCCCAGATAATTTCACATTAAAAGTGATCTAAACACCTAATGTTTGAATTCTACCAAACACTGAAGAAAGAAATAATACCGTTGTTTCATAAACCCTTCCAAATTATTGAAGAAAACAGAATACTTCTCGACAGGCATTATGCTGATACTAAAATTGGAGAAAAGCATCCCAAATACAATAACATTTAAAATAAATAATAAATATGAAGAAGGATTTTATATTAAGAATATGATTTAGTGATCAAAAAGCAATCAACATAATTACCAGTTAGCAATTGAAAAAAAGAGACAATATGCCCAATTTTTGCAAAGAAAAATAACAAAATTAAAGATTCAAAAAATAAATTCTTAGGGGCCGGTGCTGAGGCGCAATGGGTTAACTCCCTGGCCTGCAGTGCCGGCATCCCACATGGGCACTGGTTATAGTCCCGGCTGCTCCTCTTCTAATCCAGCTTTCTGCTATGGCCTGGGAAAACAGTAGAAGATGTCCCAAGACCTTGGGCCCCTGCACCCACTTGGGAGACCCGGAAGAAGCTCCTAGCTTTGGATCGGCACAGCTCCGGCCATTGCGGCCATCATGGGAGTGAACCATCGAATGGAAGGCCTCTCTCTCTCTCTACTTCTCCTCTCTCTGTGTAACTCTAGCATTCAAATAAATAAATAAATCTTTAAAAAGCAAAAAAAATAAACTTTTAGCAAACTATTAATAGAGGGAGACTACTTCAATCTGATAAAAAATATCTATAGCTTATATAATACCTGGATGTAAAAGACTGAATTCCTGTAAGAGCTAGGAGAAAACAAGGAATCCCACTCTTCTTGTTTCATACTGAGAGGCTGTAAACATTGCAAGAAGTCAAAAACAAACAAAGAGCGTTCCAATTGAAAAAGAGCATTAAAATTGGCTCAATTCAACAACATCTGATCATCCATGTAGAAAATCAATTGGAATCAACAGAAAAGCTAGAACTATATATTTTCATATAAATATATTTTCATATAAATATATGAAAATATATTGAATGTTCATATCAGAATACAAGTAAACATATGGAAATGCATTGATCATTCATAGAAGCTTTATTCATTACAGCCAAAAACAAGAAGCATCATAAATCTCCATTATCTGGTGAATGGATAAACACATTGCTATATATATACATACTACTGGGCAGTAAAAAGAGACTACTGTTCAATATAGTAATATGAAAAGCATTCTTTAAAAGCACTATTTAATTTTTCATTATTTAATTATAATTAATAGTAACAGATTCAATGTGATTAGAAGATATAAGTCTAAGAACATAAGGATATTCCCCTCCTCCCTTGCTTCTTCCCATCCTCCTTCCTTCCACACTTTTTTCTGTCCTTTTTTTTTTGTTTTTGAGATAACATATTTTAAATTTATATTATAGTAAAAGGCTTAATACTTTACCAAATAAGAGGTTTAATAAGTAAAAGCCAAAAAAAACCCTAGCTTAGTGGGAATATAGACAACAGCTATAAACAATAATTGAATGTATAAATGACCATTTCACCCATATAGTTTTTTTGGTCAATTATTCACTCATAATTTCTTTCAATGAAATACAACCAATGACAATATAACACCTAAATACTTCCTGTGTGGTTATAAGATGATAATTAAGTCTGTTTAGACTTTTCTTCTCAACAGTTTTTGCACTGGAATAATCTTATGCAGATTACAATGCAAATAATTATCCATTACATTTTTTGTATTCTATTAGTTACCACAGATCAGGAAAAACTTATGATATTTGTTTTTCGGGTACTGACTCATTTCCAGTTGCATCCATTTTTTTGCAAAAGACAGGATTTCATTTTTTGTGCCTGAGTAATATTCCATAGTTCATATGTACCACAATTTCTTTATCCACTTGTCAGTTGATTCCATATCTTGACTATTGTGAATTGAGCTGCAATAAACATGTGGGTACAGATAACTCTTCCATATGCTGATTTCATTTCCTTTGGGTAAATTCCCAGGGATTTACTGATTTATACGTAGATCTATTTTCAGTTTTCTGAGGAATTTCCATACTGTCCTCCACAATGGCTCCACTAGCTTGTATTTCCACCAACCGTTGATTAGGGAATCATTTTCCACACACCTTCACCAGCTTTTATTGTTTGTTGGTTTCTGTATGAGAGCCATTCTAACTTGGATGAGATGACACCTCATTGTGGTTTTGATTTGCATTTCACTTATGACTAATGATCTTGAGCATTCTTCTATGAGTCTGTTGGCCATTTGAATTTCATCTTTTGAAAAACACTGTTCAAGTTTTGCCCATTTCTTAGCTGGATTGTTTGTTTTGTTATTTAGTTTTTTGAGTTCTTTATAGATTTTTGTATTTTAAACCTTTAAGAGTTGCATAGTTTGTAAATATTTTCTCCCATTCTGTCAGTCACCTTTTGACTTTGTCAAGTGTTTCTTTTCGAGCGCAGAAACATCTTAAGTTGAGGTCATTCCAGTTGTCTATTTTTGCTTTGATTGGCTGTCCTTCAGGGATCTTTTCCAAGAAGTCTTTGAAGCATTATCATTTAAAAGTCAAACCAAGCTAGACAAAAAAAAAAAAAAAAAAAAAACCAAAAAACACTCCATTCTGTTTGACTATATTGATATAAAATTTTAGAAAAGGCAAATTTTTGTAACAGAAAGCATCTCAATGATTGCCATGGACTAGGAAAAGGAAGACAGCAGCTGAAAAGAGACATCACAGACCTTTCATAATGATGACAATCTTTTCTATTATCAGTGTTCCATGGTTACAACATTGTTTATATTTTTGAACATTGACCCCACTATAACACACTTTGGAAAAAGAAACAGTTGATTCCTGGTTCTACGTCGATTATTCTGGACCTCTTCCAACATTAAGGTGTCAGTATTTTATCCCCACAAGAACAGACTCCCATTGTTTCTCTGTTGTTTATGGTTAAAAAACAAAAAGTGTAGTGGATTCAATCTGAGTCTGTCTCCTCATGTATTCCAGCATGCAGAAGCAATTGATCTGATAGCACTGTAGCATGGCCTACTGAAGTCTCAATTATGATACCAACTGGGAGAAAACCTTCCAAGAGATTGAAATGATGACTTGTAAAATGTAGTGTATATGTGAAAATAGTGGTAACTAATATTGTGATGTCTCTCCAATTGCTGGAATATAAAGGTTGGCAAATCACAGTATATACCTGAAGTGATTTCTCATGTTAATAAGCCAAACAACCCACTCAGGTGTCTTTGCTACCTATTGCTACATTCTTGGGCTTGACTGACTTACAGTTCTTAGTTCCCAAAGAAGAAAAGTCTTCACCATGGTCCTGAACCACTCACAGTTTTAATGAATTAGAAGCAGAGACTGTTTGATGACACCAGGTTCCATATGCTTTTGAACAATTAGACTGACAAATGAAGTCACAATATAGACTAGAGTGACTGATCCTACTTCTAAGCCCTTCTAATCCTCTGCTTGCCAATGTCAAGAAGACTGGATTTGAAATCCAGAGGACTCTCCACTATGCTGGATCATGCTCCCCTGGACAACAGCCATGTGAAAGGGAAACTTAAAAAGACATCATCAAGATGCAAACACTACAGGAAAGAAATTTTAGGTCACTGTTACCGTGGACTCATCCTGCAAGGCTGCGCACTATCAGGATGGTGGGGCGACAGCATTCTTCAACAAGAAGCACCAGGGACAACTTTCCGTGAACATGTCCACTTCATTAACAATCAAGCACACTTTTAAAGGATAGGCAGAGGGCAACACTAATTCTATAGGATAAAGCCGATATTGATGCCACTATGCTTCTCTAATCAGCTTGAAGGTCACGTAGCCTAGGTAGACTCCCAGGTGGTCCTGATGGGCCTGGGCCATGCCCAGATCTATTTTCCTGATTGGTGATTACAAGGCCCTTCAGCAGGGAGCGAGGGTGGGGGAAATGTGCCTGGGGCTCTTGCTGCCTGCCAGCAGTCAGGCCATCTCCCGAGGCATGGTGTGCCATGCCCTCTTAAACTGCCGCAGGGGCAGGGCAGGCAGTCTCCCAGCCAGGCACAGGATCACCCACACAGAACACATTTTAAAATGCCAGCAAGCTGAAGCTAAGAAAGGAAGAAATCCACAAACGAGTGGTGAAATAGGAAGCAATAATCAACAATTTAGATTTGGTGACCAGAATCAGGACCTAGAGCAATTGTTTCCTGCTAATTATGTGATCTTTATTTTGCCCTTTCTCCTCCCATATCTTATAGAAATAATACTGGTAAGAGCTATTCTCCTGAACAACAAGTAGAAGTGTGACTTGCTTGAGACCACATTGCAATGATAAAGTTTTTAACAGAATCTTACATTCTGTCTGTGTTAGCAACATGAACTAACAACTGGATCAAGAAAAAGTGGATGCTGCAGATAAAGAGATATTCTTCACTGTGCATTGACCCTTTTATATGTGTCCTCTAGCATTTGTGACCTCACTGTGTACTTAGGAATGTTTGTTGTCTTTACAGATTCTACCAACAGGTTCCTTTGTTCTTGGCTTCCAACTGGAATAAAATAGCAGAGGATTAGAAGGGCAGGTGGAGAATGAGCTTGAAATACTTTTAAGCGTGGCATCCTGGCTGCATGGAACCTAAATCGCAGCTCTTCTCTGAGCCTTTACATACAGCTACCATCTCATGTTCTACTCCCTTTCTTGATCCTTCAGGCCTAGGATGCATTACAACTTCTTATTTTTGTTATTCTACTATTTCTTGTTGGCTTTCAAAATTACATATTAACGTTTTTGAAGGTATATCCCAATAGACAATGATCCACAGTCTCTAAAAGGCATGTGAGAAGAATGTTGGAGCTCTTGTACTCTGCTTCATTGTATCCATGCTCTTCATTTCACACCTTAAAGACACACACAGGTACACAAGGATGAGCAATAGCATAATACCTAGGTCACTGTAAGTGATTAATGTCTGTTACATTTTTATTCTTTATGATACAGAAAGATTGAAAAACACCAAAATACAAAGAACCTAGAGAAGGATCTCATATAAATGATAAGGATAATGATTAAAAATATATACTTTACAAGTTTTAGGAAATAACAAATGTTTCTCAAAGGATTTTATAAATTTTTTTTAGTTTTTTTTATTTATTTGAAAGACAGAGTTACAGAGAGAGGTAGAGACAGAGAGAAAGGTCTTCCATCCGCTGGTTCACTCTCAAGATGGCCTCAAGGGCCAGACTGCACCAATCTGAAGTGAGGAGCTACAAGCTTCTTCCTGGTCTCCCACGCAGGTGCAGGGGCCCAAGGATTTGGGCCATCTTCTACTGCTCTCCCAGGCCATAGCAAAGAGCCATATCGGAAAAGGATCAGCCAGGACTAGAACCGGCGCCCATATTGGATGCCAGCACTTCAGGCCAGGGCATTAACCTGTTACACCACAGCGCCCCCCGAATTTTGTAATTCTTACATTCAAATACTGAAACACAATGGAGTAAATGCTGGGGAACCAAGGAATATCTCAGGATACCACATCCCATGTCTCAGTGCCTGTGTTTCATCCCTGTTTGGTTACCAATTCCACTTTCGTGTTAGCTTGCATCCTGGGAAACAATAAGTTATGACTTGAGTAGATAAGTCTCTGCCACCCACAAAGGAAACCTGAATTGAGTTTGAGTTACAGGTTTCCTTGCAGGCATTTGAGGAGTAAGCTAGAAGATAATTACTTTCTCTCTCTCCCTCTCTCCTCCCCTCTCTCCCTCTCTCTCTACCTCCTTCCCTCCCTCTCTCCCTCTCTCTAATTCTAACTCTCTCTCCCCTCTTCCTTCCATTCCTCAGTCCCTTCCTCTCAAATGAAGAAGTAAATTTAAAATAATTAAATAAACTTTGGAGATCTAAAAAGACAACAATATATGGGTTTTACTAACACAAAATAAAAAGACAAAATGTATCTTTATTCAAACCTAAAAGTTATAAATATAGTAATGGATCTAACAACCACATTCATTACAAAATAATATGACCCTAAATATTTGGAGGTATCTTCAACAAATGCAATGTAGTATAAAAAATATATTGTATTTCAATTTCTGACAGTCATAAGTACTTCTACTATCGATGTATCCAAATGAGAAGGAACTGTCAAATCTAAGTTAGAAGAAAGTAAAAATAAGGAAATGGGATTTCACATCCAAATTGAAGAACACTCTGAATTCCAGATTAAGAACTGTTGGGCTACAGAAATTCCCAGGAGTGTTTTTAAAAAGGGGATAAAACACAACATCTGATCTAACCTAAATCCTGTGGCCTCAGGGTCAGGATGGGTCTTTGAGTCAAAGTGATGACAGCTTTCAACTCATAATTGGTCTCAGCACTCATGTTGACTGTGGCAGTGGGAAGGAAGTCCCACTGTACTTCTATTTAGTTGTTTGGTACCTTTACCTTTTTAGCATTGCTACTTGTTCACTTTTTAGGTAGTCACTCTTAAAAAAAAACCAGCTTGTTCCAACTATGTA
Source organism: Lepus europaeus (assembly GCF_033115175.1). Lineage (NCBI taxonomy): Eukaryota > Metazoa > Chordata > Mammalia > Lagomorpha > Leporidae > Lepus > Lepus europaeus. Next base: position 58,365,554 of record NC_084833.1, on the reverse strand, counting down.
TAACCTATATGACAAAACTCAAATTTACAACTTTTCTACCCTTACCTGTTTCTGGTTAGATGTGGGCTCCCTCTTCATTCTTCAATTCTTGGGTTTTCTCCTTTCCCCAGTCCCTTCTCCAACACATACAGACATAGATATACACAAATGCACACACTCACACATACCTAGTCTTAGATACACAAGTGCAGTACATCACGTACTTACCTCTACCATAGGTCTTAACAAATTGTATTGTAATGATTTGTATATCTCGGTCACTATAAGATATTCTAGAGCAGAAGCTGCATTTGAATCATTTCTATTCACACCAAATAATACCAATCATGGCATATAAGTGTCAAACACACATTGCCTGAATTGATTTTACATAAGCCAAAGTAGCTGGAGACAGAAAGATGAATGAGAGTCACAGATGAACATGGCTTGTCATATGGAAGAGGTTCTTGCTGACCCTTGGGTTACAGCATTAAAAGATAAGCCCCACTAATCTTTCTGATTTGTCATTAAAATATTATTCTTCCATGCAAATGTGGAGGGTGAAATCTTCCCAGGTGACTATGAATCTGACCTCAGGGTCAAGAATCTTCTCAAAGAAAATTATATTTTACTGTCAGCCTTTATGTCACTTTTTTTTAACCTTTTCTCTGGATTTAAGATAAACTTGAGAGTTCACTGCTCTAAAAATAAAATATGTCACTGGGTATGGAACAGGATGACAGGTCCCAGAAACAGGCATTGTCTAATCTAATGTATATTTTAGAAGAGCAGATGGAATAAACCTATAGGGAACTGAGAGAAAAATCTAGATTTCTCTACCGATTCCAAAAAGCCTTCATGCTTAAAATGAATTATTCTGTATCCTCCACACCCACTTTCTGTCTTCTAAACCCAGCCCAACACAGGCATAACAATCCTCAACCAAAGGGCCAATAATGACTCCATGGAACTTCTGCCTGCGTCTCCGTAGGGGAAGAACCGGGGTTCTTCCTCTTTGAAGGTAACTTCTCGTTGTAATCATGGTTTGACAAGGTAGATCCACTGTGTGTAAGACTTTGACAGTATCAGTTGCAAAAGATTTAACCCTAAGAACCAGCTATTTAAACAAAACAGTTTAATTTTAAAGAATAAATCTATGAAAATATTCAAACCAGCTTACTCTCATTCTATTCCCAGTCATCCCCTTCTTTGTTTAATTTGTGACTTTTCTTCCCCTCTCCCTAATAATCTTGCCAATATTTTCTCATCTGATGGCATGTCAAGACCAGTAGAAACACTGAATTGTTTTTTTTTAATTTTATTTATTGTTTATTTTTTTTAACTTTTATTTAATGAATATAAATTTCCAGTATACAGCTTATGGATTACAATGGCTTCCCCCTCCCATAACTTCCCTCCCACCCGCAACCCTCCCCTCTCCCGCTCCCTCTCCCCTTCCATTTGCATCAAGATTCATTTTCAATTCTCTTTATATACAGAAGATCAATTTAGTATAAAGATTTCAACAGTTTGCACCCACATAGAAACACAAAGTGAAACATACTGTTTGAGTACTAGTTATAGCATTAAATCACAATGTACAGCACATTAAGGACAGAGATCCCACATGAGGAGCAAGTGCACAGTGGCTCCTGTTGTTGACCCAACAAATTGACACTCTAGTTTATGGCGCCAATAACCATCCTAGGCTGTTGTCATGAGTTGCCAAGGCTATGGAAGCCTTCCAAGTTTACCGACTCTGATCATATTTAGACAAGGTCATAAAAGACAGAGTGAGGATAGTAACCAATGATCCTAAGAGTGGCATTTACCAGGTTTGAACAATTATACAGCATTAAGTGGGGAAGAGGACCATCAGTACACACATGTTGGGAGTAGAGCCATTGGTGGTAGAGTAGGGGTTATGATTACAAAGGAATGAGGCCCAAGTGCACTAGACAGGGCCTAGAACAAAGGACAGAGTCATTATTAGAGGAGCTAAGAAAGGTGTAGGTTAAGAGAAATATCTTTGTATTGTGCTCACATAAGATTGACATTATGTCCATATGCTACCTCCTTCCACTGCTGCAGTTACATCCACCTGAAATCACACTAGGCAGAAAATTTTGAGTTCTATATGTTTCAATTAGGAATATGTAAACAGTATTTCAATGTCAAGTAAATCGTTCATAAATATTGTTTTAGTCATAGCTTAGTTTCACATAATACAAATGTGTAATTTGTCTAATCCTCTATTGTTTGTTTAAATTGTTTCTATTATTTAATTATGTAGTGTGATGAACATACTTGCTCATTAATTTTTTTGCAATTTAAAATATTCTTTTATAAAGGACTCTAAGAAGTGAATTTCAAAATCAGAGTAACTATGGAAGTATTGCATTATAATAGGCCTTGCAGACTCAGGAACCCCTACCATTCTAGTCTTGGTCTAGAAAAGAATGAAAATAATGCATAATTTTTAATTAATTGTGCTAATGCTAACTAAATGCTCCTGAAGCTCAGAGCTCTCCTCAGTTTGGGTTAAGCACTTAGAATGGCCTAAATTTTTTCAAGAAATTCAAGTTCTTTTACATCTAAAATCCTCACTCTATCATCATATTACTTTGTAGTTGACAACATGATATGGAAGAACAAAGAGATGACACTGAGATCTTGTACAACAATGAGAGAAGAAAGCAAGGAAGGTGGTTAAAAGGAACCTTATTCAACTTGTCTGTCCAGTCCCACCAAGAAAGAAAATACAAATAGGCATGACATTTTAAAGCACAGTGACCCTACCCGTTAATAAAAATGGACCAATTAACATCCTAGAAGGTTATAAATAAGTATTGTCCTCCTTGTAGGGAAAAAAAAACAATAGAAAAATGCAAATTTATGTCTGCTCTATACTGTTGAGAACTCGGTCACAGCATATGACTACTTAAGTCTTTTAGTAAATTCAGCAAAATTATTTTCCAGAAAGATTGTACTATTTTTCCTACCAACTTGCATTTGTAAATGTGTCTTGTTCTTTGCATTCTGAAATATCAATTGTGTGATTTTTGGAAAGTAATATAACTTCTCTAAGTTTCTCCATTTGCAAGATAGCAATAATATCTGTATCATAATGTTATTAGGAGGTTGTAATCATATAAAACCTTTAAAATAATGTCTGTTATGTACTAAATGCTCAAGTTCTAGTCTTATTTTTATTATAATTTTTCTTGTTAAAGTCTTAGCTGTTAACCTAGGTGAAAAATGTGTATCTCAATGTGGTAATTGTAATTACAGAGTTATAATAACATTGAATATTTTCTGGTACTTAGTAGTAATGTACGTTACTTCTCTATAAATATTCTGTTCATGTCACTGACCCATTATTTCTTGAAGCTACCTTTCATAGTTTATTATACAGATTCTTAGTGTAACAAAACTATTTAACTATTGTCTGGCATCATCTCCAAATATTTTTCCCATTTCATGGTTATCTTCTAACATTGCTCATGATATTATCTCACAGAAGTCTTTGAGTATATGTAATAACTGTGTATATATTATTCATTGTAGTTTTTTTTCTTTTTTTTTTTTATTTTTGACAGGCAGAGTGGACAGTAGAGAGAGAGACAGAAAGGTCTTCCTTTTTGCCGTTGGTTCACCCTCCAATGGCCACCGCGGTAGCGCGCTGCGGCCGGCGCACCGCGCTGATCCGATGGCAGGAGCCAGGTGCTTCTCCTGGTCTCCCATGGGGTGCAGGGCCCAAGCACTTGGGCCATCCTCCACTGCACTCCCTGGCCACAGCAGAGAGCTGGCCTGGAAGAGGGGCAACCGGGACAGGATCGGTGCCCTGACCGGGACTAGAACCCGGTGTGCCAGCGCCGCAAGGCGGAGGATTAGCCTATTGAGCCGTGGCGCCGGCCTCATTGTAGTTTCTTAAAAGGCTTTTAAAGTCTATTCCTATCAAAATATCACAATAATTTTTAACTTATTTTCTTCCATTATTTTATTTTAATATTTTTTAAAGTTTTTATTTTAAGACATATTAATTTTACATATCTGAGTATCATGTGATGTTTTGATTCATGTATACATTGTGTAATGTCCAGAGTAAATACATCTCTATCCTCAAGCATTTAACATTTTTTTTTGACAGGAAGAGTTAGACAGTGAGAGAGAGAGACAGAGAGAAAGGTCTTCCTTCCATTGGTTTACACACACACCCTAAAATGGCCACTACAGCCGGCGCGCTGCACCAACCAGGTGTTTTCTCCTGGTCTCCCATGCGGGTGCCTCCACTGCCCTCCCAGGCCACAGCAGAGAGCTGGACTGGAAGAGGAGCAACCGGAACTAGAACCTGGTGCCCATATGGGATGCTGGCACCGCAGGTGGAGGATTAGCCAAGTGAGCCACGGCGCCAGCCCTAACATTTCTTTATAGTAGAAACATTAAAAATCCAATCTTTCAGTTTGTATTTTGTAAAATAGAGAAGTATACAGTAAATTAAAATTATCTATAGTCATTCTACTATGCAGTAGAGACTCAAAATGTCTTACTTGCATCTAAATATTTTATTACCCAGTAATCCAACCAACAGAATGGGAAAAAATATTCGCAAACTATACTACAGATAAAGGATTGATAACCAGAATCTACAAAGAAATCAAGAAAATCCACAACAACAAAACAAACAACCCACTTAAGAGATGGGCCAAGGACCTCAATAGACATTTTTCGAAAGAGGAAACCCAAATGGCCAACAGACACATGAAAAAATGTTCAAGATCACTAGCAATCAGAGAAATGCAAATCAAAACCACAATGAGGTTCCATCTCACCCCGGTGAGAATAGCTCACATTCAGAAATCTACCAACAACAGATGCTGGAGAGGATGTGGGGAAAAAGGGACACTAACCCACTGTTGGTGGGAATGCAAACTGGTTAAGCCACTATGGAAGTCTGTCTGGAGATTCCTCAGAAACCTGAACATAACCCTACCATACAACCCAGCCATCCCACTCCTTGGAATTTACCCAAAGGAATTTAATTTGACAAATAAAAAAGCCATCTGCACATTAATGTTTATTGCAGCTCAATTCACAATAGCTAAGACCTGGAACCAACCCAAATGCCCATCAACAGTAGACTGGATAAAGAAATTATGGGACATGTACTCCATAGAATACTATACAGCAGTAAGAAACAACAAAACCCAGTCATTTGCAACAAGATGGAGCAATCTGGAAAACATCATGCTGAGTGAATTAAGCCAGTCCCAAAGAGAAAAATATCATTTGTTTTCCCTGATCGATGACAACTGAGCGCCAAAGAGGAAACCTGTTAAGTGAAATGGACACTATAAGCAACAATGAACTGATCAGCTCCTGTCCTGACTTTAGATGTACAATGTAATACTTTATCCTTTTTGGTATTTGTTGTTGTTGTTGTTGTTCTAGTACTATTGGTTGAACTCAGTAATTAACACACAATTATTCTCAGGTGTTTAAATTTTAACTGAAAAGTGATCCCTGTTAAATCTAAGAGTGGAAAAAGAGAGGGAGGAGATGAACAATTTGGAACATGCTCAATCGGACTGGCCGCAAATGGTGGAGTTAGAAATGTGCAGGGGATTCCAACACAATTCCATCAAGATGGCATGTACCAATGCCATCGCACTAGTCCAAGTGATCAATTTCAGCTCACAATTGATAGCTCTGATAGGTCTAAGAGTCAAAGAGATCACACAAACAAGACAAGTATCTGCTAATACTAACTGATAGAATCAAAAAGGGAGAGAAAGATCCAACATGGGAAGTGGGATACACAGCAGACTCATAGGATGGCAGATGTCCTAAACAACACTCCGGCCTCAGAATCAGCCCTCAAGGCATTCAGATCTGGCTGAAGAGCCCGTGAGAATATAGCAGGCATGGAAAGCCAAGATATCATGGGAAAAAAAAAAAAAAGACCTAAATGAATGATCTCTGTGAGTGAGATCCCAGTGGAAAGAACGGGGCCATCAAAGAAGGAGATACCCTTCTCCGAAGGGAGGAGAGAACCTCCACTTTGACTATGACCCTATCGGAACTCTAAAGGCTTCCATAGCCCTGGCAACTCATGACTAGAGCCTAGGGAGATTACTGACGCCATGAACAGGAGTGTCAAATTGTTAAGTCAGCAACAGGAGTCACTGTGTACTTACACCCCATGCGGGATCTGTCCCTAATGTGTCGTCTAAAGCCAAGTGATGCTATGACTGGTACTGAAACAGTATTTTTATACTTTGCGTTTCTGTGTGGGCGCAGACTGATGAGGTCTTTGCTAATTATATACTGAAGTGATCTTCTGTATATAAAGAGAATTGGAAATGAAAAAAAAAAAAACAACCTGGTGTTAAAATGGAAATGGCATAGAAAATTAATTATTTTGAAAAAAAAAATTATGTAGGATCTCTGTCTTTAATGTGCTGTACATTGCTATTTAATGCTATAATTAGTAATCCAATGGTAGTTTTTTCACTCGATGTTGCTATATGGGCAAAATGTTGAAACCTTTACCTAATATATACTAAATTGATCTTGTGTATACAAAGAGAATTGAAAATGAATCTTTACATGAATGGAAGGGGAAAGGGAGCGGGAGGGGGGAGGGTTGCGGGCGGGAGGGAAGTTATGGGAGGGGGGAAGCCATTGTAACCCACAAGCTATACTTTGGAAATTTATATTCATTAAATAAAAGTTTAATAAAAAAAAATAAATAAATAAATATTTTATTACCCAGTAATCATATTTTCCATCCTCCTTCCTCCCTCCCAAATTTCTGGAAACCACCATGATACTTTTACCTTCTATGAGATCTCCCTTTTTTTGACTTCACATAAAAATAAAATCTTGTGACACTTGTCTCTCTGTGCTTAGTTTACTGCACTTAACATAATTACCTCCAGTTTCACCTGTGTTGTCACAAAGGACAAGATTTCATCCTTTTGTGGCTGAGTACTACTCCACAGTACCACATCTTCTGTATCCATTCGTAAGTGGAATGCCAACTAGGTTATTTCCATTATTTGACTACTGTGAGTGGTGCTGCAATAAATTTAAGAGTGCAGTAAATATAAGATGTCTTTGTGAGATATTGATTTCATTTACTTTGGTAAATTCTGGTAGCAGAATAAGTGGATCATAGATGGTGGTTCTATTTTTAATTTTTTAAATAATTCCATGCTATTTTCCACAATAATGGTACTAATTTACATTCCAACCAACAGTGTGCAAGGGTTCCCTTTTCACCACCTCCTCATTAACATTTGTTATCTTTTGTTGTTGTGATAATAACCAATCTAATTGGAGTGAGGTAATATTTCATTGACTTTTTATTTGCATTTCCTTAATGATTAATGATATTGAGTATTTTTCCATGTATTTGTCAGCCAGTTGTATCCCTCACTTTGAGAAATATCTGTATATATCTATCTAATTTACATTTTTTTAACTGAAGCATTGCTATTGAGTTGAATTCCTTAGAGATTCTGGTTATTAACTCCTTGTCAGATATAAAACTTGAAGATATTTTATTTAGACTGTCTCTTCAATGTTTTATTGTTTCCTTTACTGTGCCAGAAGCTCTTTATTTGGTGAAATTCTATGTATATATTTTTGCTCTTATTTCCTGTGTTTCAGGATTTTTGATCCAAAAAATCCTTGCCCATCTCAGTGTACTAAAGTACTTCCCTATGTTTTCTATGTTTTCTTCTAGTAATTTTGAAGTTTAAAGTCTCACATTTATACCTCTAATCCATTTTAAGTTGATTTCTACATGTAGTGAAAGATAAAGGTCTAGTTTCCTTCTTCTTCATGTGGATATCCAATTTTACCAGCACCACATTTATTGAAAACAGTTCTTTTCCCGATGTGTATTCTTTTTTTTATTTTTATTTATTTTATTTTTTTTTTTTTGACAGGCAGAGTGGACAGTGAGAGAGAGACAGAGAGAAAGGTCTTCCTTTTTGCCGTTGGTTCACCCTCCAATGGTCGCTGCGGTAGGCGTGCTGCGGCCGGCGCACCGCGCTGATCCGATGGCAGGAGCCAGGTGCTTCTCCTGGTCTCCCATGGGGTGCAGGGCCCAAGCACTTGGGCCATCCTCCACTGCACTCCCTGGCCACAGCAGAGAGCTGGCCTGGAAGAGGGGCAACCGGGACAGGATCGGTGCCCTGACTGGGACTAGAACCCGGTGTGTCGGCGCCGCAAGGCGGAGGATTAGCCTAGTGAGCTGCGGCACCGGCCCCAATGTGTATTCTTAGCACCTTTGTCAAAGATCAGTCAGCCTCTTGGGTTTCTATTCTGCTCCGCTGGTCCACGTGTCTGTGTTTACGCCAACACAACACTGTTTTAATTATTGTAGCTTAGCAATACATTTTGAAGTCCAGCGATGTGATGCGTTCTGCTTTGTGCTTTTTTGCTCAAAATTGCTTTGGCTATTCATGTTCTTTTGTGTTCACAGACACATATTAGTAGTGTCTTCTATATATGTGAAAAATACCTTTGGTATCTTGATAGGGGATCGCATTGAATCTGTATATGACTTTAGCTAGTTTGAAAATTTTAAGTATATTGATTCTTCCAATACTTAAACATGGCAGATCTTCAATTTCTTTGTATCCTCTTCAATTTCTTTTTCTTCAATGATTTACAGCCTTGATTGTAAAGAACTTTCATCTCTTTAGTCAAACTTTGGAAAGTTTCCTGTTATTGTCTCTTTGAATATGCTTTTAACCCCTTTGGCATTCTCAAATACTCTCCTGACCCCTAATAATTTGAATGTTTGCTCTTTTCCCTCCATCTCAAATTCCCTGTAAACTCTCACCATTCCTTGACTGGGTGTTTTCAAAAAGCCTGAACTTATTTCTTCTTCCAATTCATCTGTTCTACTATTGATGCCTTCTATTACATCTTTAATTTTGCTAAGTGTCATTTTCAGTTAAAGGTTTCCTGTTTGATTTTCTTTAATAGTTTCCATTTCTCTATCAAGACTCTCTGTTAAAGCATTAAATTATTTCTGTGTGTTCTTTAGAAGTTTCTTGAGTTTCCTTAAAAATGTTATGTTGATGTCTCCATCCAAGCATTCAAATACATAAAACTAGTGATAAAAAGGGAAACATTAAGATTCACACCACAGAGATGCAAAGTACTGTTAGTGATTACTACGAACAATTATATGGCAAAAAAAATTGGTAACTTAGAAGAAACAGACAAATTTTTGGATGCACTGTACTAAGATTGAATCATGAAGAAATAGAATAAAGAAATCAGTAGTGGTCAGCAAGATTGATGACATTTGACCTTTCTGGTCTGGATAGTTGTACTCTGATATGGGATGTGAACATACTAAGTGGCATCTTAACCCCTATGCCAAATACTTGAGTTTCCTGGAAGTTCCTGATGTTGTTGATGTTGACATCATGTGTGCATTGAAAGATTAGTTATGATACTCTGGCTTTGTTTGTGGCTGTCTTTCCAGAAATTCTATGCAGGTGATTTCTCTGAACCTATGAACACTTCTGCTATTTCACCACTAGATGGTGCCCTAAATCAATGTTTGCATCAGGTGTGCTCAGTGTGTTTCCACCAGGTTTAAAGTAGTCCACAAGCACTTATTTGTCACAAAATTAATGAGTTTTTCAGAATGAACTATGGAAGTATCTAAAAATTACCTTAAAAAATCATCCCTAAAATCCCTTCCAGGGGCTTGGATAAGCCCAAGTGTTTAGTCCCATGACACAATGCTAGTTCATACATAGAATTCACAGCCCTCCAAGACCTGTGTAACCTGGGGGGTAGGAACAAAGCCAGCCCTGCAAGGCCGGTCTGCTCCTGAGCTTGCCTTACCACCTGATGCCACTCTTACCAGCCACTGGTGATGCTAGCTGGGGTATAGAACTGCTCAAATGGGACCTTGGAATTCCGTTTGGCACACAGGTCCAACGCCTCTGTCTGCATCACTGACCTGGGCACAAGCACCCGTTAGGATCTTCTCAGTGTCGGTTTTTCCCAAATGACATTGAATCCCAAAACATTCTTCTGGTTCTTTGCTGTCTGCCAAGGTTGAAGGAAGGAACCTACTCATCATCATTCTCACCCCCATGGATTCTCAACTCTATACCCCCATGTACTTTTTTTCTAAGAAAACTTTCTTACACAGATATCTGTATTTCTACCAGCAGTGTCCCTCAAGTGTTTGTTCACCTCCTGGTAAAAGTGAAAACAGTCTCCTTTTTGTCTTCCTTCTACTTGGGGGTATAGAGTGTGCACTGCAGGCAATGATGTCCTATGGTTGGTACGTGGCTGTCTGCAAGCCCCTGCATTACTCCACCGTCATGACACATTGGGTGTGTGTCCAGCTGGCTGTAGGGTCCTGCACTATTAGGGCACTAGTGTCTCTGGTAGATACCACCTTTACTTTCTGTCTTCCCTATCAGGGTCAGAACATAGTCAGTCACTACTTCTGTGAGCCTTCTGCTCCTCGGAAGCTGGCTTCTGCAGTTACCTATGGCACAGAAATGGCCATCTTTGAAATGGGCGTGGTGATCCTCCTAGCTCCTGTCTTTTTCATCCTAATCTCCTCCTGGAATATCATCTCCACTGTGCCCCAGATGCAGTCTGGGCATCACACACAGATGCGGAGGCTCAAGGCTTGTTCCACCTATACCTCTCATCTCATTGTTGTTCTCTTCTATGGATCTGGAATATTGACCTACATGCTGCCAAACTCCAAGACCACAAAGGAACATATCTGTGTTCTGAACAGTGGTGACTCCAGTGTTGAACCCCTAATTTATAGCCTAAGGAACAAGGATGTGAAGAAGGCTCTCAGGAAACTATTGGAAGAAAGCTTCACACCCAGAGGTGGTGTGCTAGGGGTCTGACTTTTAGAACTGCGGTAACATCCTTTAAGGAGGAGCAGGTGTTTGGCAGTTATGAACTAGGTAACTTCAGGAAGAGACATGTGAGTGAAGGTCATGTACAAGAGACAATATTACACTTTTTTTTTTTTGGACAGGCAGAGGGGACAGTGAGAGAGAGAGAGAGAGAGAGAGAGAGAGAGAGAAAGGTCTTCCTTTTGCCGTTGGTTCACCCTCCAATGGCCGCCGTGGCCAGCACGCTGCAGCCAGTGCACCACGCTGATCCGAAGCCAGGAGCCAGGTGCTTCTTCTGGTCTCCCATGCAGGTTGAGGGATCAAGGACTTGGGCCATCCTCCACTGCACTCCTGGGCCACAGCAGAGAGCTGGCCTGGAAAAGGGGCAACAGGGACAGAATCTGGCGCCCCGACCAGGACTAGAACCTGGTGTGCCGGCACCGCAGGTGGAGGATTAGACTATTGAGCCTCAGCACCGGCCAACAATATTACACTTTCAACTAGAACATAGGAAAGAAATAAAAACATGAGACGTTCAGTAATGTCCTGGTTATGAAAGCTATCAGATGCTGTTTTGAGGAACATACAGTGAATTCAGCTGCCATGGATGTGTCTTCAGCATGATCAGATTTAAAACTAGGACATACAGACTATATTATCCTAAAATATCATCTAAAATGCATTGCATGCATGATTCAAATATCAAGGATAGTTTTAGTGTGTACATACAGGTCATACAAAATGTTGAAAGACTCCAATTAAAACAATCAAAATGTCTGGAAGAGCCTTTACTATGGAATCATTTGGACCTAGGAGATTTCTATTTGTGAAAGATAACAGAGGATGGGGCCAGCGCTGTGGCACAGTAGGTTAATCCTCTGCCTGCAGTGCCATCTTCCCATATGGACACCAGTTCAAGACTCAGATGCTCCTCTTCTGATCCAGCAAAGCAGTAGAAGATGGCCCAATTCCTTGAGCCCCTGCACCCATGTGGGAGACCTGAAGGAAGCTCCTGGCTCCTGGCTTTGTATCAGCCCAGCTCCAGCTGTTGTGGCCATTTTGGGAGTGAATCAGTGGATGGAAGACCTTTCTCTCTGGCTCTCCTTCTCACTGTCTGTAACTCTACCTCTCATGTAAATAGATGATATTAAAAAAAAAAAAAGAGAGAGAGAGAGAGAGAAAAGACAACAGAAGAAATAATACTTTCCAGTTCATTTTTTCCTCTTGAAAACACCAGAAAACACATTTTCTATGATTTGTGGTAGGTAATATGCAAAGTAAAAAAATAAGTATATGAATGAAATTGACATCTTGGAGTTTCATTATTACTTACAGGCTTGTCTCTATTCCTGTGGAATAGTTGTTTTTATACTTACTTACTTGTTTTCTTACTTGTTGAACTCTTTATTTGGTGGAGAATTGAACCTGTGATTATAAGTAAATTAAAGATATGTTATCAGGGACCACATTGTGGCATACCAGGTAAAACTGCTGCCAGCGATGCTGGCATCCCATATGGGCACTGGTTTGAGTCCCGGCTGTTCCACTTCCAATCCAGCGCCTTGTTAACAGCCTGAGAAAAGCAGCAGAAAATGGCCCAAGTGCTTGGCCCGCTGCACTCACATGGGAGACCAAGATGAAGCTCCTAGGTCCTGGTTTTAGTCTTTCCCAACCTGGGCCAATGTGGCCTTCTGGGGAATGAACCAATGGATGAAAAATACTACCACCCCCTCCTTTCACTGTCTCTCCCTTTCTCTCTGTAACTCCAACTTTCAAATATCTAAATAAATCTTGCTTAAAAATGAAAAAACAAAGAAAATATATTGCAAATACATGATGGAGTATTTTTCAACTATAAAAAGGATGAAATATTTTCCTTTGCCACATGTATGGAACTAGAGATGGGGAATTAGCCAAGCACAGAGAGACAAGTTACCACTTGATCCCACTCATGTTGACTTTTAATAAGATGGTGTTCTCTTAGAAATTAAAGATGCATTGGTGTCTACCAGAGGTTGCGAGGGGATCAGGATAGATTAATAGGTGCTAGGCTATAGCTAACAAAGGAGTAACAAGTTCTGTGGTTCTAATATTGCACAGCAGGGTAACTTTAAATAATATTAATGTATTGCATATTTATTCATAAAAAACAAACTAGAAGGTAAGACTTTGAATGTTTCTATCACAAATAAATATTGTTTGAAGATATATTTACCCAAATTGGACTTTACACATTAAAATATGTACCAAACCATCATATAGTAGCCCACAAATATGTACAAATTTTATGTCTTAGCTTTTTTAATTTTAAAGAAGATTTAAAATATATTATTTTCGTCTGTACAATAAAAAATTATTGAGGCTGGGGCTGGCACTGTGGCGTAGCGGGTAAAGCTGCCGCCTGCAGTGCCAGCATCCCAATGCCAGTTTGAGTCCCGGCTAATCCACTTCCCATCCAGCTCTCTGCTATAGCCTGGGACAGCAGTGGAAGATGGCCCAAGTCCATGGGCTCCTGCACCCACATGGAAGAGCTGAAGAAAGCTCCTGGCTCCTGGCTTCGGATTGGCGCAGCTCTGACAGTTGTGGCCAATTGGGGAGTGACCCAGCAGATGGAAGACCTCTCTTTCTCCCTCCCTCTCTCTCTCTCTCTGCCTCTCCTTCTCTCTGTGTGTAACTCTGACTTTCAAATCAAATAAATAAATCTTTAAAGAAAAATGATCAGGGCCAGCATGGTATCACTGCGGGTTAAGCCACCACTTGTGATACTGGCATCCTATAAGAGAGTGCTGGTTCAAGTCTGCTCCACTACTGATCCAGCTTCCTGATAATGCACCTGGGAAAGCAGTCAATGATGGCCCAAGTGCTTGGATCCCTTCCATCTGTGTAGGCCAGACTCTGATGGAATTCCTGGATTCTGGCTTCAGCTTGGCTCAGCACTGGCATTTGGTGAGTGAACCAGTGGACAGAGTCTCTCTCTCTCTCTCTCTCTCTCTCTCTCTCTCTCTCTCTCTCTCTCTCCCTCCTTTCTTCCTGATTGTTTTTAACTAATATTTTTTAAAGATTTATTTTATTTATTTGAAAGACAGAGTTACAGAGAGAGGTAGAGACAAGAGAGGTCTTCCATCCGCTGGTTCACTCCCCAGATGACTGCTAAGGCCAGATATGCGCCAATCTGAAGCCAGGGGCCAGGAGCTTCTTCCGGGTCTCTCATGCAGGTGCAGGGGCCCAAGGACTTGAGCCATCTTCTACTGCTTCCCAGGCCATAGCAGAGAACTGGATCAAAAGAGGAGCAGCCAGGACTAGAATCAGTGCCCATATGGGACACCGACGCTTCAGTCCAGGGCTTTAACCAGCTGCGCCACAGCATTGGCCCCAATCTTTTTTTTTCTTTCTTTCTTTTTTTTTTTTTTTTGACTGGCAGAGTGGACAGTGAGAGAGAGAGAGAGAGACAGAGAGAGACAGAGAGACAGGTCTTCCTTTTACCATTGGTTCATCCTCCAATGGCCACTGCGGCTGGCACGCTGCGGCCAGCGCACCACGCTGATCCAAAGCCAGGAGCCAGGTGCTTCCTCCTGGTCTCCTATGGGGTGCAGGGCCCAAGGACTTGGGCCATCCTCCACTGCACTCCTGGGCCACAGCAGAGAGCTAGACAGGAAGAGGAGCGACCGGGACAGAATCCAGCGCCCCAACCGGGACTAGAACCCGGGATGCCGGCGCCACAGGTGGAGGATTAGCCTATTGAGCTGTGGCGCCAGCCTTTCTTTTTTTTTTTAAGATTTATTTATTTGCTTGAAAGACAGAGTTACAGACAGGCAGAGGCAGAGAGAGAGAAAGAGACAGGTCTTCCATCCACTGGTTCGTTCCCCAATTGGCCACAACAGCCAGAGCTGTGCCAATCCCAAGCTAGGAGCCAGGAGCTTCCTCCAGGTCTCCCATACTGGTGCAGGAGCCCAAGGTCTTGGGCCATCTTCTACTGCTCTCCCAGGCCATAGCAGAGAGCTAGATTGGAAGTAGAGCAGCCGGGATTCGAACCTGCACCCATATGGGATGCTGATACTGCAGGCAGTGGTTTTATCAGCTACACCACAGTGCCAGCCCCTTAACTAATCTTTTTAAAAAGATAACTTGTTTATGATGCAAAATAAGAAAAAATAAAATAATTACTAGAACTATCACAATAGGCAAATTCTAATCTTAGGTATGCTCACCAATATAACTAGTACTCCAACAGTATTTTTTTTTTTTCTTTTCTTTTCACTTTGTGTTGCTATATGGGGGCAAACTGTTGAAATCGTTACCTAATATATACTAAACTGATCTTTTGTATACAAAGAGAATTGAAAATGAATCATGATGTGATAGGAAGGGGAGAGGGAGCGGGAGGGGGGAGGGTTGTGGGTGGGAGGAAAGTTTTGGGAGGGGGAAGCCATTGTAACCCATAAGCTGTACTTTGGAAATTTATATTCATTAAATAAAAGTTTAATAAAAAAAAAAACCTTCATTTAGTCTGCTAAATGAAGTAATGTAAATAAAAGCAGAAAATTCAGGACTTGCTTTGTGGCATAGTGAGCTAAGCCACCACTTGCAGCACTAGCATCCCATATGGGTTCAGGTTTGAGTCCAGGCTGCTCCACTTCTGATCCAGCTACCTGCCAATGTGCTTAAGAATGCAGCAGAGGACAGCTCAAGTGCTTGGGCCCCTGAACCCACATGAGATACTCAGAGGATGCTCCTGGCTCCTGGCTTCAGTCTGGCCCAGCTCTGGCCATTGCAGCCATTTGGGGAGTGAACCAGCAGATGGAAGAAGACCTCTCTCTCTCTCTCTCTCTCTCTATATATATATATATATATATAATTATACTAAAGATTTAACAAAGGACAGAAAATTCATTAAATTTGGTGAGTTTGGCTGCTAGTTATGACATAGATGAGATTTATTGTAGTGAAGGGAGGGTGCTAAGGCTTCACATGTTGAAATTTAATACCCATTGTGAGATACTAAGTGGGTAGTATCAGAGGGGTGGCCTTGGAGAAGTTGATTATTTTAGATAAGTCATCATGTAGCCTCATAATTTAATCCTGGTGTGATCATGAAGAGAGACCAGACAGTCATAGATACATAAACACACCCCTGCCAGGACTGCCATGATGTGATACAGCCAAGAGGGTCCTCACAAGAGCCTGCTCCATGATGTTTGAACTTCCTGACCCTCAAAGTACAAACTAAACAAGCCTCTTCAGAAAGCTAGGCTGCTTGGGGTATTCTGTTGTAGTAAAGAAAAGTAGATAAATGCAATGGAAAGGTAAGAAAATGGAAGCAAAGTGTAGACTCCACAATGGAGAAGTTTCACAGTGAGGGAAAAGAAATAAATACAGTATGGTCAGGAAAGTTAAGTTATAGTTTTTTTTTAATTATTTTAGATTCCTGGGTCATTCTTCCCTTTTCTTTAAGGACTTAGCTATTGGTTCACTGCCGATGTCTCTAACAACTCTTCCTGTTAGAGTTCTGTTATTTGAACTGCAATACTCAACTATTCTCTATTCTCTGATTCTTTTGCTCCTCATTTCTCCAATGATCTGAGTCACTCACCCCCGTAGTCATGTCTTAAATAAGTCACTGCTGAGAACTACCATCTGTCTGTTTCAAATTTCAGGCCCACATAATCCTGACCAAAATAAAATGGTTTTTGTTATCAGGTACTAAGTTTTGAAATGACTTGTCATGCAGCAACAAATGCTGATAATAATAATGCCATTATTAATAATGGTATTAATGAATAATAATACCATTAATGCCACCAAAACAAGTGCAAACAGAACTCCCTCATATTATCAATGAAAAGCTGCCTGCTTGTAAACACCATGTTTGTGCTATGGAGGGAGAAGGAGAATGAAGGTCCAAAAAACTTATAATGCAAAATGCTTAGTACACCCATGCAGAAATCATGACATATCGTAGATGACATATCGATCAAGATATTTAGTTGTAGATAACAGAAACTGATAGTATATGACTGAAGCTAAAAGTAAAAAATGTTGAAATAATAGTAATTCAAGCCCTGTAACCAGAAATATAGATCAAAATCCTATCATAGAACTGGCCCAAATAGGACATGACTGATATTTGACACTAAATGGTACAATTTACACTGCCAATACCATCAACACAGGACAAGCATACTGGAACTGCTGATGGCTGAGCCTAAAAACTGGATATGGGAGCATCCACTGCCACTTCCAGAAAGAAAGAAAAGGAAATTGTTTGCTGACAAACATACAATTAATGAATTGACCTAACAGAATATTCTACTCAATCAGGTCTTGTGAGAGCTGGTCCAAATTTACATGGCTCTTTCTCTGGAGCTCATTCAGGGGCTGCAGCTGAGAGCTGAGTATTTCCCAGAGGGCTCTCTACAGATCCTGATCTCAACTCCCCTCATCCACACCCAACCCAGCTTCAAGGATTCTTCTTAGTTTTCTTTGCCTCTTCACAACTAATTTTTGTTTGGTCTTTCAGCTTCTTGCACTGGCCATTTAGGATTCTGCAAATGTATAATAAATTTCCGGAAACACATCAGACACATGATATCTGCCAAAACTCAGAAATGAATGCATAATTGCAATCCATTACCCCTGACCTTAATAATTAGAAGTGTTATTATTTGAGCTCTGACCAGCACAGACATTATTCACACCATTGAATTAGTATTATCTGAGGCATATCATAGTCACATTCTATAAATGATGAACCTTCTTGAAAACATACAGAACGCATGTACCAGATCTGAATGGTACCTGCAAAAATCAAATACACTACTTAATTGCAACGATACATTTCCCCAAAGAGAAGACACAGAAACAACCGGTGATAAGGCCTATACATGGAGATGTCAGCGCTAACTACCTGCTGTTTTCTCTCCTCCTTATAACCATTTGGGATCCTTCTGTGAGAAAACACAACATAGGATCCACACTAATGATCTGGAATTCTCCTGAGCACTTCAGCCACTCCAGAGACTTCAGCCACTCCTTGTAACCCTCCCCTACTTTGTGCCTCATTTAAATGGAATATTACTGCACAACATGCCCTGAAGTCAATAATAAAACCTTTTGGGTGGAGCACAGGGACATAGGAGATGTGGAGATTCCCCTTCCTGCCTTGTCTTTGGTCTTGACCGAAGACATTTTTTGAAGTTATTTGCCTTTATGACAAATGCTGCTATCTCCACTCTGCCCATGTTATAAGCAATCCAACTGTAGCACTTTCTCCCTCAAGAGTGCAGTATCTTGACTACTGATGATATGCTAGTCTGATTATTTTTCTTCATCAAATGAGAAAAAGGTAAGATTATCATTATTAGATGACATACAAGTTAAAGTGGGGGTGGAGAGAACCTGGTCTATTTGGGGAATGAATTGGTTTCAGTGCTTTTATAGATCTGATTTTTAAAATTCAACTAATTTTGGCCAGCGCGGTGGCTTAACAGGCTAATCCTCCACCTTGTGGTGCCAGCACACTGGGTTCTAGTCCCGGTTGGGGCGCCGGATTCTATCCCGGTTGCCCCTCTTCCAGTCCAGCTCTCTGCTATGGCCCGGGAAGGCAGTGGAGGATGGCCCAAGTCCTTGGGCCCTGCACCCGCATGGGAAACCAGGAGAAGCACCTGGCTCCTGGCTTCGGATCAGCGTGATGCGCCAGCTGCAGTGCGCCGGCCGCAGCGGCCATTGGAGGGTGAACCAACGGCAAATAGGAAGACCTTTCTCTCTGTCTCTCTCTCTCACTATCCACTCTGCCTGTCAAAAAAAAAAAAAAAAAGCCGGCGCCGTGGCTCAACAGGCTAATCCTCCGCCTTGCGGCGCCGGCACACCGGGTTCTAGTCCCGGTCAGGGCACTGATCCTGTCCCGGTTGCCCCTCTTCCAGGCCAGCTCTCTGCTGTGGCCAGGGAGTGCAGTGGAGGATGGCCCAAGTGCTTGGGCTCTGCACCCCATGGGAGACCAGGAGAAGCACCTGGCTCCTGCCATCGGAACAGCGCGGTGCGCCGGCCACAGCGCGCTACTGCGGTGGCCATTGGAGGGTGAACCAACGGCAAAAGGAAGACCTTTCTCTCTGTCTCTCTCTCTCACTGTCCACTCTGCCTGTCAAAAATTAAAAAAAAAAAAAATTCAACTAATTTTGTCCAATTAATCTGATTCTTAGGACTAAATCTTCTGTAATAGATCCTGCCAAAGTTTTTCCTACGGTGTGTCTACCTTGTGAAACCACAACCATAATGTGAAATTATATGTGGAAAAACAAAATAAACAACCAAAAACAACCCTGTGCTCCCCTTACGGAGACACAGGCGGAAGTTCCACGGAGTCAGTATTGGTCCTTTGGCTGGGGATTGTGATTGTTATGCCTCTGTTAAGCTGGGTCTGGAAAATGGGGAGTGGGTGTGGAGGATACAAAATACTTCAATTTAAGCATGAAGTATCATGGAATCAGAGGAGAAATTTAGTATTTTTCTCTGAGTTTAGTGTTTTTCCCTGTGGGTTTTCTGTCTCCTCTCCCTAAAATACCTGTCAGTTTAGACAATGTTTCTGTGACCCTGTCATCCTGTCCCACATCCAGTGACATATTTTCTTTTTTACATAAGCAAACTCAAAAGTCCCTGTTAAACCTGGAGAAAAGCTTGAATAAAATGGCATAAAGGTTGACAGTAAGCATGATTTTCTTAGTGAAGCTTCTTGACCCTGCGGGCAGATTCACAGTCACCTGGGAGAACATTTTCTCCTCCACATTTTCAAGGGTGAATCATATTTTTAAGACAACCTGGAAGAGGTGAAGAGTGTTGTCTTCTGACCCTGAAATCCCAGGGTGGGTGAGAGCCCTGCCATCTGAGAAATCACAAGTCAGTTTTATCTGTGACTCACTTCACCACCCTATCTCCTGCTACTTTGTCTCAAATAAATCAGTTGAAGAACTTGTTTCAGACACTTATTATGTGTCATGATTTATAATAAAGATGATTCAGATGTGGCTTCTGCCCTTGAATATCTTACAAGTCCCAGAGATAGACAACTCATTTCAATGTGACTTGCTACACACCAGGAGGGAGGTAAGTACCTGATGCTGTAGTACACTTGTATAGTTGTTATATAAAACAGACTAGGTGTTTGTGAGTATGCGCATTCGTGTGTGTTAGTGTCTGTGTGTGTTGGGGATGAGACTAGGAATGGAAAAGGATGTTGTGGAGAAATCCCAGGAATTGAGGGCAGGAAATGGGAATCTATATTTAATCATCAATAGCTATATTTATATTAATGAATTTATATTAATTATATTTATGTACATTAAATATAAATCTATACTTAATCAGCTTTTGTTATACAGCTGAAGTATTGTCTGGAGCATACTATTCTCTTAAGAGCTTCCAACTACAAAGTGAACAAGTAACAAGGGCAACAAACTAAGCACTGAAGAGTTAAATAAAAATAGAGTGGGACCTTCTTCTCAATGCCACCTTCCAATTTAGTCCTGAGACCAGATATGAACTGAAATATTTCAACACTTTGACTCACAAACCCATCCAGATTCGAGACTTCATTAATAGATTGCATGAGATATAATTTTTGCTTTTTTTCCCCCTTTAGAACACTTCTGGGAATTCTTGTAGCCCAACAGTTGTTAACCTAGAATTAATTGTTCTTTAATTTTGATGTGAAATACTTCTTATTTTTTTTACTATCCTCTAACTTAAACTTAACATTTCCTTCTAGTATGAATAGATGTAACCAATCCATACCAGTATTAAAAATATCTATGACTTTGTCAACAACATAAATCAGAAGTACAATTGTATCACACTGTAACAGTGGAGGATAAAGCCCATAGATTGCTGTCTACATATTTCTTTTCTAAAACTACATCAGTAAATGTATTTTGATATAACTGGTTTCCATGATAACGCTAGATATATTATCCAATGTATTTAAGACCTTATTTTAAGAACATTCTCCAGAAAGATAAAGGATTTATAGCCTAACCCTTGCCCAGGACCTTAAACATTACCATTTAAGTAAATTTCTTTTGCTTCTATTTAGATCAGCTCCATAAAATTTTATTATACTCCCAAATTCTTTCAAATCTCTCTAGGCAGACCTTATAAACACCAAGGCTTAACTCTGATCAAACTATTTTTTTTTACTTTATCTGTCATTTATAATTTATTTAATGAAGTTCTTTACTAAGTCTTTAGAAAGACACAGAAAGGAAAAAGATGTAGACAATTTTCCAAAGAGTTCTTCATCTTTGGTGGGATAATACAGTGAGAGGTAGTAGACTGGTGGTAGGAGAATACTGCTGTTTGGATGGAATGGGGTGTTAGGAGGTAGTAGACTGGTGGTAGGAGAACACTGCTGTTTGGATGGAATGGGATGTTAGGCAAAGTTGTGGTGTGTCTGCTATTTTGGAACCCCTTCTCAGCTGAAACTAATTATGATACTCCAGTGAAGCTGCAGGCAGGAAATGATCCCTTACGTTCCCAGCTCCTTCAACAGACACTTGATGTTAGAAATATGTCAGTTCTACAGGGTACGTTGCCTCTTTTTGAACTCTTATTCCTTTGGGACTGTCCTTTCAAGGAAAAGACAACAGGAACAGTTAAATGTCAAAATCAGCTTTTAAAAATCAACACCATTATGAGATGGGTAAGATGTGACAAAACAGCAGAAGATTCAAGGAATTACATTGATAAGGAACTGAAATTAAATGGCATAACTCTACAGATGAATCTAATCAGTATCATTATTATATTTTCGAAATACAACACTGAGAATAACAAAGATTATTCTTTTGCTCTACTCTATATTTGCCAGATGACACCAATGATTAATGCAAAATATGATCACATATATTATCTAAAGATGAAAATATTCCAACTGAAGACACATGTAATGTTCTAAATATTTCAAAGTGGGACTTTGAAACCATTGGTAGTGAGTGGTGAAACTCCTTAAGCCCTCCAATTCTGAATTACAAAATTCACATATTGTGCATACCTATGATTAGTAGATAGCAACTTCTTATTGCAAAGGGAGGCAAACTATGAGGCAGACAAATCAGACACAGGTGACAGAATTCCTCCTTCTGGGACTCTCTGAAGATCCACACACACAGCAGCTGCTATTCTTCTTGTTTCTGGGGGTCTATCTGGTCACTGTGCTTGGAAATCTGCTTCTCATGTCCCTCGTTCAGGTTGACTCCCGGCTTCACACACCCATGTATTTCTTTCTCTGCCACTTGTCTCTGGCTGACCTCTTTCTCCACCAACATAGTTCCCCAGGCCCTGGCTCATCTGCTTTCCAGGAAGAAGGTCATGTCATTCCCACGCTGTGCAGCTCAGCTGCTACTCTTCCTCATTTTTGGGTGTACACAGTGTGCCCTTCTGGCCGTGATGTCTTATGACCGCTATGTGGCAATCTGCAGCCCTTTACGTTACCCTAGCATCATGACCTGGAGGGTGTGCGCACAGCTGGCCACAGGATCATGGAGCAGTGGCATTGTCGTGTCTGTGGTGGACACCACTTTCACACTGACGCTACCCTACCGAGGCAGCAACACCATTGCACATTTCTTTTGTGAGGCCCCTGCATTGTTGGTCCTGGCGTCCACAGACACTCGAACTCCAGAGATGGCCATTTTCCTTATGGGGGTGCTGATTCTCCTCACACCTGTTTCCCTGATTCTGGTGTCCTACAGCCGCATCCTCCTGACTGTGGTTAAGATGAGGTCAGCCGCAGGAAGGCTCAAGGCGTTTTCTACCTGTGGTTCCCACCTAGTGGTGGTCATCCTTTTTTATGGATCAGCAATTGTCACCTATATGACACCCAAATCGTCCAAAGATCAAGAAAAGCTGGTTTCTGTGTTCTATGCAATGGTGACTCCCATGCTTAACCCCCTCATCTACAGCCTGAGGAACAAGGATGTGAAGGGAGCTCTGAGGAAAGTAGCCCCAAGAAATTTCTCATGCAGGTTTGGAATCTGAAAATGAACTCAAAGACCTTCTTGGCTCCCTCTTTATAAGACTCTCTGAGCAATCCTCTTCTTTATGGATCTAAAATATCTTAAGATTCTTATTGTTTGTCCTTATCCATTTACCCACTGTCTTTCCTTTATCCAGCTCTTCCTGTGTAGAAAGAGAAGAACAAATTTGCATGGGGAAACAGGAAGAAGGATCTGCTTCCTTCTTGTCACCTTGGTTACCTAAGAGCTAGAAAATGCTCTGAGCAACACTAACATTTCATAAACTTTATACAGTCTTTTACTCATGCTATGTATTATCATCTATCTTAATCCTTCTCCAAGTTCTTTTTGTTGATATTTCTGAATATCTTTACATAATCCAAAATAAATATTTCACATTTATTAAAAATAATAAATAATAACAAAAATGTTTGTGCCTGCATATGTATGTACCTATATGTGTATTTGAGGTGGGTAGTAAGGAGCAAGGGTAAAATGAAGCAGAATATATGAACTCTGATGTTTACGTATGCTTTTTAGAAACATGTGGTCTGTGTCTATCAGGATACACTTTCATAAAAGTAAATACAGTTTCAGGAAAGAGACAATAAATATTTGTTTATCCTAGGGCTAATAAGCGTAAGAGTCTCTAATCCATCCAGGATTGAAATACCAATAGCATGAAACCAGAAACTGGAGAGTATATCTATAGTCAAAGGACTCAGAGTGCAGCATTGGGCTTACTTTATATGGAGGAAGTCATGAAAAGAAATATTTTAAGTTCTTTCTCCACACACCATCTGATCCTATGCTATTATATTTCAATTAAAAGCTGCAAACAAGGGAGTCTATTTGTAGAACCATAAAGGATAAAAACATTCTGAAGCATATAGCAAGATCAGAAAGGATTCTGATAAAGACCTTAAACAAATTGGGTATAGAAGTAACATGCATCAATGCAATCAAGGTAATATATGACAAACCCACAGCTAGCATCATATTGAATATGGAAAAGCTAGAAGCGTTTCCACTGAGATCTTGAAGCAGACAGGGATGTGCACTCTAATGCTTCCTGTTCAATATACTTCTGGAAGTTTTAGCCAGAGCCATTAGGCAAGAAAAAGACACCAAAGTGATAAAAATTAGAAAGGAGGAAGTCAAATTATTCCTGTTTGCAGATGGTATGATCCTATATATAGGGAAATCAAAAGACTCCTCTCACAGACTACTGGGACTCATGAGAGAGTTTGGAAAAGTTGTAGGATACACAATTAACACACAAAACTCAATAGCATTCGTATACACAAATAATACCTTGGACAAGAAAGAATTTTATGATCCATCTCACTTAAAATAGTTACAAAAAACTTAAATACCTGGGAATAAATTTAACCAAGAATGGGAAAACTCTCTACAATATAAACTGCATAAGTTGAGGAAAGAAGTAGAAAAGACACAAAAAATGGAGAAATATCCAATGTTTGTGGATTGGAAGAATTGATATTATGAAAATATACCTACTACAAAAAGTAATTTATAGATTCAATGTGATACCAATCTAAACACCAAGGACATTCTTTTCAGATCTAGAAAACATGAAGCTAAAATTTATATGGAAACACAAGAGACCCCAAATAGCTAAAATAATATTAAACAATAAAAATAAAGGCAGAGGCATCATAATACCAGATTTCAAGACATACTACAGGTCAGTTATAATCAAAACAACCTGAAACTGGCACAAAATAGACATGTAGACCACTGGAACAGAAACTCCAGAAACTAACCCACGCATCTACAACCAACTAATCTTTGACAAACAAGCTAAAATCACTACCTGGAGAAAGGACAATCTCTTCAACAAATGGTATTCAGAAAATGGGATATCCACATGCAGAAGTATGAAACAAGATTCCTACTTTATAACCTATAGAAAAATCAACTCACAGTGGATCAAGGAACTAAATCTACAACCTGATACCATCAAATTACTAGAAGAAGATATAGGGGAAACTATGCATGACATTTGCATATGCAAAGGCCTCTTGGATAAGACCCCAGATGTACAGGCCATAAAAGCAAAAAATAGACAAATGGGATTGGGATAAGCTAAGAAGCTTCTTCTCAGCAAAGAGAATACTCAACAACAAAAAGGCAACCAAAGAAATGGAAGAAAATATTGTAAACTGTGCATCTGTTAAAGGATTGACATCTGTAATATACAAGGAGTTCAAGAAACTCAACAACAATCCAGTTAAGAAATTGGCAAGGCATGTGAACAAGAATTTTTCAAAGGATGAAATACAAATCCCAAGAGACAAATGAACAAAATGCTTGGGATCAATAGTCATTATGGAAATTCAAATAAAAACCACAATGAGATATCACTTCACCCCAGTTACAATGTCTATCATCCAAAAATCAAAAAATGACAAATGCTGGATAAGATGTAGAGATACAATCTAATACACTGTTGGTGGGAATATACAGTAGCACAACTGTTATGGAAGACTGTATGGAGTGTCCTCAGAAATATGAAACTTGATATATCATATGACCCAGCCATCCCACTCCTGAGAATTTACCCAAAGGAAATGAAATCAGCATATGAAAGAATTATCTATAACCCCATGTTTATTGAGGTAAATTCACAATAGCTAAGATAGGAAATTAACCCAGATGTCCATCAACTGATGACTGGATAAAGACATTGTGGTATATATATACTATAGAATACTACTCAGCCATAAAAAAGGAATGAAATTCTGTCTTTTACAACAAAAAGGATGCAAATGGAGGCCATTAAACTTAGGGGGAAAAGTCAGACCCCCCCAAAAAAAACATCATATGTCATCTTCAATATGGGGTAACTAATACATAAATTACAAAAAAAAAAAAAACAAAAAACCTGAATGTATAAGAGTGAAATGGACATCTTATCATTTGGTTATTGTTTATAGCCTTTGTCTATTTTCCTGTGGAACAGTGGTTTTTCTACTTTTTACTTGTTGAACCCTAAGACTAGTGGTGCATTAACCTTGTGATTATAAAGTGCATTTAAAATACATTATTACAAAAATTAAAAGGAAAATGAAAGAAAGAAACAAAATGGTAGGAAGGAGGGAAGTATGGCATATTCTTAAGATTATATCTGAAATAAATGAAATATTTTCTTTTTATATTAATAAAAATAAATTAATAAATTATGCTAAAAAGAAAAAAGAAAAAATAGACAGTATATCTCAAAGGACCAACAGAAGATGAACAGTTCATCTGTCCTCAGTATCCACTTTCTTCCTCCAATGGTTAATTCATGTTCCTAATACTGTTAACACATAAGGTTCCATTAACAACTTATCATAGCAGTGTTGCATTAAGTAGGTCACACTTCTTGATATCCCAAAGAAATCTTCCCAACAGGATTATTTATATAAGGAAATGGGAGGAGAGAATACCAGAAAAAAAATGATTAGCAAGGAAAAAGCTTATATAGTACTAATTCCTGCTGCTTCTTTCTCACCATCCTTTAATGGATTTCTGATTTTCTGCTTTAGCTGCATCTTGCTGGGGTTCTTCTCCTCAAGGGGTGACCTGTAACTTCCTTCCTGAGTATTTGAATCTTTGGTGATTCTTTTTTTTTTGGGGGGGGGGGTTCTAAATTTTTCCTTTCATTATAACTATTATTCAAAGAAGTATGATAAGATATAACACTGGATCTTCTGGGTTCCGAATCCAGTCTCCCTTCCCTGTATTTTTTATATATCCTTGTGTATATCAGCAACCTAATCTGTGCTTGGATATAGGATGAATCTAATCAGTATAGTCATTTCCTTTGTCTGCTTGTTATGCCAGTAGATAAGTACCTCAGTAGCCATGAGCCTAGCTTATTAGAACTCAGGGATTCCGGACCTTTATGAAGGCATTTAGTCTTTGGCCACTTGGAGCTCTAAACCAATCAGTTCCAGGAACGTAGTGATAAGCAGCAAAAACTCCTCAGAGGGGTACTTGTTTTAATCATGTAAGGAGCCACTCCAACTGAATACCTTGATTTGACAACCTTCACTTTCTCATAATAGTGGATATATAAAGCTATTTGTTGACTGCTATTTTAAGGAATATACTGCATTTTAAATGCACTCGAATCTCCCAGACGTCATTTCTCAGTTCATTCTGCAATACTATCAAGTCAATTGTCTCTGGATAGTTACACATAGGAACACAAATTTAGTGTACTTGAGTCCACTAATTTGGTTTTTTCCATTATTTTTAATTATTGATATACTTTCATTTTATTTGAAAAGAAAACAGAGGTCCAGAGAGCACTCACTCTTCCATCTGTTGGTTCAATCTCAAATTCCCCCCAAAGCCAGGGCTGGGCCAGGCTAAGCCAGGAGCCTGGATATCAATCCAGGTCCACGTGGACAGGGAGGAAGCAAACACTGGAGATACCACCTGCTGCCTACCATGGTGCACATTAGCAGAAAGCTGGAGTTGGAAGCAGGACTCAAACCAAGCACTCCAATATGATATGTAACCATTCCAAATGTTGACTTACTCATTGTGCCAAATGTCCATCCCACTATTTTCTTTTCTTATTTCTTTTAGCCACATGTGAAGAAACACTGTGAGTCTCTTTTCTGATAGAAGAGCACGGACTCCTCAGTGATGAAAAGGTGCCAGTCTAGTCCCCACACACCTGTTTCTCTTGGCGAAGTTTTCACACATGATATATTTTCATTACTGTGAAAGGCCCATAATGTTCCACTACAGTTGATGTCTTCCTTCTCCACCTAGTCGCTGGCAATCATTGATCTGATTTGTTATTGTTTTCTTACATACAAATAATACTGCATAGTGGCCTTTTCTAAAATTTCATATAAATGTAGCCAATTGGTACAGAAACTGTCTGCCTTAAAATAATGCAATTAAGGTGCATCCACATTGTTGTATATGTCAATAATCTCTTTATTGCTCCATAATATTTAATTGTATGTATAAATCTCAATTTTTTAAAGATTTGTTGATTTATTTATTTGAAAAGCAGAGAGACAGGTGAGAAAGTATCTTCCAGCTGCTGGTTCACTCTCTGAATGCCTACAATAGCCAGGAGTGCCACCTGCTGTGCTGGCATCCCATATGGATGCCGGTTCAAGTCCTGACTGCTCCACTTCCCATCTAGCTCTCTGCTATGGCCTGGGAATGCAGTGGATGATGGCCCCTACACCCATGTGGGAGACCTGAAAGAAGCTCCTGGCTCCTGGCTCCTGGCTCCTGGCTCCTGGCTTCGGATCTGCGCAGCTTCAGCCATTGCGGCCAACTTGGGAGCGAACCAGCGGATGGAAGACCTCTCTCTCTCTCTCTCTCTCTCTCTCTCTCTCTCTGTGTAACTCTGACTTTCAAATAAATAAATAAATCTTTTTTAAAAAGGTAATTAAGGACAACTTGAAATGTCTTATGATAAAGATCGATTTGTCTATTTTTCCTTGAAGTTTTATCACTTTTTATTTATTGTATTTTGAAGCTTTTTAATAGGTCTATTAATATTTAGGGTTATTATGTCCTGTACATTAAATGATTCCTTTAATTTGATGTTGTTATGAATGACTTCTTTGTCCTTAAATCTACTGTGTCAGATATTACATCTACTTTGTTAGATTTCTTTCATTTTTTTTTTTTGACAGGCAGAGTTAAACAGTGAGAGAGAGAGAAAGAGACAGAGAGAAAGGTCTTCCTTTTTCCATTGGTCGATCCCCCAAATGACCGCTGTGGTCGGCGCGCTGTGCCAATCCGAAGCCAGGAGCCAGGTGCTAGCTCCTGGTCTCCCATGTGGGTGCAGGGCCCAATCAGTTGGGCCATCCTCCACTGCCTTCCTGGGCCATAGCAAAGAGCTGGACTGGAAGAGGAGCAACCAGGACAGAATCCAGCACCTCGACCGGGACTAGAACCTAGGGTGCCAGCGCCGCAGGCAGAGGATTAGCCTAGTGAGCCGTGGCACCGGCCTGTTAGATTTCTATTAACCAATGTTAGCATGATATTTATTTTCCTACCTATTTACTTCCTCATTTTATGTTTTACTGACACATCATAATTGTACATACATATTTATAGGTTACAATAAGATATTTTGATATATGTATACATTGTGTATTGATCAATTCAGGGTAGCTATCATATACAAAAAATCTTTAACATTTATCATTTCTTTGTGGTGAGAAAGTTCAAAATACCCATCTTTTTGAACTGTACATCATTTTATTGCTAGATTTAGTCTTCCTAGGAGCAGTAGAACACCAGAATTTATTCTTTCTGTCTAACTGTCACATGGTACCCATTGACAGGCTTCTTTCCATGCTCCCACTCCCACCCAATCTACTCTCTGGCCACCCCTATTTTACTCTCAACTACTATGAATGGAAAAAGAAAATGTGGTGTATATATGCATGATAGAATAACAATCACCCATACAAATGATGAAATCCTATTATTTACAGCAACATGGATAAACCTGGAGGACATTAAGTGAAATAAGCCATGATCAAAAATGCAAAAACCACATGATCTAATTCACATGTGGAATCTGAAGAAGTCATTTACACATAACATATTTGTGTATCTATATTCAAAATGCTTTTCTTGTGCACAGTGTATGGTTGGGTCATATTTTTACAACCAATTCAATAACCTCTGATTTATAATTGAGATGCTTATACTATATTTTAAATAGTTAGGTTTGAACCTTTAAACTTTGTGTTTTTTATTTTTCCCATCTGCTTTTTTTTTACCTTTGTTTTCTGTCATCTTTTGTATTGAGTTTTGATTGGTTCTATTTTATCTCCTCTTATGTTTTATTAACTATAACTCTTTGTCATTTTAGGGTTCAATACTCTGAAATTCCAATTCAGTTTTTCCAGTCTGGCTAGTGGGATTGTTGAATGCCAGACAATGCTTCTTTCATTCTGAAGATTTTTCATACATATTTATGTGTTTGAATCTGCTAAATAGACAAAATGGACCCTTCATAGATCTTTGGGATTCTCTCTTTCTGTAAATCTCTGTTCTGTTATTTACTTATAGAGCTCACTTTATTGGTTCTCTGTCTCTGAGTGACAGCTTTCTTTTGTTGCCTGATACCCAGTGTCTTAAAAGACCACCATTTCATGTATTTTGTTTCCTATTTTATTGGTCAGGTGAGAGGATAAATCCATTTTGTGTAACTCCATTTGGCTAGAAATAGGAGTCCTTGGCCGGCGCCGCAGCTCAGTAGGCTAATCCTCCGCCTTGCGGCGCCGGCACACCGGGTTCTAGTCCCGGTCGGGGCACCGATCCTGTCCCGGTTGCCCCTCTTCCAGGCCAGCTCTCTGCTGTGGCCAGGGAGTGCAGTGGAGGATGGCCCAAGTGCTTGGGCCCTGCACCCCATGGGAGACCAGGAGAAGCACCTGGCTCCTGCCATCGGAACAGCGCGATGCGCCAGCCACGGCGCGACTACCGCGGCGGCCAATGGAGGGTGAACCAACGGCAAAAAGGAAGACCTTTCTCTCTGTCTCCTGCTACTGTCCACTCTGCCTGTCAAAAAAAAAAAAAAAAAAAAAAAGAAATAGGAGTCCTTGCCATTAGTTTTACATGATAGTTTCTCTGGTTATGAAAATTTACACACCCAGTTTTTCTTTCTGTGTTTAAATTTACCATTCCACTGCATTCTGGCTTCTGTTGATTTTGTGGTTTCTTTTAATATGTCCTCTGTGTTGTTTTTCAGCATGAAACTATATTCAATTTTTCAGATAACCTCCAACATGGGCTAACAATATTTAATTAAACATGTTGTTTTAAAGATTTTTCAGGGCTTAGTGAATGAAACTTACA
The DNA here is from genome assembly GCF_033115175.1 of Lepus europaeus. Taxonomy (NCBI): domain Eukaryota; kingdom Metazoa; phylum Chordata; class Mammalia; order Lagomorpha; family Leporidae; genus Lepus; species Lepus europaeus. The sequence goes on along the minus strand of NC_084833.1, from coordinate 58,334,806 downwards.
AACTATATATATATATATATATATATATATATATGTTTTATTATATATCTTAATTCAATTTTATTATGTCATTTACATTAAAATGGTTAATTAGGGGCCGGCCCTGTGGCGCAGCAGGTTAACGCCCTGGCCTGAAGCGCCGGCATCCTATGTGGGTGCCAGTTCTAGTCCCGGCTACTCCTCTTCCCATTCAGCTCTCTGGTATAGCCTGGGACAGCAGTAGAAGATGGCCCAAGTCCTTGGGCCCCTGCACCTGCGTGAGAGACCTGGAAGAAACTCCTGGCTCCTGGCTTCAGATCAGCGCAGCTCCGGCCATTGAGGCTATCTGGGGAGTGAACCAGTGGATGGAAGACCTTTCTCTCTGTCTCTACCTCTCTCTGTAACTCTGTCTTTCAAATAAATAAAATAAATCTTTTTGAAAAAAAAAATGGCTAATTAGATTGAGAGGAAGTGGATAGAGAGTATCTTACACATTTTCTTGGATAATACTGACACTTTTGGTGTGTGAAGGTATAATAATTTTATGACTTTTAATTCTAACATTTAATCCTAAATATAAAATTTTGTTAAGTTTTAGAAATCACATGTATGTGTGTGTGTTTGTGTGTGATCTTATGTAGTTGTGTATTTGGACTTATTTAGCATTTTAAAAGTATTTCATGGCAAATCAAATGTATACTGACTGTATTTTTAATATGATGAAGTCACTGTGCTAGGATATGCAGGAGATATAAGTATGGCATAAGGCCTGTCCCTACAAAGACAGACAGTAGAGGTAGGATAGAACAAAATATAACATCTGTGTATTGTGTGCTCTCAGAGAAGAAAATATTGCCTGATATAAAGCAATTGAAGGGGACAGCATTGTGGTATGGTGGGTAAAGCCAACATCTGGTATGACGGTATCCCATAGGGGCACTGGTTCATGTCCAGCTGTTCCACTTCTGCCCCCAGCCCCCTGCTAATGGCCTAGGAAAAACCAAGGGAAGATGGTCGAAGTACTTGGGCTGCTGCAACCCACATGGGAGACGCAGATGAAGCTTCTGGGTACTTGCTTCATTCTGGCTCAGCCTTGGCTGTTGTGGCTACCTGGAGAAAGAACCAGTAGAGGGAATCTCTCTCTCTCTCTCCCCTCTCTCTCTCCTCTCTGTCTCCCTCCCTCTCTCTAACTTTGACCTTCAAATAAATAAATAGTTTAGAAATCAATTGAACCCATGCAATGAAAAAAGCTGTGTTTGATAAAAGTTTTAAGGGACAATCAACATATGAATATCTCGCAATATTTTGAGTGGGTAAAATAAAATACAATTTACAAATTGGCAAAAAAAATTATGTTGTAGTTTTAGAAAGAAGTAAACCATTTTTTTGTAAAGTATTTCTAAGTTATAATCCAGAAACAGAATCACATGGGGGAAGCATCTGGCTAGCAGTTAAGATGCCATTAGGGGGCTGCCTGCAGGGCCAGCATCCCATATGGGTACTGAGTCTAGTCCCAGCTGCTCCAGCTCCCTGCTAATATGCCTGGGAAAGCAGCAGAGGATGGCCCAAATGCTTGGGCCCCTGCACCTGCATGGGAGATATGGATGGAGCTCCTGGCTCCTAGCTTCAGCCTGGCCCAGCCCTGGTTGTTGTGGCCATTTGTCGAGTGAACCAACAGATGAAAGATTTCTTGATCTCTTTCTCTGTAACTCTGACATCCAAATAAATAAATAAATCTCTAAACAATAAAAGGTGCCCATTAGGATGACCACTTCTTATATTGCAAAGTGCCTGAGTTCATTGCCCACCTCCCGCTCCTGTCTCCAGGTTCTCACTAATGCAGGCTTTGGGAGGTAGTGATGACACCTCAAGCACTGAGGTTCTTCCCACATGGAAGAACTGGATGGAGTTCAGGGCACTGGGGGAGTGAACCAGAAGACAGGAGCTAATCCTTCCTTCCTTCTGGCTTCTTCTTCTCTTTCTCTCTCTCTCTCTCTCCCCTCCCTATCCTTTTTCTTTCTCCCTAACTCGCAACTAAATAAATTTTTAAAAGTCATATAGTCTATCTAGAATTTATTGAAGATTATATCTTATGCACTGCCATGACCCAAAAGAACTAATGAAATTCTGGCTAGGTGAGGACTTCTTATTGGGTTTCCTGTAATTGAAGGATGAGTCTTATTTGAGTATCAGATGTTTTGCTCGGCTGACTAGGTAATACTAGTGATAGTCTCAGAAATAGGGATTCAGTTTGAGAAGAAATGTTGGTGAAGAAAATAAGGTTTTTTTTTTTTTTTACATGAGTTAGAAGATACCTTTGAGTTACCTTTGAAAAGTCAATGAATTTTGAGGTACGTTTGGCATATCTTACAGACAGCAGGAATTATCTGACTCTAGAGCTCAATGTTGATGAAGTTCTCCCTCTCTCTATATATCTCTCTCTCCCTCCATAAAAATGGCAGGCATAAAAATCACCAAGAGTATTGTTGAAACCTTGGGTAGCACAATATTTCCAAGGATCAATTGGTCCTAAGACAACACCTTGCAGATTAGGTTGAGAGTTGCAGGAAAAAAAACGAGAACACTATGTTATCTGGGAAATAAAAGGTGTAGTACTTTTCAAAAGGAATGTATGAGTGACATAGGGCTGTGGTAGAGAGTAACAAAATTAAGACTAAATTTTAATAATTAGAAACACTAGTACAGAAGCCATTATAAATTTCAATGAAGTGATAGGGGCAGAAACTGGCTCTCAATGAGTAAATGGGAAATGCAAAGAAAGTAAACTTGTTAGAATAAACTTTTACCAACAAGTTGTCTGATGCAAATAAGTAAGAGCTTTCCTTGGGGTGACAAAAATGCCTTACGTTTAGGCTGTAGTGATGGTTGCACAATTCAGTGAATACACTAACAACATTGAAATGCCAACTTCAAATGAGAATTTTATAGAATGCTATTTCTTTTTTTTTTTTTTTTTTATTTGACAGAGATAGAGACAGAGAGAAAGGTCTTTCTTCCCTTGGTTCACTCCCCAAATGGCCGCTATGCCTGGCGCTGCGCCGATCTGAAGCCAGGAGCCAGGTGCTTCCTCCTGGTCTCCCATGCGGGTGCAGGGCCCAAGCACTTGGGCCATCCTCCACTGCCTTCCCAGGCCACAGCAGAGAGCTGGACTGGAAGAGGAGCAACCAGGACTAGAACCCGGCGCCCATATGGGATGCCAGCGCCGCAGGCGGGGGATTAACCAAGTGAACCATGGCGCCGGCCCTCAGAATGCTAACTATTTCAATAAGGATGTTTTTAAAAGGTGTCATAGCATCAATTACCATCTACCCAGAACTGACAAATTTTACATGTCTAGCCCCGAACATCTCTAAGCTCCAGATGACTAAATCCAAACGCCTGATAATGCTTCTTGGATGTCACAAAGTATTTCATATTCAACAAGGCGAAAATGAACATATGTTCTGCATCATGTTTTATCTCAATGCAAAAATCAATCAATCCGCCAATCAAGAAAGCAATGAAGATCACATAACACACAAGATGGTATAGCTCCTCTAAAATAAATCATTGTTTATTGCTTCCAGCATTTGGGGATTGGAGAAGCTGAAAGTAGGGAAGATTTCGTTCGATTTTCCTGGCGAGGTTGGTTGTAGACCCAGGGTTTGACGCGTATCCACCCACCGTGACCGCGACTTGAACCCACTCGGGCTTCTAGGGTCAGGGTCACAAGTCTACAGGTGGGCGGGGCTAGTGAAAGGGGCGGGGCCGGAAAAGGTCCCGGTCTACCTGGCCCCGGGACTTCCGGGGTGGAGGTGCGAGTGGTAGGGGTCCGTTCCACTGCTGCTGCCGGGGCCAGCTGCGCGTTTAAAAACCCGCGCGAGGCTGGGGATTATGAACTTCTTGGTGATTACCGACGCCGCCTACTTTTTGCCACCAGTACCACGTCTACGCGGTCCTTTGGGAGCTGGCACAAAGTCTGACTGAGCGCATCCTTGGGTTGGGAGCGGCACTGGCAAGTATCGCCCGGCGCAGCGGGCGGAGTCGCGGGTGCGTGGAATTGGGAATCGCGCCGTGAGACGTCCGCGCGGCACGCGCTGTTTCCCCGGTGCCAGCCGCCCCCCCCCCCCCCCCGCGGGGTCTGCCCGGGACCCTCGGGGCAGGGCGCGAGCTGTCGAAGGAAGTTAGAAGTGCGGGAGAGAGCGGAGAGGAGGTGAGCAGCGGGCCCAGGGTGGCAGGGTTCTAGCTGGAGCTCTGCTAAACTGGAGCTTTAACCCCGCTCTCTGTGCTGTATCCTGGCTGCTGTGTCGTGATCAGCTGGTTTTGGAACGGCTGGTACTGAGGCCGCGTGCAAATACCAGGTGTGACCGGGCCATTCAGCTGTTTTCATTAATTCCACCCTGCATTCCTAGTTACTCCCGCAGAACCTCCAGGCACTGATTTGCAAACTCTGTGTTCCTTTGTGACTGAGGTCATCTCCCAGGGCTTTTCTTACCCGCAGGCTGCTGCCCTCTGACCTGTTTGATGTAAAACAACTGTCTTCCCTGCTGCTTCCTTCCCCCCACCGGTAGCAGCTGTTCTGTGCCTGAAGGTCAATCCATTGATCAGGTGTCACGTGACTGTGTGAATCAGCCCTTCAGATTCCTGGCACCTGCGGGGTTCTGGTCCCTGCCTTACAGTCTCACTGGCTCATTGCCTTCACTCTATCGGTCTGTGCGTTCTTGAGAGTTTAAACGGAAGGGCTGGGGACGGGCGCTGTGGCACAGTATGTAAATCCTCCGCCTGAAGCGCCGGCGTCCCATCTGGGCCCTGGTTCTAGTCCAGGCTACTCCTCTTCCAGTCCAGCTCTCTGCTGTGGCCTGGGAAAGCAGTGGAAGATGGCCCAAGTTCTTGGGCCCCTGCACCCACATGGGAGACCAGGAAGAAGCTCCTGGCTTCTGATGGGCGCAGCTCGGGCCACTGCGGCCATTTGGGGAGTGAACAACCACTTAAGTGACTCAAAGCCATACCTTGGGAATCTCCTATCATCAAAACTGTTGCTCCTTCGAAATCTTAAATGGAAGCATGTAAGTCTGAATATATCCACCTGTCCTCCTGGCTCTGAAATTACTACTTCATTCATTCATTCATGCTGTTAACCTGTCCCTTTCAGTCTATTTTGTGTTGCTTTTGTTTTGTTTTGTTTTAGACTTCATCGCATTCTTGTTTAGTTGCAGGTATAAGGCAGTAGATTTTTTGAGCTGGGCTCTCTAGGTTCTGATGTGCATTTTTTTGTTTACATATTTTACGATTGTACTTTTGAGTCTTTTATCTGTTATTTTTTAGAAGTAAAATTTTAAATTTGAAAGCTAAGGTTTTTTTCAATAGTGTTTTTCGTTTTGCATTCTAGTAGTTAATGATCTATATTCCTTTTATTTATTGAGGGTTTTCTTTTTGGTAACCTAAAAAGTAGCAGCTTTTGTAAACATTCCATCCCATAGGTGTTTGACTAGAAAATCCTTTCTGTCTCACTAGACTAAGCATGGAAGCAGGTTATTCATATCTACCATATTATTACTTTCTTTATCTGTTAAGAACTTAGAGGTAGCCTAATCTCCCATTTCTTTTCTATTGTTGATTTCATTTTTTTTTTTTTTGCTTTCTGAGAGTTTTGCTTTAAAGGTTTGAAGTCTCCTTTAATTTGATGCATTTGTGCTTTAATCCATCACGTTTTAATTGAAAGCACCCCCTCATATTTCTTGTTTATCTTTGCCTACTGGTTTTTGTATTTTATTGGTTGGTTGGGTTTTTTGGGGTGGTGTCTCTTGGGGCTTTACGTATTTGAGTTTAAACTTCCATTCAGTGTTTATTATTAGAATGATATCCATGTTGTTTCTACCTTTTTGTTTTTTAATACTTCCTTGTTTTGTTTGTTTGTTTGACATGTGGCCCCTGAACTTTTTTTTCCTTCTCTGTTAATTTTCAAAGTATCTGGGTATATAGTTTATTCTTTTGCTAGGACTCAATGATACTTCTTCAGGACTTTCCCACCAGTCATTTTCCTGCCCTCCACCTCCCCCCCCCCGCCCCTCTGCCTCTCCCCTTTCTCCTTTTCTTTTCCCTCTCTTCCCCCCTCTTCCTTCTTCCCTACCGTCCTTCCTCCATCCACAGGGGTAGAGGGAACTGTGAAGCCGGAGAGCTGGGAACTGAACCCCGGTCTCTCACATGAATAGCAGGAATCCAGTTATTTGAGACATCAGTGCTACCTCCCAAGGTCTGCATTAACAGGATCCTAGAATCAGGAGCAAGAGCTGGGGGTTGAACCCAGGTACTGTAATATCCTAAGTCAGAGGCCCACACTCATTAATCATATTTGAAATTGAAGAGATCTTTATTGTTCCCAGGTAATTCTTTTTCCATAGCATGTGCTCTTTGGTTGTTTGAATTGGACTTAGTTTAGAGATGGTTCCAATTTATTTTCCATGGTAGCTGGGACCATGAGCCCTCTAAGCGGGCCTTTCATTTGCCAAACACTTTAGTGAGCTGGCTGCCACTTCTTTGTGGCTTTTTTTGTTTGTTTCATGTTGTTAGGTTAGGGATAGTTCTGCATTCTGGCCTTTTGTACCCCTGGAAAAGAGACTGACTTCAACAGAGACAGGTTGTTTTAGTTGAAGTAAAGAGGTTGATGACAGTATGTTCCTTCGAAGAGTCTGGGCAAAGAGCCCATTTAGAGCTCAGGTTTGATCTGGTCATGAGGGAATTTGCCCCGGGGGGGGGGGGTGGTGGTGGTGGGGTGGTGGAAGGCAGAACAGTAGGGGCCTCTTTGAAGCCCCAGGGAACTTTCCTCTTATCTGTTTCATAGCTGCCCTGTGCAGCTTATCTGTTTTGCCATTTGCTTTGCAAGGAGTCTGGAAGGGTCTGGTTTGGCACCAAGAGTCTCAGCAAAAGGGAGGGAGTGGGGGGCAGGGAAGCTGCCAATGGCCTTTACATGTGTCCTCATAGGAAGAGGGTTGAGTGTTCCATTTTTAGAGCAAGTAGAAAAGAATCTGTCTGGAAGTTAGTGGTCTGAGAACATAGTTGCATAAACCACAGGCAGAACTGATGAGGCTTGATTAGGAGGGTCATGGATGTCAACAGGTAGGGCAGGTTTTGGTCTGTTTTCTTAACCCAACTGCAAGCTGTTGGGTTTTTAAAATGCGGCTGAGAACGACAAGCAAGACCACTCTGAGCAAGGAAAAGTTTATTAGGGGCAAGAACTGCCGAGAGGAGCTCGAGGATTATGTGTAGGCCTGGGGTTTTATAGGGAGCTTGTATCAAGGACGGTGGGAGGTGGCCTGCGGGCTGGAGCAGCCTAAGATACCGTGAGACAGGATGTTTCTGACACACGGAGTTTCATGGGCTGCCTGATTTATAGCTGGGGCAGCAATGGGAGCAGGGAGGCACAGGATGTCTCCCAGACCTACCAGATTTGTAGCTGGGGGCAGTTGTGGGAACGGTGCCGCACAGTCTCTCCGGCCTGATTTGTAGCTGGGACGATCATGGGAACGGAGAGGCGCTCCAGGCGCACGGTGCCTCTGCGTCCTGTTTTCCTGACGCCAGGGAAGAGTGGGGGAGATGTCTCGGACCGTGGATTCGGGACTCACACAAGCTTCAGCAGGGGCTAATGGAGAGAATGACGTTAAAACTTTGAAAGATGTCAAGGAGAGCTTCAGTCTAGGAAGAATTGGTTGGGGAGCAAATGGAAGCAATTTCCTGGCCTGTGAGGCCTAGGAAGGGCACCGCTGCCTCTCCTTCCCTGGCCGTGGCAACTTGGATGGGGTGTTTCAAGCCAGAAAGCAGCTGCCTCCGTGGCTTTCTGCTTTTCTGTGGGAAAGAAAAGCTTCCTAAATAAGGTGAATAAGGTTACAGGAAAATTAAAAAGGTACTACAGACTTTCCGTGTATGTACCGAGCTTCCCTATAAGTGACATCTTGTATTAGTATAATAAAATTAATGAGACATTGTTGTATTAAAATGTGTACTTTATTCTGTTTTCTTCTTTTTTTTTTTTTTTTTTTTTTTTTTTTTTTTTTTTTTTTTAACTTAATGCCGTTTTCTGCTAGCCTAGGATTCCAAGTACATTTAGTTGCCATGAGTCCTCAGGCTCTCCCTGGCTCACTGCTTGTTTTTGGTGACCTTCATGGTTTTGAGGAGTACTGATCAGGTGTAAGAGGCCCATCTGTTGGTATTTGTCTATTTTTCTCATAATTAGACTGGGGTTATGGGTTTGCAGCACTAAGGTCACAGGGGTGAAATGGCATTGTCTCAAGGCTACTTGTATCAACGTGCTTTATTACTGTTGATGTTAATCTTGATCACTTGGCAGAGATGGTGTGTTTCAGGTTTTTCCATTCGAAATTTACTCGCTACCTACCCCCAGACTATAAACTCACAAGGAAATCTATGCAGAGCCTACATTCAAAGGGCCAGAGGTTACCCTCCCTCCGCACAATTGAATATATGCATAAATTATTTGAAACTCTTCTACATAGAAGATTTGTCTGTTCTCTGTTATCCAGACATATCATTTAGATCATTATGGCTTACGAGTACTTTATAATTTGAGTTATAATCCGGTATTATGTTATCCAGTGACTTACATTTTTACAGCTTTGGCCTTTGGTAGTTCTTTTATTTTACACCTGTGTATCTTTGACATGCTCCAGTACATGTTTTTGTTTACAGGATTCTCCATGCTTATCTTGTATATTTCCTGCCCCAATCATAGAATTAGCCATTGCCCTAGGAAGCATTGTCTCTTTTGTTGGAAAATGGTATTGGAAAATAAGAACTGGGACCCAGGTGTTCTTTTGCTACTGGGCCATCCTTGCTTTTAGGTCTGCTCAGTTGATAGAATAAAGAAGCATATGTGTTTGTACTAACATGTATGTACACATACCTGTAAATATACAAAAACTATATATAGCCATCTTCATTTAACTTGAAATAAAGAAATTCGTATTTATGTCTCCAATCTTTTTTTTTTTTTTTAAGTTTTAATTTATTTGAAAGCCAGAGTTGGGGCAGGGAAGAGACAGAGTGAGATCTTCCATCCACTGATTCACTCCCCAAATGACCGCAATGACTGGAGCTGGGCCAAGTAGAAGCCAGGAGCCAGGAGCTTCTCTTCCAGGTCTCCCACCTGGGTGCAGGGGACTAAGCACTTGAACCATCCTCTACTGCTTTCCTAGGCACATTGACAGGGAGCTGGATTGGAAGTGGAGCAGCTTGGTGTGATTCCAAAGTTTGTATATTATTGCCTATATCAGCAAGTTTTTTTTCTCTCAGAATTATTGACATTTTGGGCTATATAATTCTTTTCTCCACACGGCTGCCCTGTGCATTGTAGGATATTAGCAATATGCCTAGCCTTAACCCATTAGATGGCTGTGTTAGGCAACACTGTCTCCAGACATTGCCAAATTTTCCTGTGGGAAAAATATCCCCTAGCTGCAAACCCCTGGCCTTTGAGGCTTATAGTGAAAATACTCTGAAGGTAAACTGCATTTGGATTGGGAGAACTAAGTCAAATAGAAAGCTGTGACTGAACTGACTTGAATGTAGTGACTGTCATTTGGCGGACTTGTTAGCGCAACTCTGAACCCTGTGCTTAGGGAGTTTTTCTGAGGAACACTGGCTCCTGTGTGAAGGCTTTTCCATCAGGGTTCTTCCTAGACCACCTATGTGAGTCTCATCTCTTATGAACACTTTCACTGGATAAAAATGCCTGTTACTCCTCTTCTACCAAGCTAGGTTTTGTTTGTTTTGCCTTCTGAGTAAATTGGTGCCAAACAGTGAGTCTGAATGTTAAGTTGAGCCTAAAATCCCACGAACACTATAGACAGGCTCATGGTAAGTCCTAACAAATGACAAGTTTTCAAGCCTGGGAATGTACTTCTTGATTTATAATAATGAAATGTTTCACTAATCTTTATTATGGTATTTTTTCTGATAATATTGCCAGTTTATTCATTTTATATAATTTTATTGGTATTTTAATGAGAACTTGGGAAGGGATTTTTCAGGGATATGTAACATGAAGTCTTCTTGTTTTGTTTTTTAAGATTTATTTATTTGAGAGACAGAGTTACAAAGAGAGAGAGGGGTCTTCCATCTGCTGGTTCACTCCCCAGATGGCTGCAACTGCCAGAGCTGGGCTGATCTGAAGCCAGGAGCCAGGAGCTTTTTCTGGGTCTCCTATGCAGCTCTAGGGGCCCGAGCACTTGGGCTACCCTCTACTGATTTCTCCAGCCATTAGCAGAGAGCTGGATTAGAAGTGGAGCAGCTGAGGCTCAAACTGGTGCCCATATGGGATGCCAACGCTGCAGGCAGAGGCTTAAGCTATTACACTGTGATGCCAGCCCCAACATGAAGCCTTGATAGCCTGAATAGTCTGCCTAAGTATTTGTTTCACCTAGTTGTAAAGCAAAAATGATTGATTACTTGGCACACAAGAAGTCTAATTGCAATTAAATCCTGGACTTTTTTATATCATAAAGCAGATTCCTTTAACGCTTGTTTTGAGTATGTATTTGTTTTGTTTCTGTCATTTTGTGGGGGAAGATGGTTGGAAGAAAGGGAAAGCATGGTCTGTTCTAAGAAAGGAAAATAAAAATGGGAAGTAAGAGGTCAGTCAGCGCTGTGCTGCAGGGGTTAGGCCACCGCCTGTGATGCAGCATCCCACATGACTGCCAATTGGAGTCCTGGCTGCTCCACTTCCAATGCAGCTCCCTGCTTAGGCAGGCAGTGGAAAATGGCCCACGTGCTTGGGCCCCTGCCATTGGAGACCCTGATGGAGTTCCAGGCTCCTGGCTTCAGTGGCTAGCCCCAGCTGTTCTGACCATTTGGGGATTGGAAGGTATCTGTCACAGTCTTTCAAGTAAGTAAATCTTTTAAAAATGGAAAGTGAATCTATAATTGTTTTCCTTAAGAAAACTAAGAATATTGTTTGTTCTATTTTATATTTTAACAATATGCTGATAGAGTTTGTTATAAATATCTTTTTTTAGTCTCTCTGATGGCTAGATACTAGCTTTGTATCTGAAGCTCCTGGAACTTTTATCCAAACTGTGATATAACCTAGTTCAAATCATACTTCCTATGCTGCTTAGGTGCTTAGGCCAAGGCTGACAAGTATTGGAATCCTCTACAAGACAGATTTGAACCGCAGTGGAAGTTCTGTTTAGGAAAATGCAGCTTCTGAGCAAGTTGATGGCTATCGCAAAACCTCACAGCCTTGCTCTACAGGAACAAAGTGAGATCCTGAGAACAGATGTGTCTTGGCAGCAGGAAACTATCCCTGTCATGGAGACATGTGACTCTGAGGCATCTCGTCAAAAGTTCAGAAATTTCCAGTATTTGGAGGTATCTGGCCCTTATGAAGCCCTGAGCCAACTCTGGGGGCTCTGTCTTCAGTGGCTGCAACCAGAGATTCATACCAAGGAACAGATTCTGGAACTATTGGTGCTGGAACAGTTCCTAACAATTGTCCCTGAAGAAGTCAGGACTTGGGTCAATTTACAGCACCCAAAAAACAGCAAAGATGTGGTTACCCTCATTGAGGACGTGATTGAAATACTCAAAAATAAAGGTAAGAATGTAGAACATTAGAAGTAGAATAGTTGAGCCTTCCCATATGCAGAGAAATTATCTGAGTGTGGAGAATGTCTAGTGCCAGACCATGTAGGACTTTATATTACTCTAATAGGAAGCCTAATTATTTTTTTTATTTATTTATTTTTTGACAGGCAGAGTGGACAGTGAGAAAGAGAGAGAGAGAGAGAGACAGAAGGGTCTTCCTTTGCCGTTGGTTCAACCTCCAATGGTCGCCATGGCTGGCGCGCTGTGGCCGGCGCACCGTGCTGATCTGATGGCAGGATCCAGGTGCTTCTCCTGGTCTCCCATGAGGTGCAGGGCCCAAGCACTTGGGCCATCCTCCACTGCACTCCCTGGCCACAGCAGAGAGGTTGCCTGGAAGAGGGGCAACCGGGACAGGATCGGTGCCCCGACCGGGACTAGAACCCAGTGTGCCGGCGCCGCAAGGCGGAGGATTAGCCTAGTGAGCCACAGCGCTGGCCCGGAAACCTAATTATTTTATAGATAATGGAAATAGAGAACGATTGAGTAGAAGGAGTAACACAGTTTCATTTACCTTTTAAAAATAACAAATTGGCCTCAACTTGGAGCAGGGATTGCAAAATATGGCCTATGGGAACAATACTTCTAGAGATAAAATTTTATTGGAACATAGCCACATCTGTTCATTTACATTTTCTCTATTGTGGCCTCCATGTTAAAAGAGGGCCTGAGTAGTTGTAGCAGAGGCTATATTGCCTGCCAAACCCAAAATATTTATAATCTGACCCCTTGCGGAAAAAGATTACCAACTTCTCAGATAAAGGTTATATTTGATGGATAAGCAATAGAAAAACTTGCTAGGAGACTAGTAATAAGATTAAGTATTAGAGAATAAACGTGAATTGAGAAAACAGAGGTTTGGACCTAAAGGAATTACCACATTCAAATAAGTATAAGGAATGTACAGGATAAGAGTTGAAGTAAAGTCATATTTTCTGGCTTGTATGAATGGAACAAAAGCAGCAAATTTTGCTTGATGGAGTGGTGTGGGAAGGATAATAGGATAATATATTATGTATATTGCATGTTGAATTTGACGTTCCTAAGAGACCTCAATGAATACATCATATATATATATATGTTTTATTTTTTGCATATAGTTAACAAGTACAGTTTTGTTATTCAGTAAGAGAAGCTTGGAGAGTTTATATGTGTAAACAGAAGTAGGAGAAATACAGATCCTTAAGAACCATCAATATTTAGTAGATCTTGCTACTAATTACAGGAAATACTCAGAGGATAGAGGAACATACTAAACCACATCATAATACCATTAGTAAAATCCAAACTGTGGGAAACAAATGACAGTCCAGTTTCCAAGGGAGAAGGGAGGGGTATGGCAGAAGAATTTAGAGATGAAGAGAAACTTTACCAGTCATGTGAATATGTGGGCGTTGTACTACACTAGACAATTGACTGAATATTTGACAAGGAATTATTTGGGACAGTGATTATATTGGTATTATAATATTTAGTCCTTATCTAAATATAAAATAAAGGGGCAGCATTATGGCATAGAGGGTTAAGCCACTTCATATGATGTCAGCATCCCATATGAGCACCAGTTTGAATCCCAGCTGCTCCATTTCCAATCCAGCTTCCTGCTGATATACCTGGGAAAGCAGTGCTTGGTCCCCTGCTACCCACATGGGAGACCCAGATGAAGCTCCTGGCTCTTGGTTTTGGCCTGAAACAGCCCTGGCCATTGTAGGCATCTGGTGGAGTAAACCAATGGATAGAAGATCCTCTCTCTCTCCCTCTCTCTAACTCTGACTTAAAAAATAAATCTTTTAAAAATAAATAAATATAAAATAAAATGAAGAACTGAGGAAGAGAAGTCAAGTCAGGAAAGCAGGACAGAAAGGAATAATCTAGGAATTCAAAGAACTAGGAAAGTTGGGTGTCTTTAATAAAGGCGAAGTCTTCAAGAAGGAAGTGTTCAAAAATGATGAACCCAAAATTTCCTATTGACTATTGAAAATGTATCAAAATTGTTGATTATGAAGGAATATTTAAATTTTTGTTTATTTGAAAGATGAGAGTACAAGCAGTTTGAGGAGCTGAGAGAGTATCTCCAGTGAGATGTAGTAGCTTTCTACTGTTACTATATCAAATTACCAGAAATTTGGTGGCTTAAAACAAAATGCATATATTTTTTCTGTAAGTTTTTTGTGTAGAGATCCAACATAGATCTCCCTAGGCTAAAATCAAGGTAATGGTAGGACTGTGTTACTTTCTGGGGCTTACGGTCTCCTGACATTTTCAAAGCTGGCAATAGAGGGTCAAGTCCTTTTTTACACTGCCGTGTCTCTGACACTTTGTTCTGTTGTCACAACAGCTAACTTGCCCCCCCCCCCACTTCTCTCTCTCTCCCTCTCTAAGATTTATTTATTTGAAAATCAGAGTTACACAGAAAGAGAAGGAGAGGCAGAGAGAGAAAGGTCTTCCATCCACTGGTTCACTCCCCAGTTGCTCTCAATGGCTGGAGCTGTGCTGATCCGAAGCCAGGAGTTTCCTCCGGGTCTTCCACGTGGGTGTTAGGGGCCCAAGGACTTGGGCCATCTACTGCTTTCCCAGACCATAGCAGAGAACTGGATGGGAAGTGGAGCAGCCGAGATATGAACCAGCACCCATCTGGGATGCTGGCATTGCAGGCGACATTGCAGGTGGCGGCTTTACCCACTACGTCACAGCGCCAGCCCCTGACTTCTCTTTCTTTTACTCTCCCTACCTCATTTCTTCCTTCTTCTCCAGAAGAGAAATTTTTTTCACTTTTCAGAACTGATTTAATTATATTGGACTGCCCAGATAACCTGGGTTGATCTCCCATCTCATCTTAAAGTTCTTGACTTTAATCATACCCGTGGAATCCCTTTTGCATGTATCTGGTATCTGAGGATTATGGTGTACACACCTTTTGAAGCTATTTTCCTGTCCACCACATGGGTTTAAACAAACAAACAGAAAAATAGATGTGAGGTAAAAATGTGACAGTGATTATAGGCTACTGTTGAGAACTTTAGTTAGGAAGAAAATGTGAGGCTACAGGTTAATATAAGACTATGGAAAAATTTTGATTGTTTCATTTAACCTATTTTATGGTTTCCTGAAAACCTACAAAGGACTTGCTTGCTTGAATGGCTAAGATGGCAACCTGAGGTTCATTTGTCAAAAACGTTGAATAGAAAATGTATTAGCCACAGCGACATGAGATAATGCATAACTATCTGGGCAAACAGAGTGTAACTGAAAAGATTAAGAGGAAAGACTAGAAAATGTGAGATGCTTTGGAGATTAAGGAATTTGAAAAGCTCCCATTTATTTTTGAGTATCTGGAAGTCTGGATATTCAGTCAAAAATCAAATAGTACTGCAACTATTTGATATCCCTATATGCAGAGGATAGCAGTAGGAGCTTTACATCATTATTGTGTGCAAAAATTAACTTAAAATGGATCAATGACCTGGATATAAGACTAAAACCATAAAATTCCGAGAAGAAAACATAGGGATAATTCTTCATCTCTCTCTTTTTTTTTTTTTTTGGCAGAGTTAGACAGTGAGAGAGAAACAGAGAGAAAGGTCTTCATTCCGTTCCCCAAATGGCCCCTACAGCTGGCGCGCTGCGGCTAAAGCCAGGAGCCAGGTGCCTCCTCCTGGTCTCTCATGCGGGTTAGGGCCCAAGCACTTGGGCCATCCTCCACTGCCTTCCCTGGCCACAGCAGAGAGCTGGAATGGAAGAGGAGCAACCGGGACAGAATCCGGCGCCCCAACCAGGACTAGAACCCAGGGTGCCGGCGCTGCAGGCGGAGGATTAGCCTAGTGAGTCAGGCGTTGGCCCTTCATCTCTTGCATTTATTAATTGATGCTTAGATATAACAAAAATAAATTAGACTTCATCAAAATTAAAGATGTCTTTACATCAAAGGACACTATTAAGGTATTGAAAGGGAAGCCTACCTAATAGGGGAAATATTTTATTAAAAGTAATGAGTTCTGGGGGCTAGCGTTGTGGCGCAGTGGGTTAATGGCCTGGCCTGAAGCTCCAGCATCCCATATGGGCACCAGTTCGAGACCTGGCTGCTCCACTTCCAACCCAGCTCTCTGCTATGGCCTGTGAAAGCAGTGGAAGATGGCTCAAGTCCTTGGGCCCCTGCACCTGCATGGGAGACCCTGAAGAGGTTCATTGCTCCCAGCTTCGGATCAGCACAGCTTTGGCCGTTGCAGCCATCTGGGGAGTGAACCAGCAGATGGAAGGCCTTTCTCTCTCTCTGCCTCTCCTCTCTCTGTGTAACTCTGACTTTCAAATAAATAAATAAATCTTTTTAAAAAATGAGTTCAGTATCAGGAAAATATAAAAATCTCTTATAACTCAATAACAAAAGTGATAGGCAACATGATTTTTTAAATGGGCAAAGGACTTAGATATTTCTCCAAAGAAGATATACAAATGACTGAATAAGGTACAATAAATGTTCAGCTTTATTAGCTGTCAGGGAATTGCAAATCCAAACCACAATCATATGCCAATTGGCAGCCATCAGAATGGGTATAAATTCTAAGAAAGGAAAATAATAGTGTGAGGCAGGATGTGGAGAGACTGGAAATTTTATACATTGCTGTTAGGAATGTAAAATGGTTCAACCCCTGTGGAATACAAATATTTCCAAAAATAAAAAACAGAATTACTTTATCCTAATTAAAGACACATTGGCACAAAAGCGTGTATAAAATGTTCCTAGCAGCTTTAGTCAAAATAGAAACAACCCAGATGTTCATCAGCTAATGAAAGAATTAATGTGCATACAGAGGTACATTTGAATACTATTCAGCAACAACCTGAAATGAAGTACTGATAACATGTACCACATGAATGAACCTCCAAAACATGCTAAGTGAAAGACGTTAGTGAAAGACGTTACAACATGAAAAGTCAGATACCATTTGATTCAGTTTACATAACATGTCCAGAATTGGCAAAATATGGAAGAAGGGAGACTGGGAAGTGATTCCTAAATGGGTATAGGAAAAGAGTAGACTATTGGATTAAAAACTAAGACTAGATGGTGGTTTGAATCTAAGGATATTGTTCAAGGAATCTGAACTCTGGAAAGAGTGCTGGAAGTAATTTATCATGAAATTTAAGCTGCATAGAGAATGAAATGACTTTGTAATGTACTGTGGTAGTATAGAAAGTACAAGGAAATGAAGACCAAAAGAATAGAAAGATATAGTTAAGGATTGATTTGTTGAAGTCTAGTCTCATGGTAGGATAATTCTAAGTACCAAGAACCAGAATATGAACAATTAAATGGATTGGTTGCTGATGGTTTTAAGAAATAAGAATCTCAAAGGCACATTTGGGGTGTTGGGAGGATTGTGTATACCAGTGTATACTTAATGTATTCCAACATCAAGAATCAGAATACTTGGAGAATAGGCAGGATTCATTTGATAAGGGAGAAAAAAGCTTCTATAAAGAATTTAAAAACGTTTATAGATATTTGAATAGAATTAGAGTTTCGGAGAATACAACTGCAAAAATTGAAGAAGGTCAGCAAAGAAGAAGAATTAAAGGAAAGAAACAAGATATTTAGAGAGCAGTGAAGAAGAGAATAGCTGACTGAAGTTATTTGTAACTTTCCAAGATATCATTTATTTCCAAGAATGACAAGAATAAGAGACAATGTTATATTCCCTGTCCTACAGAATATGGAACTGAGCAGAATGAGATTCCGCAGGATACTTGAGACCTGAGCAAAGTTAACAGATCATAATAATTTTGCAGTATTTAGATGTTATATTGTTGAGAAATTTGAATGTGTTTTAAGTCCCACTGTGCAGATGTTTCAATTATCTTTTTTTTTTTTCTTTTTGACAGGCAGAGTGGACAGTGAGAGAGAGAGACAGAGAGAAAGGTCTTCCTTTTGCCGTTGGTTCACCCTCCAATGGCTGCCGCGGTAACGCGCTGCGGCCGGCGCACCGCGCTGTTCCGATGGCAGGAGCCAGGTGCTTCTCCTGGTCTCCCATGGGGTGCAGGACCCCAAGGACTTGGGCCATCCTCCACTGCACTCCCTAGCCACAGCAGAGAGCTGGCCTGGAAGAGGGGCAACCGGGACAGGATCGGTGCCCCGACCGGGACTAGAACCCGGTGTGCCGGCGCCGCAAGGCAGAGGATTAGCCTGTTGAGCCACGGCAATTATCTTTCGATTCAATTACACATTTATAGTGGAAGGTCAGTGCTTATTGTTACGTAACTGCATGTATCTCAAGTTTTCAGTATTGGACATTTCAGTTGAAAACTGAAATATTTAAAAAAAAGGAAGGTGGGAATGATGTAGGTTTGTCAACTCCTTTTTCTTATAAGTAAGGATATTTATAAAATCAATAACTATTACAGAAAGGATATTTTAACATCAAAATATAGCTGTTTACATTGAATAAATGTGATGCTATCATAGACTTACCATATTGATTTTTTATTTTTTCTCATTTCACACTGAATCAGTAAAAATCTCATCATGACCAGTGTTGGTCTGTAGTGTGGCATTTCAAGATCACTGGTGTACCTTATGAATCATGAAGAAACTTTAGAAAAGTGGCCCTTGTGTATACTACTTACCAAAGAGCTGTAGAAGAAAAAAAGGATTGGTCGACTCAGATTTTTATGTCCTAAAAAGAATCAGTAGTTCAAGGTGGTAAGACCGCCTAAGTGTATAGTGTGCAGAGAGTAAGGAAGAAAAAGTTGACCTTCAAATAGAATTCTTCTTGAATCATACACTCTTTGAGGACATGACTGGTTGGATAAAATATTTGTAGCTTTAAGTAGAATTACAGTCTGTGGTGTCTAAACTTTAGTTTGGCTGTAGCCACAAATGAGGTTTCAAAACATTTTGTCCCTCTTCTGTCTGATCCAGTAGATCTTAACCCCCGGTTATATTTCAGAATTTCAGAATCATTTTGAATTTTTTTTTTTATTACAAGATCTGTGCCCTGCCCTTGGAGATTCTAATTGCTCATAGGGTTCGACACTGTTTTGTTTTTGTTTTTTTTTTTTTTTTCAACATTCTACAGGCGATTCCTATGAATGGCATGTTAAACTATGATGATCAAAGAGTTGGTCTGCAGCAAAACTTGTCTCCGTAATACTTCTCCTTTCCTTCCTCAGAAACACCCTGCAAGGACTCTGTCCTCCAGAAGGGGGTCATCAGGAAGGAGAAAATGGAAACTGACTCACTAAGAGGCGAGCTCCAGGTGAATTAGGGTCCCATTCTTTACTGAAATATTTTCCTTTTTAGCATGACCTGCTTTTACCTTTTTGGCAAACATAGTTCTGTCTAAAGTTACAAGACTCTTATTTTCCCACAGAATTGTGGACACTCTGGAAAATATTTTCTCTTAGCCTTATATGTTATGTTCTGTGCACTTTTCCCCTCAAGAATATAGAAAATAATTAAACAACAAAAATAGAGTCTACCCTGAGGATGTTTAGAAAAGTAAAGGAGACTAAGGAGTAGAATCATGAGCAATGTCATTTACTAGACAGTAATAGAAGAAACCTCAAAGGAAACTGAAAAGAGACCAAAGACAGAAGCTCTGGTCGCTGAAACCAGAGGATGAGAATACTTAAAGGAGAAATGCTTGAAAAGGTCCAAATAATGCAGAGTCTATTCACTTGTCATCATGGTGACATGAACGTGCAGGGAAATTGAAGCCAGGTGCAGTGGTTTGAGGAGAGAAAGTGAGGGAGTAGGCAAGTAATATAGATGATGTAATCATGAAAGCTGACCCTGAAGGGAAGACAGAAAAGGAAGGGAGACAAGAGACTGTTCTATTTCATATATTTCATGTTATGAGTATATGAATGAGGTAAAGAGATTGTGTACTTCACTGTGATTAAAGTTGTCAGTGGAAACTAAGGTGAGGATTCTGGAGACAGAATAATTGATGGTGTAAAATATGAGGGAACTTATTTATTAATAAATACTTAGGCAGTGCCTAATACATTAGACACTACTCTAAGGGTTGACAATATTATTGGTAAATAAAACCCCCACCCTCTGTAGATTGTATTCCAGTAGAGGTTTATGGGCATATACAAGCAAGGAAGATAATTGCAGATAGTAATAATTACTACAAGAAAAAAAATAATGCAATACAGACTGACTAGGAGGGAAGCTACTTTAGGTAAATGAAGTATGAATAATAGCATAAGTCAACCAATGAAGCTGCCTTATCTCTTCTACCAGCAGAGCCTACATTTTCATTATAAATTTCCCTTGAATCTACTTTATACTCTTCTACTCTTCCTACTCTAAATTTCTTTTATGTAAATTCTTTGTATTATAAAGTATACAATTATTTCAACTTTTTCTCCTCAAAGTATACACTAATCTCAAATAAGCTAGGACGGTACTTAATTTTCCTTCCTCTTGTAGCCTCCATTTCTATATATAGTTCCAAGTTGATTGGCTGTTAATACGATTTGATTTTCATCACTTAGAACAGTAAACACTATACTATTGGTTTCTTGTATATTCTGGATCCAATCCTATTCTTTGTAAAATCATCCCTCTGGTGATACGTGTGGGAATGACCTTATGTTTTAGGAGCCAGTGACATTCAAAGATGTGGTTGTGGAATTCAGCAAGGAAGAGTGGGAGCAGCTAGACTCTGCTGGCAAGAGCCTGTACCGGGATGTGTTGCTGGAAAACTACAGGAACCTGAATTCATTGCATGAAGGTAGAGCCGATGGATTTGTCTCATCTGCCCTTCAGTGGTTTCTTCCTCTACTCTTTTTTTTTTTTTTTTTTTTTTGACAGGCAGAGTGGACAGTGAGAGACAGAGAGAAAGGTCTTCCTTTTGCCGTTGGTTCACCCTCCAATGGCCGCCGCGGTAGCGCGCTACGGCCGGCGCACCGCGTTGATCCGATGGCAGGAGCCAGGCGCTTCTCCTGGTCTCCCATGGGGTGCAGGGCCCAAGCACTTGGGCCATCCTCCACTGCACTCCCTGGCCACAGCAGAGAGCTGGCCTGGAAGAGGGGCAACCGGGACAGGATCGGTGCCCCGACCGGGACTAGAACCCGGTGTGCCGGCACCGCAAGGCGGAGGATTAGCCTAGTGAGCCACGGCGCCGGCTCTTCCTCTACTCTTTAAAGCTCCAGGACTGCTGAAGTGGTTGTATTCACTTGGGGGTGGGTTCAGATTTCCTCATATCATTTGGCCACAATAGAGATTTTCCTGCTGTCTGATTTAAAGTCCTTCATAATGGAGAACCAGAATACACAGGCCCGTGCTATTCATCTGGCCTTGTCCTTGGCAGCTCAGCCTACTTGGTTGGGACAGAATTCTCTCTCCTTTAAAAACACTCAAGTGTCATGTTCATTTCTTTTTATTGTTTTTTTCCCCTCCCTGTGAACACCAAACCAGTTGAGATCCCAAAGTTGCAAAGCAAGAAAAATAGATAGATAATGGAAAGAGAAATTGGAAGAAGAACCATTTTTGATAACAGTCAGACAAATAATGTTTTTTAATGCATGAGACAAAATGAATCTTTAGTTTGGGAGGTAACAACAAAACTACCTAAATTTTGAGGGAGTCAGGGGAGGCATTGTTTTCTTATGTGACAGTCCTGTCATGGATTATAACCAAACACTTCAAGTTGTGTGAGTAACCTGGGGCAACCTTTCTGCTGATTTCATCTATAACATGATAGATTGTACCTACCTCCAAGTTACCATAAGGGTGAAGTGAGTTGATATATTTAACACAATTAGAACAATGCCTGACACATGGTAAGTGCTAAATAACAAACATTAACCAACCTAACACTGAATATTATTATTTCTTTTATATTTTATTTATTTGAAAGGCAGAAAGAGAGAGAAAACTTCCATCTTCAAGTTCACTCACCAAATATCTGTAACAGCTAGGTCTGGGTAAGGCCAAATCCAGGCAGCAGGAACTCAATACTAGTCTCCCAGGTAGATGGCATGGACTAAAGTTCTTGAACCATTGCCTGCTGCCTTCCCAGGGTGTACATTAACAAAAAAGCTGGAATGGCGAGTGAAGCTAAGCCTCAAACCCAGACATCCCAATATGGGATGTGGACATCCCAAGCATCAACTGAACTGTGCCATATGCCTGCCTCTTTTTTCAAAAAAAGATTTATTTATTTATTTGAGAGGGAGAGTTACAGACAGAGAGGGAGAGACAACAAGAGGTTTTCCATCTGCTGGTTCACTCCCCAAATGACTGCAGCAGCTGGAGCTGGGCCAGTCCGAAGCCAAGAGCCAGGAGCTTCTTCCAGGTTTACCATGTGGTTGCAGGGGCCCAAGGACTTAGGCCATCTTTGGCTGCTTCCTCAGGTCATTAGCGGGGAGCTGGATCAGAAGTGGAGCAACCAGGACTTGAAGTGGAGTAGCCAGGATTCAAACTGGCGCCCTTATGGGATGCTGGTGCCACAGGTGGAGGCTTAACCAACTATACCACAGTACTGGCCCCCTGCCTCTTATTCTTAAAACAAAGGAATCTGTTTCATACTAGGGTGATGTCTAGTAATCTTCTGTTTTGCTTCTTTCATTGTACAACTTCTTGTGCATTAACTCCAGACCCTCATCATCATCTCTTTATTCTTATTAACAGAGATTGTAAAATTACTGAACAATTAATTTATTTTGTTTTCTTATGTGACAGTCATGTCATGGATTATAACCAAACACTTCAAGTTGTGTGAGTAACCTGGGGCAACCTTTCTGCTGATTTCTTCATCTATAACATGATAGATTGTACCTACCTCCAAGTTACTATGAGGGTGAAATAAGTTGATATATATAACACAATTAGAACAATGCCTGACATAGTAAGTGCTAAATAACAAGCATTAAAGTGATAGATAGCAAACATTAAAACATTTATTGTTAAATAAAAAACATTAACAAGCATACAAAATTATGAAGAAAAATGAAACTCACCTATATTACCTTATTAATCCAGAGCTACAGTATTAACATTTTGGTTTAATTTATTAGAGTGATTTTCTTTGTTGGTATTATGTCTGTAGTTTCTAAAGATTTTTTTTTCCAAACTGGTGGAACTATTTTCAACTTTTTTTCTGTAATTCATCATGAATATGTCATTTTATGTCTTGCTGTTTTCATCTAATATGGTATCATGCACAATTATCTGTTTCGCTAAATGGTCTGTGAAAATGTATTTTCTAAAACACATATGACATTCTGTCATGATGCATTTTCCCACCATCGGACATTCAGGATGTTGCCAGTTTTTCAGGTGTATCTGATGACTTTCATAGGGTACACCTACTATTAGGCGAACTTTAGCATCAAAGAGTATAAATATATTTACCTGTCTTGCTACAAAAAGATTATATAACCAATTCATACTCTAATTTTTACTGTCCCCCCAAGCAAACACTAGGTATTATTTACCTAAATTATTTATAAATTTGGTAGGCAAATTAATCTTACATCTTCTTTTCTATGTGAAATTGTATCACTGCAACCCACTTCTTTGAACCTCATTTTTCCTTGACTTTTCTTATATTTTCACATTGTCTGTCTTATCTTCCCATTAGCTTTTTAACATTTTCTGGTTGTTACTAATTTTTTGATGTTTCTCTCACCTACATCCTTTTTGATTATTCTATTTCTCACCTATTCTTTTTTTTTTTTTTTTTTTTTTTTTTTGACAGGCAGCGTGGACAGTGAGAGAGAGAGAGACAGAGAGAAAGGTCTTCCTTTGCCGTTGGTTCACCCTCAAATGGCCGCCGCGGTAGCGCGCTGCGGCCGGCGCACCGCACCGATCCGATGGCAGGAGCCAGGTGCTTCTCCTGGTCTCCCATGGGGTGCAGGGCCCAAGCACTTGGGCCATCCTCCACTGCACTCCCTGGCCACAGCAGAGAGCTGGCCTGGAAGAGGGGCAACCGGGACAGGATCGGTGCCCCGACCGGGACTAGAACCCGGTGTGCCGGTGCCGAAGGCGGAGGATTAGCCTGTTGAGCCACGGCACCACATTTCTCAAGGTGTTTTTTGCTTTTTTTATTTCCTTACCTCTGATCCCTCAACTCATTCCAAATTAGCTCTTATCTAAAACATTCATCTAAAATCACTGTTGGTAAAGTCTTTAATGAATGACTCTGTTGTAGTTAACTCCAGTGGATATTTTTTAGTCCCTATCTCACTTCTCAACAGCCAGTGAGGCTGTTAACAGTTCCTTATTCTTAATTCGCTCGTAGATTCTTCTGATACTCCTGATTTCTCTCTATTTTTTCTGGCTGTTCCATCTATGTCTATTATAGACATATCTTTCCCTAGCTATTCAACTGAACATTTGATCTCATTTTGTCTTTTCTTCTTCCCATATTTTCTTTTCTAGTGTATCATACCCACAACTCTAACTTCCAGTTACCACATATATAGGTGATACAGTATATATTCCTAGTATCACTGTACCTCATTCTGTCGACTAAAGATACAGGATTAGCCTAGATTTAAGGGAAAGAAAAATGAACTCAGCTTCTGTATAGAGAGTGAAAAAGGATGTATAACCATTTTGGTCTTTCATAGTCTATCCTCTCTAAATACAAATTATCTGTGTTCATTCCCTTTGTAAAAAATATGAGTACTTATTGTCTCCTAAGACTCCAAAAGTCTCATCCAATTGTGGCGTCAAAGTTGAATTCTAGGATCTCATCATTTAATATATTCCAGGTTTGGAAGAGTTGTGTCTGTCTGTCTGTCTCTTTTTCTCTAAAGACCCTTCAATTAAAAGGACAAGTTATTTGCCCATTTACACATTATACTCTGTTAAGGCAGAGTCAGGAAAATTATTTACCTCTATTATACTGAAATATTCCTACCCAGGAGATTATGATTTAATATTCTATCTCCCAGCGTGGGTGTTGTACCAGCAAATGATAATTTCTACTAGAGAGTAGACAAATCCAGAATGAACTGATATATACTTGACAAAGCTAGAGGTTCCATTGGATCAGATTTGAGATAAAAGCCATTTCATGAAATAATATTGCCTAAACACAAATTAGATTATGAGAGATAAAGAACGATAGTTATTGCAGATCTCTCCATGGACTCTACTATAAATATCCGAGTAGCAATGGCTCATTGAACAAAAACAAAGATATTGAAGGAAGTTCAAAGTGATGATAAAATGTTTCCCATTTTTTAAGTTGGAAGAGAGTGGGATGATAGCCAAGTAGAGATGTCCTGGAAACTAGCCAAAACAGTGGACAGTAATATATGCGAGTACCAAACTGAAGTAGTCATTTGACTACCAATAAAGCATGGAGGATAAAATCATTAGGTGAACCTAAAGTTATATGAAAAAGAAGGGAAGTCAGTGAAATTTAAGTTTTAAAAAACTACTAGAGTATGTAATCTACATAACCTAAGATTACATACTTATATAAGATATATATGATATATAACATACTTATATATATGATATTACATACTTATATAAGATATATATGTATATATATATATAAGATACATACATATATGTATCTTAGATTATATATCTTAGATATATAAGAGGCAACAGAATTTTGAGTAGGGAAGTAGAACATTATTAAATGAAACAGAAACTTATGACAGATGAAAGGAAGATAACTCAACCTTAATCAGAACAGGCAAAGTTTTCTATTCTAGGAAGTGCAGTTAAAAGCATCAGAGCACTAGTGTTATAATTAGGAGTTATTTTGAGTCCAGAGAAAGGATAGTTTCCCTGCTTCCTTTTATTACAGTTATTTCTGCCTTTCTGCCTTTCTGCATATAGGAAGTAATTGCTACTCTGTGAAACTAGGTGTGCTATGATTGAAAGTTTGCTTTTAGCAGTTAAACTATTGTGCTTCTGAGTGTAAAGTTATGATTAAATTGGCATTTTAGAAATGGATGTAATTAACAAGTAGCTTGGATTAGAATAAGATGCCAGAGAAAGGAAGATTAGATATAATCTTCACAGAGTAGTTATAAGCCAATGATACCTTGAACTATGATATGTTCCATCCCAGACCATGTACTAATGTTTTACCTGAGACCTATACGCTCTCCTTAATGTTCCTAAATAGCTCTCCTTGTGTTGTATGATTTACTAACCCCCTTTTAACACTTTTATACTATTTTTAAATTTTATTTCTCCTTTTCAAACCTTGCCTCACATCTCTTCTGTATTTTAAGACCTATGTATTTAATCTTACATCCTTTAACCTGTTTCCTAATTAAGCAGTTTCTCTTCTTATACTCAGAGTTTTTTTTTTTTTTTTTTTTCTTTTTAGACATGGAGTCTGTTTCAGAAAACCAACTTTCAGTTCCAGAACAGAAAGTTTCTGGAGAAGAATCATCCCCTGGAATAATTGTGACAAAGCTTTTCAGAAGCAGACACCCTTCCTTAGCTCTCCAGAAAGATGAAGATTGGTTACACAGGAACCCGAACAAGCAGTATGTAAATTTGCCACAAGGAGCTTTCATTCTTGAGACAATGGACAATGAGGGAGACTCTGAATTTAGTGAAAATAAGAAAAGCGTTGATGTTAAGTCAGTTAACTCAATCCATGATATTCAACAGGGAATTCCTGTAAGAAATCAATTCCCAAAGCAAGATAAGTTTAAAACTAACTTCGAATTTAATTTAGACTCAGGAGATAAACTGCATTCAGAATATAATTTATGTGGAAATGCCTTGAGTCCAAGTATAGATACTGTTCTACAGCAAAAAAGTCATACCACGGTGAATTTCTATGAGTGTTATCAATGTGGGAAAGCCTTTAGCCGAAGTTCATCCCTTATTCGACATCAGATCATTCACACAGGAGAGAAACCCTATAAATGCAGTGAGTGTGGGAAGTTCTTCAACCGACGCACAAACCTTACTAAGCATCAAAAGACGCATACTGCAGCAAAGGCTTGCCAAGGGAGTAAATGTGGGGAAGCCTTCAAAAACAGTGAAGACCATAATAGAAATCCAAGACTGCATTCTGGAAGTAATCCCTATGAATGTATTGACTGTGGAAAATGCTTCAACCGCAGCTCTTCCCTTATTCGACATCAAATGATTCACACGGGAGAGAAGCCATTCACATGTAAGGAATGTAATAAAACCTTCAACAGGCATTCAAACCTTAGTAAACATCAGAAACTTCACACTCGAGATGAATCCTGAAAAGCAAGAATTATGGAATTACCTTTGATCAAACTCATTCAGCATCCATGAACTTATGTTGGAGGGAATCATGTGACTGTATACTAAGTATAAGGAAACATTTGTCAGATATTATTCTGTAATGATATGACAATACGATTAATATTGAATAAAAGTCTGTTATTGAATAGAAATTTGTTTGAGGGAACATTTCCAGATTTTCAAATAAAGCCCAAGGGTTTTTCAGTTAAACATAATATTGCAAGTCTCTCTATCATTGTTTTCGTATCTATTCCCCTCACATTTTTCAAGTTTATAGATGAGATCTATAGCATACCTGCATCCACTTGATTTATTGTTGAGCCAAGTAAAACTGAGTTTGATAATAAAACTTAAATGGTCAGTCATTATGAGAAGGTCACAAGAAACCAGGGGTTTATGGGAATATGAGAGAAGACTTATGATGACTGAAAAGTCTGAATTATTGGCACTAAATGCCAATTTCTTCATCCCTGGCAGTATCCTTGGCTATCCTAGTGCTGAATGGGGACTAGAATTGAACAGTGTTATTAACTGCAATGAGAGATGGATCTGTTGTTATTAATCTATATGTATTCCCAAAATCTACATTTGTTTAAAGTGCTTTTGGAATTCTAGGCTGGACAGAGATGCATAGCCTTAGGTCTGGCATTATTGCAGACATTATGAAGCCAATAAAGTGTCCTTATGATCCAAGCACCAGAACTGTCTACTATGTAAAGTGACTTCAGAATCCCAAATGTTTCCTTGAGCTAAGAAGATTCATCCTAGAGATATTCTCAATGAGTGATAATTGTGGCATTTTGTCAGAGTTTGATATTCAAAAATAGAGCCGGCGCCGCGGCTCACTAGGCTAATCCTCCGCCTTGCGGCACCGGCACACCGGGTTCTAGTCCCGGTTGGGGCACCAATCCTGTCCCGGTTGCCCCTCTTCCAGGCCAGCTCTCTGCTGTGGCCAGGGAGTGGAGTGGAGGATGGCCCAAGTCCTTGGGCCCTGCACCCCATGGGAGACCAGGATAAGCACCTGGCTCCTGCCATCGGATCGGATCTACCGCGGCGGCCATTGGAGGGTGAACCAACAGCAAAAGGAAGACCTTTCTCTCTGTCTCTCACTGTCCACTCTGCCTGTCAAAAAAAAAAAAAAATAGAAAAGGTGGACACCTATGAAAGGTTGATAAATATGCAAAATTATTCTGTATATGTTCATTCTCTACATCATAATGTATTAGGACAAAACCCCACACAAGATATTAAATGGAAATTCATACAAACATAAGGCAACTTTTAGGATCCTAATTAAACACTCTGAATATAAGAATTTCTTGAAGTGTAGTTCATTCATCAAAGGACTTATTGACATATTAAGTAAAATGGATTGTTTTTTTCTGATTTTAGGTATTCTAAACTTTATTTTGTTGGTTTTTTTTTTTAAAGATTTTATGTATTTGAGAGGCAGAGTTACAGACAGTGAGAGAGAGAGAGACAGAAAGGTCTTCCTTCCATTGGTTCACTCCCCAAGCAGCCACAACGGCTGGAGCTGTGCTGATCCCAAGCCAGGAGCCAGGTGCTTCCTCTCGATCTCCCATGTGAGTGCAGGGGCCCAAGCACTCAGGCCATCCTCCACTGCTCTCCCAGGCCACAGCAGAGAGCTAGACAGGAAGAGGAGCAATTGGGACTAGAACCTGGCGCCCATATGAGATGCCGGTGCCGCAGGTGGAGGATCAACCTAGTGCGCCAAGGTGTCAGCCCCCTAAACTTAATTTTGTATAAGTTGTGATTTTTTTTTCCAATGGGTGGTCAAAAAATAAAAGTCCTATTTTAATCTTTCTCAACAGCAAGCTATTTGGGTCTACAAATAAGATGTTTATTTTTTTTCCTTAAATCTCTTAAAATTCTTTTAAAAATTGCTTGCTATGTTAACTAAGTTAATAACTTTAAAGCTTCAAATGATACCATTTTGGAGTACATTTAAAAGTTAGTTTTAAATTTTTTTTTTTATTTGAAAGGCAGAGCTACAGAGAGGCAGAGACGGGGCGGGGGGTGGGGAGAGGTCTTCCATCCACTGTTTCACTCCCCAAATGGCCACAATGGCCAGAGCTGGGCCAATCCAAAGCTAGGAGCCAGGAGCTTCCTCTGGGTCTCCCACGCGGGTTCAGGAGCCCACACACTTGGGCTGTTTTCCACTGCTTTCCCAGATCATAGCAGAGAGCTGGATTAGAAGTAGAGCAGCCGGGTCTTAACCTAGCGCCCATATGGGATGCCAGCACTGCAGTTAAACTCGCTACACCACAGTGCCGCCTCCAAAAAAAATTTTTTTTTAATTTATTTGACAGAGTTGTAGACAGTGAGAGACAGAGAGGAAGGTCTTCCTTCTGTTGGTTAACTCCTCAAATGGCCGTTACAGCTGATGCTGTGCTGACTGAAGCCAGGAGCCAGGTGCTTCTTCCCGGCCTCCAATGCGGGTGCAGTGGCCCAAGCACTTGGGCCATCCAGCACTGCCCTCCGGGGCCACAGCAGAGAGCTGGAGTGGAAAAGGAGCACCGAGACTAGAACCTGGCGCCCATATGGGATGCCAGCGCCGCAGGTGGAGGATTAACCAAGTGAGCCACGGCACCAGCCCCCCAAAGTTTAATTCTTACAGAATATTTACATCAATTAACATCTTACTCCAACTTTTTTTGATAAGCCTATTTGACTTTTCTGTACCATCAAAGGTAGGTTCATAAAGAATGGAAATTAAGCACATATGTGCAGTGGACAGTGGAAAAGAGAAGAGATACAATAGAAAATCAAGAGGCACGAAGCTAAAGGGATGACTGCATGACACATTTGGTAAACTTGAGTTCACTGACTGGAATATGGTGCTTCTACACACCTAGAAGTAAAGTTAGAGAGACTCAAAAGCCATATCAAGAGAGGTCTTTGATGCCAATAGTTAAAATTCTTAATCCCACAAGTATTTAGTAATCTGAAAGTGCTAACATTGAGACAAAAGAGGAAGATAAAATTGATGATATGGCTGATCATTGGAATGATCAATTGAAAAATTATTAGGGGCCAGCGCTGTGACGTAGCAGGTAAAGTTGCTGCCTGCAGTGCCAGCATTTCATATGGGCACTGGTTCATGTCCCAGCTGCTCCACGTCCAATCTAACTCAGCTGTGGTCTGGGAAAGCAGTAGAAGATGGCCCAAGTCTTTGGGCCCCTGCACCTGTGTAGGAGACTTGGAAGAAGCTCCTGGCTCCTGGCTTCGAATCGGTGCAGCTCCAGCCATTGCAGCCAATTGGGGAGTGAACAAGTGGATGGAAGACCTCTCTCTCTGCCTCTCCTCTCTCTGTGAAACTCTGTCTTTCAAATAAATAAATAAATCTGAAAAAAAGAAAAAAGTGGCCAGCACCGCGGCTCACTAGGCTAATCCTCCACCTGTGGCGCTGGCACACCGGATTCTAGTCCCGGTTGGGGAGCTGGATTCTGTCCTGGTTGCCCCTCTTCCAGTCCAGCTCTCTGCTGTGGCTTGGGAGTGCAGTGGAGGATGGTCCAAGTCCTTGGGCCCTGCACCCACATGGGAGACCAGGAGAAGCACCTGGATCCTGGCTTCGGATCAGCATGGTGTGCTGGCCTCAGCGCCAGCTGCAGCGGCCATTGGGGAGTGAGCCAACAGAAAAGGAAGACCTTTTTCTCTGTTTCTCTCACTGTCCACTCTGCCTGTCAAAAAAAGAAAAATTAAAATTATTTACTAATTTTGGCAGGTTACACTCACTGTCCTCAAAAAAAAAAAAAAGGATAAATTGAAAGATACATCTGGATGGGACTAATAAGAAAATTGAATATTCAATGGGGAGGATTTGTTTCACCAAATGATTATAAAGTTTATTTTGCATGATTAAAGCATGTGTTAACATTGTTAAGGAAGAGCATAATGATGCAACCTTACAATCCAAGTAATACAGTGTGATTAACCTAGGAATTGACATCTTTGAAACAAAATTGTAACTGGACCTATATATTTATAAGAATTTAGTATGTCATTGTCCCTTCAGTGTGGGAATGTTAATTCAATCTTTACATATAATTTACAGATGCATTAAACATGAATACACATTCATGTTGATATTAGCATTTTAACAGCAAAAAAGGTTGAACATGCTGTGGAAAACTGGCCTAAAAAGTTAACTGCCAATTGTTGAAAAAAGAAACCAGTAAACATGGGAAAAATCTATTTTGATTAAAAATCAAAGTTAAGAATCAGATATTGGGCTCATAGATAAAAGAAATAATTCTCAGTGGGACTGTCAAACTCATGAACTGCTTGCAGGAACGCAGCTCACTACCTTCCTGGAGGGTTAATTTGACAACATGTACTGAGAATCAAAAGAGGGAGTAGATCAGGGACTGAGTATTTACAAACCACAGGAATGTATTTGTGGAGTGGATACTGTGGTATAGTGGGTAAAGCCACCACCTTTGGTGCCGGCCTCCCATATGGGTGCCAGTTTGAGTCCCTGCTGCTCCACTTCTGATCCAGCTCTCTGCTATACTCTGAGAAAGCAGTGGAAGATGGCCCAAGTCCTTGGACCCCTGCACCCATGTGGGAGACCCAGGAGAAGCTCCTGACTCCGGATCAACACAGCTCCAGCTGTTGTGGCCATTTCAGGAGTGAACCAATGGATGGAAGACCTTTCTCTACCTCTGCCTATCTGTAACTTTGCCTTTCAAATAAATCTTAAAAAGAAAAAACAAAAAGAATGTATTTGCTTCTTCAGAGGGTAACATGGAATGCACAGCCCTCATAAGGGAAGGGTAGAAAGAACTGAAATTTAACAAAAAGAGAAAGTAGTTACAGAACTCAACCTGATCAAGCTAAAAAAGAACAAGTATGCGTTAGGAACCACCAGATTCAGCAGCATTAACAATCACCAAGGAAGTAGGCCAGAAATCAATGAAAAGATAAGGAAAGCACTTTAACTCCTACTCCTACTTAAAATCAATAAGTAATTGAATAGGCTGTTGTTTGATGAATTTATTTATTTATTTATTTTTTTACAGGCAGAGTGGACAGTGAGAGAGAGAGAGAGAGAGACAGACAGAGAGAAAGGTCTTCCTTTACTGTTGGTTCACCCTCCAATGGCCGCTGCAGCCAGCGCGCTGCAGCCGGTGCACCACACTGATCTGAAGCCAGGAGCCAGGTGCTTCTCCTGCTCTGCCATGTGGGTGCAGGGCCCAAGGACTTGGACCATCCTCTACTGCACTCCCAGGCCACAGCAGAGAGCTGGACTGGAAGAGGGGCAACCAGGACAGAATCCGGTACCTCAACCGGGACTAGAACCCAGTGTGCCAGTGCTGCAGGCGGAGGATTAGCCTATTGAGCTGCAGCGCCGGCCTATGAATGTTTGATTAATAGGGAACTATGATCAAGTTGTCATTGGCATGGATCACTCTAAATCAAAACACTATATGCTCTTCCACACCTGTAGTTTATTGTGGGTTATTATGATCTGACCTTTTGCCTCTGAGTCTTAAGCCCTTCACCACATTGCTACCATGCTGGAATTTTGTGATTACAGTTAAGATCGGGACACTTGTTTCTATTGCAGCAGATTTTACTACTGTCTCCAGTGTCTACAGAAAACATACTACAAAGCTCTTCAAGATGCTTTTGCCCCTCTTTCAAAAAAAATAATTCTTTGGCAAAAAAGAGTAATGGTGCATCCATTCTAATATTCCATCACCTTGCCTCTTTGACATCTTTGTCTATGGTATGCCAGAGAAGTTATGTTATTGGGAGCAGTCCAAGTTTGTCTCTAGGATTTAATAAGCTAACTTCACAGAATAAGCTGCTCTTTCTGAGGTTCAAGGCAATATATTAAATCCCAAGTCTCAAATATTTGCACCCCTAACAGTGAATTCACCTCAAATGTAGTTTATATTTAGTCTATCATAGAATCTATTCCTGCCCTTGATTCTCCAAGCTCTTTTAATGTAACTACTGAGGTTTCTCTTACAGTAAAAGGTTTCTGTGTAGAAGCAAGGATTGCCTTCATTTTTTTCTATCAGGGCTGAAAGGGATCTAAGTCTCATGCTGATCCTAGTGTCAGTGACAAGTGGTGGGGGTGGGTACTTAACTGGTGTCAGCTGTGAGGAAGGTACCCCAGATAAAGTCAAGAATATGCCTTGAGAAAAAGTGTGATACCTTCAAGTAAGTGGATAGGAGTACTGTTTTTATTAGCAAGAATGGAGTGGCCAAGGTTTCAGGCTTATCAGTGTCTGCCCAAAAACCTTATTCAATGTCCCCCACTAGTTCACTAGCACTAAACAGTATATGTGTTTAATTGGTGTTGCAATTCTGCACCTTTCCAACTCTATCGGAGTTCAACTGAGTCCTCAACTACATGTGCCATAGAGCCATTGGATTTGAGAAACTAGCTCAAAACTGCCAGATGGACCCTCTGCATGGCTTCTTCTGGTTCTCAGTTTATATAGTCAAATATAAATGTTGGTTTCTTTTGTTCTCCTTGTTCATTTTCTGTGCTGACAGGAGAATCCAGGTTTCTCCAATTCCATAAGGTCCTTTTTTTCACTATAGCAACTAAATGTCTGATCGCTCAACACTTTATCTTCTATCAGTACTTTGATTCCATTATACTGCCAGTGATTATTTAATAAATTATACCTTGAAATGCCAATTCCCCACAGCAAGGAGATTATTTTTGTGCTCTTCTTTGTAATTCTGAATCCTATTTAAAGGATCTATGAAGGGTCTTCAAAAAATGTATTATGAAAAAACCTACACATAGAGTTCAAATTTTGATAAAACTACACATTTCAATTTTTTGCACCAAAATGAACTTATTTAATTCCATTGTGCATGAACTTTTTGAAGGTATTCTGGTGGAGAAAATATTTGAAATCTCTGCATAAGTTTTTTCATAATATGCATTGTCCATGAACTTTTTGAAGACTCCTTGTATTTTGAACGACCATGGTTTTAATCATTATTTCAGTTGAGGTCTCAGCAGGAAACATGTCTACTCAGTTTTAGAATAACAATGATTTAGTGCCATAATTTAATGTGTCGCAGAGTTTAGGGAATACACAAAAAAAGAGGGGAAATACCTTAGAGCTAGTAACAAGGAACTTTTTTTAAATCCCTAGAACTAAAAAGACAAGAGGAAAGAAGCATCCCTGGAACTAGGAGAGAATTTATGTAACTAACTTTAATAATAGCTGTGACCTTTGAATGAGGACAGCAGCCAGTCATTAAGCTACCAATCTCTTAAGGATTTCCCCTGGCCAAATTCAGACACAGCCTAAAGATTAAAGGGGCCATTGCTGTAGTACATTCAGGTCAACCTCCCAGAGTGGAGGAAAGTGGAGAGTGGATCTGGAAAGGCAAATCTGGAAAGGCAAAAAGATAACTGGTACAGCATCCAAAATGATTCGATAAAGAACTTTTATTGACCATCAGTCCCAGTTATGTGGGGAAATTAGGCACAGGAGGCAATTCAAAGATGGTGCCTGCAGGGAAATTAGGCACACGTGGCAATTCAAAGATGGTGCCCAAAGGAAGTAAAGTGGGTGGCACCCAAAGTCGTTTACCACCAAAGCTGATTGGCTGCACAGCACCAGGGGAGGTGACGACAACTGATGACGAGTGTACAGACATATGGCTGGTCCTGTAAAAAGTCACCCTGTAAAATGACCTTTTAAGTAATTGGTTGGTCCTTATGCCCTGCCCCAGTAATCCTGCGGTCTTGTGCTTTAAAAGGCTTTGCTATGCACGCAATAAACCGAGTTCTTTCTTGCTTGACTTGACTCCCCGCTGTGTCTGTCTCCCGGATTGGGAGGCTGGGGAATGGGCGAGCAGCGCACTTACCTTTCTTCAAACCCAGTCCACCCTCGTTCGGGTGGACTGAGACCCTGCACGGTTACATACATGATTCATGTCCTTGGGTGTCCTACTCTCCTTGTACCAGTTTCTCTGTACTCTGTTAGGTAATCTACAAAATAAGTGCAAATATTTTTTAAAGTTAGCTCATTGCCCTTGGTGATGCTTGGTTTCACTTTGCAGTGTTAGTGATTCTTAGGGGCTAGCAACATTAGCATCTCTTTGGATTTGTTAGAAATATAATTTCTTGGTCCCTACCCCAGGCCTAATAAAGCAAACCTTGGGGAGGGACAGCAATTTTTGTTTTAATGAATGCTCTAATTCTTTTTTTTTTTTTTTGACAGGCAGAGTGGACAGTGAGAGAGAGAGACAGAGAGAAAGGTCTTCCTTTGCCGTTGGTTCACCCTCCAATGGCCGCCGCGGCTGGCGCGCTGCGGCCAGCGCACCGCGCTGATCCGATGGCAGGAGCCAGGTGCTTCTCCTGATCTCTCATGGGGTGCAGGGCCCAAGTACTTGGGCCATCCTCCACTGTACTCCCTGGCCACAGCAGAGAGCTGGCCTGGAAGAGGGGCAACCGGGACAGAATCCGGCGCCCCAACCGGGACTAGAACCTGGTGTGCCAGCGCCGCTAGGCGGAGGATTAGCCTATTGAGCAGCGGCGCCGGCCTTTTTTTTTTTTTTTTTAATGCTCTAATTCTGATGCATGTCTTTGATCCCCTGATCTGAGCTAACATTTGGGCCTAATAGGTTTCATTATCTATAAAGTTGGCCTTGTGGGGCAGGGGTTGTGGCACAACATTTTAAGCTGTCACTGTGATGCCAGCTCCTCATATCAAGTGTCTGTTGGAGTTCTAGCTGCTCTGCTTCTGGTCCAGCTTCCTGGAATCCATCCTGGGAAGCACCTGATAATGACCCAACTGCTTGAGCCCCTGTCATGCACATAGGAGACTTGGATGGAGTTCCAGGCTCCTGGCCCATCCTTGGCTATTGTGGGCATTTAGAAACTAAACCAACAGATGGAAGATCTGTCCCCTCCCTCAATACATACATGCCCCAATATCAGTTTCAAGTGGATGAAAATGAATAGAAAACATCTAAAAAGTTTGTAGAAATTGAGGTAAATTGATAAAAAAGAGAAAATGGCCATTATAATTATCAGCTCTCAGCTATAGTCTATATTTTTCCTGTTTCATTGTGAGTCTTGTTAAGTCTTTGTTTCTGGGGACCAGAGAGAGTAACATATTTAGAATCCAGGGGCTGGTTATATTTATTTTCAAAATAACAGCTCTATCTATTTTCTTAGCAATCTTTATTTATAGTCTACTCATCCACGTTTCCTGGGCATGGTCTAATTTGGATTTTTAGATACATCTCTAATTAACTCAAAAAAGCAAATCATTCCTGTTTCATAAAGTCAGGGTATACAGTCACTAAACACATGTACTTCCTGATCTATTTTTATCTTGGAATGAATTGGGACATACTAAGCCCTTAAAAAACTATATGTCTTATCTATATGTTTTTAGTTTTATTCCTTCAGAATTAAAACAGCTGTTTTTCTGTTATCAACAGACTCTAGGCTCTCCAACCTGAATTGATAGCATTCAACTTATTTTTCTCTGTGTTCCACCAAAGGCAAAGAAATACGTTTATCCAATGGATAGTATTCAGGTGAAAAAACAAAACTCTTAAGACAGCACCATTCAGTAATGCACAAGTCTTAAGTATCAGGACAGGACATTAAAAATGCTTCTTGAGTGAGTAGATATGGTTTATTTAGACAAAATCTTTTAAAGATCAAAGAGAAAGGTAATTAGAAAAGCAGTGTATCATGGTAGTTAAGTACTGTGCTCCTAAAATCAAGCGGATTTCTGAATTTCAACCTCAGTTCTGCCACTTTCTAGTTCCATGAACCTCAGAAAGTTACTTAATGTATCTTAGTCTCATCATATATAAAATGGAGTTTTGATAGTGCTTATAATATTATTTGAAAATAATATTATATGAGGTAAAGTATGTTATTAGCAGATAAAAGGAGTTAATATAATTTTACAACAAAATTACAAAAATGGTAAGGTGTATATAATGAAAGTAAATTATAATGGAAAACCATAGAAAATAGCATTTGCAAGAAATACTATGACAGAAACTGATAAAAAGGTCAAAAGACCTGGACAGTTAAATGAATAAAGATATCTTCACAGAGCTGTCTTTCAGAACTAGTGAAAAATCATCTGTATAATCTGGTTTAAAAAATGTACACTTAAAATTTTAATAGTAATTATCAGGAAAACCTCCAAAGAGGGGCTGGGTCTGTGGCGTAGAAGGTTAAGCCTCTGCCTGCAGGGCTGGCATCCCATTTCAGCACCAAATGGAGTCCCAGCTGCTCCACTTTGGATATGGCTCCCTTCTAATGGGCCTGGGAAAAGCAGCTAAAGATGGTTGAAGTCTTTGGGCCCCTGCACCCATGTGGGAGACCTGGAAGAAGCTCCTGGCTCCTGGCTTTGAATTGCCTCAGCTCTGGCCAATGCAGCCACTTGGGGAGTGAAACAGCAGATGGAAGACCTTTCTCTATTTCTATTTCTCTCTCCTACTTCTTTCTCTATCTCTGCCTTTCAAATATATAAATAAATCTTAAGGAAAAGAAAACCTCCACAGAACTATACCAGTTTACATTTCCACTACAGCATTTGAGTGTAACAGTTGCTATTCACTTTTTTTTAAAGATTTTTATTTATTTGAGAGGTAGAGTTACACACACACACACACACACACGGAGATGGAGATGGAGATGGAGATGGAGATGGAGGTGGAGGTGGAGATGGAGATGGAGATAGAGGTCTTTCATCCGCTATTTCACTCCCCAGTTGGCTTCAATGGCTGGAGCTGTGCTGATATGAAGCCAGGAGCCAGGAGCTTGCTCTGGGTCTCCCAGGTGGGTACACGGGCCCAAGCACTTGGACCATCTTCTACTGCTTTCCCAGGCCATATTAGAGAACTAGATTGGAAGAGATACAGTGGGATGTGTACCAGCACCCATATGGCATGCCAGCACCACAAATGGAGGCTTAACCTACTATGTCACAGCACCAGCCCCTGCTACTCACTCTTACTAAATTCTTAACTGTAAAACCTGCATAATAGGGGAGCTGGTGTTTTTGATCCCCCTCAAAAATGAGGATAATTCAAGTTCTTCATTGATGATCTCTTTTTAAAATTTCATTGATATGTTATTTTTTTTCTGCTTGAGTTTACTTTTCATTAGTTTCTTAAGGAAGATGCTTAGATGATTGATTTGGAGCCATTTTTCTTTCCTAATATTTTCCTCTAATGCTGTAAGTATCCCTCTATGTACTCCCCAGTATGAACTCTGATGTATGGTAAGGTTTGCATTTTTACTGAAAACTTTATCACAGATTATATTTATAAAGATTCACTTCTGTGTGAGTTCTCTGATGTTTACTTAGATATGCACTTGAAGGCATTCCCACACTCCTACAACTTCAGGGTTTCTCCCCCATATATATTTACTCCTTAATGTTTTATTAGACTTATATTTGAGATGAAATTTTTCCCACATTCTTAATATTCATGGGGTTTTTATTATCCTGTGCTTAATTAGGCTTGCACTTGTATTGAAGGCTTTCCCACATTCCTTAGATTCAGATTTTCTCCCATCAACATATGAATTCTCTGATGCTTCATGAGAATTAAACTCTGGCAAAAGGCTCTTCCACATTCCTTAAATTCATAAGATATCATCCAGTATGAATTCTCTGGTGTCTAATGAGTTTCGTTTTCTAAAGTTTGTTCCACATCCTATGCATACTCACATATAAAGTTTCTGTGAAATTTTCTTGTATTAAATTACATGTATGACTTCTAGGATTCTTCTGCACATTCGTAGAACTTCTATGTGGATACTATGATGTATAGTTTACACTGGATTTCTAATAAAAGCTTCCCTGCATTTGTTACATTCATCGTGTCCCCCTGTTATGAACTCTTTGGAAGATCGTAAGATTTATAATTTGAAAGCATTTCCATGTTTGTAGCATTCATAGGGATTCTTTTTTTAAAGATTTATTTATTTTATTTGAAAGTCAGAGT
Source organism: Lepus europaeus (assembly GCF_033115175.1). Classification (NCBI taxonomy): domain Eukaryota; kingdom Metazoa; phylum Chordata; class Mammalia; order Lagomorpha; family Leporidae; genus Lepus; species Lepus europaeus. The sequence continues at coordinate 58,295,961 of NC_084833.1, read as the reverse complement.
TACACAGAAAGAGAAGGAGAGGCAGAAAGAGAGAGAGAGGTCTTTCATCTGCTAGTGTACTCCCCATATGGCTGCAATGGCTGGAGCTCAGCCGAAGCCAAGAGCCAGAAGCTTCTTTGGGATCTCCCACGTGGGTGCAGGGGCCCAAGGACTTGGATCATCTTCCACTGCTTTCTCAGGCCATAGCAGAGAGCTGGATCTGAAGTGGAGCAGCCAGGACTCAAACCAGCACCCATATGGGATGCCAGCACTGCAGGAGCCACTACGCCACAGCACCGGCCCCCATAGGGATTCTTTCCTCTGTGAGTTCTCTGATGTTTATTGAGTTTTGCCTTTTTTTTTAAGATTATTTTATTTATTTGAAAAAAAGAGTCACAGAGCGAGGCTGAACCTGAGAGAGAGAGAGAGAGAGAGAGAGAGGTGTCCTTTATCCGCTGGCTCTCTCCCCAAATAATCGCAATAGTCAGTGCTGAGCTGATCCGAAGCCAGGAGCCAGGAGGTTCCTCCAGGTCTCCCATGTAGTTGCAGGCACCCAAGGACTTGGGCCATCTTCCACTGCTCTCTCAGGCCACAGCAGAGAGCTGGATTGGAAGTGGAGCAGGCAGGACTCAAATCGGCACCTATATGGGATGCCAGCGCTGCAGGCTGTGGCTTTAACCTGCTATGCCAGAGCGCTGGCCCCTACTGAGTTTTGCCTTGAATTGGATTTTCTACCTTCTTTCCACTCATATATCTCCAAAATATATTTCTTGATGTAATGCAAACTTTGAGTTACTTCTGAAGACCTCTTCATATTCCTTATAGTTATTGGATCTCCACCAAATATGAATTATCTCAAGCTGAAAAGGGTAAGAAATAAAGCTGCATGTTTTTCTATGATTATTTCACTTGTAATACTAGCATCTTTCATGTGTAATCAGGTGGTAGTTAAAGTTGAATGGCTTTTCACATGTGTTATAGATGTAAGACTTCTTCCCAGTATGAGTCCTCTGATGTCTGATTAGGTTTGCATCAGCACTGGAAGTCTTCTCACATTTAATGCATTCCCTTCTCTGAGTTATATAATGGAGAATAACATTTTATTATGTTATAAATATCTTTCCATAAATCATTAGAATTGTAAGGTACTTTGCCAGTATGTATCCTTCTACACTTAAGATGGCCTGAGATACGGCTAAAAACTTTCCTCTGGTTTGTGTGTGTGTGTGTGTGTGTTTGTATTTTTAATTGTGCAATTCATCTACTAATTCTGAAAAACATTTCAAGCTCTCTGTGAATGGCTCACATGTATGCAGTCTTCTTAAATAAGCACTTTGTGATATGTAGCAAGATTTGAAATCAAATTTAAAATATGTTTACAGGGTTTACCACTTACTCTGAAAGAGTTATATAGAGAAGAAGACACACAGATGTCTTCTATCTGCTGGAAAACTCCCTAGATGGCTGCAGTGGCCAGAGCTGGGCAGGCTGAAGCCAGGAACTTCATCTGGGTATCCCACACAGGGGGCAGTTGGGCCATCTGCTGCTATGTCCCAGGCAATTAGCAGGGAGCTGGATCAGAAGTGGAGCAGCCAGGACACAAACCAAATATGGGAGGCCAGTGTCACAGGTGGCAGCTTTACTCACTATGCCACAACACCAGCCACTAAAATAGTTTCAAATTCATATTTTTTTCTGAGAAAATGTGTTCATAGGCTCATGTGAAACAGGTTTCTTCTGGTTTTCTATACATCTATCTACCATACATTTTCTGATTTATTTTATTGGTAAACAGTCACAGTCTCTTTCATTTCTTTCAAGTATACTATGTGATGATTAATTTTTCTCATAAATTCTGTGTATTTTGGTATTAAATCATTGGATTTCATTCTGGTCTGCAAGTCTAAAATGAATCCAAAGTGAAATTTAATCTGAAATCCTTGTGCTTTTGAGAACGAAATAGCTTTAATACTGGCTGATAGGATCTAAGGGGCAATGGCTTTGTTTTAAAGGCTATACCTGTTAAGTAAGAAAAGAACATGTTAAATCTATTCTCACTTTAACGCCTTTATAATTCCTGTTCACTCTCCTATAACAACTTTTCACCTGAGTACTCCTTGCACAATTAAGAAAATCCATATTTTTTTTCTGGTTCTCTTATCTCTGACCACTGATACCTGATTGGTTCAAATATATACATTTTACTTCAAAAGCAAACAAGATAAAATCCTCAACCCAGGGCTGGCGCTGTGGCATAGTGGGTAAAGCTGCCACCTGCAGTGCCTGCATTCCATATGGGTGCCAGTTCAAGCCCTGGCTGCTCCACTTCCAATCCAGCTCTCTGCTATGGCCTGGGAAAGCAGTAGAAGATGGCCCAAGTCCTTGGGCCCCTGCACCTGTGTAGGAAGACCTGGTTTTGACTGTGGAATTATATAAACATTTTATTCAACTAAAAACAAAATTAGTAAACCAAAAAGCAGTATCTAAAGGAGATTAAAACAGACCTAACTATATACAAATCACTGGGGAAACTTTAATATGAACTGTTAGAAAACATTAAGGAATTATTGGTATTCACATTATTAGGTGAGAAAATGCATTAGCTTTTTAAAAAATCCTTTTATGTTAACAATGTATGCTGAAGTGTATACAACTGAAGGAATGTTAGGATTGGCTGCAGAATTTTAGGAGGAAAAAAGTCAAGGAATCATTTAAGCAAGAATGATTTGCCATTCCTATTATTGACAGTATTTGAAGCAAGGCGATGTGTTAGTGGGCACTCATTACATTGTTTTTTCTTCCTGTGTATTTCTGAAATATTCTGTGTTAATAAGTTTTGAACACAGGATTGACAATGTGGAGCAGCTATACAAACCACTATTAGCATCCTATATCTGGCTTTTCCACCTCAGATCCTGCTTCCTGCTTATGTTCCCAGGGAGGCAGCAAATAGTGCTTGGGCCCTGCTACCCATGTGGGAAATCTGGGTGGAGTTCCTGGATCCTAGTTCTAGCCTGGCCCAGCCATTGCTGTTGTGGCCATCTGGGGAAGATCTCTGTCTCTCCCACTCTGTCATTCTACCTTTCAAATAAATAAATCTTAAAAAAAAAAGAGGGGGGGGGGTAGGCCAGCATTCTGGCATAGCGGATAAAGCTGCTGCCTGCAACGTCAGCATCCTTTATGGGCACTGGTTTTATGTCCTAGCTGCTCCACTTCTAATCCAGCTCCCTGTTAATGGCTTGGGAAAAGCAGTGGAAGATGGCCGAAATGCTTGGACCCCTGCCACCCACAAAAGAAACCTGGAAGAAGCTCCTGGCTCCTGGCTTCAGCCTGGCTCAGCCTTTGCTGTTGCAGCTATCTGGGAATTGAACCAGCAGATGGAAGATTGAATCAATCAATCAATCTCTCTCTCTCTCTCTCTCTCTGTAACTCTGACTTTCAAATAATAAATGAAAAGGAAAAAAGTTTAAAGATTTTATGGATTAGAAAGTAAATAGATACAAAATGAAAAGTAAACTGGAAGGATATCTTCATTGCATATGACAAATTGAAGTTTTAATATCTCTAGCATATAAAATAACAATAATGAAAAAAGCATCAAATAGAAAATCGAGCAAAAGATTCAGTGTAAAAATTTACAAGGTCTTCAAAAATGTATGGAAAATGCATATTATGACAAAACTATGGACAGATTTAAGAAATAAACTGATCTTTTAGTTCTAGTTTCCACAAACATTTTAAAGTACCCTCCTACAGAAAAGTAAAAATGACTACTAAATATATATTAAAGATGTAAACAGACTGTAAAAAATGTAAGCAGTTGTTCTCAGTATTGACAAGAGGATATGGGAATGAGCACACTATCAAACTATTATTGTGGGTATGAAATGATAAAACTGAGGGAAGATATTTGACAGTGTCTTAAAATCCCGATGTGTATACTATCTCACGGAACCATTCTATTTTTAGGGATATATTTTTACCAAAAATATGCCCATACATGCACACAAAATTTATAAATATATTTATCATAATGTTATAATGACTTGGAAATGGGTCAAGACTAAACCATATTTTGCAATCACTTAAATATATAAAATAATATATACTAGGAGAAGCATGTATGATTTAATATTTAGGGGAAAAGCAAAACACTATTGTATATGGTACATTAAGAACTAAAATTGCTATGTTGCTACACAAATAAAGAGGGAAGTTTAAACTCTAGGAAACATTTTCTCCAGACAGCTGAATTGAATTAGGTTTCCACAGTCATGTATTCCTTTTAGTGAAATAAGAAATAGTGAATAATAAAAAGAAATCTGGCCAGGAGCTGTTGCAGGCTTTTGGGGAGTACAGAGGGGCTTGGAGCTCTCTCTTTCCGACATACCCCCCACCCAATAAACTTTTTTAGAAAGGTCAGCATGTTGCTCTTGAGTCCAGAATTCCAGAGAAACTCAGAAGTGGAGGAATTCCACTGCAGACATCATATAGAAATTATATGAAGAGGGGGAGGTCCTCAAAATACATGGAGAGAGAAAAGGCCAGCCCAGTTTATCCCTTCCTACAGCTTTGGGAATGCAAGGTAACAAGCAGAACCACACAGCTCAGTACAGTCCAGCCCAGTCTGGATTTAAAAGCTGATAAAATGGTTGCTATAGATGACCAAAACACCTGTGTAGGAAATGGCCAAAAATAATTTATTGTTAAAGTTGTATTTCACACCCACCCTGTGAGGCAGCAAGGTACTTGAGTGGCTGCCACCCATGTGGGAGACAGGAGTTGGGTTCCTTGCTCCCAGCTCCAGTCTGGCCCAGTCTCAGCTGTTGCAGGCATTTGGGGACTGACTGAACCAGTGGATCTCTGTATCTCTGACTTCAAATAATTAAGAAATTTTGTTACTGATCTCATAAAGGAAGCAAGTGGCAATATTTTTACACCTTATGTAGGGAAATAATAGACATATTATGTTCAACCCATACTCTTCTTAACTTTTGAAGAGGTGTGTTTATAAGCAGTATCAAAACTATGCTGATTATCTTGACATTTCTGTGTTTTTTTTTTTTTTTTTTTTTTGACAGGCAGAGTGGACAGTGAGAGAGAGAGACAGAGAGAAAGGTCTTCCTTTTGCCGTTGGTTCACCCTCCAATGGCCGCCGCGGTAGCGCGCTACGGCCGGCGCACCGCGCTGATCCGATGGCAGGAGCCAGGTGCTTCTCCTGGTCTCCCATGGGGTGCAGGGCCCAAGCACTTGGGCCATCCTCCACTGCACTCCCTGGCCACAGCAGAGAGCTGGCCTGGAAGAGGGGCAACCGGGACAGGATCGGTGCCCCGACCGGGACTAGAACCCGGTGTGCTGGCGCTGCAAGGCGGAGGATTAGCCTAGTGAGCTGTGGCGCCGGCCTGACATTTCTGTTTTTTAAAAACAGGATTTGTATCAAAAGGGGTTTTAAATCTAATATTAGCATTATAATTGTTAATAGACTCTGATTAGGCTTGAAGCCAACAAAAAGGAAACTGATGTGACTGTATTATTCTAAGAGTATAGTTAAAGTATAAATGTGTAACCTGTCTTCTTCATAGGGAAAAGTACTGCATTGTATGATTTTTCTTTTCTTTTTTTTAAAAAAATTTATTTATTTGAAAGGCAGAATCATAGAGAGGCAGAGGCAAAGAGAGAGAGGTCTTCCATCCACTGGTTCACTTCCCAGATGGCCCCAATGGCCGGAGCTGAGCTGATCCAAAGCCAGGAGCCAGGAGCTTCTTCTGGGTCTCCCAAGTGGGTGCAGGGGCCCAAGGACTTGAGCCATCTTCTACTGCTTTCCCAGGCCACAGTAGAAAGCTGGATTGAAAGTAGAGCAGCCTGGACTTGAATCGGCATCCATATGGGATGCCGGCACTGCAGGTTGCAACTTTACCTGCTATGCCATAGTGCCGGCCCCTGTATTATTTTTCAAGGACAGACTAACAGTTCATCCTGGATCACAGAATTATGATCCCTGCTCTGAGAGAAATCTTATGCCTCACTAAGGAGTCCACTGGGATTTTTCAGCTTTTACAATTATTTCTCTCTTCATGTTAGCTTTGTTAAGAGGCCTGACATGGTCATCTGGCTATATATACTACTGGGACCACTAATAGTTTCAATCCTTTTGAATTGATTCTTCTTGTATTTTACATCCTTATTACTAAATGCTATACTCATTATTTCTTAATTGACAAGTATTGTCTTCTGATTTCCTATTATAGATGGAAATTTGTATTCTGTACTCCAACTTATTTAGCCCTCCCCATTAAGCTACTAATACAGTTTATCTCAATTTTTGGTTAATCTGTATTCAGTATTTATATTTTTGACTATACAAATAGCATGTACTATGACTATGTTTGCTTCATTATCCTGTATGAGTGATATGGAAGTACAGACTCTGAAGACCAGCTTTGGCAGTTAAAGCTGTCAGCACTGGGACAGGATGTTCAAGAGGGCTCAGAAACTGCTTTTCAGGATGGAGAAGACACACCTTTGGGCCTGAGCCCATCCCTGTGCTCCTCTTTTACGGAAGGGCTGAGGGGTGAAGAGGTGGAGCAGTGAGAGCAGTCAGAAAATCCAGAGATCAGCTTCCTTCCATATACAGGGGTACTTTAAAAAGTTTGTGAGAGAGAAAATTAAAAGATGTTTATTTTGGTACAAAATTTTTTTAAATTCATGCATAGCTTTTTTCATAATACATATTTTTCAGGAAATCCTGGAAGGCCCCTCTTATACACAGTCTACAATATTTTCCTATTTTTTTGTTAAGTAGCTTTTGTTTCATAAGCAATTGAATTTCACTGGTCCTATTGTTAATTCTTCCATATTTGAGTCACAGGTTACCTATCTGTTTTGAGTTTCAAGTTTTATGTGTTCCATATTTTCTGAAGCTTCCTAAAGACTTTACAGGGAAGCCAAGAGATAGTGTCAAAATGGTTAGCCAGTGTCAGTTCAAACCAAAATTTAAACATTTCAAAGTCAGTGAAAACAGAGTTGAAAATAGAATATGATTTCATGTATGTTAAAATTCACAGGAAGACTAGAATAATAAAGATGAATTTTATTAATTTTTCAAAATATATTTTATAATAATCACATATTATGTTTTATTGTAAAGAAAATATACTTTAATTTTAAATATATAGAACTCTTCCTAAGAATCTCCTCTGAAGCAAATAACTGTTAGTGGGAGTTAAGGGGAACAATATATGCTGCTTGGCATCACTTATGCTATTTATAGGCTATCTTTCCCAGTCACATTTTGAGGTTTAAGTTTTACTTAAAGTTGTTAACTAAATGAACAAATTTATAAAGTTTCTCTTCTGTGATTGTTGTGAATATGTAAATTCTGGTCAAATCCCTTATAATACTCTGGGCACTTGTAAGTTTTCTCTCCCACGTGAACTCTTTGATGAATCCGAAGAGCTGAGCTATGACTGAAACCCTTACCACACTTAGCACAGGGATAAGGCTTCTCTCCGGTATGGACTCTCTGATGAATATGAAGATTAGAACTGTGACGAAAGCCCTTCCCACAGTCATCACATTTATAGGGTTTTTCCCCTGTATGGACTCTCTGATGAATAAGAAGATGTGAACGCTGACTGAATCCCTTACCACACTCTTCACATTTATAGGGTTTCTCTCCAGTATGTACTCTTTGATGAGTGTGAAGCTTTGAACTCTTGCTGAAACCCTTCCCACATTCATGACAAGTATAGGGCTTCTCCCCTGTATGAACCCTCTGATGAATGCGAAGGTCTGAGCTGTGACTAAAGTCCTTTCCACACTCATCACATTTATAAGGCTTTTCTCCTGTATGTATTCTCTGATGAATTTGAAGATTTGAGCGCTGTGTAAAGCCCTTACCACAGTCTCCACATTTATAGGACTTCTCTCCTGTGTGTACTAACTGATGAATTCGAAGGTTTGAGCTCTGACTGAAGCCCCTACCACACTCATCACACTTATATGGTTTCTCTCCTGTGTGGACTCTCTGATGAACATGAAGTACTGAACTTCGACTAAAACTCTTATCACACTGATCACACTTAAACGGCTTCTCTTCTATGTTAAGTCTCTCCTGAATGTGAAGTATTGAGTTTCTGTGGAGATCCTTATCACACTCAAATTGTATGTGGCTCTCCTGTATGTGGCTTCTCTGATGATTGTGAAGACAAGAGATCTGACTGAAGCTTTTACCACACACATTGCAGATACAAGGTATCTCTGCTTTCTGGGCTCTAGGATGAAACTGAACTCCTGAACTCTGACTAAAGTTACTGTCAGTTTCATCATCCAATACATGGATGTCTGCATTCTCTGCATAACTCTGACTTTCGTCATATCCATCCAGCTTCTTACTTATGAGGATTCTTGGATGTCTATACAAATCTGATCTCTGAGAGAAGCCTGCTGTGCTGATGGAACACTGATAAAGCTTTTCTTCAGGTTGATTTCTCTTATGGAGACTACACTGTGAGTTCCAAGAATACAGTTCTTTACATTTGTTACATCCACAGCATTTCTCCTCCTTTGAGTCTTTCAGTAGGTCATTTTGGCATACCTCATCAATGTACTCTGGAAGGGCTTCTTCTATTGGAATGTAAGAATGCTGAACTATAAGCTTTGGTTCTTTTCCCATTGAGAGATTTTTCCTAGAACTGCCAAGATGGTCTATGTCCCCTTGAAAGCCATGTGAGTCACTCATGTAGATTTCTTTATCATAATCTTGAGTGATTTTTGTTTCTAAGGACTGCCAAGGTATGAAATTTCTATATTTTAAGTTCCCAGGATTTTTTTCTTCAAAATTGAGTTCAGAGTTTCCATATCTTGGTAGTTGAGTGGAGAGTATTAGCCATTCTTGACACTGGGAAAGATCTTGCTGCTTTAGGTCTTCGGAATCTACTGCCTGAACAGTCTCCTTACATATCTGAGTGCCAGCATTCTTCCAGCCTTGCCAGCAGGAAGAATTTTCACATTCTAAATACCTGAATCTTTCTTCTTGGGTTTTGTAGCTCTGATTCCAGTTTCCTGGAAGAATAAAATAAAGAATAAATTCAAATGTGAGATGAAGGCTGTGATTAAAATACTCAGACTCCCAGAATGATAGGACTATAAGTGTGGATGGGGTTAGGAAAGAAGGATTATGACTTTGGCTGCTCCAATAGAAATTGAAATTCATTTGTTTGAGGGAGTTTCAAAAGGTTCACAGAATAGTTTACTTGAGAGAGAGAGTGAAAGAGAAACTCTTACCTACTGGTTCATTCCATAAATGCCTGCAATGGCTGGGGCAGGCCAGGGCCCAAGCTAGTAGCTGGGAATTCATAGGTCTCCCAAATGGGTGGTGATAACTCAATTACTTGAGCTATCAACAGTGTCCCTCACCACTACCACCAACAGGGTCTGTACTAGCTCAGAAGTCTGAGTCAGGAATCAAACCCAGGTACTCTGATGTGGTATTCTAACATTTTAATTGGTGTCTAATCCTAAGCTAAACCCACTCCCTGCATTATCCTTTAATTCTACTTTCAATCAACTCTTTGAAAGCCCCCTCATATGTATGTGCTCATTCATTCATTCCACAAACATATCTTTACCATGTATTATTTACCAGACTGTTTTGAAATAAGAGTAAGACCCATGCAGGCATTTAGCCTAGTGAGTAAGAGTCTAGTTAAGATGACCATGTCCCATATTAGAATATCTGGGTTCAGTACCCACCTTGGACTCCTGACTCCAGCTTTCTGCTGGTGAAGACCCTGAGAGGCAGCAGTGATAACTCAATGAATTAGATCCTTGCCACCATGTGGGAGACCTGGATTCAGTTTCTGACCCCCAGCTTTGGTCCCAAGGCCATTCTGGGTATCTGGGGAGTGAACCAGTGGATAAAGAGATTGTTCTTTCTCTCTCTTTCTATCCTCTCACCATTTCTTTTTTCTCTTCTCTTCCTTTTATCCTCTCCCCAATTTTCCCTCAAATAATTTTTTTTAAATTTATTTGACAGGTAGATTTATAGACAGTGAGAGAGAGACACAGAGAGAAAGGTCTTCCTTCTGTTGGTTCACTCCCCAAATGGCCGCTATCGCTGGCACTATGCCAATGTGAAGGCAGGAGCCAGGTGCTTCTTCCTGGTCTTCCATGCGGGTGCAGGGGCACAAGCACTTGGGCCATCCTCCACTGCCTTCCCAGGACACAGCAGAGAGCTAGACTCGAAGAGGAGCAACTGGGACTAGAACCCAGAACCCATACAGGATGCCGGCGCCGCAGGTGGAGGATTAACCAAGTGAGCCATGGCACTGGCACCCTCAAATAAATTTTAAAAACCAAGAGTGGCCGGCGCCGCGGCTCACTAGGCTAATCCTCCGCCTTGCGGCGCCGGCACACCGGGTTCTAGTCCCGGTCGGGGCACCGATCCTGTCCCGGTTGCCCCTCTTCCAGGCCAGCTCTCTGCTGTGGCCAGGGAGTGCAGTGGAGGATGGCCCAAGTCCTTGGGCCCTGCACCCCATGGGAGACCAGGAGAGGCGCCTGGCTCCTGCCATCGGATCAGCGCGGTGCGCTGGCCGCAGCGCGCTACCGCGGCGGCCATTGGAGGGTGAACCAACGGCAAAAGGAAGACCTTTCTCTCTGTCTCTCTCTCTCTCTCACTGTCCACTCTGCCTGTAAAAACAAAACAAAACAAAACAAAACAAAAAACCAAGAGTAAGTCCAATTGCTTCACAATGTCAAAAAAACTGAGATATAATTAGATTATTTAGGGCATTCTTATATGAAAATATATTGTTTCTAATTTTTTTTCTGAAATAGTGTGGTAGACTGTGTGGGGAAAACGTCTACATTAATTCTCTACTTTATCTATACCTTTAGTGGTTCTCCTTACAAAACATCTCTAGGCCTGGCTATACAATTTGCTTTGCTCATTAGAGAAACAGCAAAAGTATTACAAGCAAAGACTTCAAAGTGCTTGCTCTCTTTCTTGCTGCTTTTGAAAATCCAGTGACCACCATCATGTAAATGAGCCTAGGGAGCTTGTTTTAAGAGAGACACAGGGCTACCTTTTACCCATTATTCTCACTAATATTGAGCCAACTGCCAGATATGAGTCAGGCCAGCCAGCCCCAACAAAGTCCACACATAAGATACAAACAATTATGAAAAACAATAAAATCTATTTTAAGCCACTAAATTTGTGATAGTTTTTTATAAAACTAAAACTAACTTATATAAACAGTATGAAGAAAGAAAAACCTTTTGAAAGAAAAATTGACTATGATTTGAGACTTGTGCTTTACCAGAAAAGTACTAAAAATAATAATGACAAACATCTAATAATTACATAGTTTAGGTATCTTGGAAGATGTTTTGCCCTTTTTTGCAGGCCAAGCATCCCAAATCCAAAAGTACTAAAAAGATGCTCAAAAGTTTTGGATTTGGGAGAATTTTAATTTTGGAATTTTATATTAGGGATGCTCCTCTGGCAATGTCTATGCCAATACTGAAAAAAAAAATTCCAAAATCTGAAACACTTTGGTTCCATTTCAGATAATGTATGTGTCATCTGATTTAAAACACATTTTTGAGATAATTTCTTCACCACCTCAACACAATACTTAGATAAAGAACTAAAACACTTGAGGCTACTTTGTGGTGTAGTAGGTAGAGCCATGGCCTGTGATGCTGGCTTCCCATATGGGAGCTGGTTTGAGTCTGGCCTGTTCCATTTTGAATCCAACTCCCTGCTAATGGCCTTGGACAAGCAGTGGAGGGTGGCCCAAGTACTTTGGCTCCTGACACCCACGTGGAAGACCTGGAGGAGGCTCCTGGATCCTGGCTTCAGCTGGGCCCAGCCTCATCTGTTGCAGCTATCTGGGGAGAGAACCAATGGATGGAAGATATCTGTCTATCCCTCCTCTCTCTAAACTCTGACTTTCAAATAAACAAGTAAATAAATAATCTTTAAAAAACGGAGAAAAAGTCAAAAATACTCAACAAAATACTCAACAAAACCAGTTCTAGAAGGCACTAAGTCTATTACTTACCAGCTGGGATTACTTTACCTACTGACATGACGTTTGTGTAGTTCTCCCACATGACTTCCCTGTACAGCTTTTTTTGAGAAGAGTCCAGGAAGTTCCACTCCTCCCAAGTGAAAGTAACAGTCACATCTTCAAATGTTACTGCCATCTGGTCAAAGATCAGGTTTTCCAGGATGAAAAAATCTAAGTGAAAGATAGGACCAAAAAAGTGGCATTTATAGCAGACAATAGAAGTGACAAACCAAAAAGAATCTGCAACTAGGAAGAAAAACAAGGTAAGAGAAGATACAACAAGAGTAGTAAAAGGCTAAGTAATGTGTGCAATCATGAAACACCACCATTATCAAAGCTAAGTACTTCACATATATTTCAATTAATCCTCATAGCAATCCTATGTTGTAGGTTTAGGGTTACAGTTAAGGTTAGGGTTGTAGGTACTATTCTTATCCCTGTTGTACAAGTTAGTAAACAACGATGGAAAGAAATTAATTACCAACACAATAGTGATAGAAGATAGCATAGCTGGCACCCATACTTCAGACCAAAATCATCTGCCAATTCAAACAATATGAGTTCAATGTTGCTTTTACTGTTCTATGATAGATTATTTTGGAAATTATCCATTTACTTCTTGCTCTGAGAGGAATTAGATCCTATCCCCCTATATTCTTATAGTGTAATCACTAAATTTTACTTAAATCAATAAGCAGTGTTAATAATTTTTACTGATTATATACAATTTAAAAGAGTGACTTTTTAATTAATTTGATGTCTAAATTTAATTAATTTGTTTTCAAAGGCTCTATATAATCTATTTTCTCAAGTGTCTCAGCCTCCCAACTCCCATACTTTTTATTGTGAAAATGTCATCTTCCTGTTCCAATGTGGGCTGGCTACTCTTCAGAGCTCTTTTCCTCTTTTGTGATTTACTCCTCATTTTGCAGGAACATGTCTACATGGGATCAAAGTTATGAATATTGAGCCCATGGCCAGTGAAAAAAGCAAAGTTGAAAAACAGGCAAGCTTTTCAAGCCAAAGTATCTGGTTCCAAAGAGAATCCCTAAAAATAGTTACTAGAAAAAACTCCCAGTAATCATTTAAACCACTATATACCTAACGTCTTTATAATCCCCTTATAATTGGGCATAGAATTCTGAAGTAGAAGAATTTCTCATTGTTCATAAATATTCAATGTTGCTGATGAACTAATTTTATTTTCATTCTAAGCCTTCTTGTAAATAAATTTTTGTTTCTTCGATGGAAAGATTTTAGAAACCTCTTTTTTCCCTTGAACACTTGATTTCAAACTTTTTTCCTTGGTGTGCTAAGCATTCAGTGAGCATTACAATCTGCAATCTTCCTCTTATCAACTCTTACAAATTCTCTTCTGTGTCTTTGAAAAATTCCTTTTCCATGATTCTCTCATCTAGAATATCATACTTAAACTGAGTCATCTGTTAGCCACATATCATTCGCTAAATGATCTCTTTGTTTTATTCCCAGCTTCCTGCTAATAACGCAGAACCTGAGGCAGCAGTGATGTTTCAAATAAATGTGTTCCTGCTGCTATGTGGGATACCCTGATTGAGTTCCTGGCTCGTCGGTTTGGCTCATCCCAACCCAGGGTGTTGTGGGCATTTGAGGTATGAGCCAGTAAATGAGAGCTTTCTGTCTGTCCTTCTTTCTGCCTTTCAAATAAATACATACAAATTATAGTGGAATGCTACTTGTAAGAAATATACACAGGGGCCAGCAATGTGATGCAGTGGGTTAATCCTCCACTTGTGGTGCTGGCATCCCTTAAGGGCGCCAGTTCTAGTCCTGGCCACTCCCCTTCCAATCTAGCTCTCTGCTGTAGCCTGGGAAAGCAGTAGAAGATGGTCTAAGTGTTTGGGCCCCTGTACTCACATGGAAGACACAGAAGAAGCTCCTGGCTCCTAGCTTTGGATTGGAACAGCTCCGGCTGTTGCAGCTTTTGGGGAGTGAACCAGTGGATGGAAGACCTTTCTCTCTGTCTCTCCCTCTGTCTGTAACTCTACCTCTTAAATAAATAATATATATATATATATGTGTGTGTGTGTGTGTGTGTATCACAAAAGAGGAAAAATCATTTGATGCTGAAAATAGAGCTCTAAAGAGTAGCCAGCCCACACTTTTATAGAATATCCACACCATTCACTTAGCTACTTGTTTCCTTGTGGCATTTGTTGTTTATTCTCTTCCTATTAGCTAGTTCTTTTGTTCCAGAGGCCTGATCAGACTTAGGTTTACATTTTCTGACAAGAACAACTGCTGTCTACTTATTATATTACTGCTGTCAGCCCAGTGTTTCCATTCTAACAGTCCTCTAAACCTTTCACTAAAAGTTTTAGCAATAAAAGATGATCATTTCCTACATCTGTCATTTCTTTCTTTTACAGCTGTCATTTCTTTTTTTTTTTTTTTTTTTTTTTTGACAGGCAGAGTGGACAGTGAGAGAGAGACAGAGAGAAAGGTCTTCCTTTGCCGTTGGTTCACCCCCCAATGGCCGCCGCGGCCAGCGCACCACGCTGATCCGATGGCAGGAGCCAGGTGCTTCTCCTGGTCTCCCATGCGGGTGCAGGGCCCAAGCACTTGGGCCATCCTCCACTGCACTCCTGGGCCATAGCAGAAAGCTGGCCTGGAAGAGGGGCAACCAGGACAGAATCCAGTGCCCCGACCAGGACTAGAACCCGGGGTGCTGGTGCCGCAGGCGGAGGATTAGCCTATTGAGCAGCGGCGCTGGCACATCTATCATTTCTTAAGGCATTCCAACTTTTGCTTTCTCATTCCACCATTCCTTGTGCATATATATAAGCTGTAATTGTTTTGTAATGAAGAACTTCCAAACAAATTTCTTGGTTATCCTGAGATAAAGTCTAAAAAGGCAAAATAAGTGCTTATCACCCAACCTACCCCTGTTAAGAAAAAAAAAAAAAATACGTTTTCAGAGTAATGAGATGGAGCAAAGCAATCACCAAGTACGATGCATGAGATTTATATTGTTTTACTTTTCAGCATTTTTAAGAACTCAGTTGATTCTTACAAATTAGATGTGTTTTAGTCAAATCGCAGTCATTTTTCTTTTCAGTGTTCAAAATGTTCTCACTATATCAAGTGGGGATCCTTTCAGGTTGCCTCCTGAGTCTGTGATATAACCCTTTTAAAAATACTTCCATTTGTTTGCTTTTTTTTTTCCCCCCTCAAAAGCATGGAGATAAACACACACACAGAAAGAGACAGACAGATCTTTCATCTGCTTGTTCACTTCTCAAATGCTTGCAATAGCAAGAGCAGGACTAAGCCAAAGCCAGGGGCCCAGAACCCAGTGCAGGTCTCTCACATGGGTGCATGGGTGTCAGGGGATCTTAACGACTGGGCTAAAACTATGTCAACTCAATCTTTTTATAGGTAAGCTTTATCTGTTTTCAGTTATTATGATTACTGATTTGTTTAGATTTCTTTTTTTTAAGATTTATTTATTTATTTGAAAGGCAGAATTACAGAGAGGCTGAGGTAGAGAGAGAGAGAGAGAGAGAGAGAGAGAGAGAGAAAGGTCTTCCATCTGCTGGTTCACTCCCCAAGTGGCCGCAATGGCCAGAGCTGGGCCGATCTGAAGCCAGGAGCCTCTTTTGGGTCTCCCAAGTGGGTTCAGGGGCCCAAGGACTTGGGCCATCTTCTACTGCTTTCCCAGGCCATAGCAGAGAGCTGGATTGGAAGTGGAACAGCCGGGACTTGAACCGCTGTCCATATATGATGCTGGCACTGCAGGCGGCAGCTTTACCTGCTATGCCACAGCACCGGCCCCTGTTCAGATTTCTAAAATCTCATTTATTTTTAAAAATTCTTCACCCACTCTTTATTATCTCTTCTTATTTAAAGTTTTATGATTTAATTCCCTTGCATATGCTCTGTATCACAATAAAGTTCAAAATAACCCATAAAATCCTGTTAAATAATATAGACATATAATCATTAAGTTGATACTTACAATAGCAATAAAATATAAATTCCAGAAATAAGTTTAACAAAAATACCCAGAACCTATCTAAAGATAGTTTTAGAATTCTAAGGTATATAAACAAGGGTAAGGTGAGCCTTTGGCCTAGGAGTTAGGATGCCCACATCCTATATCAGAGTGCACCTTGCCCTGCTCCTGACTTCACCTTCCTGCTAATGCAGACCCTGGGAGATAGCAGTGATGACTCAAGTAAACAGAGTTCTTGCCTCCCAGTTTTGGTGTCAGCCAGTGTCCGTAAGATCCACTGTGGGCATTTGGGAGTGAACCAACAGATGGGAGTTCTTTCTGTCAAACAAATAAATAAATAGAAAAAAATTAGGAAGATTTTTGCTCAATCATAGGCAGATGAAATAAATATAATTTTGTTCTCAATGATCTCTCTTCAATGAGATTCAAGCAAAATACTAACAAGATTTTGATGTGGGGGTATAGGAAATTTTATAAACAAATTTCAAATATGTTTGTGGGAAAAATGAAATTATAAAACAGGAATAATGAGGGTAGATTAATGCACTGACATATGAAAACTTTTTAATAATGCCTCTGTAATTATAATAGCATTAATTTGAGTAGAATTAGAAAAGATCAAAGGAAAAATTAGAAATACAAAAATGGATCATGGTTGAATGAATTTCACACATTATAAAGATAACAGGAGGAGCCACCACTGTGGCCCACTAGAATCTTCCACCTGTGGCACTGGCATCCCATTTGGGCCCCGATTCTAGTCCTGGCTGCTCCTCTTCTGATTCAGCTTTCTGTTATGTCCTGGGAAAGCAATAGAAGAAGGCCCAAGCATTTGGGCCCCGGCACCCTTGTGGGAGACCCAAAAGAAGCCCCTGGCTCCTGGCTTCACACTGGCTCAGCTCTGGCCATTGCAGCCATTTGGGGAGTGAACAAGTGGATATAAGACCTTTCTGTTTCTCCCTCTCACTGTAAATCTACCTCTCAAATAAATAAATAAAATCTTTAAAAAAAAAGTTGTAGGGAAAAGATGGAGTTTTTTAGATTAATGATTTGGGATGAATGACTAGACATTTGGGGAAAATTTAAGCTAGATTCTCTGCCTCAATTCTGTCTTACAGTTATATCAGATATGCATAATATTTTAAATACTAACATAATAGTAATCAACTGCTAGTGAGTTATGGATGTTAAGCACTGTGCTTTGTTTTTTACATGAATGATCTCATTTAACCTTCCTGAGAGCTTTACGTAGATTAGATTTCCCACTTTAAAGATGAGATATTACGGGGCTGGTGCTATGATGTAGCGGGTTAATGCCCTGGCCTGAAGCGCTGGCATCCCATATGGGCACCGGTTCGAGACCCGACTGCTCCATTTCCTATCCAGCTCTCTACTGTAGCCTGGGAAAGCAGCAGAAGATGGCCCAAGTGCTTGGGCCCCTGCACCCACGTGGGACACCCCAAAGAAGCTCCTGGCTCCCAGCTTCGGATCAATGCAGCTCTGGCCATTGCAGCCAATTGGGGAGTGAACCATTGGATGGAAGACCTCTCTCTCTCTCTCTCTGCCTCTCCTTCTCTCTCTGTTTAACTCTGCCTTTCAAATAAATAAATAAATCTTAAAAAAAAAAAAATATGAGACACTAGTTAATTAAGTCAGTCTAAATTATAGAACTAAGCAGTGGTTGGAATATGAAACAACCCAGGTAGTGGGGTACAGAACCTGTATTTAATTTTTTTTTTTATTTTTAGAGATTCATTTATCTATCTGAAAAGCATAGTTACATAGACAGAAAGGGAGAAACAGGGAGATCTTCTATCTGCTAGTTCACTCCCCAAATGGCCCCAACAGCCAAGGCTATGCCAAGCCAAAGCTAGGAGCCAGCCCCTGCTATCCATGTAGGAGAGCTGGAAGAAGCTCTTGGTTAGTGCTTTGGCCTGGCCCAGCCCCAGCCATTGCAGCCATAGGGAGTGAACCAGTGGATGGAAGATCTCTCTGTCTCTCCATCTCTCTCTGTAACTCTTTCAAATAAATCTAAAAAAAAAATAAATTAGTAATTTTGTATATGAAAAGGTACCAATATAATCAGTAGAGAAGATAATTGTTATTACAAAAATTAGTAAGTGGGAAGGAAAAAGAAAATTTAACTTGTCATTTATTCCTGATAAACAATTAAACTGTTAATATACTTGAAACTGTAAAGATAATGGAGGAAAATGAAAGTAATTATATATTACATTTGGAGATAAAGAAGAACTTTCAAAGCTTCTTCAGAGAAGAATGAAATACATAAAAAACTCGGCCGGCGCTGTGGCTCACTAGGCTAATCCTCTGCCTTGCAGCGCCGGCACACCAGGGTCTAGTCCCGGTTGGGGCACCGGATTCTGTCCCGGTTGCCCCTCTTCCAGGCCAGCTCTCTGCTGTGGCCAGGGAGTGCAGTGGAGGATGGCCCAAGTGCTTGGGCCCTGCACCCCGTGGGAGACCAGGAGAAGCACCTGGCTCCTGCCTTCGGATCAGCGCAGTGCGCCTACCGTGGCAGCCATTGGGGGGTGAACCAACGGCAAAGGAAGACCTTTCTCTCTGTCTCTCTCTCTCACTATCCACTCTGCCTGTCAAAAAAAAAAAAAAAAAAAAAAAGAAAGAAAGAAAAAGAAAAAGAAATACATAAAAAAACTAAATATATATAAATATAAATGTCTTGACACGTTAAAACCATATAAATAAAATTAGTAAGATTACACTTCATGCAAATTTAAACTTTAAAAGGTAAAAGGCAAGTGATAAAGTAGGAGAAATATTTACAGTATATAACAAATTGTCTTTTACACAGAACAGTAACTAGTATAAAATGGAAACAAAAATTCTGCAGGATAAAAGGCAAAGAAAGTCAAGAGCAATTCATCAAAGAAGGAATACAAATAGTCAATAAGGATATGTAAAAAAAAGTCAATTTTACTAATGGGATGCAAATTAAGGAAAACAATTTTTAAGTAATATTAAATGCTGGGAAAGGTTCAGCAAGACAGGATCAAGATAGAGTTTAAGTTCATGTAATACTTCTAAAAAAAGAACTCAGGTTTTTCAAAAGCCTAAACGATGTTTATATCATTTGACTATGTTTTCCTATTTTTTGTACTATATTTTAAGAAAATAGAAAGACATATACTTAATAAATTATGTGTGAGAATACTTATTAAAAGTTTCTTATGATAGCAAAACACTGGGAAATACTTAAATTTTCCCCAATAAAATAAAGTTTTAGAAGAGCATGGTATATACCTGAATCTGTTTCAGTAGTAGTCATTGAATTAGTCATTTCAGTAGTCATTGAAACTTATGGGACCACAAACTGCTTGGAAAAGTACTCATTACATGTTAAATAAAACCATTCACACAATCAACAAATATTTACTGAGTGCTAGTTACTATATGCAAGGTACATCCCATAGGGAAATTCCCTGCTTTCAAGTAGCCTGTTATGATTCGTATTTTATATACTAATCACTCCATATACATGTCCCCTATGTGTCTGTACATGTTTATGTGCACGTATATACATGTATGAATTCATATTAGTATTTATACATGTTGGTGATTATGTATATTAAATATTAGATAAAAGACTACAAGTAACTCAACTGTCAATAGTGACTACTCCTGGTTAATGGGAAAAGGGATCTAAGCATAAGTAACAAATGGTATGTTAATAGCCCCCCACAACGTGGCTTCACTTTATATATCCATAATTATACTCCCTTGTAACTAGCCCAGTTTCCGTATTTGTCCTCTCAAATTCTATGAGACCAAGTGCTGGTTTTCCTGTCTGGAAGCGACTCTTCCTATTCATGATGACTACTCCAATTTGAGTCCCTATTGCTGTGTTTTAAGGACCAGTCACTACTGTACTGTTTAATGTGGATAACTTAAGAAATTTTAAACTTTTATGGTTTACCTCCCAATATGAAGAAATTCTAATACTGCTTTACTTCAGAGTACTAAGAACAATACTGGGTATATAATACATGAGTGAATTAATGAATGAATGTTGGGAAAAGACCCTGGGTGGGAGGCAGAGGCATGCTGCATAGAAGGCTTGGAAGCTTCTCAAACAAGCAACAAACCTTTTCCATCACCCTTGCCATTTCCACCACCCCCACTACCCATGGAGAAATCAGCTTAATAGGTTAAGCATTCGCCTGTGGTGCCAGCATGCCATATGGATGCAGGTTTGAGTCCTGGCTGCTCCACTTCTGATCCAGCTCCCCGCTGATGGCCTGGGAAAGCAGTGGAAAATGGCCCAAATGCTTGGTCCCCTGCACCAGCGTGGGGGACCCAGAGGAAGCTCCTGGCTCCTGGCCTTGGATGGGCCAGGCTCCGGTGGTTGTGGCCATTTCGGGAGTCAACCAGCAGATAAAAGACCTCTCTGTAACTCCGCCTTTCAAGTAAACAGATAAATCTTCAAAAAAAAAAAAAAAAAAAAAAAAAGAAGAAGAAGACAAACCTGCTGTCCTGGAATCAGACAACAAGTTCAGAAAAATACATTCCTTTCTCCTGTGCTCCTCCTGTGGGGGAGGGTAGAATGTTGAGATGGCTGAGCTGAGGGAAAGGATGAAGGAAAAACTGGGCATTATAGTAAATCCCCAAACTCACTAAAATCCCCACATTCTAATACAACACCCATATTTCCTAGAAAGAGATCAAAAAGAGCCCCAAAACACTACTGTTCCCTTTCAGTAATCCAAAAGGAGAGATCTACTCACTGGCATCCTGGAACTTATTTATGATAATCTAGAAACTTCAAGAGATATACTCTGGCTTAGACATGGAAAGACAATTTGATTTCACAGTTTAGTCCCTTCAGGGATGTAGATGCTTTCTATGTAATGCGACTTCTCTAAGCCTAGAGATTTTTGTTAATTATTATTGTTTACATGTTATTATAATTAAACAAGAAAAACCACAATAGTATACTTGAAAAGTTACTTTCTAAAAGTTTTTTTTTGTTGTTCAATTTATATAGAAAGTAATTTCACTGTTCTCTTACTTCTTACCACAGAGGGCTTAAATTCAGAGAGGTACCTGGCGTCTCGGAGGATCTTAGGTCTAAGGCTCAAGGGACCTGGTCATAGTCCCAGCTCGGCCGTCAACCACTTGTGGAACTTTGCAAACAGCCAAACTTCCGAGCGCTCCGGAGGCCGCGGTTTCCTCATCTGGAAAGCGGAGGCATGAGTCCTTCCCTGCTGGTACCAGGTAGGGCCCTGGGGAAAATAAGCCATTAGTTAAGAGCCCACTTTCCAGAGAGAAAGGGAGTTAAGGCGTACCCCAAGAGCAGGACAGAGGTGGGCGCCCCTCCAGGAGTGGCTCATCGCCCAGATCCGTGCGGCTTCTGTTGCGCATCCAAATCCCCGGCTCCGGCTTGGACCCCACACCGAGCTCTAGGACGCTGGCGCCCAGTGGGCTTTCTGCCTCCTCTCTCCCGCACCTCACTCACTCTAAACGTGGGAAGGCAGCCGCGGAGAACCTACCTACAGCCGTGTTTCCGGGACTTCCCAGCCGGGGCGCTTCGCTGTCCCCAGTCCTCACTTCTCCGTTAACTTCCCTCAGCCGCTGCTCTCCCCGTTCTGGTCCGCTTCTAGGCGTTGTTCTCCGGAGCGTCCGCGTCACTTACGGAACCTTTCTTGGGGGAAACCGCCACCGGCCAGAACGCTTGGTCCTCCCAAACAATGGCCGCAGCCCGGCTCCACCGAAACGGAAGTCGCGGGCATGGGAATGGACACTCGTCGCGTTTCCATGGATACCAGAGGGACGGGGCGGGAAAGGAGAGCAGGGAGAACGTGGCTCCTGATTGGCCGGAAAGGTGGAGGCGCCGCCCGGCTGCTGCCCTCAGGCCGGCGCGGGAGAGCGGCGCACCCGGCGCTTGCGAGCCTGGCTGAGGTGAAGCAGCAGCGCACTACCGCAATAGGAAGAACCTAGGTGCTTTAAGGACTCGGCAGGGGGAAAGGGCGTGACTGAGGCTGCAGAAAAATGTGGAGAATTCTGGCATCCTCCCAGCCTGCGAGTGCGAACCTCCCTGAGCGGAACCGAGGACACACTTGCTCTCAGGACCCCGTTCCTTGGCTAGGGGGCGGTTGCGCCCGCTGTCCCGCGCCCTCGGAATGGGCGCCCTGGCCCTGGCTAGCGCCGTCACGGGACGAGGAGAGGTGTGGACTGGCTCAGCCACGGGAAGGGCTTTCTAGATTGCCCTTTGTTGTTGCCTGGGACTGGCCTCCTTCCTGGACTCTCCTCCCTCCCGCCTTCCCGCCAAGGCCGAGCGGGCTCGGGAGACGGGAAATAGAACTGAGGTGAAGTCGAGGGCAACAGCCCCCTCCCTGGGTGTCCTGGAGCGGCAAGGAGACTTACAGGCGCCTGCTCTTCTAGTGCTCAGTGCAGCGTATTTTGTGAGGGACATGTGTTCGCCTCTTCAAGCCGTCCTTCCTCGAACGTGGGTTTTAAGCACATGGAAGCCCCTCTCTTTTTAATGACGACCCTAGCAAAGGTTCTATGTGCTCCTGGCTGAATTGCTTAACTTTTTGGTCAGCTTAATGAGTATATTATGAATAGGCATAATAACAATGACTGTGCCTCTGGCTTATTAGAACTAAGTGAGTTAGTGTAGTTAAAATGCTTAAAACCGTCCTTGTCATGCAGGAAATACCCTGTATGTTAGCTATATGTTTACAGTTACAAGTCTAAAAGAAGTGGGTGACCTAAAGCTTATCTGCCTGGACCCCACTACCCTATCAACACCGGAATTTCTCAAAATTCCAGAGGCATTTTCAAAATCATCGGCCATAGACCCCCCTCCCTGGCTTTATGACAATGTGGCACAGACTTTAAAGACTTGAGTTCGGGGGCAGCGTTTCTCTCAGGGGTGAAAATGCTTATTGGAATGCCTCCATCCCATATTGGCCTGCCTGGGTTTCAGTCCTGGCTCCATTCCTGATGCCAGCTTCCTGCTAATACATCCTGAGAGCAGCAGGTGATGGTGGCTTTACATAGTTGAGTGCACACCGGCATTGAGTTCCAGGCTTCTGGCTTTGGTCTGACTCGCTCCCAGTTTGGGGGCATTTAGGGAGTGAACCAGCGGATGGAAGTGCTCATCCTCATTTCTCTCTCTCTCATCTGTTTCTTGACTAAATAAAAAGGAAAAGGAAAAAAATGGGCTTTTTTGTCTGACAAACAGCAGTCTTTAAAGCCTGCTGTTTTGTTATCCATCAGCTGCCATTGGAAAGCTATTTAACCTCAGTGCTCTCATCCATAAGATGAAAATTTTAGTGTAATTAAACAATGGTAGCTAGCAGTTAAGTGTCCTAAATACACAGTGACCCAATATTCCAACCCATAGAATGAATATTAGTCATGGTTGTTAAGGAATGGTGTGAATAATCCATGTAATTTACTTTTCAGCATTCCTGGCACATACAAACACCAAATGTAGCTAATAATGGTATTTAATTTATAATCTCATTTTAAAAATAATATGCATTGAGACTAAACTATTTTTTATTGGAGGTTATGAAAGGTGTAACTTAGTCTCCTGCACTTTGAGCATTTTTAAACTTACTTTGAAAGGGAAATGGAACCTGGGATTTTGTTTCAAACAACAGATTGCTAATTAAGAACACTAATATTTACCACCTTTTGCTCCCAAGACACACTGACGATGTCTTCTTAGTTCCAAGCTTGGTGAATACTAGGAAGAGTTGGGGCTTTTTCACATTAAAAGAAAAGGTGAACTGCTCTTCTCGTGTCATAAGGGGAATCTCTGTTGAAGATTGTGGATGAGGGGACGAGTCTAAGAAATGGCTGCCTGAATGAGCTATTGGTTTCTCCTAAAACCGAAGAATAGTGGCTTGTAGAAACATGGAGATTAGAGCAATGACTTAGAGGCCTTATTTTCTCCTCCAGGAAGCCTCTCTCCTAGATACCCACATGGCTCACACCCTCACTTCCTGCACATGTCACCTTAGCAGTGCCTTCCCTCTCCACTCAGAGAAAGAGGACCCGTCGCTCACCCTTCTGCCCCGCCCCTCCGCACTAAGTTCCTAGGCCCTATTTTTCATCATAGCAACGATTACCACCTGATACTCCACAGCTGATTATCTGCACGCCTTCGGTAGCAGGTAAGCTTCCTAAGACGGAGGAATAGTGGAAGGAGACTGGATGTTTTGTTTACTGCCAGAGGGGGCCCAGAAACCTAACAGGCACGACGGTGGTGCTCAATAATGGCATGGATTATTGGACAGATTGGATGAATAAAGGGATTCTGTCTGCTGGGAGTCAGCCAGGATGGGAAAAGTTCATTCTAAGACTTTAACACGTGACTGTTCATCAGGAACGAAGGGGCCTGTGTGCCCCGCAGGTGCGCTGAGTGCAGAGGATCCCATGTTGAACAATGTATCTTCTCTGGGAAGGCGTGGGAGCAGCGCCCTGCGCCCGGCCAGCCAATGGGAAGGAGACTCGCAGCGGGGCTGTGGGGCCAACCACCCGGGAGGCCCTCGCAGCTGTTGTTCTCTGGTTTGCAGGGAGGGGAGGGGTTATAAGCCCAAAGGTGCGCTTCTCTCATCAAGCAGCAAGTGCCTGTTGAAGCTTCCTTCCCTTCCCGTTTTTGAGCGCTGGGATTTCACCTTCGTCACCGACGCCCACCGAAACCCAAGGTATGGAGTCATCCTACTCTGTGTGTGTGTTTTGCCCGCTCTAAAAGAAAGGCTCCGTGTGAGTCCATACTGTGAGGAAGGAAAGGAAGGGGATGTGGACCCCGGGGGTCTAGAATGTCCGTAGTTTTCGGGTTTGGGCTGTGGGCAAGGGCACTGACAGGGTGTGTGTGGGGAGTGACTTTCCATGGTCACGGTGTGTGTGTGGGGGGGTGGACAGGAGTCTACACATGCACATGTGGATAGCCAGTAACCTTCCATTAAAAACTCAATGGCCTAGCGCTGGGGTACAAAGCTTGCTTCTGAACTTTGCTGAGGCAAACTGGTGTGAGAGGGGCCGGTCTTGTGGAGCAGCGGGTAAGGCCGGCAGCCTGAGATGCCCCAACCCAAATGTGCACCAGCTCCTGTCCTAGCTGGTCCGCTATCGATGCAGCTCCCTGCTAATGACCTGGGAAAAGCAACGGGACATGGTCCGAGTACTTGGGCCCCGGTGCCCACATGGGAGCTTCAAACGAGGCTCCTGGCTTCGGTCTAACTCAGCCCTGACCATTGCACCCATCTGGAGAGTGAAACAGCTGGTGGAAGAGCCCTCTCTCTCCCTCTCAGTGTAACTCTTTGAAATAAATAAAAAATAAAATCAATATTAAAGTGGTATGAGACGCCCCACCTTTATCATCCCTGATGAATTCAGGCCCACTCCTTCCATTCTGAAGCAGGTGTTCCTCTTTTAATCCCACACCTGTGCTCCGCGGGTTTCCTCCCCTCTGGGCTTCTCCTCAGAGCCGCTCTCCCTGCTGAAAACGAAGGAAGCTGCCTAAAATGTTGCAGTCCCTGTGCTCCACGCTCCCAGGTGCTGTTCTCTTTTTTCCTAGCAAACTTACAGAAATAACAGGTCATGCTGTTCCCTTCGTCGGTCACCCTTTTAACCGCATAGTGGCAACAGCGATGCTTTATCATTGCCACCCCCAGCAGTAACCTAAAACTGCTCTGTCTATAAGGCACTACTAATGGGGGCCCATCTGCCAATTTAAGAGCAGTTGGCAGGTGTTAATTTATCTCTTTGGGCTTGAAGGTGGATATTACCTTTTTACATCTTTTTTTTTTTTTTCATTTAAGGAACATATTCTCATTAAAGCAAGTTGTCACAAATTGTCCTAAACTCAAAAACCACCTGTCCTGATTGTTTTATTTTCTTGTTTCCTCTGCAGAGATTTTAATTGTTTAGTTGTAATCCTTCTGTTCCTGTCACATGCCTTTAGTTCTCCACAAAGTGGAGTCAGCTGCATGACTAGGCCATTTTAATGACTGAGAAATCAAGTATATGCCATTTCCTATGCATTTACTTCATTAAGCATAATTATTATTTGGCAATTTGTTATCTGAAGTAAACACCTTTATGCACAAAACTTTATGTATTTGGGATTCTCTCCTTTGGATAATTTCTGAAAGATGAAGGTACTGACTGAAAAGTCATGTGTGGTTTTAAAGTTCTTGATATTTGTGGACATGCAGCTTTGCAAAATGTGTAGCAATTGTATACTAATAAGACTTGCTTCACTCTTTTTTTTTTTATCAAATGGTATTGATTTTTAAAAGCTTACTTTTGCTATTTCAGTCATTGATCAGTGATACTTCCTGGTTTGGTATGGCCTTAAGTTTGAAACTTTTCTGAGATACTTGTTAGCCTCTTTCTTTTGTTCTGTATTGAAAAGGACATTTAAAGTAAATTTGTTTTAGTAGTAGTCTGATTTCCTGCCTTTCTAGTGAATGAACCTTTTTAAAACCATGAGTGTGAAATATAACTCATAGAAGAGTGCTTTAATCCTAAGTGTGCAGCTTAGTGAATGATTTTGGATAGATCACTCATGTAAACCATCACTGGATTGAAGAACAGAACATTAACAGCACCTAAGAACTGCAGGGGAAGACACCTGCTCTGACAATTGCTCACCTACCCCCACTTCCCATCAAGTTAACACTAAACTGGCCTGTACATTAACTTCTTTACCTGAAGCCCATTTTTAAAATGCATGCATCCATAAAAGTACCAAATTTCATTTTCTCTGTTTTGACCCTCTTGAAAGGCGGGGAAACTGACAGAAATCACCACTGGTTTCCTCCCTGAATGTCCACAACAGCCATAACTGAGCTGATCCAGGAATTCAATCCAGGTCTCGTACATGCATGGCAGGTACCTAACAACTTGAGCCATCACCTGCTGCCTCCCAGGGTACACATTAGACTTGGGAGCTGAGCCAGGACTTGAACCCAGGCACTCCCCTGCTTGAGGATGCAGATATCCCACGTGGGGTCTTAACCACTTTGCCAAATGCCTACTCTGTTTTGATCTTTCTAAAATGAACTCATACGATGCATTATTGGTTTTGACTTGTAGGATTCATCCTAGTGGTATGTACCTGCAGATACGTTTTCATTACATATAGGACTTCAATGCATGTAATGATCATACTTTGTTTATCGATTCTGTATTTATATAAAGATATTTATTTGGAAGGCAGAGTTAGAGGGAGAGACAGAAAGTGTGACCTTTCATCTGCTGGTTCATTTCCCAAATGGGCATAATAGCTAGGGCTGGGTGAGGCTGAAGCCAGGAGCCTGGAACTCCATTGAGGTCTCCCACATGGGTGTCAGGGGCCCATGGATTTTGGTCATCCTCAACTGCTTTTGCAGGAACATCAGCAGGGAGCTGGGTGGGAAACGGGGCTGCTGAGACCTGAAGGGGTGCTCATACTGGATGCTGGCATTGTAAACAGGTTAACCTGCTGTGCTACGATACCAGCCCCCCCCAACTCCACCACATTATGTATTGATGGACTCTTGTATGTTGTCTGGTGCTTAGGAATTACAAACAGTGGCTGTTGTAATTATGCTTGCATGTCTCCTGGTGCAGCTGCATTACACATTTCTGCTGGTGTTTTGGTTGTAATTGCTAGTTTTTAAAAATATTTTATTTCTGAATAGTTCCCTTTCTTAGAATTACAGAAAGGGTTCTTGAATTCCTCTCACAGATTTTTCCCATTTTTTTATTTTTTAAACAATTTAAGACTGGGAATCTTTGTTTCTTCCATGCTTGTTCCATTTGTCTGTTTTTTGTTGGGCTCCCTTTCTGTTTTTTTTTTTTTAATTTTCTTGAAAGAGTTAGAGATAAGGAGAGACAGATAGTCTGTCTGCTGGTTAAGATCCCAGATGGCTGCAGCAGCCAAGGCTGGGCCAGCCAGAAGCCATGAGCTTTTTACAGGCCTCGCATGTGGGTGGCAGGGGCATAAACACTTGGGCCATACTTTGCTGCTTTCCCCAGGCCATTAGCAGAGAGCTATATGGTAATTTCCCCTATTTTTAACATGTTACTGTGGTATTTTTCACAGTTAAGACAATTGATTAAGATAATTAAGTTGCATTTTATTTGGATTTCATCCATTTTTTCCGAGTGTTCTTTTTCTTATTCCTGAACCCTTTCAAAGATGCCATGTTACATCTAGTCATCTTGTCTCCTTAGTTTGCTCAGGTCTGTGACAGTTTTGTTTTTGATGACCTGGATGGTTTTAAGAAGTACTAGTTGGGTACTTGGTAGCATATCCTTCAGTTTGGGTTTGTGTGGCCTTTTTGCTAAGGCTAGGAGAGGAAGGGGGAGAGGGGGAGGGAGTGGGGGAGATAGGGAGAGAGGGGGATCTTCTGTCCATTGGTTCACTCCCTAAATGGCAGCAATGGCGGGGCTGGACCAGGCTGAGTCCAGTAGCTTCATCTGGGTCTCCCATGTGGGTGCAGGGGCTCAAGGACTTGGGCCTTCTGCTGCTTTCCCAGAAACACTGGCAGGGAGCTGGATTGGAAGTGGAGCAACCAGGACTCAAAATGGTGCCCATATAGGGTACCATTGCTGCAGACTGCAGCTCAACTCACTACACCACAGCATCAACCCCTTGTTTCTTAGTTTTCAAGTTTCTGTATCTCTACAAAGTGGAGAAAACCAAATTTGGAGGACTGCTTTGAAGACTGGAGAAGTTTTTCAGAGAGAACTTATACATAGTTGGTCCTCAACAAATGTAGTTATTATTACCTGATAATTTATTTAGAACAAATAGCCTTTAGGTAATAAAGTCATAAAAATTTTTAATTGAAATCCTCTTAGATTATGGGTTCTCATTTTAGATCAGAAAATTTTAGAATGAATTGATGCATTTATGTAACAGAAACAGCACCAAACATTTGTTTCCCTGTATATATTCCTTTATATTCTAAAAATATAAGAGAGAGCACAAAACCAAAAAAAACTTTCAAGAACAGCATAGAACCTTTAAGAAGGAGGCCAAAGGACATTTTACTTTATTAGAGTTGTAGAAACAGACCCAAATAGGTCTTGGTTCTAAGGAACACCTAGCAAGGTAGAAAGAAAATGAAGCAAGTGTGGAATTATGAGAGCCAAGGGGAGAAATAATATAAAGATGGAAGCAATTGTTGAAATGAAACTAAATTAGGTGATGCATTAGCTTTATTAATACTTGGACATATTATTCCTGCCTACAGATAGGAAAATTGATCCTAAAATGTGTGTGGAGTTTTGAAGCAGAGAGGTAATTGATATGTGTTACCTCAGTGAAATTGGGGTAGCAAAAGATAGACTGCAGTGAGTTGAAAAGATGACATATGAAGTACAGAAGATTTAGAATTTTGACCATGAGGATGAAAGGGATATGAAGTAAAGAGAACATTTGAGAAAGACTAAATTAGATTTGGGCATGTCTAAATACTACTGGGAAGAACTTAAGAGGACAGGGAAAAGTTGAAGACAGAAAAGAGATCAATAATAGATTACACACTTTTGGAACATCTAATGAGATTGAGATCTTGGGTGAAGGGACAAGCTGTAGAAAAAGAAAGTGAGTCCCTTCCTGTGTTATAATAAAGGGGAAAGCAAAAGGAGTAAAACAAAGGCTCACTTGCAGGGATATCTGTACATTTCTAGGCTGGATGGTTGAATGTACTGTGTTCCATGCTTCATTTTCTCTTACACTCATGTTATGTATGTCCTGGAGAAAATGTCAGTGTGTTCCTTTGAAGTTTTCTGAAATTGTTTCCATTTTGGTTCCTTTAGGGGGGAAAAATATGGAACATGTTTTTGTAAGGTTTATCTATAATCTAGAATATTCTTGGAGTATAGTTTAAAAACAATTCTAAAATGACTGATATCTCACCAATTGCCCAACATTCCAGATTTGCCATGTAATTCTTAAGATAATTCACCTTCTGTGTAATAGATAAACTCTCCCTTATGTAAGTTTTCCCTACATATCTGTCTTTGCCAATCCCATTAGCAAGATAAGGTGGGAGAATTATGAAAGAATGGAAAGGGCAGGATGTTAGAGAAAGATCTAAGGTCCCAGCTGTACCACTTATTTTGTTTTCAGGCAAATCACTGCAGAGGAGTGAGAAACTTGAAGGTGGTGGGGAAAGTGTGCTTATGTTATTAAGAAGTGGAGTAAGGTTCTTAAGATGGTTGACTAAAAAAGAGAAAAACATAAGTCTCAGAAGATTATGATTTAATGTGTGAAGTGTCAAAGTGGGAATGAGGAATGAAATTGCCCAGTTAACTGGGAGATATTGTAGAAAATGGGTTGTGAGAGTTTAAAATCTGAGTGTGAGTAGTTTTTGATAAAGCCTGGGTGAGTGCATCAGAGTGAAATGCCGAAGTGCAGTGAGGTCATGGAAGTTGATATCAAGGATCTGAGATAATACTATTTTGGATGAACTTTAACACTGAATTCATCCACAATAACTGGTGTTGGGGAGTAGACCTGAAATGAATTTTGTGATCTAGGAACAGACCTCAGTGGTTGTGTATGGATTGATAACAAGAGACAACATGACAAGAGGAGATAGATGGCAGCTTATTCCAATTGCATGTACTTCATGAAAAATGTGTTGGCAGGAATGCAATAATAGTGTTTTTATAGGCTTAGACAGGTGAGTGTGTTGGATGTTGGTAAGGGAAAGTATAGGGATGAGGAAAATTGCCACCACTCAGTAGGAGTGTATACTGTGTCAGGTTATACATAGATAATGTCTCATTTGCTCCATACTACTATCTTTTGAGGTTGATTATGATGTCCCCTCTTTGCAGAAGAAAACTAAACTGAGGTTGGAGAGATCAATTTTTAAGTTCACAAGTGGTGGGGTTGGTAATTTCTTCCACCTGGTGAGCAGGTGGAAGAAATAGTGCAGTATCTATGTTAAATAATGTTTTACCATATAAAATGTATTGGGGCCAGCGCTGTGGCATAGTGGGTAAGGCCACCGCCTGCAGTGCTAGTATCCCATTTGGGCACTGGTTCAAGTCCTGGCTGCTCCACTTCTGATCCAGCTCTCTGCTTTGGCCTGGGAAAGCAGTAGAAGATGCTCAAGTCCTTGGGCCCCCTGTACCTGCGTGGGAGACCCAGAAGAAGCTCTTGGCTCCTGGCTTTGGATTGGCACAGCTCAGGCTGTTGTGGCCAACTGGAGAGTGAACCGCCGGGTTGAAGACCTCTCTCTCTCTCTTTGTACCTCTTCTCTCTCTGTAACTCTTTCAAATCTTTAAAAAATAAAAGAAAATGTATTATAGAGGACCCTGGGTCAATACTAAGCCTAAAGTGGTGGGTTTTGACAAATGTTTATTGAATCAACCTGTATTTCAAAGGCATTTTACTTTCTACTTAGTTTTCCGTAGGTCCTATTCATTCCACCTTATTTTGATTACTTCTCCCCACTGGAGCCTGAATATTAATCCATAGACAAGATGGCAGCTTCTTCATCTTCCTACTTTTCTGACTTTGGGCTGCTGTTGTATTTGGAGGAGCTGAACAAAGAGGAATTCAATAAATTCAAGTTACTTCTAAAGGAGACCATGGAACCTGGGCCCTGCCTGATACCCTGGACGGCAGTGAAGAAGGCCAAGCGTGAGGATCTGGCTAACCTCATGAACAGATATTATCCAGGAGAGCAGGCCTGGAGTGTGACTCTGAAAATCTTTGGCAAGATGAACCTGAGGGGTTTGTGTGAGAGAGCAAAAGCAGAGATCAACTGTGAGTGATTCCAGGGACATATCTGGGGATGGTGAGAAGGAAGTGTATCCTGGAGCCTATAGGAAGGAAGCTGTAAAATGGAGTTAGGGATTAAACTGTTCCGAGGGACACAATCTTCATGATCTTGTACATGGAGAGCTTGTTGGGTCATTTGTGGAACACTGAAGGGATGGGGGTTTTGAGTACTACAACCCAGCCTGATTCCTTAACTGGGGGTAATTTATCCATCATGTACCAATCAAAATGATGAAAGAGATTGAGCAGTAGAAAACTTCTCTTCTAGCATACCATTGCCTAAACTATTAAAAAAAGCTTAGGCTAAATTTTGAGAAATCACAAATATGACTTAACATATCTTAATGTATGTTAAACATTTCTATATATGGCTACTTTATATTAATGGGCTAAAACTTATTAAAGGACATAGGCCAATCCAATATTTTAATTTTGAGGTATGAAATATTAGATATTTAAAATTCCTCATGCCTATCTAAGGCCCTATAGCTATGAAGTATAGCTATGGATTCCTTTGAGCCTCACCATATTACTGAGAAGTCAGTGTAGACAAGGGAACCTCAGCTTGTGCTAAACCCTCTGCCCTAGAGGATAGGGAGCATAATAAGAAATCTCCCATTTAAATATTACTAGTACCATATCACTTCTTCCTGAAGCTAAGTTGATGGAGTCTGAGGTTCTTTTTGCTCTAGTTTTCTGAAATCCAGGTGGTTGTAGAATTGGAGCCCTGAGGAGAATGCTGGCCCCTGTCAGGGCCATCACCAAGGCTCTCTGTTTTTGGTCAATCTCATGCTCCTGTTGCAGGGACAGCCACGGCTATGGAACAAGAGGATGCTGAGCCCAGAGAGATGCAAGGTGACCAGGAAGCCATGCTGGGTGAGTGCATAGGCTTTTTTTCAGATTTGAGAGATGTTTGAACTTTTGAAGCATTCTTCTACTATTCCATCTTTTCTTTCAGTATCATTAATAAAGAATCAACAAAACTGACTGTGACCAAAGTCAAAATCGGGGACCTCTCTGTTAACCCAGGGCCTCAAGAGAGAAGTATGTGGAAATGCCTAGTCAAAAGCTGATCCTCTGAACAAAAAAATGTTTACATTTGTGTTTTATGAACTAAAGAGTCTACATTGGCAGGGATCATTTGATTTATTTCTTCAATTCTCTTCCTTTAGAGATAGTCCTATAATCGCATTCCAGCAGATGGACAAGCCAGCCTGTACGAAATCCAATTTCTAGAACCAGGCCTTTTCAATCTGTTTAACACAGTCCCAATTTCTCTACTTTGTTTTGAATGCTACATAGTTGAATTCCAGTTTATGTGCAAGTGTAGTAGAAAAAAAAATTGGTCTTGGTGAGAAACCTTTGCTTTTACCCCAGCTATATTGCTTTCTAATGATTCACAAGATCTCATTCAAATAATAACCGAG
The DNA here is from genome assembly GCF_033115175.1 of Lepus europaeus. NCBI lineage: Eukaryota > Metazoa > Chordata > Mammalia > Lagomorpha > Leporidae > Lepus > Lepus europaeus. The sequence continues at coordinate 58,262,706 of NC_084833.1, read as the reverse complement.
ACTCTACTTCATTCCAAGCACAAATTAATAAAACTTACTTACTTTATTGAATGACCTTATGATTGAATATAAGGAAGTTTATTCCTTTGGAATGAGCAAAAACTAATGGCTTTCAATTTATTTTTTTTCAAATCTGACAGCTCTTTCCCTCATATTTGTAGATATGTATACTCAGATAGCTAATTACCTGTCCATTCTCTGGTAGTCTGTGACAAAAGTAACTTATCATAGGAAGTTTGTAAAATACTGTAAGTATGAAATAATTTCTGTACTTATTTTCTGATTGTCCTCTCTCTGTGTGAACTAGCACCACAGTGTTTTGATCTTCGTATCCTGTTTCAAGATAGGCTTTAGTTTCAGGAAATAGTATTCCCTTCCTCCCTGCTGACTAATCGTTGTTTTTGTTTTTCTAAAACTTTCAGCTATCATGTGTTTACCTTTGTTTTTCAACACATAACTGAAACAAGTTCTTCTAAAGGTTTCAAATATTATAAAAGTACATAAAGTGACTTTCTCATTCTCCCACTCCACATCCTTATCTTGCTATTTAGAAATAGCCAGTATTAAAGTTTTAGTGCACATCCTATAGGTTTTCAGATGCATAAAGTTCATTTTCTCTGAGATAGAATTATGTGTACATATTTCCCTGAAGCCAAATTTCTTTTCTAACTATACTGTAGACTTTTTATGTTCTTAGTTTTGCATGTAGTTGTATGTTATTTTAATTCAAAGGATGCATAGTATTCAATTATATAATTGTATTTTGTTTTTTATTCAGCAAGTATATTTGACAATTGTGTGCAAGGGATGTTAGACACTAAGCGATGAGAAACTACTGATGTATTCCACTCAAGTACATTTCTTTCAAAAGTAAATATGTAAGATAATTACAGGTTGTGATATATCCTGTAAAATGAAAAATATACTGAGTTTTGAGAATATTTGAGAACTAACATTGGGGTTCAGAGCAGGTTTCTCTGAGATAGTGTCATTTATATGCTTATTTGAATTTAAAAAAAAAAATTTGAAAAGCAAAGAAGGAGAGAAACTGAGTAGATGGGAGATGTCTGGTTCACTACTCAAATGTCCACCACATCCTGGGCTGAGCCAAGACAAAGTCAGCAGCTGGGTATTCAATCCAGTTCTTGCACATTAGTAGCAGGGACTCTTGATACGGAATGGGATTAACAGCTTTGTGAAAGGCCAGTCCCATAGAGTCATTTAAATGAAGATCTAATGGAGGAATCGGACTGAAGGAGCTAGAGATAAAACTACATTTTCATTTTACTTGGGCAATTGGGAATTTTTTTCCTTCAGTATATTCTTCAAGCTATTTATTTGACATGTAGAGTTACAGACAGTGAGAAAGAAAGGTCTTCCTTCCATTGGTTCACTCCCCAAATGGCCAAATGGCTGGAGCTATGCCGATCTGAAGCCAGGAGCCAGGTGCCTCCTCCTGGTCTCCCACGCAGGTGCAGGGGCCCAAGCACTTGGGATATCCTCCACTGCCTTCCCAGGCCACAGCAGAGAGCTGGACTGGAAGAGGAGCAAGAGGGACTAGAAACCGGCACCCATATGGGATGGCGAGCTGCAGGTGGAGGATTAACCTAGTGCACCACAGTGCCGGCCCCTGTTTATTTCTTTTTTAAAAAAAGATACTTTTGATCTGTAGGTTCAGGTCTGTCTTAGGGTCCTCCCTGGCTACTATCATTAATTCTTGCCTCTTTTTGAGTGATGACTGTTCTCCACATATGTCATCATTTTATTTTGTTTTAGAGGAAAAGTACAAGGAAAGAATATTTCTAGACAATAAAACCTATTCATTTTCCATCAAAGATTTATTTTTATGCATTGTCAATGCTGGGGTTCTTGCCACCTTCTAATGCAAATTTTATTTTTTAATTTTTATTTACTTTTTTTTAATTCACAAGTTTTATTGGGATTCTGCTCCCAGGCGAGGTTCCCCAGTCTCAACAGAGTAGGGGCTGGGGAAGTCATGTGTCAGAGGTTGGGAGGGCTCCTTTTATAGACACAGGGCATGGGGGTTAAAGGTTGAGGCAGGTCTGATCCTCATTGGTTGACCTTTGGGCACCCGTGGAGACCTTGGCAAGGACTTTTCTTCTCCAGAAGTGCGGAAGTATAGGCCTTCCCTCCTTGCGGATCCCAAAGCTACCATCCCGACCTTTTGATGATAGGAAAGGGGGTGGCGATGAGTCTCTCTGGCTACTTCCTGCTGACTGGGGACCTCATCTACAGGGGCCTGCTTGGGGTATCTTGCGGCTCCGCAGGGACAGGCATGTATAGATGGAGAAGCATTTGGTTGACCACCTGGTTGCTGAAGGCATTGGTTCATTCCATTATCACCTGCTGTAAACACTTAAACAGACACTGTAGTATACAAGTCAGGGTGAGAATAGCAACCAGTGATCCTAACAATGGCATTAACCAGGTAATGAAAGGATTTCATAGAAGAGAGGAAATGGGGGGGGGGGTCTCTGGACCCTTGTGGGGACAGTTTGGGTGTCGCTTAAATCTGATCCCAGCCAAGACCGAGAGAAAGGCCCCTCAACTTTTACAGGTAGAGGGGTTTGTTTGTAGAGAAATTCTGAATAATCATACAACATTAAGTAGGGGAGAGGACCATCAGTACACACAGGTTGGGAGTAGAGCCATTGGTGGTAGAGTAGAGGCTATGATTACAAAGGAATGAGGCCCAAGTGCGCTAGACAGGGTCTAGAACAAAGGACAGAGTCACTATTAGAGGACCCAAGAAAGGTGCTGTCTAAGCCACGAATAAGTTCTCCAATTGAGAGACGAATAGAAACTGACAGAAGGGGCTTAATAATAATCTGGTGGGCTTTAGGCCTTGTAAGTTAAGAGGCCCAGACCTATCTATCTCTTCATAGGGTACATCTTAAGGGAGGTGTGGACCTCCTTGGGGAAGGCACCCTATTGACTTCCATTACCTAGCTGGCCTGGGAGGAGAGCTGGCCAGGTAACTCTAACAGGAAATTTACAGTTCTGCCTGCAATGTTGCTGACCCTACTTGGCCGTCCCCTCAGTTGCAGTGGTCACTTTGGAAGCTGGGCCGAGTGAGGGGCTTTTCAGCTTAGAACCAATAAGATCCGTGGCTCTGATCTGAACTCTTTTGACTCCAGGGCAGTTTCATTTCTGGTAATCCAACTCTTGACTGGCAGAGCTGCCAGGGCTCTTCACAAGCTGACTTCTGCTGAAGCCCAGGCTTACCACATTGCAAGCCAGTGCAGTGGACTGGCCTGTTGGGTCTCCTTGAGGGCAGATCACTATACAGAACAGCCATCCTGCCACCTATCTTTACATTTCTGATGCCGAGCTTTCTTTTCCTCCTGGTTTGTGTTAAAGCAGACCAGAGGATGCAAGTCAAGGGAGTGCTCAAGTCCCATCTCTAATCTTTAGTGGACTAAACTTTAGTGGTCTATAGTCACAGGCATGTTCTGTAGTAGTTTTTCTGAGGTAGATAACGCCCATGAGGAAAGCTATGTCCTCGCTTTAAAACTTTCTTTCCCTTTGGTCTGAAAGGGAGGTGTTGCCTGTTTACTGTGCCCATGGCGAAGTAAACCTAGCTGTGAAATTATAATTTGAGCTCTCATTTTGGCTACGCTATTACAGAAAATGTTAGCCATTCCTTTTATAAGATATCAATATCAGGCCGGCGCCGCGGCTCAGTAGGCTAATCCTCTGCCTTGCGGCGCCGGCACACCGGGTTCTAGTCCCGGTCGGGGCACCGGATTCTGTCTGTCCCGGTTGCCCCTCTTCCAGGCCAGCTCTCTGCTGTGGCCAGGGAGTGCAGTGGAGGATGGCCCAAGTGCTTGGGCCCTGCACCCCATGGGAGACCAGGATAAGCACCTGGCTCCTGCCATCGGATCAGCGCGGTGCACCGGCCACAGCGCGCCAGCCGCGGCGGCCATTGGAGGGTGAACCAACGGCAAAGGAAGACCTTTCTCTCTGTCTCTCTCTCTCACTGTCCACTCTGCCTGTCAAAAAAAAAATCAAGATCAAATTTTACATCTTGGAGAGTCCTTCAGAATAGAATTACTTTCCTACCTCGAAGAGAATAGAGAAATAAGAACAAGTTGAACTTACCAATAGAGAAATGGGGGTGCCAGTCCCAGATCACTTACTGACAACAGCAATATCAAATGAAAACCTAGAAAGCAGTTTCAACCATTAGATAATAACTTGGGAAAACATTTACCAGAAGGTAAATGCAAACTTGCTAATGAAAATTTTAAATCCATAAGAATATTTATATGTGAGTTACTTTTTATTTATACCAGCTTTGAATTTGGCCTGTATTATTACTTGGTTCTAACCCCAAGTCCAATATTCTTAACATTACAACTCAGAATTTGTTTTGATTGTGTGTATATTGCTTTTTTTTCCCCCCTGTACTATTCTAATCTAGATAGTGGAACAGAATACAGAATTCAAATTAAGGAAAAATTTTGCATCATGTGGGATGAGAGCTCTTGGCTTGGAGAACTTGAAACTTTCCATCATGCAATTTCTCAGGAAGATGAAGATTTGGTGGAGCATTTGTTTGATGTGGATGTCAAAACTGGTGAGCAGCCACGGACAGTGGTGCTTCAGGGAGCCGCTGGGGTTGGGAAAACAAAGTTGGCAAGGAAGGCAATGTTAGATTGGGCAAAGGGCAATTTCTATCAGAAGTTTTCCTATGTGTTTTACCTCAATGGGAGAGAGATGAACCAGTTGAAAGAGACAAGCTTTGCTCAACTGATATCAAAGGACTGGCCCAGCACAGAAAGTCCCATTGAAAAGATTCTGTCACAGCCAAGTGGTCTCCTTTTTATTATTGATAGTTTTGATGAACTGAACTTTGCCTTTGAGGAGCCTGAGTTTGCACTGTGTGAAGACTGGACCCAGGTACACCCAGTGTCCTTCCTCCTGAGTAGTTTGCTGAGGAAAGTGATGCTTCCTGAGTCATCTTTATTGTTGACAATGAGACTCACATCTTCCAAGAGACTGAAGAATGTATTGAAGAGTCAACGCTATGTAGAGATACCCGGAATGCCTGAGCAGATAAGAAAGGAGTATATGTACCAGTTTTTTGAAGATGAGGAGTCGGGCAAGAAAGCATTCAGTTTGCTAAGAAGCAATGAGATGCTTTTTAGCATGTGCCGGGTCCCCCAGGTGTGCTGGATTGTTTGTACTTGTCTGAAGCAGGAAATGGAGAAGGGTGGCGATGTCACAGGCACCTGCCAGACAACCACAGCTCTTTTTACCAGCTACATTTCCAGCTTGTTCACATCAGTAGATGCATGCTGTCTTAGTCTGCCCAACCAGGATCAACTGGGGAGGCTGTGCCACTTGGCTGCTAAAGGAATATGGACTATGACACATGTGTTTTACAGGGACAATCTCAGAAAGCATGGGTTGACCAAAGATGATGTTGCAATTTTTCTGGACATGAATATTCTTCAGAGGGACAGAGAGTATGAAAATTGCTATGTGTTCACCCATCTACACGTGCAGGAGTTTTTTGCAGCTATGTTTTATATGTTGAAGGACAATTGGGAAGCCAGGGATTATCCTGTTGAGTCTTTTGAAGAGTTGAAGTTGTTACTTGAAAGCAAAAGTGATAAAGACTCTAATTTGATGCAGATGAGATGCTTTTTGTTTGGACTATTGAATGAAAAGAAAATAAAACAACTGGAAGAAGCTTTAAATTGTAAAACGTCATTGGACATAAAACAAGAGTCGCTTCAGTGGATGGAAGAATTGGGAAAAAGTGACTACTCTCCATCCGAGCTGGGATTTCTGGAGTTGTTTCACCACCTGTATGAGACTCAAGATGAAGCATTTATAAGTCAGGCAATGAGCTATTTCCCAAAGATTGACATTAAAATGTGTGCAAAAATGCATTTGCTTGTGACTTCATTTTGCCTTAAGCACTGCCGATGCTTGCAGACCATTAAACTGTCGGTATCAGTGATATTTGAGAAGAAGATAGTAAACTCAAGTTGCCCAGCCAAAACTTGGTAAGTGTGTTTTGTCAGTTCCCCAGAAGTGACCTAGATTTTATCAGAGGGAAGAACTGTTGAGCTGAGGCTCCAGAGCTGGAGTAAAACTTCAGAGTTGCTCCACTTGGAAGCAAAGTGATTAGGCATTTAAACCCCTTAATAATGGGCAAAAACTGGCCTAATATGGCTTGGCCTGAGAGCAGCACCAGGCTGGGGTGTGGACTGAGTTCTAAGCTGCCAGCACTCCTCAGTCCTTGAGGAATGTGGCATAATGCAAATTTCAATTCATTATAGTTGGTATATTTAATTTTTAAAAATATTTTCCTCCAGAAGAATAAAGGCCCATAAGTTTCTTGGTAAACCTAGTGTACATTGATCATTTCTGTGTACTGTGTTCTCTGTGCACTACTGACCTTGCTCAACATCTGTGTTACCTAGAGAGAAGTTGGTCTTTGTTTTGCAGTTTCTGAAATGTTCTGCCCTTTTAAGTCAGAGAGTCAAAGGTAAAAATATAGTAGTTGCTAAATGATTTTTTTAAAAAGTGAACTTCAGCATTTTATTAAGTGCTGTTTTACCCTGTCCATTTCAAGTAGCCTTTTCTGACTGCCCATCTAAATCTAGAATTGAACTATGGAATTCAGTTTAGTGAATTAGGTTTAACTAAGATTGAGATCTTACTATGTGATACAGTTTAGTGGGTTGGATATTTAATATATCATGCAATTTAATGCTAATTGCAAATATCTCCGTTTATATTTTTTAAAGATTTTGAGAGGTAGAGTTATAGACAGTGAGAAGGAGAGACAGAGAAAGGTCTTTCATCTGCTGGTTCACTCCCCAAATGGCTGCAATGGCCAGAGCTGCACCGATCCGGAGCCAGGAGCTTCTTCCAAGTCTCCCACGTGGGTGCATCTTCCACTGCTTTCCGAGGCCATAGCAGAGAGTTGGATTGGAAGAGAAGCAGCTAGAACTAGTGCCCATATGGGATGCCAACACTGCAGGCAGAGGATTAAACTGCTGTGCTACAGAGCTGGCACCCTCAGTTTATTGTTAAGATTACAAAACTCAGATTCAGAGAGGTTTACCTAGAAAGTTGATAATTCTTGATTCAAGCCCACATAAGATAATAGCTAACATCTGCTGAGTGCTTACGACATACCTGACAATCTAAGTCCTTTAACTCATTTTGTTTTCCAACAGCCCAATGAAGTAGATACTGTTATTTCTATCCTTAGAAAAGACAGTGAGGTAGGCCGGCGCCACAACTCACTAGGCTAATTCTCCGCCTGTGGCGCTGCCACCCTGGGTTCTAGTCCCGGTTGGGCACCAGATTCTGTTCCGGTTGCTCCTCTTCCAGTCCAGCTCTCTGTTGTGGCCCGGGAAGGCAGTGGAGGATGGCCCAAGTGCTTGGGCCCTGCACCCACATGGGAGACCAGGAGGAAGCACCTGGCTCTGGCTTCGGATCGGCACCAGCCACAACGCGTCGGCCGTAGCAGCCACTTGGGGGTGAACCATCGGAAAAAGGAAGACCTTTCTCTCAGTCTGTCTCTCACTGTCTAACTCTGCCTGTCAAAAACAAAACAAAACAAAACAAAAAACAATGAGGTCACTCATCTGATTGCAAATCCTTGTTTTTCCAACTTTACTTGAGCTATCTGATAGCCATTAAATTTCAGAAGCAATCTTCTCTTACACATTTCATTTTTCTATGATCTGAGACAGTGAAAATTGTGGGCTTGGATGCTATGACTTTAAACCTTTTGGAGGAATTTTGATAAGTCTCTGTCAGTCAGTTCCACAGTTCCATCTAAAGAAAATGTGAGAATGTAGAGCATGCCTAATAATCAATGATGGTAAGGTAGTCTTACCACTAAATGACCGTCTTCATGCTAGCTTCCCTCACCTATGTTATAGCATTATTACTACAGGAGCTGGAATTATTACTGAAATTAAAAAGGATGAGAACCTATTATTCTAAAGTAGGTGACTTCAGTCTCTTCTAAAACATAACACCATTGTAAACTTCATGAGGGCAGAATCTCTTATTCACTATGCTGTCTATAGTATTTATATATAAGAAGCACTTGCATATTTGAATGTATGATTTATTACTTTGTTTTCACAAATTTAAGGCCTCATGATAGTCTGCAGTGTCATTCATTTCCATTTAAGTAAGCTATGGAAATGAATATTTATTGAGATATGAGGTACAAGGCAACCCACTAGCCTTTTATATATTTTAATGCAAATAATAGCTACTAATTGTTAGGAGCACTTGCAATGTGAGACATTGGCATTTTCTTTAGATTGGCTTACTAAATATTCACATCAGCCCTAAGAATTTGACTTATGATGAATCTGGTCCACAAGATTACATCACCTTGCAGCTGCTTTAGTTTGTATAAGTACATTCTTTGACGTTTGCACAATGATGAAATCGCCCAACAATACAGTTATCAGTTTCTGTTGATATCCAATAGTTAAATCATGCAAAGTAATTAAATCATAAACTTTTAAAGTTTACAACATGCTTTTGAGTTCCCACTAAAATTAATAATTAAACCCTCACAACCCTGTGAAGGGAGATGGCATTTCCATTTTATAATTTTATAGATGAAGAAAACTTGAAACTCAAAGAATTGATGTGCCTTCCTTAAAATACAGAGCTATTAATTGGTAGGCCTGGTGTTCAAAGCCTGTGGTTGTTAATCTAGACCATATTATAGCTTATGTCTACCCACTAGTCTTCATCCTACTCTTTGTGCTCATGCCTTATTTTTTTTCCTCTTGAAATTAGCTCTTCAGGTATTTAAATACTTCTGTCTTGTCCTTCATAAGTCTCTCCCACCAAAGTGAAGTCCCTCTTATTTTGTGTGGTAAGGAAATGGAAGGAGGGAGGGAAGCTAGTGGGCAGAAAAGACCTCGGGTGTGCCCACTGATAGACTTCCTGGTGGACTGTGCCTGTGACAAAGCTGCACTGGATGCTCTTGTCATTTCCGAAGTACACTTAATTTTACCCCATTCCCTCTTCTGAGAGTTGCCTGGGCTGAAATAGATTAATTGGTCTTTTCTTCTTCTAATTTAGGCAAAAGGATGGAGATCTCATTATTCGTTGCTGGGAAGATCTCTGTTCTGTGATCCACACAAATGAACACTTGAAAGAACTGGACCTGTGCCATAGCAACCTTGATGAACCAGCAATGAGGATTTTTTATCAAGAACTTAGTCACCCAAACTGTAAACTGCAAAAGCTACTGTAAGTCTGCCATGAGAATATATAATGAAGTTATTGCAAATTCTTTGTCTCTGTCACCTTCCACTTGTACTTGTTAAGGGAAATCAATAGTAAACAAATAAGTTACATGCCACATCATGTTTCCATCATTGACAGACCAACCTGAGATACGGTGATAGTGGTCCACAAGATTACATCACCTAGCAACTTCTTTAGTTTGTATAAGTACATTCTTTGATGTCTGCACAATGATGAAATAGCCCAACAATACAGCTCTCACAGTGTATTTCAACCTCAGGCAACATATGACTGTATTTAGCATCAGTTGTATAAAATGAGTAATGGAAAATTCTAAACATGGTAGCATAACTTGTTTTGGGAAAGATTCCACAGATTCCAATGTAGCTGTTCCCATTAGTTTTCAAACTTAAGAATTTTTGAGATGAAGAAGGAATGCAGAACTGAGACACTGAGGGCAGGTCAACAAAGCACTTCCAGTGACATATTCTGGAACTTACAGTCTAAACAATTTTTCTGTTGGAGTTTACATTCAATATAGTACAGATATTAAATGTTCACTTTCTCACACTTTCATTTCAACAACCAAAATGAGATGTTTCCATTCCCTCAAAAATTCCTATATTCCTTTCTGTGAAATCCTCTCAACCCATCCAGTGCAGTACAATCATTTTACTTTCTTTAAAGAAGATATACTTATTTGAAAGTCAGAATGAGAGACAGAGGGAGCTCTTCCATCTGCTGGTTCACTGTGCAAATGCCAGAACGGCCAGGGCTGAGACAGGTCAAAGCCAGGAGCTTCTTTCAGGACTCCACGTGGGTGCAGGCACTCAACCACTTGGGCCATTCTCCGCTGCTTTCCCAGGCACAACAGCAGGGAGCCTGATCGGAAATGGAGCAGCCAGGACCAGTACCAGTGCTCATGTGGGATGCTGGCATCACAGGCAGCAGCTTAACTCTCTGTGCTACAGTGCAGCCCCAATGCAATCATTCTCTAATTTCTGTCACCACAGATTAGCTTTATTTCTCAGAAGTCATTTAGATAGATTCCTTTTTGATTCATATACAGTCAATTTTAAAATAGTCACAGGTAATTAAAACTATAGTAGTATAACATTCTTAACTATTAGTTTCTCAGAAATATAAAAGTTTGATGAAACTATTTGCAGCAATGTTGACAAATGCAGGAATTTTTCTTTTTCCTTTTTAAATTTTAACTGCTATGTCAGGGAGAACATACAGTATTTGTCCTGTGTCCAGTTTATTTCATTTAACATGATGTTCTCCGGTTGCATCTATTTGGATGCAAATGTTAATATTTTATTCTCTTATGGCTGAATATTAGTCCATTGTATGCACAATAAAGTGTGTGTGTGTATCACATTTTTCTTCATTCATCTGATGGCCACCTTGGTTGATTCCATATTTTGTCTAGTGTGAACAGTGCTGCTATAAACCATGGTGGTGCAAGTATCTCTGATACAATTCATTCATGACTTTTGGTCATAAACCCAGCTAATGGGGTTGCTGGATCATATGACAAGCATATTTCTAATATTCTAAGAAATCTCTATACTGTGTTTTCCACAGTGGCTGCTCTAATTTACATTATCAACAAGAGTTCCTCTTTCGGGGCTGGTGTTGGGGCTTAGCTTGTTAAGCTACCTTCTGCTATGCCAGCATCCCGTGTGGATGCTGATTCAATTCCCAGATGCTCCAGTCACAATCTAGCTCCCTGCTAATACGCCTGAGAAAGCATTGGAAGATTGCCCAAGTGCTAGCCCCCTACATCCATGTGGAACACCTAGAAGGAATTCCAGGCTCCTAGTGTCATCCTGGACCAGCCCTGGCCTTAGCAGCCATTTGGGTAGTGAACCAGTGGGTGGAAAATCAGTCAATCTCTTTCTAACTCCTCTGACTCTGACTCTCTAACTCTGACTTTCAAATAAAACAATATTTTTAAAAAAGTTTCCCTTCTGCACATCCTCAGTAACATTTGTTAGTCTTTGGGATATAACCATTCTTTGACAGGGGTGAGGTGATACCTCATTCTGGTTTTGAGTTGCATTTTCTTGATGGCTAGTTGAGCACTTTTTTCAGATATTTCCTGGCTATTTAAATTTCTTTTGAGAACTGTAAGTCATTTGCCCATTTTTAAATGGATTGGTTTTTTATTGCTGAGTTTCTTGAATTGCTGATATAGTCTGGATATTAACCCTATGTCAGATAAATAGTTTAGATTTTTTTTCCCATTCAGTCAGCTGTTTCTTCACTTTTTTTTTTCTTTCCCATGCAGAAGCTTCTCTGTTTGATAAAATCCCATTTGTCTAGTCTTTTTTCATTACCTGTACCTTGGGGGGTCTCATCTAAGAAGTCATCACCTACACTGATGTCTTGAAATATTTTCGTATTCTCAACCCCCAGATTTATAGCCTCAGATCTTAAATTTATGTCTTAGATCTACCTTGTTTATTTTGTGTGTGTGTGTGTGTGTGTTAAAAGGTAGGGATCTAATTCCATTCTTTGACACACGTACATCCAGTTTTGCCAGCATCATTTATCAAAGATTATTCTTTCTCTAGTTTGGGCACTGCTATCAAACATCAATTGGCTGTATCTACATGGATTAATTTCAGGAATATCTCTTATGTTCCATTGATCTGTGTTGATTTTTATGGCAGTACCATGCTGTTTTAATTATTATAGCTTTGTAGTATGCTTTAAAGTCAGCTATTGTGATGCCTCTAACTTGATTATTTTTGCTCAGGATAGCTTTGGTTATTCTGGGTCTTTTGTAATTCCATATGAAATCTAGGAATCTTTTTTCTAATTTCTTAAAGAATGTGATTGGTATTTTGATTGTTACACTGAATCCATATGAGGATTGCTTGAGGTAGTACATTTTTTCCAATCCATGAGCAATAATATTTCTTTTTTGTCCTTGATTTCTTTCATCAGTGTTTTATAATTTTCAGTGTAGAGCTCTTTCACTTTGGTTAAATTTATTTGTAAATATTCTTTTTTTTTTTTGGTGGCTATTGTGAGTGGATTTTTTTAAATTTGCCTTTTGTTGATTTCATCATTAGTGTATAAAAAAGCTACTTTTATTTATGTTTTTATAGAAAGCTTTTATTTAATAAATATAAGTTTCCTAAGTACGATATTTGGATTATAGTGGTTCTTCCCCCCATACCCACCCTCCCACCCCCAGGTCATCCTACCTCCTACTCCTTCTCCCATTCCCATTCTTAAGATTCATTTTTAATTATCTTTATATACAGAGGATCAACTTAGTATATACTAAGTAAAGATTTCAACAGTTTGCATCCACACAGACACACAAAGTATAAAGTACTGTTTGAAGACTAGTTTTACTGTTAATTCTCATAGTACAAGGCATTAAGGACAGAGGTCCTACATGGGGAGCAAGTGCACAGAGACTCCTGTTGATTTAACAATTGACACTCTTATTTATGACCTCAGTAATCACCTGAGGCTCTTGTCATGAGCTGCCAAGGCTCTGGAAGCCTCTTGAGTTCACCAACTCCAATCTTTAGACAAGGCCATAATCAAAGTGGAAGTTCTCTCCTCTCTTCAGAGAAAGGTACCTCCTTCTTTGGCCCCTTCTTATCACTGGGCTCTCACTCAGATCTTTCATGTAGGTCATTTTTTTGCCACAGTGTCTTGGCTTTCCATGCCTGAAATTTTCTCATGGGCTTTTTAGCCAGATCCAAATGTCTTAAGGGCTGATTCTGAGGCCAGAGTTATATGCTTATTTTGTAACCTGCAACTTCACTGAATTGGTTTATCATTCTAACAGCTTTTTGATGGAATGCTTAGGATTTTTCACATTTAACATCATGTCCTCTGAAAACATGGATATTTCAACTACTTCCTTACTAATTTTGATACCCTTTATCTTTTTCCTCAACTATTCTTGCTAATATTTGCAATACCATATTGAATAAAAGTCGTGAAAGTGGGTGTCCTTGTCTCGCTCCCGATCTAAGAAGTGTTTTCAGCTTTTCCACATAGATATGATAATGGCTGTTGGTTGACAAATATAACATGTTTAATTTTGAGGTATGTTCCTTCTACATCAAACTTGTGAAGGGTTTTTATCACAAAGAAGTTGAATCTTATCAAATGCTTTCTTCACATCTGTTGATGACTATGGTTTTTGTTCTTTATTATGTTGATGCGATAATGACATCTATTGATTTGCAAATGTTAAACCACCCTTCCATCTCTGCAAGGGATAAGTCCCACTTGACTGTGATATATGATCTTTGTGGTGTGGTGTTGGATTTGTCTGCTAGTATTTTGTTGAATGTGTGCATTTATGTTCATCAAGATATAGGGCTCTAATTTTTTTGTGTCTTTGTTCCATTTTGGTTATGGGTGATGCTGACTCACAAAAAGATTTTTGCAGAGTTCCACCTTGCTCAGTATTTTGGAATAGTTGGAAAATTACTGGAACTAGTTCCTCTTTAAATACTTCCTACAATTCAGTGAGAAAGCCATCAGATCCTGGACTTTATTCCTTGATGGGTGATTTTTTTTTTTTTTTTTAAGGTTCATTTACCTTAAAGGAGCTGTTACAGATAGAGAGGGAAAGACAGAGAGGTAGGCAGAGAGAAATAAATTTTCCATCTGCTGGTTCACTCCCCAAATGGCCACAAGGGCCAAGGCTGAGCCAAGCCAAACCAGGAGCTCCATCTGGGTCTCCCACATGGATGCAAGGGCCCAAGTGGTGGGTCATTTTCTGCTGCCTTTCCCGGGCCATTAGCAGGGAGCTGGTTCAGAAGTAGAGCAGCTGAGACATGAACCAGTGTCCATATGGGATGCTGGCATCAGTGGTAGCTTTACCCACTATGCCACAAGGCCAACCCCTTATGGGAGATTTTTAATTGCTTTTTGTTATGGGTCTTTTTTTTTTTTCCCTGATCTTGGTAGGTTCTGTGAATGCAAGAATTTATCCATTTCTTTGAGGTTTTCCAATTTGTTAGTGTATGGTTGCTCATAGTACTATCTCATGAACCTTTTTATTTCAGTAATGTCAGTTGTAATGTCTCCTTTATCTCTAATTTTGAGGTTTTTTTTTTTTTTCTTTTTGCTTTTTAGACTGGCTAAAGGTTTTTTTTCAAAAAAACACTGTTTTGATCTCTAATTTTTTTTTTAGTTTCAGTTTGTTTCTGTGCTGATCTTTATTCTTGCTTCTAATTTTTTTCTTGTTTTTCTGTCCTTGAGATGTAACCTTAGATCATTTGAACTTTTCTTTTTAAATAAAAGCACTTAATGCTGTAAATACTTGTCTTAATATTGCTTTTGCTGTATCCCACGGGTTTCGATATGGTAGATTTTCATTTATTTCAAGAAAATTGTTTCCTTTTTAATTTCTTCAATGACTCATCGGTCATTTCAGTAACATGTTTAATTTGCATGTATTTGTAAATGTTCCATTGTTCTTGTTGATTGCTAGCTTTATTTCACTGTGATCTAAGAATATACATGGTATAGTTTGTCTTTTTGTAGTTGCTGAGACTTGATTTGTGGCCTGATATATGACCTATCCTAGAGACTATTCATTGTGGTGCTGCCTCATCTGTAGTATTCTGTAACTGTTGGGTGAAGTGTTCTGTAAATTTGTCTGTAAATGTGTTAGGTCTATTTGTTCAATAGTGTGATTCAACTCTGATATCTTCATTGTTTTTTTTTTTTTTCTGTCTGGATGACAGTGGGGTGTTGAAGTCTCC
Source organism: Lepus europaeus (assembly GCF_033115175.1). Classification (NCBI taxonomy): domain Eukaryota; kingdom Metazoa; phylum Chordata; class Mammalia; order Lagomorpha; family Leporidae; genus Lepus; species Lepus europaeus. The sequence goes on along the minus strand of NC_084833.1, from coordinate 58,247,677 downwards.
CTCTATTCTATTGGAGCCTATCTCTCCCTTTAGGTCTAATAGTGTTTGCTTTGTCTATCTGGGTGGACTTGTTTTGGATGCATATATGCTTATGGTTGTGTTATCTCCTTTCTGAATCAATCCTTTCATCAATATATAATGTGCTTGTCTCTTAAGTGTTTGACTTAGTCTGTTTCATCAGATACTAGTATAAGCTACTCCTGCTCATTCTTGGTTTCAATTTGCCTACTATATCTTTTTCCAGCCCCTTACTTTGCGCCTATGTGTATCTTTATTTGTAAAGTGACTCTTATAGGCAAAAATATATTTGGATCTTGGCTTTTTATACATTCAACCAACCTAAATATTTTGGCTGGGGAATTTAATCCATTTATATTCAAAATTAGTATTGATAAGAAGTCTTGTTTTATGACATGTTTTCAACTCGTGGGCATGGAATTGCTGGTTCATGGATGTTGGTTACGCTCCTGAAGTCATCAAACTGTTCTTCAAAGTGATTGTTTCATTTCCTAGCTCCTCCAGCAATGTAATATATGTCAAAGTTTGAACTACTCACCCTTGCCAACATTTGCTGTTGTCAGTCTTTATCTTAATGTGATTCTAGATACTCTGACATTTTAAAAATTGTTTATATAGCTCTTTTTCTGTTGTCTACTGGATCTGCCTAGAGCCGGAATTGATTCTAATTTCCCTTGTATTTAGAGTTATTCAATGTGCCCAAGGTCCATTTGGTGCTGAAAAAATGATAGATTCTTGTTTCCATTGGCACTGAAAATAGATGGGCTTTTGGGAGGAACAGGCTTCCCCCAAATATTTCCTAAGAAATCTTAGCAATTTAGTGAGTGCTGACTTTAGAGTTCAGTAACTAGAGTAACTACAGTCTTGCAGATAGATGTGGTAAGGTAATTGTATATATATGTCATGACTAAAATATTCTTGGAAATCGTTTATACTCATCCCTAAATATCTTGCCTATCATTGTTCACTCACTTAGTGTCACCAAACCAAACAAACAATAGCCAGTGCCTCCTTTTGGATTAAATGCCTTCCTCTTTTAGAATATAAGGGTCTCGGTCTTAGCCACCATACTTTAGCCTTACATTAACATATTTTTAAAAATATATTAATTTGAAAGTTACAGAGGTAGAGAGAGAGGGATCTTCCATCTGCTGGTTCATTCCCCAAATTGAGCAACAGCCAGAGTTGAGCTGATCTGAAGCCAGGAGCCAGGAGCTTCTTTTGGGTCTCCCACATGGGTACAGAGGCCCAAGGACTTGGGCCAGCCTCTGCTGTTTTCCAGGCACATTAGTAGGGAGGTGGATTGGAAGTGGAACAGCCAGGACTCAAACCGGCGCCCCTTAGGGATGCCAGCACTGCTGGCCGGGACTTTAACCTGCTGTGCTGCAGCGCTGGCCCCATGAATTAATATTATAATTTCAGTATTTTAAGTGGCCCTAATAATATTTTGGTAGTCTTTCCATGGATTAAGGATCTAAGAGGCTCCTGTTCTTCTTTTCCTGATGTTATCAACCTTTTTCTTTTATGTTAAAAAAAAATTGATCAACTGTCAGGCTATAGATGGAAGTCAAAGTTGTAACCTAATTGATTTTCTAAGCAGTATCCTAAAACTCAGTTTTATGACCTGACTTCGTTGAGAAACCCAGTGTAAGATAAGAGAGTAAAATAAGGAAATACTGATATAATATTCAAGATTTAGGTAGAAAAGAAAGGGGTTATTATAATCAGAGACAGAAATGATTTTGTAAAGCTTCCTACATATTTTTCTCTTGAAGGTTGAGATTTGTCTCCTTTCCTGATGGTTGCCTGGGCATCTCTAACTTTCTGACTCAGAACCAGAATCTGACGCATCTGGACCTGTCTGGCAGTGATATAGGGGATAATGGAGTAAAGGCCTTATGTGAAGCTCTGAAACACCCAAGGTGTAAACTGCAGAGTCTGAGGTAAGTTTTGAGCTTTTCATTGCAATTGAGATTTTTTTTTTATGGAGGGGTAAGAAACAGAAGGTGGGGCTAAGCTATGTGTTCAAAACGTTGGCCTTTACATGTATGCTTGGGATTAAAAATCTGAAATATCACTGACAGCACAGACACATGGTGCTGCATATGTCTACTTCCTTGTTCTATAAAGGTCCTTTTTTTTTTAATTAAACTTTTGTTTAGTGAATATAAATTTCCAAAGTACAGCTTATGGGTTACAATGGCTTCCCCCTCCCAAAACTTCCCTCCCACCCGCAACCCTCCCCTTTCCCGCTCCCTCTCCCCTTCCAATCACATCATCATTCATTTTCAATTCTCTTTATATACAGAAGATCAGTTTAGTATATATTAGGTAAAGATTTCAACAGTTTGCCCCCATATAGCAACACAAAGTGCAAAAAAATACTGTTGGGGTACTAGTTATAGCATTAAGTAAGAGTGTACAGCACATTAAAGACAGAGATCCTACATAATATTTTTTTTAAAAAAATAAATTTTCTATGCCATTTCCAATTTAACACCAGGGTTTTTTTTTTTTTTTCATTTCCAATTATCTTTATATACAGAAGATCAATTCAGTATATAATTAGTAAAGATCACATCAGTTTGTACCCTAACAGAAACACAAAGTGTAAAAATACTGTTTCAGTACTAGTTATAGCATCACTGCACATTAGACAACACATTAAGGACAGATCCCACATGGGATGTAAGCACACAGTGACTCCTATTGCTGACTTAACAATTTGACACTCCTGTTCATGGCATCAGTAATCTCCCTAGGCTCTAGTCATGAGTTGCCAAGGCTATGGAAGCCTTTAGAGTTCGCTGACTTTGATCTTATTCCGATAGGGTCATAGTCAAAGTGGAAGTTCTCTCCTCCCTTCAGAGAAAGGTACCTCCTTCTTTGATGGCCCTGTTCTTTCCACTGGGATCTCACTCACAGAGATCTTTCATTTAGGTCTTCTTCTTCTTTTTTTTTTTTTTCTTTTCCATGGTATCTTGGCTTTCCATGCCTACAATGCTCTCATGGGCTCTTCAGCCAGATCCGAATGCCTTAAGGGCTGATTCTGAGGCCAGAGTGTTGTTTAGGACGTCTGCCATTCTATGAGTCTGCTGTGTATCCCACTTCCCATGTTGGATCTTTCTCCCCCTTTTTGATTCTATCAGTTAGTATTAGCAGACACTTGTCTTGTTTGTGTGATCCCTTTGATTCTTAGACCTATCAGAGCCATCGGTTGTGAACTCAAATTGATCACTTGGACTAGTGAGATGGCATTGGTACATGCCACCTTGATGGGATTATATTGGAATCCCCTGGTACATTTTTAACTCCATCATTTGCGGCAAGTCTGATTGTGCATGTCCCAAATTGTACATCTCCTCCCTCTCTTTTTCCACTCTTATATTTAACAGGGATCACTTTTCAGTTAAAATTTAAACACCTAAGAATAATTGTGTGTTAATTACAGAGTTCAACCACTAGTACTAGAACAACAACAACAACAACAAATACTAAAAAGGATAAAGTATTACATTGTACATCTAGAGTCAGGACAAGAGCTGATCAGGTCACTGTTTCTTAGAGTGTCCATTTCACTTCAACAGGTTTCCCCTTTGGTGCTCAGTTGTCGCCGATCAGGGAAAACAAATGATATTTGTCTCTTTGGGACTGGCTTAATTCACTCAGCATGATGTTTTCCAGATTCCGCCATCTTGTTGCAAATGACTGGGTTTCATTGTTCCTTACTGCTGCATAGTATTCTATGGAGTACATGTCCCATAATTTCTTTATCCAGTCTACTGTTGATGGGCATTTGGGTTGGTTCCAGGTCTTAGCTATTGTGAATTGAGCTGCAATAAACATTAATGTGCAGATGGCTTTTTTATTAGCCAAATTAATTTCCTTTGGGTAAATTCCAAGGAGTGGGATGGCTGGGTTGTATGGTAGGGTTATGTTCAGGTTTCTGAGGAATCTCCAGACTGACTTCCATAGTGGCTTAACCAGTTTGCATTTCCACCAACAGTGGGTTAGTGTCCCTTTTTCCCCACATCCTCTCCAGCATCTACTGTTGGTATATTTCTGAATGTGAGCCATTCTCACCGGGGTGAGGTGAAACCTCATTGTGGTTTTGATTTGCATTTCTCTGATTGCTAGTGATCTTGAACATTTTTTCATGTGTCTGTTGGCCATTTGGATTTCCTCTTTCGAAAAATGTCTATTGAGGTCCTTGGCCCATCTCTTGAGTGGGTTGTTTGTTTTGTTGTTGTGGATTTTCTTGATTTCTTTGTAGATTCTGGTTATCAACCCTTTATCTGTAGTATAGTTTGCAAATATTTTTTCCCATTCTGTCAGTTGCCTCTTCACTTTCCTGACTGTTTCTTTTGAAGTACAGAAACTTCTCAATTTGATGCAATCCCAAATGTTAATTTTGGCTTTGACTGCCTGTGCTCCTGGGGTCTTTTCTAAGAAGTCTTTCCCTGTACCTATATCTTGCAGGGTTTCTCCAATGCTCTCTAATAATTTGATGGTTTTGGGTCGTAGATTTAAGTCTTTAATCCATGTTGAGTGAATTTTTGTGTAAGGTGAAAGGTAGGGGTCTTGCTTCAAGCTTCTGCACGTGGAAATCCAATTTTCCCAGCACCATTTATTGAATAGGCTGTCCTTATACCAGGGATTAGTTTTGGATCTTTGATCAAATATAAGTTGGCTGTAGATGTTTGGATTGATTTCTGGTGTTTCTATTCTGTTCCATTGGTCTATCCATCTGTTTCTGTACCAGTACCATGCTGTTTTGATAACAACTGCCCTGTAGTATGTCCTGAAATCTGGTATTGTGATGCCTCCGGCTTTGCTTTTGTTGTACAAGATTGCTTTGGCTATTCGAGGTCTTCTGTGTCTCCATATGAATTTCAGCATCATTTTTTTCAGATCTGAGAAGAATGTCTTTGGTATCTTGATTGGTATTGCATTGAATGTATAAATTGCTTTTGGGAGAATGGACATTTTGATGATACTGATTCTTCCAATCCATGAGCATGGGAGATTTCTCCATTTTTTGGTGTCCTCTTCTATTTCTTTCTCTAAGGTTTTGTAGTTTTCATTGTAGAGATCTTTAACGTCCTTGGTTAAGTTTATTCCAAGGTATTTGATTGTTTTTGTAGCTACTGTGAATGGGATTGATCTTAGAAGTTCTTCCTCAGCTGTGGCATTGCCTGTGTATACAAAGGCTGTTGATTTTTGTGTATTGATTTTATATTCTGCTACTTTGCCATACTCTTCGATGAGTTCCAGTATTCTCTTAGTAGAGTTCTTTGGGTCCCCTAAATAAAGAATCATATCATCTGCAAAGAGGGATAGTTTGACTCCTTCCTTCCCAATTTGTATCCCTTTAATTTCTTTTTCTTGCCTAATAGCTCTGGCCAAAACTTCCAGAACTATATTGAATAGCAGTGGTGAGAGTGGGCATCCCTGTCTGGTACCAGATCTCAGCGGAAATGCTTCCAACTTTTCCCCATTCAATAGGATGTTGGCCGTGGGTTTTTCATATATTGCTTTGATTGTATTGAGGAATGTTCCTTCCATACCTAGTTTGCTTAGAGTTTTCATCATGAAAGGGTGTTGTATTTTATCAAATGCTTTCTCTGTGTCTATTGAGAGAATCATATGGTTTTTCTTCTGCAGCCTGTTAATGTAGTGTATTACGTTGATTGTTTTGTGAATGTTGAACCATCCCTGCATACCAGGGATAAATCCCACTTGGTCTGGGTGGATGATCTTTCAGATGTGTTGTTGCATTCTATTGGCCAGAATTTTATTGAGTATTTTTGCATCTATGTTCATCAGGGATAGTGGTCTGTAATCCTCTTTCAATGCAGCATCTTTTTCTGGCTTAGGAATTAAGGTGATGCTGGCTTCATAGAAAGAATTTGGGAGGATTCCCTCTTTTTCGATTGTTCTGAATAGTTTGAGAAGAATTGGAGTTAGTTCTTCTCTAAATGTCTGGTAGAACTCAGCAGTGAATCCATCTGGTCCTGGGCTTTTCTTCGTTGGGAGGGCCTTTATTGCTGTTTCAATTTCTGTGTCAGTTATGGGTCTGTTTAGGTTTTCTATGTCTTCCTGGCTCAATTTAGGTAGGTTGTATGTGTCCAAGAATCTGTCCATTTCTGATAGATTTCCCTGTTTGCTGGCATACAAGTCCTTGTAGTAATTTCTGATGATTCTTTTTATTTCAGTGGTGTCTGTTGTTACATTTCCTTTTTCATCTCTGATCCTATTGATTTGGGTCTTTTCTCTTCTTTTTTCAGTGAGTTGGGCCAATGGGGTGTCAATTTTGTTTATTTTTTCAAAAAACCATCTCCTTGTTTGGTGGATTTTTTGTAATTTTTTTTGGATTCAATCCTGTTGATTTCTTCTTTGATTTTAATTATTTGTCTTCTCCTACTGGGTTTGGGTTTGGTTTGCTGCAGATTTTCTAGATCCTTGAGATGACTTGAAAGCTCATCTATTTGGTGCCTTTCCAATTTCTTGATGTAGGCACCTATTGATATAAACTTTCCTCTTAACACTGCTTCTGTTGTATCCCATAGGTTTTGGTATGTTGTGCTGTTATCCTCATTTACTTCCAGAAAATTTTTATTTCTTTTTTAATTTCTTCTATAACCCATTGTTCATTCAGGAGCATGTTGTTCAATCTCCATGTGTTTGCACGTGCTCTAGGGATTCCCAAGTTGCTAATTTCCAATTTCATTCCTTTGTGGTCCGAGAAGCTGCATGGTATGATTCTAACTCTTTTGAATTTGCTGAGACTTGCTTTATGGCCTAGTATGTGGTCAATCCTAGAGAGGGTTCCATGTACTGCTGAGAAGAATGTAAAGTCCTTAGATGTAGGATGAAATGTTCTGTAGATATCTGTTAGATCCATTTGGGCTATAGTGTCATTTAAATCTACTGTCTCCTTGTTGATCTTCTGTCCTGTTGATCTGTCTATCTCTGAGAGTGGAGTATTGAAGTCCCCCAGTACTATTGTATTGGTGTCTAAATCTCCCTTTAAGTCCCTTAACAAGTCTTTTAAATAAGCTGGTGCCCTGTAATTAGGTGCATATACATTGATAATAGTTGTATCTTCCTGTTGAATGGATCCCTTAATCATTAAATAGTGCCCCTCTTTGTCTCTCCTATCAGTTTTTGTGGTAAAGTTTATGTTGTCCGATATTAAGATGGCTACGCCCGCTCTCTTTTCATTTCTGTTGGCATGGTATATCTTTTTCCAGCCTTTCACTTTCAGTCTGTATGCATCATTGTTGGAAAGATGAGTTTCTTGTAAGCAGCAAAAAGATGGGTTTTGTTCCTTAACCCAATCAGCCAATCAGTGTCTTTTAACTGGACAGTTCAAGCCATTAACAATTCAATGTGACTATTGAGAAGGAGGAACTTTGCCCTGTCAGTTGCCAAAGATTTTTTCTAATATATGGTTTGAGACTCCTGTGATCTTTTGCTGTGTGGTTTCCTTCCTTTACCTTCTTTCATATTGGCCACCGTGTTTCTGTGTGTTTCTGTATGTAACATATCTTTAAGCATCTTTTGCAGGGCTGGACGAGTGGCAACAAATTCTTTCAATTTCTGTTTGCTGTGAAAGGTCTTTATTTCACCTTCCTTCACAAATGAGAGCTTTGCAGGATATACTATTCTGGGCTGGCAGTTTTTTTCTCTTAGTACCTGTGCTATATCTCGCCATTCTCTCCTAGCTTGTAGGGTTTCTGATGAGAAGTCAGCTGTGAGTCTAATTGGAGATCCTCTGAGAGTAATCTGGCGTTTCTCTCTTGCACATTTTAGGATCTTTTCTTTGTGTTTCACTGTGGTGAGTTTGATTACGATGTGTCGTGGTGAGGATCTCTTTTGGTCATGTTTATTAGGGGTTCTATGAGCTTCCTGTACTAGGATGTCTCTGTCCTTCTCCAAACCTGGGAAATTTTCTGCTAGTATCTCACTGAAAAGGCCTTCTAATCCTTTCTCCCTCTCCATGTCTTCAGGAACTCCTAGAACCCAAATGTTGGGTTTTTTAAGAGTATCCTGTAGATTCCTGACAGTATTTTTTAGATTTCTGATTTCTTCTTCTTTTCTTTGATTTGACTGTTTCCTTTCCTGTTCTCTGTATTCTAATTCCGATATTCTCTCTTCTGCTTCACCCATTCTGTTTTTAAGGCTTTCTAATGTGTTTGTCATTTGATCTGTTGAGTTCTTCATTTCATTGTGGTTTCTTGTCACTATCACAGTTTCATGTTCTAGTTGTTTCATTTCATTTTGATTTCTCCTTAATATTTCATTTTCTGGAGAGAGATTTTCTATCTTGTCCATTAAGGATTTCTGTAGTTCAAGAATTTGTTTTTGATAACTTATTAATGTTCTTATCAATTTTTTGAGATCCGCTTCTTGCATTTCCTCTATCTCTTCATCTTCATAATCTTGCATTGGGGTGTCTTGTTCATTTGGAGGCATCATAGTGTCTTCCTTGCTCTTGTTACCTCGGCTTCTACGTTTGTTGTTTGGCATGTTGGAGATAATTTATGTGGTTTTTTTTTTTTTTTTTTTTTTTTTTTTTTTTTTTTTTTTTGGCTGTGGTGTTTTTTTTCTCATTATACTATGCCTCTAAGTGGGCTGTCTGCTTTGATGGATCCTTAGGGGCTGTGATGGGTGTGGCCAGAGAGCTCTGCTTGATTCTTCAGGTTTAAGGCTGTGCAAAAAGCGACTCACCCAGATTGTTCACTCCCTTGCTCATTGCTGGAGCGTTCTCTCTCTTTTTCTTTTTTTTGACTCAGTTGGGAAGTAATTCGGCACAGGAGAGTGGAATTGAGGGTAGTTGAAATCTGGCCTCTGTGAGTATTCCTTTGATCTACCCCTGGGAGCACACAAAGAGTTTATGCAGCCCTCAATGTGTTCTCAAGTTTCACCAAAGTTCCAAAGTTACTGAGTTTGTGGAGGCGCTTTAGATATGTAAAATGGCGCCTGCTCTTTGTTTTGCTCAGTGAGTGAATAGAGAGGCCTCTGCTTTTCCCCCCAGTGTCTCGGGTTTCTGAAGCCTTTGTCTTACCTTCCATTCATTCAGAAGGATTTGCCAATAGATAAGATTGCTCTAAAATGTAGAATGTAAGCTGGCTATAATTTAAGAAATTGAAGGGAATACAAAAAAGATCCATTTCACTAACAGTTCCTGTACAATGGAATTTTACTAAAAGGCAAGCTTATATTGGTTCCAAGAATGATATCTCACAACAAAGGGTATTCAAAGAAAACCTATTATGAAAAAAAAAAAAAAAACATGGATGTCTTTGTCTTACCTTCCGTTCGTTCCTGCGTTGGCGAGATTCTGAGGCTCGTCTCCCGTGGTTGGGTTTCCACGTGGTGGGCTCCCTGTACGTCCTCTGTGTCACATTCACTAGATCCGGAAGCGTTTCCTCTGCAGTTTTTTTCTTGAGTCTTTTCCTGAGGCTACAGTAATTCCACTTTTATGAAACTTTATTTTCCCAAACTACAGCGCACGTCCTCACTATCTGCCATCTTGGCTCCGACCCTCTCAATTGAGATTTTTATGCAAATACTCTACCAATCTGGACTCGCTGTTCAGAGAGCTAGCTTATATCCACTGTTATGACATAGCAGGGATGAACAGAACAAGGCTTATATGCTCCTAATACTTCTCATTTCTTCCATACCCCTTTTTAATGCTGCCATATCTGCCTTGCTGTATTTTTAGAAAGTTTTCTTTTTTTAAAAAAAAAAAGATTTATGTGTTTATTTGAAAGGCAGAATTACAGAAAGGCAGAGGCAGAGAGAGACAGAAAGGCCTTCCATCCACTGGTTTACTCCCCAGATGGTCACAGTAGCTGGAGCTGCACCAATCCTAAGTTAGAAGCCACGAGCTTCTTCTGTGTCTTCCCCACCAGTGCAGGGGCCCAAGGATTTGGGTCATCTTCTACTGTCTTCCCTGGCCATAGCAGAGAGCTGGCTCAGAAGTGCAGCAGCTGGGACTGGAACCGGCACCCATATAGGAGCTGGCACTGCAGGTGACAGCTTTACCCAATATGCCATAGTGCTGGCCCCAGAAACAGTTTTATTTCTGGTTTAATTCTTGTTTTTAGTCTTAAAAGACTGGGTTCCTCAGAAATCATGAGTTGACTCCCATAAACAAATGAGCTTATGAGGGTTGCAACTTCTGCTTTTGACTTCCAGTCATTCTCTTATGTTTCAGAAGTCAGTGTACAAGTGTTTAGTCATCCTTAGATTATCTTCTAAGATGTAGTTTGAGGGAATTCTGCATAGATTAAAGTCTGTCATCAATTAAAGATTTTTGAAAATCTTTCATACGTATTTTCACAGGGGATTGGAGAAGGGAGAGAGAAGATTCTTTCTCTCCCTTCCTTAACTCTATCAAAACCTAATGCTTTAGTGGAATATTTCCTATTCTACGTGAAGCAGCTGGATTTCCAGGCAGGGTCCGATGACTAGATGGTGACTGTAATCCTTTTCTGGGAAATGATCATTTCTGTTTTTCTGTATTTTTTTCCAGGTTAGAGTCCTGTGACCTAACTACAGTTTGTTGTCTAAATATATCCAAGGCTCTTATTAGAAACCAGAGTCTGGGATTTCTGAATCTGTCAACCAATAATCTGTTAGATGATGGAGTGAAGCTGTTATGTGAGGCCTTAAGACATTCGAAGTGTCCTCTGGAGAGACTGTCGTGAGTTGTTTTGTTCAGTTCCACATAGCTTACTTATGATCTGAATGGGGAAACTGGGTCCTGACACTGACCAGCTCGTCTGTCAATTCTGTGTGAGATCCGTATAGAACCCACTTATCTCCCTCTATTTCTTTCTTCTTTTACTTGACTTTTGGAAACATTTCTTTGACCTCTTACTTTCATTCTCATCTAGGCTTCTCTCCCCTTCTGTGTCTTGTTTCAGCATACCCTGTACACAGCTACAATGGAATCTAAGGAAATGTGTTAAGGTTGATTCTTAGTACAGGTATAGGGTTGTGGATGCCAGCTAATTTCCCCGTAAAAAAGAGAAGCATGAACTTGGAACTAACAGATCCCTTCCTATCTTGTTTCTTTTGCAGCTTAGAAAGCTGTGGCCTCACAGAAGCTGGTTGTGAGGATCTTTCTTTGGCTCTCATCACCAATACAAGGCTGACACATTTATGTTTGACAGATAATGTCTTAGGAGATGGTGGAGTAAAGTTTATGAGTGATGCTTTGCAGCATCCACAGTGTACTCTACAGAGCCTTGTGTAAGTAACTACCAGTTTTCGTTCTTCTGGTATAATAAACATTTAAAAATGTATTTAAAATGGGCAAATAATAGGAACATATGTCATTTGCTTTCTTTCCTGCTATTCACCTTAATGATAAGATGATGATGATATTAGTAATGACCATTTATTGTGTCATTTCTGGACGCTGTACCTGATTTTTTTTATCTATACAATGGTACCTGATGGTGTCAAGTTGGCCATTTGAGTTGTAGGTGCCTCGCTATATAGATGAGGAAAATGGGGTTTAGAAAGATACTGTGATTTCCCTAGTATTTCACAAGAAAATGATGAATTCTAAAGTCTCGGCCAGCACCGCAGCTCACTTGGCTAATCCTCCACCCGCGGCGCCGGCACCCCGGGTTCTAGTCCCAGTTAGGGCACCGAATTCTGTCCCAGTTGCTCCTCTTCCAGTCCAGCTCTCTGCTGTGGCCTGGGAAGGCAGTAGAGGATGGCCTAAGTGCTTGGGCCCTGCACCCTCAAGGGAGACCAGGAGGAATCGCCTGGCTCCTGGCTAGTGGCTATTTGGGGGGTGAACCAGTGGAAGGAAGACCTTTCTCTCTCTCTCTCTCTCTCTCTCTCTCTCTCTCTCTCTCTCTCTCTCTCCCTGTCAAAAAAAAAAGCCCAGAACTAAAGTCTCTGATCTATTCAACTGCATAGTCTGGGCTCTGATGACCATGTAAATACGTAAACAGCACTAAACACAAATGACAGCCATTGTGTTGCTGGATCACAGTGTGTTTAATCTGTTCATTTTTGTCAGATAATTTCCTAGACATGGAATTAATGAAGCATGGTTTTTGTCAGATACGGTTAAATTACCTGCCATGTGGATGGCTTATATTCCCAGCAGCAGTTTAGGGCCCTGAGTTTTAGAACCCTCACTAGGGAGTCAAAATCTTTCTGATCAGTATTAATTACATGGTTCAAAAATAACTTTTGAAGTAATTTGATGTTGAGCATCTTTCCAAATGTTTTGGCCTATTAAGTTCTAGGAATTTCCTCTCCATAGGCTGTTTTCTTCTGGATGTTTTTCTGTTGCATGTTATAAACTATAGCTACAAATATTATATATAGGCTGTTTTATTTAAGTCAAATACTTTTTGTTATTGCTTTATTTACCACTTTATCATTTTTTAGAATATAGAATTTTGTGGAGTCAAATTTGCTTCATAACTTCTAGAGGTTTTATCAAAATTACACACACTTCTTTGATTAAAGTCATCCCCTATTCTATATAGTTTAATTTTTAACATTTACATGTTCAATTATCCCAAGTTTAGATACAAAGCTTAAATTTCTTTCCCCCATATAGATCTGTTGCACAAAAATATTAATGCCATAATATTCCTTTTCCTTACAAATTCAGAGTGCTACTTTGATTACAACAAAGAGTACATACTTTATTATGATTATGCCTGTTCTACTCCATCTGGTTCCTCAGCTATTCCATGCAGCTATGTATTTTTGTGCAATGTAAATAATACTTGATTTATGATAAGGAACATGAATTTAGCTTGTAGTCCAAATTGTTGTAAACCTACGTGTCCCAAATGAGAGAGGCTGGGAGTGATGGTGAATGATATGAGATGGAGTGCTGGCAGGTAGACGAGGGGTTGTAACATGAAACCTTTTTGAAAGTATATGTCTCTGGGCAGTAGAGCGATGATCCATCTCTCCTGACATTGTCCTTCCTATAGGCTGAGGCACTGCCATTTGACTTCACTTAGCAGCAGATGTCTCTCTACTTCTCTTCTCCACAACAAGAGCCTGAGACATCTGGACCTGGGATTAAACTTCCTACAAGATGAAGGAGCAAAGCTTCTGTGTGATGTCTTTCGGCATCCAAGCTGCAATCTTCAGGATGTGGAGTAGGTTTTCTGTAACTTGACTTTTATGTGGTTCCAACTACAAGATGTTTGTGAGGATAGGGGGGACACAGAAAGGCTGAAAACTATCTGAGAAAAGAATATTTGTCTTATGTATGCTCTTTTTGTCATTCTGCCTGAGATAATCTGGGGAAGTTTGTTCATCATATGTTTATAAAGAATTACTATATGGGATAACCATTTGGCACAGTTGTTAAAACACTGCTTGTGACACCCACATCCCATATGGAAGTACCTGGATTTAAGTTTTAGTTCCACTTCCCACACCAACTTCATACTAATGTGCATCCTGGGAATCAGCTGGTGATTGAAACAAATACTTGGGTCCCTGTCACCCATGTGGAAGACCAGAATGAATTCTCATCTTCTGCTTGGTCCTGGCCCCAGCCCTGGCTATTGTGGGCATTTGAGAAATAAACTGGCAGATGGTGTCCTTTCTCTCTATCTCTTTCTCTCCCCCTCTCTCTCATGCTGAATCCATTTTTTTCAAACAAATATTAGAATTATTGCAGTTATTATAGTTAGCTTTCCTTGGGTAAAGAGGACCAGAGGTGTCAAGCTGAATGGTAGTCATTTTACATTTTCTTTGGTCATACCCAGGTGAATCTACTATAGATCTTTATGTCTGTGATGCTGAAATTGTGCTTTACTAGTTTGTGTTTCGGGTTATATTTTTAACTCAGTTTTTTTATTAATATAAAGAGAACAGATTACATAGGTATAGTTTATTTAAGCTTGGGTTTATAATTTGGCCAACTTTCAAACTGAAAGAGGATTTTAAAAATACCCTACAAATAAAATAAAATAAAAATACCCTACAGTCTGTTTTTTAAAAAACAATGTTTTATTCCTATCATACTCCTTAATTTGAGTAGATCTACATATATATGAATGGTTTGTGTATATATAAGGGTATAGAAATGACTTCGGGGTTTCCTTTTCAGTAGTATTTCAGAAACACATTTAAATGCTTACTTTAAATCATAATATTGGTTATTTTAATGACTGATATTTAACATTTCATCATGTGAGTATTGCTACAGTGAAGCTAGAGAGGTGTCACAGCAATCTTGGCTTACTTTCTCATTAGGGCCTCAATTAGGACAAACACAGCTTGGGTAAGTTGCTGAGCGTCTAACCCAAGAAGAGGTGTTTTTTGTTTTTTTTTTTTTTTACAATAAAATTAAGCTCCTTGGTATACCCAGAAGTGTTTGCCTTGACTGTACTGACTCCTGATATCCAAACTTATAAATGAGTTTAATAGTTTATTATGACATCTGTAAACACTAAGGTGATGAAACCCTCATGTTCAATAAGCACCTGTAGTTCTTTGAAGAAATATATATGATATGGGCCAGTATGTGATTCTATGCAATTTCTTTGTTTTTCAACTGGAAGACAAATTTTACTTACTGATGATATGAAATCTAAAGCCTCCATTTCAACACAGAAAATTTTCCAAGTGCCCTAAATATTCAAGGTCTTTGCTCAATTCACCTTCTCTTCTTAGCATTACTGTAAACATATAGACAAATTTGCACTTTCTTACTACCTTAATAGCTTCTATGCAGCCATGCCAATTCTTTCAACAACACAGGCAACAAATATGAGATAGATAGATGCTAAGGAAACTTAAGGGCACAAAGGCAAGGCCATGGTCTTCAAGGAATACAGAATGATTGCAAGACAGTAAATATACAACCAATTACAATATATTCCAAATGTTACAAGGATATGGAAAAATTTCAAGGAGTGGGCCTTCATATAGTAAAGCAGAACTAGTTAAGGTTTGAAGGATCTGGAGAGGATGGAGAAATAATAAGAGAAAAGTAACAGATGTAGTATACTTGGAGATAAATCCATTTGTATGGTTAGAGAATCGGGGGAAAGAAAGTACGGAAAGAGAAAGATTGAAGCCAGATTGTGAATGCTCTTAAATGCCATGCAGAGACCTTGAAAAAAAATCTTACCTGTGGATTCCTTTGTTCTTGGGAGTTAAGACTCTGAGATTTCTAGGAAGCTCTTTTATTTCAAAAATATATTAAACTAAAAACATAGAGATCTGTGGATTCCTAGATAAAGTTTATCAATTTTTAAGTATTAGTAAATCACTATTTATGCTCTTGATTTTGAAATCTCTGTAGGTAATCTGTTTGTGGGAGAAAATGGTTTTAACCTCTACTTTCTTGTTAACAAATCCCATCTGTGGTAGGCATGTGGCCTAATAGTTAAGGGGTCCACATCTCTTGACAGAGTGCTTGATTTTGAATCCAGGCTCCACCCCCAATTCCAGCTTCCTGCTGATGTTGACCCAGAGAGGCATCAGTAATGGCTCAAATAGTAGGTCCTTGCTACCCATGGAGGAGTCCTAGATTGAGTTCCCAGCTCCTGGTTTCAGCCTGGCTCATATCCAGCCATTGTAGGCCTCTGGGGCATAAACCAGTGATGAGACGGTACACTGTCTCTTTTCCCTCTGCCTCACAACTGGAAAAAGAAAATCGCATTCATTTCTACTGGTAAGATTAGACCTGATCAAGTGTGTACTGGATTGTAGATAGTGTTAGAAAAGAGTTCAACTACCTGAGCATCTCTTCTAAGAGGAACTTGATCCTCACAACTTTGTGGCTGACTTGTCTTTTGTATTTCTTGCAGATTAATGGGTTGTGCTATTACAAGTGCTTGTTGTCTGGATCTGGCTTCTGCTATTTTGAACAACCCAAATATTTGGAGCCTGGACCTTGGGAACAATAACTTGCAGGATGGTGGAGTGAAAATTCTGTGTGACGCTTTGAGACAGCCAAACTGTAACATCCAGAAGCTTGGGTGAGTTCAGTTTTCCATTAGGAAAATGATACAAAACTGATAATGTATTAAGAAGTGTAGTATATGGAGAGAGTAAAATTAAATGGGACTAGAAGATACATTACCCTCAGAAATAAGAATTTGGACTTCAGGTATGTGGCGCGATATATTACATGTTCTTCTGTATAGAAGCCATATTTCGCATTTCTTTGTGTCCCCCTTAGTGCCTTTTTCTTGCTAAATTGAAGATTTTAATCATCATCTTCTATCAGTAAACTACTACCCAGGTTGTCAAGGATCTTGCAATCTAATAAAATTCCATCCTATTTTGGGTACTACTTATGTTCAGTATTGTTCAGACTTTTAGTAAATACTGGACTGATATTGGTTAGTACATTTTCACCTTTACAACATGAGTTATTGACCTGTGGGTCAAGAATTGTGTTCTACATGTGGGAAATCCAGAAGTGATGATAGATATTTAGGAATTTAGTATTCTCCTAGAGAAATCTTTCTTGACTCTTCCAAGAAAGTGCTGCTTTTATTTCTGGTCCACTTATACATTTTTATCATAACACTGATGTAATTGTTGGGTCTGAGATCTAATTTATCCTATTTATAGCCTAATGACTTAGCCTATCATTATTTCATGTGTGATGGCAGAAAGAATGAGACTTCCATCTGAGACAAAGGACTTTATTACTTACAGGAAGAACATGAACATTAGCATGTGTGTTCTTCTTGTACCTTGCATCTTGCACAGCTGCTGTGAACCCAGATACATGCTTATACCTACAGGAGGCTACCTCCAGATGAGTAACACTGAGTTTAAGGGACTCATCATTCTGTATAGCAAGCAGTAAGCAAACATGTTCTTTGTCCTAGAGAGGGATGTTACTTTGTCTCTCAAAGTTGCTTATTACAAATACAACTCTGGGAAGTGGCCCAGGTAAAGAGGTATCGGGGCTTTGCATTTTTTATTAGCAATTCATAGAAAATGAAAGACCCATGGAAGAATGTCCCCCAACAATATGCACCCTTTGTTTCTACACCATAGTCTTGGCTTCTGGTGCTTTTTGTATGAATATAGCACTCCATTGGCCAATCTGGTTAATCTAACAGAGGCTTGGACTTAATCTGTTCAATTAATCTTATAAACCATATAATTGAGGCCATGATCAATAAAATTCCAAGCACAGGTTTAACCCATTTTGCAGTATTAATTGCATCCCTACTCAGACTCAGCCTTTGAGTAAGTCTCAGGGAGAACTAATTGGCATTTTATTCATTATGACCCATGAAAGGAAGTTTGGAATGCCCTGCCAACATAGGAGGCAAAAGATGGGTCATCACCAACAGAGAAACCTTCAGTGATTCAGTTTACCACATGCAAGCATAAGCCTGGGCTTCAAAAGGTTCATGGAAAATGGAATTAATTGAAGCAGCTTGTATAACCCAGGTCATTAGTTTGGGATTTATCCTATCTAATTTGGGTCACCATTACACTGGTTTGATTGAGCTAGGTGAACAGTATCACTGGTAGTTGCACCTGCATGGTTCTCCATACATAATATAACTCAAGACTGTTATGACATCCAGATAAGTTTATATCAGATTGAAATAAGTTCACACTGGTTGCTGTGTTTGTGTACATATAAGGGTCCACTGGGGAAGGGGGCTGCCATTGATGGCATCAGGCATAGAATAGTTCAGGATTTGCTAATGTCCACATGACATTTTCTTTCTTTGTAGCATGTGGTCAGGCAGTCGTCTGACAGCTGCAGCTGCTGCTTGACTCACACTGACCACATGACTATTTTGCTAGGCTGCAGTGTTGGATCTAGGGGAAAACAGCATTAATTGCCCCCCACTCTCTGTACCTCCCATTTCTTAGTTCCTGCCCCGAATATTGCTGTTGCTCTTCTGACGATCGTGAAATCACTGTGTCACATCCTGGAGGCTACAATTTCACTTATTCTTTGGTGATCCTCCATTTCTAATTAGACCTTTGGTCCAGAGGGATCAGATGGTAGAGAGACAAAAGCATCTGTATGACACATATAGAAACCTAATATTCCACACTTCAAATTCCATGTTCTGTATTATCTCCTGAAATTCAAGGGCAAATCATTAAGCTTTTGTGTCTTAAATTTACCCTTTAAAATTATAGTTGGAGGCTAAGTTCAATTTAATGTTTTCTTACATGGGTATTCGTTGGTCAAGACCAATTTAATATTTTTTCCTATATGAGTAGACATTTTTTTCCAGCAAAATTTTGCCTTTTTTCCTGCTTGGCAGGGAAGCCTATTAAAATCACATTGTCATTGGTGCATGGATTTGTACTTTTTCATTGACCTGTTGGTAATTCCCCAGTATCGCCAATTCAGTCTTAATTAATATGGCTTGTATTAATCTTTTTTGTGGTTACAATGAAATAATCTGAAGCTAGGTCATGTATAAAGAAAAGAGGTCTATTTAGCTCACAATTTTAGAGATCCAAGGACATTGCATCAGCATTGGCTCAACTCTGGTAAAGACTCCATGGTGTATTGCATCACAGTGGTGGGAATGTGTATGAGAGGAAGAGACCAGTTGGTGAGACAGGAAGCCAGAAGGAGACAGAGACCAGGTTTGCTCTTCCATAACGGCCCTGTTGCAGAACTCATTAATTCCTTCCAAGGGCACTGCCTTCAGTGACCTAATTAATTTTCTCTAGACCCTTCCCTATAGATTCCATACCACCTTCCAACACTGCCAATTAATGAGAACCAAGCCCAGCACATGAACCTATGGAAGATGTACTCAAACCATATTCAAAACATAGCATAGCCCTATAATGAGCCATAGTGTCCACCAGGGAAGTTTTCCCATCTTTTGCATGAAAATGTTCATTATTCTTTATCTTTTTAAATTTTTAAATATCAACTTATCAAGTTGCACAGAAGTGCATATGCATTACTCTCAACCTACCAGTATGTTGGCATCTTGATTAGAATTGCATTGGACTTATCCATTGAGTCTCCTGATATACCACATGGTATTTATCCTTATGTATCTATTCCTTTTTTAAATTTTATTTGAGAGGTAGAGTTAGAGAGGGAGACAGAAACGTCTTCCGTCTGCTGGTTCACTCCCCAGATGGCTGCGATGGCCAGAGCTGAGCTGCTGTGAAGCTGGGAACCAGGAGCTGCTTCTGGGTCTCCCACGCAGGTGCAGGGGCCCAAGCACTTGGGCCATCTTCTGCTTTTCGAGGGCATAGCAGAGAGCTGGATCAGAAGTGGAGCAGCCGGGACTTGAACTAGCACCTATATGGGATTCTAGCACCACAGGCAGAAGCTTAGCCCACTACACCACAGTGCTGGCCCCTATCCTTATGTATTTAGATCTATCAGTAAAGCTTAGTAATTTTCTTAAGTGGCCTTGTAATTTGTTTTAACTTTTATCCCAAAGTCTTTGCTATGTTTCAATGCTACTGTAAATTATTGTTTATTCTTTATATAATAGTTTGTTTTTGAACGATTTCATGTATAATATCCAGTTATTTTCTCTTATTGATTCTAATTAGACTCTTGGATTTTTCCAAGTATACAGTCACATAATTTGGGATAATAGTGTTTTTTCCCTTTTCTGTCCTAATATCTTTTTAAAAATTGTCTTAAGTATTACTATGTGACAAAATGTTAATATATCTGGTCAAAGTAGGCTTCCTTAAGTTCCCAGTGTTGAAAGAAATTTCAGTGGCTTACTCGTTTATCAATATAAGGGAGTTCTCTTTTTTTACCCAGTTTTTTTTTTCCCTTTTATATCATGAATAGATATTAAGCTAAGAAATTTGCCACATGTGATGAATGATACTGATTGATTATATAAACCTTGGTTTTGGGGGCTAAAACTGTCACAGTATTTCTTATATACATTATGTGATTTTTTTCAAAACAGTATATGAGTAATCATCCTTATTCATAATGAATACTGTGTATTTTCTTGTGCAGGCCTCATCAAATTTTTGTATCAAAATTTTCACAAAATGAGTTTAGGGGTGTTCTTCCTAAAATTATTTCTTCCTTTAATCTTGTAAAAATTTCTGGTGAAACCATCTAAACTGAGTTTTCTTTATGTGTAGATTATTTGACTTCTATTCAATTTTTAAAACAGTTTTACTTAGGTTTTCTCTAATTTTTGGTAAGTAATGTTAAATTTTATCCATTCATCCAGATTTTAAAACTTACTGGCAAGTGTCTAATATTATCTGTCTAGATTTTAAATAATCTATAGTGATGTATCATTTCCTATTCTTGATATTGGCAACTTGAGCCTTTTCTCATGTTATTTTTCTCTTCAAAAAAACACATTAATCCTCTATGTATAGTTTGTAAAGCTTTATTTCAGTTACTTCCCTGGGGTTTGTTTTTGTCATTTGTTTTTCTAAAGTCTCAAGTTGGATGCTTATATTGTATATATCACCATTCTTTTCCAACACAGACTTTGATTTCCCTTAAATCATGGCAAAAACTTCATCCTACAAGTTTCACTATTATATACAGTTTGTTATTTTTCAGTCTAAAATACTCTTAAATTTTTGTCCTTAACACCTGGATCATTTTAAAATGTACCACTTAATTTTCAAACATAAGAAGGGTGTTCTTATTTTATATATTTTTAATCTCTAGCATTGTTTCTGAGACCATACTGTGCATGATTTTAGTTTAGATTTGATGACATTTACTTCATGGCCCAATTTTTTATATATGTTCCAAAGTGTACTTAAGCATATGCCGAGTTGTTTTTAGCAGTATTCTGTATCAGTTGATTGTTAAATGTTTTCTTAATTATATTTTAGTGGTATTTTTACAAAACAATTACCATGAGAAATATTAAAATCTCCCTTATAATTCTAGATTTCTGTCTGACTTGGTTTTTGTTTTCTGTATTTTGAGACTGTTATTCATGACTGAAAACTCTAAATGTTTTATGATACATTCTTGATAATTCTTTGTCTTATAATTCTTTTATCCTAAAGTGTATTTTCTGCAATATCTGCATACCTTGTATCTTAATTGGTGGGACTATCTCTTCACCACATTAATGAGTTATGAGTAGGCAGGACTTAAAAAAATCTGTTTTGTATGTTCATTACTTATATAGGCATACAGTTGTTCAATGACTAGGTAACTATAAGGCGAAAAGTAAGTTCAAATTTGTTGGTCTAGGGAACATCAGATGCAGAAAGCTGAGTTTAGTAGGCTTATTTGTGTATTACTCTATTGTAGGCTTGTTCAAGGGCTCTTGGTGGACTGGCTGTTTAATTTGTTAATCTCCCTTGGCAATTTTCCTTCCCACCTATAAACAGCTGACTGCTCTTCAAAAAGGTGTAATATTGGTTTGGGTCTATGCATTTTTATTGATATGAATACTGTGGTGTTAGATACCTCATTCTTTCTAAAATACTTAATAGCAAGCTTATAAAATCTTATATTTTTATAATTTTAACATTTAAGGATTCAACTGCTTCATAGCACGTTGTGTACCTGTATATTTTATCTATTCCCTAGACCATAATCAATTTGTAATTAATGATTCAGGGAAGGACATTCTCTGCCTATAAATGAATATTAAAAATATTTATGGTCTTTGAATTGACCCTAACTGCTCATTTTTTTTCAGTTTCTGGAATTATCCTCCATTTGCTTGTTCTCTGCAATGTGATAGAATTATGTTTATCTTTTGTCTTTTCCCTGTAGGTTGGCATACTGTGGTTTGACTTCTCTCTGTTGTCAGGATCTCTCCTCTACTCTTATCAG
This sequence comes from Lepus europaeus, assembly GCF_033115175.1. Taxonomy (NCBI): domain Eukaryota; kingdom Metazoa; phylum Chordata; class Mammalia; order Lagomorpha; family Leporidae; genus Lepus; species Lepus europaeus. The sequence goes on along the minus strand of NC_084833.1, from coordinate 58,225,878 downwards.
CAACCAAAGACTGAGAAAAATTAATCTGACACAGAATCCCTTAGGGTCCGAAGGGATTAAGAAGTTATGTGAAGTATTGAGGTCTCCACAATGTAAACTACAAATTCTAGGGTAAGTCTTCACTGGCTTTTTTTCAGAGGGAGAATTTCTCATAATAAGGGGTATGAAGAGCCATTCATTTATTGCAGGCCTTATTATCAACCTGATTATGGATCCTCTGGTACTTCATGGCACTTGTCTTTGTCTCATAGAACACTGGATTTTGAGAGACATAATACAGCATAGTTGTGAAGAGTTAAACATTCTGGAGCCACATTATCTGATTTTTGAATTCTGGCCCTACCAACTAAGTACATGTGTATTTTTTTAAATATACAGGATAATGAGTGGTATTTACAAATTATATATTTTTAAGTTTATTTGAAAGGCAGAGTGAGATCTTCCATTTACTGGTTTACTCCTCAAATGCCTGCAGCAACTGAGGCTGGGCAGGGCAGAAGCCAGGAACTCCATCCAGGTGTCCCACATGGGTGGCAGGAACCCATCTACTTGAGCTATCACCTGCTGCCTCTCAGGTGCACTAGCAGGAAGCTGTATCAGAAATGAGGATTGAATCCCAGGCACTACAGAATGGGATGTAGGCATCCCCAGCAGCAGCCTAACCCACTGTACCACAACACCTGCCCCCTAAATGTTTAATTTAGGCTAGCTCCCTGACCTGTTATTTGGTTTCCTTATCTGTAAGATGGATAAAATGATAAAAATCTACATATAAGGTTATTGTGATGATCACTGAGTCAATATAGACCAAGCACTTAGAATAGTACATAGCATAGTAATAAAAACATGGATTGTGTTAGCTGTTGTCTTCATTATCATTAGTAGTACTGGTAGTATTTTGTTTGCACAAAAAAAGCTCTTAGAGGATCATTTTTTCATTTTAATCTGTTTCTTCTATATTTCATTTTTCTTTAATTGTTCTATCTCCATCACTGTATCTCTGTTCCCTTTGCAACTCCCCATCCATATTAGTACTCTTTTATTTTACAGGGTAGTTTTTTGGTTTGTTTTACCCCCTGTAATTTTTTCAGAGAAAGTGGAGGGCTGTGAGGAAACTGAATGCAAGAAGAGACATTCCCTTGTTTTCTCAGGTTGTGCAAAGAGGCCTTTGATGAGGAAGCCCAGAAGCTGCTGGAAGCTGTGACACTTAAGAATCCACATTTAGTCATTAAGCCAGGCTATAACGATCACAATGAAGATGATGGGTCTTGGTGGCAGTTCAATGATAGCAGTGAAGAAGATGGGTCCTGGTAGCAGTGTTTCTCATGTGAAGAACCTGACATCCCATAAAAAAAAATCAGAAAAACTTCAGAGTAACAGGGTCTATGTTTCTTAGCTTTAGATATTGCAGTACCACAGAGATCACAAATGACATCTGTTAGATATAAGGTAGTCACTTTTCTGTAAAATGTTCATTCTACATCACACATAGTTGGAGAGGCTAAATAAAATGAAACTTAAAGTTATCTGAAAAGTGTAAGATATTTTTAATTGAATGCAAAGGTTAAGGACTCAGATTAAGAGAAAGCCAGAATTGAGGCTCCAAGATGGGAATAGAGAAGATTAAAGTGTCTTGTTTTCTGTTCAATTCCCACTGCCTTGGCTTAATTCACAGCCTCACTATCTCTGGCTCTTTTTATTGGAATGCTTCTCCATGTATGATCGTGAGATGACAAGTGTCAAAGTCACATGGGTGCTGTCTTAAAATGCAGATTACTTAGCATACCAGATATAGTGAAGCTGAACATGGAAGTAATAGTCTTTAGGACCCAGCACTTTTAATTGCCCAGGCAATTCTTTATGCACACTAATATTTGAGAATTACAGTTTCGTTAGAAATGGGAGCCTACTTTTACGATGAACAATTTCTGTAGTTTTGTGGGGGGAAAAAAAGTTTAATTTTCTTTAAGGTGGTATGAAGTTAGTGTGGGTTATAGCTAAACACGGATTCTTCCATTTGACAAAATCATGGCACAATAAATTTACCTGTGAAAGACCGTTCTGCTTGTTCATTGCTTTGTAACCATCCCAAATGTCACTTAAAATGGAAACCATTTTATTGAAATCTCATGACTTGGTGTTTCTAGAATTCAAAAAGGATTTAGCTGAGTGTTTCTTACTTCACATGGTATCCCTTAGGGTTCCTTGGTATTCAGCTGGCAGCCAGGTTGCTCTAGAGGCACCAAAATAATTTTCACCCACATGGCAAGGTGTCGCGATCAAAGAGGCTCGACACCCATGCGTGTTGCAAGCAGATTCTCTTTTTTTCTTCCTCCTCCTGATTAACCTTGCTAGGCAAGGGGTTCCCTGTCTTGTCCTTTTTGGAATAGCAGTCACTGGCCCAGTGGTTTCCCTTGCTGCATCTGGGGCACAGCCCAGAGGCCCCATGTTGAGAAACAGGGCGTCTGCATTCTCTTTTGAGGTGACCTGTTTGTCCACACTTGAAACATTTTCTACTAGAAATGCCTTGGGCCTTGGCCATAGCCATGGCGGCATGAGCTCCTGAGGCTACATCGTCCATTACATCCCTGCATATTTTCATAAAAGTTGGGATATCCTTGTGCTGCCAGGGCCGTAAGGCCTCACAGCAGGTTTTGTTTGCATTTTCATATGCCAAGCGCCATAACAAGGGCGTAGCTTCCTCAGTGGTCTCAGAGATTTCCAGCGGCTTCCATAAGCCTGTGTATAAAATCTGCATATGGCTCTGAGGGGCCTTGAATAATTTTTGTAAGGGTGTGTTTAACCTCTCCCCTCTTAGGAACGGCTTTCCAGGCTCCTATCGCCAGGTCCCTTATCTGTTGTAAACACTCTAAGGTGAGCCGACACTGCATGTCCTCGCCGGCAAATCTCCCTTGCCCTATTAACATTTCTTCTGTCCAGGCATTGGCTGGTGGCCCGGCAGCACGGTTTTTCTGAATTTGGACTCTAACTCCTGAAATGCTGCTGACCAAAGAAGGAAATCTCCACCGCCCAGGACTGCTTTAACCATATTTCTCCAATCATTTGGAATTAGACCGCTGGTGCCGATAGTATCCAAAATATGTTTTGTGAAATTAGCATGGGGTCCATAAAGCTGGACTGATTTCTGCAGTTCTTTTAAAGCGGCAAAGTCCACTGGTGTCCATCCTCTCAGTCCCTGAGCATCCTCTGTTACAGGGAAAATCTGGTGTGGATTGTAATACTCCTCCCAATTTAGTTTTTTATAAGCCGTCCGGGGAGGTCCAGGCTGCACCAGGAACGTGAGTTCCTGGTCCGTGGCTGGGCTTTCTTGAGTCGGGCGAGTCGGAGGGAGGAGTATGGGCCTTACTTCTTGACTCTGAGTGGTCTTACTTGGGGGGACTGTCTGTGAAAAATCAAAGCACCCCGGAGGGTTATCCGGGTCTTCCTCAAAATGAGAAGCCGTTGGTATGGCTGGGTATATAGAAAACGGATTTTCATTAGCACCTTCCTCTCCCTGCTCTTGACAAGATTGCATTTTTGTGGGTTGTCTCAGGCCTCGGTCTATTGTGGCTGAGTCCTTCTCTCCGGCTACACTGCCCTCCTTAGACTCCCTCTGTAAAGTTTCCAGAGCCTCCGTGCTTTCCTGTAATATCCGTCCTATCCATCTCCTGATGTTATAGCCAAATCAATACAGCGCCATAACCTCATTATGTTAGCTTCCACATTTGCTTCACGGAGTTCCCTACCGACTTTCCGCCAATGATCTCTAATAGGCCCTCCTTCACAAACCATGGAGAGGTCTGTTGGAGTATGCATGTGAATGCACATATCGCGCTTGCTTTGACGGGCGTCCCCGCAACTCTTAGTAGCTTATTAAGCAGCACACGTATATGTGTAAGATTGTGAATGTCCCATGGTCTAACTGCTGTTTGTCCTGCGTATACTCCCGGACCACTGCCTGTGGACTCCCGTCAGTGACACTTAGGATTGGCTATGCAGTCGTATCCCTAGGTCCTATGGCCCTAGACTCCCTTCGATAGAAGTTAAATCGGTTACCGACCTTGGTCGGAACTTACTGGATTCCACGCAGAGTATCAGAGTCACGGCACCAGTTGTCGTGATCAAAGAGGCTCGACACCCATGCGTGTTGCAAGCAGATTCTCTTTTTTTCTTCCTCCTCCCCCTTCTCCCACACACTGCATATCCATATATATATCCACCACAGCACTCTCCCGGGGTCATTTTAGGGCAAGCAAACATGCACGTACCAGCATGATAACAGCGGGCTAGAGCTAGCAAGGCCATCGTATGGCGCTGTTTCCATAGTCACCGGCCAGAGACCATTGCTCTGGCTGACTGCCACGTATGACGAGGGCGAGCTCTGTCCCCTGACAGCAAGGATAGCTGAAAGGCTGTGTGTGGCTGTGCCCCTTCTCCCTCTACCTCAGGGCCTCTCCTCATGGTGGTCTCAGCTGCAGGGAGGACGGATTTCTGGGGTGGGAGGTTAAGGGATTGAAAAGAGTCAGGGAAAGGTGCTGATTGTCTTGAAAGCTAGACCTGAATTGGTATAAAGTCACTTCCATCATTGTACATTGGCAAAATAGTCCAGGCCAGCCCAAGTTGAAGGTCAGTTCTTGATGGGAATAATGTCAAAGAATGTGTCCTTCTTTAGTCCACTACAAACCATCAATTTTTCTCTACCTCTCTACCAGAAATAAGACAGCTTTTTAATTGGTTGTAAAGAAAAACTTTTTTTTTTTTTTTTTTAGATTTTATTCATTCATTTGACAGGTAGAGCTACAGACAGTGAGACAGAGAGAAAGGTCTTCCTCCCGTTGGTTCACTCTCTAAATGGCTGCAATGACTGGAGCTACACCTATCCGAAGCCAGGAGCCAGGTGCTTCTTCCTGGTCTCCTATGCGGGTGCAGGGGCCCAAGCACTTGGGCCATCTTCCACTGCTATCCCAGGCCACAGCAGAGAGAAGGACTAGAAGAGGAGCAACCAGGACCAGAACAAGCACCCATATGGGATGCCAGTGCCGCAGGCGAAGGATTACACTGCACCGGCTCCGGAAAAACACATTTTATCTCTCACCCAGTCACTCGATGATTCTGGCCACCAAAATGTGTGGGCTTTTCCCACAACAAGCAGTTTTCCAGCACTAGGGGTGAGGGTCCCATAATCCAATTCACTTCTGATGTTATCAACCAAAAGAGCATCAGGTCCCACAGGACTGCCCTGACTCCAGGTGCCAGTCCCATGTTGTGACCTGTGCTTCTGACCAACCAGAAATCGAAGTTCTCACAACCATGTCCTGGTGTTTGCTAGGATGCCTCAAAGAATTTAAGGAAAACTGATCTTTACTCGTTTACTGTAAGGATACTACAAGGGATACAAATGAAGAGCCAGAAGAACAAGTTATATAGGGTAGGTTCAAAAGGGTTTTGAAGTCCCCATGGATTTGGGGTGTACACACTCTTAGCACATAAGATATATTCAGTGACTGGAAACTCTGAACTCCCATCTTTTTCAGTTTCTATTGAAGCTTCATTAGGTAGACAAGGTTAATTAAGTCATTGGCCATTGGGTGATCCATCAGCTCACCTTGAAGCCCCCTAAAGGTTAGGGTGGGAGTAACATTTTTATCCCCTAATTACTGATTGGTTCCCCTGGGAGCCTGTGCACATCCAGAGGCTATCCAGGAACTACCAGTCACCTCATTAGCATGTGAAAAGACATCACTTCAAGTCCATATGTTTGAGGAGCTGTGTGTTGGAAAACAAGACAGTATCACACTGACACAGGTACAGAGTTAGTGTGGCAGAACTAAAGATAAGCAGGGCAAATGGCAACTGAAAATTTACAGATGATATTACTGGAACTGACATTTTGGCATAGGTGATGCGCACAGTGTAGTCAGATTAAGGGAGTCATGCCTGATGTACTACTTAGCTAAACTTACAGACATCAATTTTTGCTAAAGAGAATTTATTATTTGCATGGCCAAGCAATAGAAGTAGGGGATCTTTATCCAAACTGCCCTCCCTTCTGGATCAAGGAAGTGGTGATGTACGAGTACAGAAGCAAACACAAGGGAGATTCAGGAGTGGACTTGGGATTTAGGTAATGTCCTTGATAGGTCTTTGTTCTTGCTGTGTAGGTGTAACTCCTGAGGTCGTCTGGTCTTGTGGTTGCCACAGGATGGATACACACACCCTATCATCAGGAGACTTGGTGCCTGTCTTGTCCTGAGTGATGAATTACTTTTCGAAAAAATAAGAATTTGGGATAACGGTTTGGCACAGCAGGTAAGATGCCACTTAGAACACCTGAATCTCAGAGTACCTAGGTTTGAGTCCAAGCTTTGTTCTCAAGATTGTAGCTTCCTGCTAATGTGTACCCTCGGAGACATCTGGTGATGACTCAAGTAGCTGGATCACTGTCACCCATGTATTAGATCTGCATTGGTTTTTCTGTTCTTGCTTCAGCCTGGCCGAGCACCAGCTGTTGTGGGCATCTGGGGAATGAACCTCTCGGGGGATCTCTGTTTTCTCTGCTTGTCACTGTCTCTGCCTCTCAATTTTTTTAAAGCATTTGAGGAACAGGTTTATATATCCATCACAAAAGGTGTTTTAAAAAGATGTTAGGAAAACATCACTGGGTAGACAGGGAACTGGTTCATGTTCTACAAGGCAGTAATAATCCATGGGATTACCTTTTAGAAATAATTTGTACTGCCTGCTGACAATTATTTTCAAAGCTATTAAGTTCCTACAAATTAATCTTGACCTTTACAGAACTATATCCTATCAGTAGCAAAGAGAGAGTCAAAGATACACACCCCTAGAAATTTAGATAATCCCCAGCCTGCTAGGCATCGCCTAGTATACAACAAAAGAATACCCAGTAGTCTCTTTGATGTGCTTTTAGGTTTTGGATAATCCTCAATAATGCTCACCTCCTGGAGTTGCAGTGCTAACCTGGGGTGGTGGATTTGGAAACCAAGGGGTCATTTCTGGTTGTCAGAATTGAGGGTAGTTCCTGACATCCAGTGGGTAGAGGCCAGAGATGCTGCTACATGTCCAATACACAAGACAGCTCCCACAACAAAGGAGCCCACCCAAAATGTCAGTAGTGTCAAGGATGAGAAACCTGAGATGAGATTTTTATTATAAGACTAGAGCCTAGGGAGATTACTGACGCCATGAACAGGAGTGTCAAATTGTTAAGTCAGCAACAGAAGTCACTGTGTACTTACATCCCATGTGGGAACTGTCCTTAATGTGTTGTCTAATGTGCAGTGATGCTATAACTAGTACTGAAACAGTATTTTTACACTTTGTGTTTCTGCGTGGGTACAAACTGATGAGATCTTTACTAATTATATACTGAATCGATCTTCTGTATATAAAGATAATTGGAAATGAAAAAAAAAACCTGGTGTTAAATTGGAAATGGCATAGAAAATTAATTAATTTTTAAAAAAATATTATGTAGGATCTCTGTCTTTAATGTGCTGTACACTCTTATTTAATGCTATAACTAGTACTCCAACAGTATTTTTTTTTCACTTTGTGTTGCTATATGGGGGCAAACTGTTGAAATCGTTACCTAATATATACTAAACTGATCTTTTGTATATAAAGAGAATTGAAAATGAATGATGATGTGATTGGAAGGGGAGAGGGAGCGGGAAAGGGGAGGGTTGCGGGTGGGAGGGAAGTTTTGGGAGGGGGAAGCCATTGTAACCCATAAGCTGTACTTTGGAAATTTATATTCATTAAATAAACGTTTAATTAAAAAAAAGCTTAATTGGGGGGACACAGATAGCCCTCTCCATAGGCTGTTACTGAAGAGTTGAGGTCTGAATTGTTTGGTAAGTATGATTATAGAAAGTAGAAAATAAGGGAACATGGAATGAATTAGAGAAATTGACCTCTGAATCTAAAATCAAAAGATGTGACACTTAGTGCTGTTACAATCAGTTATGAGCTTTGATGTGATAATTAGTATTTTCATACCCAACTTATCTATGTAAGGCTAAAACTGCTACTTATTTCTCATAACACCTTTAATTCTTAGCCTGAAGAAAATGAACTTGGGGTAAATTTAGGAAGAGGGAGGAGAATGTGCAGCATCTATACATACCTTCCCATCAATGCACACTGTAAGTGAAAGAGCAGATAATACAGGAAAACCCTATGGAAAAAGCTTGCTTTCTTCGAATCTCCTTACCATGATTTTTTTTTTACATTTTCTGTCTAGTCTTATGGATTATTTCACTGCATTCTACTCTATCCTCCACACCACTATAAAGTGGTTTTCTTTTAAAACAGAAATGTATAGGAGTATATTTTTAATAACTTGTGGAAAATGAAATTAAAAGATGAGTTTTGGTGTAAAACGTTTTTGAAATCCATGCATAGTTTCTTCATCATATGCATTGTACATGACCTTTAAGGTTCCTTCTATATTCAAATCTCTTTCCCTCCTTTGACCTCTACTGTGTTTTATTCAGCTTCATCTTGGCCCCCTAGACATGAGGTAAATAGTGGACACCACCAATTTCAAACATACTGCTTTGTTCTGCTCATCATTTTGTCCGTTTTCCTTTGTACATACTATTCTAATATTTATCTGTTCTTTGTTTTCTGTAGATCTTCATGGATACTATCCTCCTTTAAGAGCAGAAAAAGGGGTAACAACAGATTCCTTTATAACAGGGAAAAGTACAAACATGGCACTCTCCTACAGTTAGTACGTTTGCCTCCTTCAGATGTAATTGGTTGTTTAAACCATTGCTTTTACTGTTTGTCTTTAGAATCTCCAACACCTAGTACAACTCCTGCCTTGTAATAGGTGCTCAGTATTTTTTGAACTAATGAAAGAGTAAGTAGGTGACATTACAGCTGGACCAAGTTCTCCTTATTCAAAAGGCTGAATAAGGTAGTTCTTTCCAATGTGTCATGCTCCCCTCTCACTTCTTAATTCATGACTCAGACCTTGGCATAGCTTACCTTCTCAGCACAATCATCTCCCCACTCCTCCTAGAGCTGGCTCTAGACCATCCCTTAGACTGCAATTTAAATACCACCTCCTCCCAGAGATTGTACAGTCTCTTATATACCAGCATCACCTCCTCTTAAAAGGCATCATGGTTTTTTGTTTTCTTTCCTCCCATTCTCCCAGAGGTGTAATTATTTATTTCATGTTGTCTTTCTCCCTCATCGCAGTGTAAGTTCACTGAAGGCTCTCTGTAAATTGGGGACTGTCATTCGATAAGGAAGCAAAAATAAGCTGTTCTTTTTTGGGGAACAAGTGTTTTACTTTCTAATTGCAAAGGCATTCTATGTGGGTGATCTTTTTACCACGGAAAACCCTGCCAACTCCTGCAGCCTTGGAATGGACTCTGGAGACGTTGGGGTTGCAATCTCCACATCCAGCTGGAGTCCCCTGATTCTACTGCAGGGCACCTTGCATTTCTAGTTGGCTCTTGAGATTTATTGCTTTGAGTGCAGCTGAGGTCTTCAGACAAGGCTGAAGGGGAGGCTGGGGTCCAGAAATTGGTCCCCAGTTCTGACTCCCAAGGAGAAGAAGCCACTAGGGGCGCCCACAGGGCTCTGCACAGCCCGAGGGCTTGGCTTTTGGGGTGTGGGCGTGGGGACAGCCCTATTCTTGGCTGCATACCACAGCAGCTGCCGGCAGAGCCTACTCCTGGGCTCCCTGGGGTTGTGCGCCTTACCTGGGCGCCTTGAAGTTTGGTGTGCGGTGCCTGGTAGGAGTGGGGACACGGCTGGAAAGGATTCGATCCCAAGCCTGGTCTCCCTCTCCAGAGAAAGCAGGACGCTGGACAGCGCTTAGAGGCAGCAACTGCTCACACTCCTTTCAGTTTGAGTTCTTTGCCTGGTGGGGGCACTCTCACCACTCATAAGTAAAACTGAAGTCCCTATTTCTGAAGCCACCCTCCTAAAGAGAGGCAGAAGTGGATTCCCCAAAGTTGGAAGCTTGTTATTAACTTGAATAACAAATACCTCTGAATTACAGGAAAAATGGAGGATGATTAATCTTTGGGTTCCCAGGAGGTGGTGCACGGTAGTCAGATTTATAGACGGGAAATAGGACGGTAGTGGCCAGGGCAGGGGAGAATAAGGAGTGGTTTTTTTTTTTTTTTTTTTTTTTGACAGGCAGAGTGGACAGGGAGAGAGAGACAGAGAGAAAGGTCTTCCTTTTGCCGTTGGTTCACCCTCCAATGGCCGCCGCGGTTGGCGCGCTGCGGCCAGCGCACCACGCTGATCCGATGGCAGGAGCCAGGTGCTTATCCTGGTCTCCCATGGGGGTGCAGGGCCCAAGTACTTGGGCCATCTTCCACTGCACTCCCTGGCCACAGCAGAGAGCTGGCCTGGAAGAGGGAGGAGTGGTTTAATGAGTAGAGTTTTGCAAGGTGACGAGTTCTTTGATTTCCTAACAATATGAATGTACTTTATGCTACTGAACTACACATCTAAAAATGGTTAAGATGGTTAATTTTACTTGATTTTACATAGTTTTAAGAGTTAAGTTAGATTAACATAAATTTTACAAAACATTAGTGGGTTTCCAAACTGCAAACTGACAAGGAAGCTCCCTCCTCACTGTCAAGGAACCATGTGCTGGAGTCCAGAGCCATGAGGTCCCACCATGCATCTGGATAGCTGAACCAGGAAACTCAATCCCTGGGGATCCTAAAAACATTTGACTATACTAAAAATCTTTGTCTTTTTCTGTCTGGCTTATTTCACTTAACTGTAATATCATTAAGATTCAATCATTTTAGCACATACCACAATTTTCTTCCTTCTTAAGGCTGAGTAACATTCCATTGTGCATGTGTTACATTTAAAAAAATATTTGAGAGAGTTACAGAGAGAGGGAGAGATGGAGAGAGGGGTCTTCCATCTACTGGTTCACTCCCCAAATGGCTACAATAGCTGGAGCTGGGCCAGTCCGAAGCCAGAGCCAGGAGCATCTTCTGGGTCTCCCACATGGATGCAGGGGCCCAAAAACTTTGGCCATTCTCTGCTGTTTTCCCAGGCACATTAGCAGGGAGCTGGATGGGAAGTGGTGCAGCAGGGACTTGAACCGGCATCCAGCGCAGCAGGTGGAGGCCTATTCCACTATGCCACAGTGTTGGCCCTATGTATTATATTAAAAAAAAAAACTGTTCATCTATCAGTGGACATGTATGATGCTTCCACTTACTGGCTATTAAGAGTAATGTTGCTATGTACAAAGGTATCCAAATATCTAAGACACTGCTATTTAAAAAAATTTATTTTGTTTATTTGAAAGAGTTACCGAGAGGTAGAAACAGATATTTCATCTGCTGGTTCACTCCTGAAATGGCCACAACAGCTGGAGATGAGCTGATCCGAAGCCAGGAGCCTCTTCTGGGTCTTCCACATGAGTGCAGGGGCCCAAGGACTTTGGCCATCCTCTGCTGCTTTCCCAAGCACATTAGCAGGGAGCTGGATGGGAAGTGGTGCAGCAGGGATTTGAACCAGCGCCCAGATGGGATGCTGGCACTGTAAGCCAAGGCTTTAAACCTGCTGGACCACAGCGCCAGCCCTGAGACTCTGCTTTTAATACTTTTGGTCATATGCCCAAAAATGGATTTGTTTGATCATATGGTAATTCTATTTCTGATATATTTAAGAATTACTGATTTTCTTTTCCATGATAGCTGCATTATAATACATTCCCTCCCTTTCTCCAATTTCTCCATATTTTTGTGTGTCTGTGCACACACACACACAATAATCATCCTAATGGGTGTAAAGTGGTAAGACTATTTTATGTCCTTCAGACACGGGGCAGCCTCAATTAATGTCTGAGAGTAAGCTGATAATCGCCTCAAATGGAAATTCTCTAGTTCAAATTCCCAGTAGTTTAATGGGGCAGTTGGGGGTGAAGGAGGCACACAGTTCACAGGCTCAGACTGTTCTATCACCCTGTGAACTTCCATGAGAACAAAGGACTTTCCTCAACACTATCCTAACAGACTTGACCAACTTTAGCTTGGCTTTCACCTGTACTAAGCCTTATCCCTAAAGGAACTCAAGCCCCTGTATTGTTTGCTCAAGAAAATGCAATGCTGCCAAACTGCAAAATGCCCACTGTTCCAAATTCACACTGTTAAACCATTTTCAGTAATTTCCCACTTACCTTCTCCTGTATGTTTCCAAGTCCCTAAAGCCCCATTACCTTTTGACTGCCCCTTTTCCAATCCCCATGGCCCCCTATATTTCCCTTTCTGTCCTGCCTTTAAAAACTTGCCAGCCTGTCTTAGTTGGAGTTGACTCAGTTACTACATTTACATTTAATATCTTGACAATTTAATAATGTCTGGTGCTGGAAGTCAGATGTGGGTCAGAACCATAACTAGACTCTTGGATGTGACAACTGAATATTTCAGAGAGCCACAAAACCTCTGTCTCCAGTTTTCTTGACCATTTGAGTATCTTTTGGTGAGTCGGATTTGTTCCCAGTGCTCCAGAGGCACCATGAGAACAAGTCTTGATTCTTATCTTTCTAAGTATACTCTCGAGTTTGGGATAAAGTCACAGGCTTCTTTGGCAACTACCAGTAATTAAAAATACAAAAGGTCTTCAAAACTTCATGGAAAAACGTATATTATGAAAACTATTCATCACAACTTAATACTTTATCCCTCCTAGCATTTTTTTTCTTTGTTCTACCTAATACTTTTGGTTGAATTCTGTAATTAATACACAGTTACTCTTAAATGCTGATACTTAACTGAAAAAATGATCCCTGTTAAATATAAGAGTGGGAATAAGAGAGGGAAGAGATGTACAATTTGGGACATGCTCAAGCTGACTTGCCCCAAATGGTAGAGTTAGAAACATACCAGGGTATTCCAATTCAATCCCATCAAGGTGGCATGTACCAATGCCATCTCACTAGTCCAAGTGATCAACTTCAGTTCACAATTGATCATAATGATAGGACTAAGAGTCAAAGGGATCACATAAACAAGACTAGTGTCTGAAAATACTAACCTATAGAGTAAAAAAGGGAGAGAACAATCCAACATGGGAAGCGGTATACACAGCAGACTCATAGAATGACGGACGTCCTAAACAGCACTCTGGCCTCAGAATCAGTCCTTAAGGCATTCAGACCCAGCTGAAGAGCCCATGAGAGTATTTCAGGCATGGAAAACCAAGACACTCTGTCAAAAAAAAAAATGACCTAAATGAAAGATCTCCACAAGTGAGATCCCAGTGGAAAGAACAGGTCATCAAAGAAGGAGGTACCTTTCTCTGAAGGGAGGAGAGAACTTCCACTTTGACTGTGACCTTGTCTAAATATGATAAGAGTCGGTGAACTCAAAAGGCTTCCATAGCCTTGGCAACTCATGACAAGATCCTAGGGTGATTACTGATGCCATAAAAAAAGTGTCAATTTGTTAAGTCAGCAACAGGAGTCACCATGCACTTACTCCTCATGTAGGATCTCTGTCCTTAATGTGCTGTACATTGTGATTTAATGCTATAACTAGTACTCAAACAGTATTTTTCACTTTGTGTTTCTATGTGGGTGCAAACTGTTGAAATCTTTACTTAATATATACTAAACTGATCTTCTGTATATAAAGAGAATTGAAAATGAATCTTGATGTGAATGGAAGGGGAGAGAGAGTGGGAAAGGGGAGGGTTGCGGGTGGGAGGGAAGTTATGGGGGGGGAAAGCCATTGTAATCCATAAGCTATACTTTGGAAATTTATATTCATTAAATAAAAGTTAAAAAAAGTATTCATCAATTTAAAACAATTATGCACCAAAATGAACTTTTAACATTCCTTTTTCCACAAACTTTTTTAAGTACCCTCATATGTAAAGTACTACTAATTAAGAATATGGGAGCTATATCTTGGCTCTCAAACCCCTGTTTTGCCCCTACAGTCTAATACTGTCTGCCTTATCACTGGAAAAATTTTTAACAAATACTATTGAATTGTAATAGCTCTTTTGGAGCTCCTTGGATATTTGTGAAACTAGTCCACCCAAGAGGAACCCTGAGACAAAAGGGAGCACACACAATTGTCCCCTTACTTTGTTTGGTATGAAGACATCCAGAAATGGTTCAGTTTCTAGGCTCTCCTCCCCAGGGATGTGGGGGCAGAAGAGGTGCCAAAATGAATAACCCTCCTCAGGTGACCAGATCCCATCCTGAACCTATTAAGAACTCTACTGGCAGGCACTCCATTAGCCTGAATTCTGGTATAGTTCTCAGGGATTCACTATGCCTTAGAAAAGACACTCCTGTCAGGAAATTCCAAGTGTTTTTAGGAATTCTATGTCAATATACATTGTATATTTTTATTATACTACAAGTGATGACAGTTTGTATGAAGAAAGTAGCAATGCAGAAGTAGATAAGTGAATGGATTGCAAATGTATTTGGAGACTAGGGCCAAAAGGACATTCTTAGAGGAGGGGAGAGGCACTATAGCAAATAGAGGAAACAAGAATCACTCCTCAAAGTGGAATAAGAAAAGAAGAATAAAAGCGCAATGTACTGGTACAATACATGGATGAATCTTAAAATATATATGCTGAGTGAAATAAAGCACAGAAGAATTCCTTCTATATTATTCCATTTATATAGAGTTCAAGTATAGGCAAAACTGATTTATGGTTGATGCAGGTGAGACCAAGTTGCCTCTGGGAGGAATATATTGTTTTCAAAGAGGCTCAAAGAAACCCTCTGGGGTGGTGGAAATGTTACAGATCTTATGTGGGTCATGGTTACATGGATATACACCTATGCAAAAATTAAGCAATAAACATAAGATGTTATAAGTAAATTAGGGGCCAGTACTGTGGCTTAGGGGGTGAAGCCACTGCCTGCAGTGCTGGCATCCCATGTGGGCACTGGTTCAAGTCCCAGCTACTGCACTTGTGAGCCAGCTCTCTGCTATGGCCTGGGAAAGCAGTAGAGGTTGGCCCAAGTCCTTGTACCCTTGCACCCACATGGGAGACCCAAAAGAAGCTCCTGGCTTCTGGCTATTTGGGGAGTGTCTCTCTCTCTCTCTCTCTCTCTCTCTCTCTCTCTCTCTCTCTCTCTCCCTCCCTCCCTCCCTCCCTCCCTCCCTCTCTCTCTCTCTCTCTCTCTGCACCTGCCTCTCTGTAACTTTCTGCCTTTCAAATAAATAAATAAATCTTTAAAAAATAAGTAAATTAGTCCTCATTAAAAATGTTCACATGGCCGGCACCACGGCTCATTTGGCTTATCCTCTGCCTGCGGTGCCGGCACCTTGGGTTCTAGTCCTGGTTGTTCCTCTTCCAGTCCAGCTCTCTGCTGTAGCCTGGGAAGGCAGTGGAGGATGGCCCAAGTGCTTGGGCCCTGCACCCGCATGGGAGACCAGTAGGAAGCACCTGGCTCCTGGCTTCGGATCGGCACAGCGCCGGCCATAGCGGCCACTTGGGGGGTGAACCAATGTAAGGAAGACCTTTCTCTCTCTCTCCCTAACTCTGCCTGTCAAAAAAAAATTGTTCACATGAAATAAATAGAAGGCATAATTTTTTGTGCAATAGAGGAAAAAGAAAGGAATAAAGATAAATCATCTTCTGTAAGAAAAGGGAAGAAATAAGGAGGTAAGGCAAGAAAGGCATGGTTAACAGAAAGCACAATAAAATGGCAGGAAGAAACCTAAAAGATATAAGTATTAGATTAAACAGATTATGGTAAAAAAAAAAAGGCCCTTTTGAATAATGTGGATCATTACAGAATAAAAAGCATTCACCAGAAATACACAGAAATTCCCAATTTTTACATATCCCACAATACAACCTTAAATTACACAAAACAAAAATGGACATAAAAACAGGAAACTGACAAACCCATGATTATGGGAAATTTTTAAACTTCTTAATTATTGCCAAATCTGTCAAATAAAAAGGACTAAGAAGTTTTGAAAATCAATATACATAAATAATTTTACTCCAATATTGAGAGAATACACTTTTTTTTCTCAACATATGAACATTTCACACACACACACACACACTTAGAATAACAGGTCACAAAGCAAATCTCAACAACAAAAACCAATTATCATAATACAGCATGTTAAGTAATAATCAAAACATCCAAGTGTGTGAAGACTGTCATAATTCATAGGTCAAGGAGAAATAATGAAAATGATAAAAATGTTAGCAATTGAATAACAGTGAAAACACCAAGTATGCACAGCTTAGAACATGTTGTTAACTACTATAGAGAGAATAAATTTTAACTTTAGACATAATAATTAGAATAGTCATTTCTTAAAATTCTTAAGGTGCTAAGTGTCATACCTAAAAAATCAGAACAAAAATATCAACTGTAAATTTAAAGGATATAGAAAAAACAGAGTATCATCGAAGAAAATCAAAGCAGGACAGGGAAGGCTAAAAGCTGGTCTTTTTGAAAGAACAGTAAGAGAAAAGAAACAAACTTCTAGCAATACTGGTCACAAAAAAAAAAGAGTGGCAGACACATGGCACAGCTGTTATGATGCCACTTGAGATGCCCACATCAGACTGCCTGATTCCAGCTGCCTGTTAATGTGCTCCCTGGGAGGCAGCAAGTAAAGGCTAAACTAACTTGGGGCTCTGGCACCCAGAAAGGATACCCAGATTTAGTTCCAGTCTCCTGGCTTCTACCTGGGCAAGCCTTGGCTGTTATACACATTTAGGAAGTGAACCTGCAGAGGAAAGATCTCTGCCCTGCCCCCCTTAAAACAAACATTTTTTTAATGAAAAAACAAGGCACAGCTATATATAAATTTGAAAATTTAAGCAAAACTTGATTAACTTCTAAGAAAAGTATATCCTACAAAACACAACAGGAAATTTTTAAAAATCTGCATGGACTCAAAACTAAAAATATCGGTTACCTAAAATATACTCAAAGCACCAGGCCAGGGGGTCTCTTAGGAAAAATCTCCCCACTTTAGTAGGGGGAAAAATAAAGAGAAATGAATACATTTCGTGCTCAGAAAGATAACATTTCTAAATGAAGTACTTAGGAGTTTTTTAGAAAATCAATACATCCCAGATGGATTTACCTTAGGAGCACAATGTTTTAATACTAAAAATATTATTAATTAAAAATCTGTTACCATAATTCATCACATGAATATGATGCATTTAAACTTCCACTCATGCATGTTAAATCATAAAGCCTTAAAGGTGTTCCTGTTCAAGCTGGAAACATAAAAACGTCTGCTTCAACTCAACTATCTAAAGCTGTTGCAATAAACCAATGTAACACATACATATTCATATGAGACACTTCAAAAACTTTGTGGAAAGATGGAATAAAAAATGTTAATCTTGTTAAGAAAAACTTGAAATCCATGCATAGGTTTTTCCTAATAGACATTTTCCATGAATTTTTGGAGGTCTTATGAATATTTATATGTACAGACAGACATCTCATAACTAAACTATGCACTACAGCCTTTGGAAAATTTTACCATTTTTTTAAAGTAGTTATTCATTTGACAGGTAGAGTTACAGAGAGAGAGAGAGAGAGAGAGAGGGGAAGGAAAGGTCTTCTTTCCATTGGTTCACCCCCCCAAATGGCTGCTACGGCCAGAGCTACGCTGATCCGAAGCCAGGAGCCAAGGTGCTTCCTCCTGGTCTCCCACACGGGTGCAGGGCCCAAGCACTTGGGCCATCCTCCACCGCACTCCCGGGCCACAGCAGAGAGCTGGACTGGAAGAGGAGCAACGGGGACTGGAACCCGGTGTCCATATGGGATGCCAGGGCCGCAGGCGGAGGATTAACCAAGTGAGCCATGGCGCCAGCCCCTGGGAAATTTTACCATTTTTTTAAACAAATGGCTCCAAAACACACTAAACAAACAAACAAATCAATTTTAGATTTGCTGTTTCAAGCAAAGAAACTCGCCAGTTGTACTCTCCACACTTGTTTCCAGTCAGAGAGCATCATAAGGAAGAAATATATGGGTGTAAATTTATTTCCATGAACTGAAAACGTGCTTTGCTGAGGCGTGCTGCGCAAGCCCAGGTGCTACTTCCGCAGGTTGTAATGTGAGGAAAATGGTGAAGGGACGAGAAAATACCCGGTTCCTCGGAAGAAGGAGCCCCTCGCCTTCCGGGTCCCGCACCCCTCGGCAGCCACCCCACTGCCGAGGCAACTTCCAAGAAGGAACTCTCACTTTTCTCACATTTCACGTACAAACGGCGTGTTCAATTTTTATACTACTTTTTGTTTGTTTGAAAGCGGTTTGGGTAACTTGGCTTAGAACGCACCATATTCTTAAGAGTTCTGGGAAAATTCATCTCCCACTTAACGGCTCCCCCCTTGGCGGCCCGGCAACGACGTCAGGCCGAGGCTCGGGTTCGCAGAGCCGGAAGACGCGGACGGACGGAGTCACAGGACCGCACCTGCCCGACGGCCGCACCGCCCCCGGAGACAACCAGCCAATCCCAAGGAGCGGGCCGGGCGGCGGGAACCGGCTCCGGGGGGCTCAGACCGGAGCGTTCCGCCTGCGCCTGCGGGCCCGGGACTCGGCGACAGCGCGCCGCCCGACCGGTAGGAGCCGCCCTCGGCGAGCGGACGAGCGGGCGAGCGGCTTCGCAGGGCGCGACGGGCGCGCCGCCTCTTCGCCTCCCGCCGCCACAGACCGCTCGACGCGCAGCCATGGTCGAGGCCGACCGCCCCGGGAAGCTTTTCATCGGGGGCCTCAACCCCGAAACCGACGAGAAAGCCCTCGAGGCCGCCTTTGGGAAGTATGGCCGCATCATCGAGGTGCTCCTCATGAAAGACCGAGAGACCAGCAAGTCCAGGGGCTTCGCGTTCGTCACCTTCGAGAGCCCCGCAGACGCCAAGGCCGCCGCCCGAGATATGAATGGCAAGTCCCTAGATGGTAAGGCCATCAAGGTGGCCCAGGCCACCAAGCCGGCGTACGAGAGCAGCCGGCGCGGGCCGCCGCTGCCCCGCAGCCGCGGTCGCCCGAGGGGCCTGCGCGGGACCCGCGGCGGCGGCCCGCGGCGACCTCCCTCCCGGGGTGGGCCCGCCGACGACGGCGGCTACGCGGGGGACTTCGACCTGCGGCCCTCGAGGGCCCCGCTGCCCATGAAGCGCGGGCCGCCGCCGCGCAGGGCCGGCCCGCCCCCGAAGAGGGCCGCGCCGTCGGGCCTGGCCCGCAGCGGCGGCGGCGGGATGCGCGGGCGGGCTCCGGCCGCGCGTGGGCGCGATGGCTACGGGGGCCCGCCGCGCCGGGAGCCGCCAGCCCCGCGCCGCGACCCCTATCTGGGCCCCCGGGAGGAGGGCTACTCGCCCCGCGACAGCTACTCGAGCCGCGACTACCCGAGCGCCCGCGACTTCGCCCCCTCGCCCAGAGAGTACACCTACCGCGACTACGGCCACTCCAGTGCCCGCGACGACTGCCCGTCGAGAGGCTACGGCGACCGAGACGGCTACGGGGGTCGCGACCGTGACTACGTGGATCATCCAAGCGGAGGTTCCTACCGAGACCCCTTCGAGAGCTACGGGGATCCGCGCGGTGCCGCCTCGGCGCGGGGCCCACCGCCATCTTATGGCGGAGGAGGCCGCTATGAGGAGTACCGGGGCTGCTCCCCTGATGCCTATGGCGGCGGGCGCGACAGCTATGGCAGCAGCCGGAGCGACCGCTATTCGCGAGGCCGAGACCGGGTGGGCCGGCCAGATCGCGGGCTGCCTCCGTCCATGGAGAGGGGGTGCCCGCCTCCGCGTGATTCCTATAGCCGTTCCGGCCGTAGGGCCCCCAGGGGCGGAGGCCGCCTTGGAAGCGAGAGAGGGGAAGGCCGGAGCAGATACTAAGGACGTACAGACTTGGGACCAAAATTTGTTCTCAAAGAAGCCAACGAGAAGAAGAACCTGTCCCGAGGACTAGTACGAGGAAGAGTTATTTTTTTGCCTTTTAAGAATTTATTGTTGACTTTCTCTCCATTACTTTTTCATGCTTTTGGGAGGAAAAAGTTAAAACTCGTTTAATTGCGTTTTGGAATTGTTAACGTTTCTTTCAACAAGCTCATGTTAAAAGTATAACTTGAACCTGCGTACTAGTCTTTTTATATTTAAAAGTAGAAATTCTCCAAAAGGCTTCTTTCTTTGTAAATTTTCTGATAAATGAGGCAAACAGTTCTAGGCTCTTTACAAACATCTGCCCACCTAAAGTGGAAAAATGGATCATTCTGCCCATTTTGAACCAACTAGATTTTTGGAGGGAGAATGGGAGGGATTGGCTTATACTATTCTTAAGGTATCAGGGTGTCTCTCAAACAATCTCAGCGTTCCCAGTGTTAAAAATCCAACAACCAACAAGAGGAAAACACATAGATCAGTTGGTTATGTAAAGAATGCTCTACTCACTTGGTAAATCTAAAAAAGCAAATGGATAATGCTGGCCTCTCTTTTTGGGACTCTGCAGAATCTCCTATCCTCTGGCTCCCCAAAATGTCATTCGTATGTTTTGAACAACGGTGGAGATTTGGCCAGCCAACCACAAAGCTACAGAAACAAAACCCAAAACCCATAGATAGCATTTATTTTTACCACCGACAAATTGAAAAGTAGAGACTTGGGGATGATAATGGCTTCCATCCTTAGCTCTAATGTACTTACTTGCCCTTGTTTTTAGATCTACTACTAGCTCTCAGAGAATTGGACTTCTTCCCCTAGGGGTGGAAGAAGCAAACTTGAGCACCTTCAGAGCTCAGCAACAGAGGTTAGAGAATTAGCATTTCAACATCTATGAATCTCTGACTGGTGTGAAGGGGATGGGTTGAGTGTTCCCTGCTTTGAAGGTGGGGGAAGGGCTTGGGCAGAAAAAAAAGGATCCATCAGAGAGGCTTCTTCCAAAAGCTTCAGGAGGGTGTAATAGTCTCCTTTTTTTCACCCCAGCCTTAGGGCGAGAAAATACCATTTCCATCCAGCATCTGTGGATTTCCCCTGTTTATCTCAAGAAAAGTATTACCCCCATGTTCAGTGTAATAATTACTGGAGGAAACAGATGGTCACCTGAAGAACAACAAAAAGTAAAGAGGCCTGAATGCAACACACCCACATACACAGCTCTAAAAACATTTTTTAGCATAGGTAAATTAAAGGATAAGCCACACTAGTGGCCCAGAAGAATAAATGCAAGAAATAGCTTTAAAAAAAAAAAAAGAAATTGGCAAAAATATGTTAAGACCTTTCTTGGAAAAATTGTAATCTATTAACATAAAAGAAAAATGGAGAAGCATATGCGCATGGTTGGGAAGTCTTTATATCATAACTGTTCTCAGCCTCATCAAATTAATTTGGAAAGCAGCATAACTACAAATTCTAATTTTTTTCATACAGCTCCCCTCCCCTCTTTGCTAATAACCACTTACTTGTGTGATCAACGATGGAATACTAAAAGATTTGACAGACCACAAAACAGAAATGTCAGTAGCTTCATAAGTCAACAAACTAAGAAAGGGGTATTTTTTTTTTAAAAGACACATGGGAGATGTAGCTAATCTTAAAATGTACATGGATGAAAGAGCAAGAAGAGCCAAAGCAACTATGAAAAACAGTAATTAGGAAGGACTTAACCTATCTGATACTGAGGCTTAAATACAAAGCACAAATAATTTAAGCTATTTGGTATCAACAGACAAGGATAGACCAGTAGACCAAAATTAAGAGCCTAGAAGTAGGACCACTTGTATATGAAAGCATGTTGTGTGGCAGAGAGAGCTTTAAAAGTCATTGGTGGCAGAATGAACTTTTTTTTTTTAATGACTATCTCTTTGCAAAAAGAGAAAATGAGATTCTCTTAACAGCATACTCAAAAATATGTTTTAGATGGTTTGAAGGCATAAATGTGAAGAGGAAAGTGTTTTAACACTTAGAAGAAAATACAGAAGAAATGTGTTTACAACATGGGGTAGAGAATGCCTTTTCAAGACACAAAAGGCACAAACCTAGAAGGAAAATACTGGTAAAATTCTTCACATTATTAAGATGATTTTTTATGACAAAAGACACAGTAAACAAAGTGAAACATCAAGTGATAAATTGGAAGGATATACTTGTATTGGAAGACCATCCAAAAGAATGTTAGGAAATATCAATAAGAAAAATAACAAGGAAAAAAATGGGCAAAAGAAATTAGATCTTTCTGGTAGATATATAAATTGATACAATCATTTGAAAATTTTGACACTACCTGGTAAAGTTGGAGGGTGCATACCTTCTGACCCAAAAATTACATTTAAAGGAAAGAAAATAGAGAAAGTTGCACATGTGCACAAGAAGCATGAGATTGGTTCTTAACACTCAATGTTAAAAAGCAAAAAAAATAGAAACGGCCTACCTGCAATTGATCAACTGAGACTTATCCTTAAAATGAAGTTCAATGTAGACACTAATGTGAATCAACCAGATCCACATGTATCAGCATGGGTAAATATCAAAATATTTGGTGAAAAATATAAATTGCATTAATACAGTTATACTTTAAAAATAACTAAATACAAGTGGAGTGAGACATTAAAAAATCAGGATATTTAGCCTAAGGAGGAAATGAAGGAGCTGGGATAAGAAGTGGGCTTTAGGTGAATTTAATGTTTTTTTTTCTTTAAAAGTGTCATCTTAAGCAAAAAGGCCAAGTGCTTAAATTTCTGTGGTTTGGACATTGACATTTCTTACTATTAGTTCAAAATATTTAATACAGATTTTAATATTAAAAAGAGTTTGGCATAGCATCCAGCATATAATAAGTACTGAAGAAATACTAATACTTATTATGAAACTTTAATTTGCAACACAATTAACAGTGGTCTTCCCTCCCTGCTTTATTCTCTCATCAATATGGGTGACTTCTCATTCTGTTTGAGTTTCTAGAACCTTCCTTTTTTTACACTGTGTTCACAGCTAGCTCACCTTAACCTCAAGGGTAGAACTTGCATATTGGAGCAACAAATCTTAGAGGAAATTGCAGTTTTTCCCTTTACCTTCATTTTGAAGCATAATAATGATGAAAAATCTCCAAATAACAGAAAAGCTGTTTCAGAGTAGCAACTTGCTGAATCTTGAAACTGTTAGTAATTTCTTTTTTTGAAAGAGTTACAGAGAGAGAGAGAGAGAGGTCTTCCATCCGCTGGGTCATTCCCCAAATGACCGCAATGACCAGAGCTGAGCTGATTCAAAGCCAGAAACCAAGAGCTGCTTCGGGGTTTCCCAGCCGGGTGCAGAGGCCCAAGGACTTTGGCCATCTTCTACTGCTTTCCAAGTGGAGCAGCTGGGACTCAAACCGGCGCCCATATGGGATGCTGGCACTGCAGGCTGCGGCTTAACCCACTGTGCCACAGCACCAGCCCCAAAACTATTAGTAATTTTAAAAGAACAAATGATGTATACATATTTAGAAATAAAGACATATGCAGCTTAGATGAGTTTGAGAGATTATAGGATGCAAAGGCAATATATTTCTTAGACATATATAATACAACAGCCCCAACATTTCTTTACTGCGAATTAATGTATTAAAGCTATCTTTGTATGCAAGAAGTCTAGTCAATTGGCAACTCTTTGTAATTACTTTCATAATGATGAGAGAGAAGGCATATCATGTTTCTCAGGACTTATCATTTGGGTAAAATTTAAACAATGAACATCTTAACCAAAATATTTGTATGTTCGATCTTGAGACTTTCTCAGCCTGCTCCTGAGATCCCATATCCTTCACATTTCTTATGTCCAGATGGTTCCAGGACCATCCAAACTCTCCACAGGGCAGCTGACAGCATCACTGAATATTCCCCTACCAGGTGAGGCCTGGCCATCTGCCATTTCTAATCACAACCTGTTTTACTGCTGTAGCTGCAGAGGATATCCAGAGCTGGAGGTATAATTCCTTTTTCCTAGTAGGGCAGTTCCTCCTCCTCCTTCCCCTACCTTAGGCCAGGTGAGATGGGGAAGACTTTTCTGCCTGTATCCTATCTAAGTGGACCCTTTTTATCAGTTGTTAGTCTTTAGGCTTATGTGGTTCCCAAGATGCCTACTTGTTTGCCTTACATTAAAGCTATGACTCCTCTTCCTCCACAGAAATTTTATTTTTTGGTACAGTTACTATGATCTCATAAGTATTTCCTCTGTGGGGCATTTTTAAGAACTCACCAGAATCACATGGTGTTTCTACTGTGCACATGTGGAATCTAGTAATAGTGGGAATTCCTTTCAGAATCTGCATGGTCTATTTGTGAATAAGGTGATTCCAAAGCTAATTTCTCTCACAGTGTAGCACTTCAAAGAACCATTTAAAATGATTCTGAGTAAATATTTTGTAGATGTCTTTGAATATGGTTATCAAATGCAAAAAATTAACTCTAGGGGAATGATGACTTTATTGAATGCATCTTGCTATTGTATTTGTTAAAATACTCATGGAGAATGAAAAACTAGGAGATCTATTATGAAATTTTTAGGGAAAACAAGAAATAAGGAAGCTTCCCTGTAATGTTTAAAGGCTCCTTAATATAGTAGGGACTTTTTTGGTTATGCATGTAAATCCTCATTCTGTTACTTATGTAGCTTAGACAATTTTCTTAAACTTTTTTCTTTAAATATTTATTTATTTCAAATATTTAAAGAAAAAAGTTTAAGAACATGCCAGCACCACAGGCCATCCTCTACTGCTTTCCCAGGCCCATTAGCAGGGAGCTGGATTGGAAGTGAAGCAGCCGATACTCGAACCAGCACCCATATGGAATGCCAGTGCTGCAAGCCAGGGCTTTAGCCTGCTATGCCACAGTGCCAGCTCCTTAAACTTTTTGACTTTCAGGTTTTTTTCATACACAAATAGTGATAATGTTTTATGAACATTTGTGAATTTTTAAAAAATTTTAATTTCTTTGAGAGACAGAAGAGCTCCCATCTGCTGGTTCACTCCCCACATGTTGCAACAGCCAGGGGACTGAAATTGGGGGCCTGGAACTCAATCTAGGTCTCCCACCTGGGTGGCAGGAACCCAACTATTTGAACCACCACCAATTCTTCCCAGGGTCTGCATTAGCAGGGAGGGGGAATCAGGAGCTGGAACCAGAAATAAAACAGAGATGCTCTGATGTAGGATGTGGGCATCTTAACTGCAAGACCAAACACTCACCCCATAATTTGTGAAAGTTTTTAAAAAGATGATGTGTGGGGTTGGTGCTGTGTCATTGTGGACTAAGCCTCTGCCTGTGGTGCCGGCATCCGATGTGGCACCAGTTTGTTTCCTGGCTGCATGTCTTCTGATCCAGCTCTTTGCTATGCCCCGGGAAAGCAGTAGAAGATGACCCAAGTAGTTGGGCCCCTGCACCCCTGTGGGAGACTCAGAAGAAGCTCCTGGCTCCTTGCTTTAGACTGACCCAGCTCTGGCTGTTGTGGCCATTTGGGGAGTGAACCAGCAGAAGGAGGACCTTTCTCTCCATCTCTCCCTCTCTCTGTGACTCTACCTCTCAAGTAAATAAATATAATATTTAAATAAACAAAAAATGCTGCATATAAAGCATGTATCTGGAATGCAAAGGAATTTATTAAATGATAGCACCACAACATTGAGCACAACGAAATAGCATGGACTTTGCTTTGGACTTTATCCCTTCAATTCCTAGTATATTTGTTTCTGCACTAACTTTATTGCATTTATTCTATTTGCAGTCACTCAGCTTGAGTTCTTGGAGACATTTTTGATTCTCTACATCCCTTATTTATTTTCTACTTCCTCTGTCTTCACTACTTCTTAACAGCAAGAGGGACTATAAACTTCATCAACAGGCTCAGTGCTCCATTCCTAACCAGTCTGAAGTGGAAAAGACTATTTATTACCAGGGTCTTTATTCTTTTAAATCTAGAGTTGAGAATTATTAATTTCTGGCATATTTCACCTAGACTTAATTTTAGCATATAAGCAAGATAACTAGTATAATTGTCTGGATTTTGTTTAAAAATGTAGCTGTTATTTTTATTTAGAATTAACCCAGAGCTTGATTTACCATGGAAAAACCCTTAGTTGTAATGAAGTATAATGATTTAGAATAAGTAATATGGGATCTGGTAGGCCTAAATTCCAATCCTGTATCCTCCATTCATTGACTGTGATTTTGGCCTGGTTGTTTAATCATTTTTTGCTTTATATCTCTTACTTATAAAATAGGAAGAGAAATACTCACTTCATGAGGTTATTTGTCCTTCTATAACCTTTGGATCTAATGTTGATCAAATATTTATGTCAGACTTACCAAATGTCAAACACTACTGATATGCTTAAAAGGCAACCAACAAAGCAGCACATATACTTGGCTGCTAGATTCATGCATATTAAAGATTTCAAAGAGACAGAGGAGTAGCAGTTGCTAGTTGCCCAGATGCACTCTATGGAGATGCATAGAGATTTTGCAAATTGCACCTCAGCTCTAGTAGAGTAATTTATCTGGGCCTTAGGGCTTTTGAGTTTGATAATACATTAAGTGCCGACCCCTACTGGGAATAGTTATTGGTTAGAATACAATAGCATTGTGTAATGGCAGGACCTCAAATTTAACCTTCCTGTTACTCAGTGCTTGTGGCTGAGAATTGAATGTGTTGAGGCCTTGATAATATTTATCTACCTTACTCCAGAACAGTTAAAAACAAGACACTGAGCCTCCTGGTGGTGGTTTTTGGCCAGTCCAGATGTCAAGAGCTGGGCAAGGCAGAGGCAATGGAATATATATGGAGGCTTTGAAGGCGTTTCCATGAATAACAACTTGTCTTAGATTTTTGGGAGACTGGGGTCAAAGTCTTTCCATTCAATCTGTTTATCAGGCTATTGATAGGATTTGCTGCATCAACATTCGTTATTGGGAACACACTAACATAACTGTAGGGGTAACTCTAGTCCAAGCAGTGCAGCTGCCCATGATCGGTTGCTTTGAAAAATGGGCAATAACTAGTTTCCAGTGAACTTGCAGAAGTCCAGTCCGTTTCTGGGAAGCCAGTCTGCTGGGGATTAGTTTTAGGCAAGTTAACCATTATCTTTTACATAAGCAATGAGGACACATTGATGAGCAAAAGTAGACATTAACCCTGAAAGTCAGATACAGAGTAAAATAGAATTTTGTTAAGTTATCATACAAAAATTGTAAAATTTTTAGCATTATAAAGCATTGTATACGGTACTACAGGCATATTAATATACTATAGGAATAAGAGTACAATCCTAAGGTAGCAATAATTGAACTAGAAGTGAAGTGTGAGTAAGAGCTAGATTGCTATAATGATTAAGTGAGATAATACACAAAAAGCATGGACATAGAATAAACTCAATGATCAGAGCATCAAGATAGTTTATGCTAGGATGTTCAGATATATAGATAAGGGTAAAG
The DNA here is from genome assembly GCF_033115175.1 of Lepus europaeus. Lineage (NCBI taxonomy): Eukaryota > Metazoa > Chordata > Mammalia > Lagomorpha > Leporidae > Lepus > Lepus europaeus. The sequence goes on along the minus strand of NC_084833.1, from coordinate 58,198,438 downwards.
GAGCACAGAAGAATCATTACCATATATTAATTTAAGATGGCATACCTTAAGGTTGATTGCCAGGAACTCAGAAATGAGCAAACACCAAACCAAATCAGCAAATAAGGCAGAGAATATGAGATCAATCCACCATCATACTAATAAGGAAAAATGAACAGTGAAATATAGAAGCTAGGAAACAGGCTTGAATTGGCTGGATTCATGGCATGGAATAAACTGTGTGCACTATGCTCCCTGTAGAGTTTCAAACCAACTTCATATGAAAGTCGCTGTATACATATCAGAGCTATTTGAGTCTGTGACAAGCCAGATACAGCCTTTATTCCTTAAGACATTCACAGTTAAGTGTGGTTAATGGATCAAACTCTGTAGATGAAAAATGAGCTAGCATTGTGGCACAGTGTGTTAAGCTATCTTGGGACACAAGCATCCCATGCTGGAGTGCCAGTTCTAAGCCTGGCTGTTCCACTTCCAATCCAACTTCCTGCTAATGTGCTGAGAAGACAGTGGAAGATGACCCAAGTATCTGGGTTCCTATCATCTGTGTTGGAGACCAGAGTGGAGTTCCTGGCTCCTGGCATTGACCCTGCCTAGCCCTAGCTGTTTGGGAAATGAACCAGAAGGTGGATTAATTCATATTTCTCTCTCTGCCTTTAAAATGAATACATAAATCTTTTTTTTAGAAAGAGAGATGCTATGAGATAGGCATGGACTGTATGTTAACAAATTATCTGATGAGGGGAAGACTTTCCAGGGAATGTGTATTTTGAGATTTTCCCTGAAATAAGGAAATGACTCTTTAGTGTGTTTATGTTTTTAACTTTAAATACAGCTAGGTTTACTTGTTTACATTTGTAGTTAATTTTAGGAATGTTTTTATCTTTATTTCCCATCTCTGATAATTTTCATGTGTTTTATTCCATTGCTAGTTAGAAGACCTTGAACTCTTTGAAGACAGGAATGGTGAACTGTGCTGCATTTCACTTTTATATCACTGGCACTTGAAACGTGGACAGAGAGAAAAGTGGGAGGCAGAGGGCCATTCTATATGTAATAAATCTTACATTTTTTAATATTTAAAATTGTCCCAGTGGATTAAGGAGCTGGGTTGCTAGGTGGAACTAAGAGTGCTTCTGAGATTGAACAGATGTAACCTATAAAAACAGTCCACTAGATGTCACCAAAAGCTTAAGGATTGGGGTTTCAAGTGTTCCTTCCATGTACCTGTTGCTAGAATTTGATCTTGAGGGCTTGGAGCCTTATGTCTACGTAGTGCCTATGCCTTCCTTATGAAATAATGAGAATTAAATAAAGGCAACTGGAAATCATCTGATAAGTTACTGAGCATATTGTACAGTTGGAAAGACAAGTATGTACTGTAAAAGTGTATACGGTATGAAACAGAATTCAATAGGTGTTGATTATTTCATCAGCTAACTTTTGGGAAAAATACATGTATATACACAAAGAGAAGCACAAACACACAGTATCTTTTAATATTGTATCAAAATGAGTTTTAAGTGAGTTAACTCTTAGATTTAAATTCTGTTTTTTAATTGTGGTGATATGCCTATAACAAAAATTACCATCCTAATGATTTTGAAGTGTACATTGACATTAAGTGCATTTGTGGTGTCATGTTGTCATCTCCAAGATCCATCCATAAAACTTCTCACTTCACGATTTTACAAAACTGTGAATTAACAAATAGCAAAGCAGACATACATGTGATGTTATATAATCTTGAATCCAGGAAGATTTTTCTAAGCCCAACAACAAAGTATCAAAAATTACATATTGATATGTTTGATTACATTAAGATCAAAATACTATTTATATCTAAATAAGCCTCAAAGTTTACTAATTGATCATTTATATTAATAATTTACCACATATTCATCTTCATGTAGTTATGGGGCTATGTTCCATGTTTGCTTGCTAACTACCAGCCCAGGGCTGCTCTCAATTTCTTGCTCGTGTGGTCTTCTTGCAGGCCTTTTCACAATGTGGCACATTATCTCTTTGAAGCCAAGAAGAGAATCCTCACTCTACTTTGCAACTGTAGAGTCTTATATATCATACTATTCTATACCATGCCATACCATTCCATAACGTACTATACAGTACCAACATAATCACTCTTGAATATAATGTAACCTAATCAGGGTATACTTTCATATGTATTTATCACATGGAGGAAACATGAGATAAGAGTTTTAAGATGAGTTAAAATATTGGGTAAGAATAGAGGTTATATCAAGTTTTGAAATATATAGATCATAATTTTAATGTGTTTTGTTTTTCATAAGCAGTATAAATTCACATTGGAACATAGTGATTTAAAGAGGCTTTATAGGTTTATGTACTTAGTTAAATAACAGAATGTTAGAAATTATGCAGTTATTTAATCTATTTAATGTTATTCAGATTTAGAATTAGGTTGAGAAAGCTTAAGATAATATTGACCTATCTAATTTCTACTTTCTTTTCTGGTTCTAACAATAGTAATTTAAATAGTATTTTTGAGTGATTCTTCTGAGCGAGCAATGAGAGAATTTACCTCATTGAATCTTCACAACAACCATATGAAGTAGATGTCATTTTTATTATCCATATCAGAGATAAGGAAACTGAGGCCTAGAGAAGGTGAGTATTGCTCATGTTGTAAAAATAGAGATTCATTGGAGTAATCTTTCTTACTGCTCTCTAAAGCTTGTGCCAGGCAAGCCAGATCTCTGTTTTATGGTACCAAAAGTTCTCACTTTGAAATGTTAGAAAAATGGCTAAATAGGGGGTGTTCTCCCCCTATTTAATAGGCATTCATATTCTACAATTATAGGAAATATCTAATGAGAATAGGAGAAATATGTTAAAAATTAGTATGTAGATTGCTTAATGAAGGTAAAGCCCACACAATACCTACTTTCATCCCAACTGTTACTATCTTTTTGTAACTCACACTTTCTACTTCCTCTGTGGAAAAGATACATGGATAGGAAAGGAGAATATCTTCGGTAGTTGATGAGGCATTCTTTGCTGGCTACCACCTATACTTAATTTTGCCATTAACTTCTTTGATGTTAGCATCTTATCCCTCAACCCTGAAGGCTGTTTTGTTTTTTAAAGATTTTATTTTAAAGCAGAGTTACAAAGGCAGAAGCAGAAATATTTTTATATATGTATAAATATATATTCATGTGTATAAATATTTATAGATATTTAAACATAAAAATATATATCTGGAAGCAAAAAATAAGCTTTTGGTTTAGAATAGAAGGAAAATTAAAGACTAGAAATGAACCCAAAAAGAAAGAAGTTTAGTAGGATCTGGATAAAGCTGTTGTGTATTTTCTTTTATGTCTAATGATATATTTTTGACAAAGATCTCCAGAAACATAATAGTGTATTGGAAATTTGCTTTTTAGAAGCTTTAAAGAAATACCATTTCTCTGATTTAAGGAAGTCATAGATATTACAAATGTTTTGATATACACAAAATTGCAAAATAAGAAGATTAGTTTGTACCAAATGGATTTTATGGCCTCAGTAATAATGCTGCTTTTTAAATTTTTTTTATTTCCAGTGAAGTAAGCAAGCCACATGTAACTAATATATTTGGATTAAATATCTGTGCTCATTTGTTTAGAGAAGGATTAGCAACAAAGCTAGATTTATGAACCTTGGGGGAAGGGTATTCATAACTGGAACACTCAGTTAATTTTATTCATGTTTCTAAACAAGCATAGTCATAGCCCAAAATTATACCTAGGAGACAGAGAATTATTCATGCCTCAGCTCCCTAAGGGTGTAATGGCTAGCTAACAAGAACAATAACTGCAAAATTTAAACCAGCAGTGGAACAGTGCTTAACTAGGGCTAACTCAGTACTGTGGCAGGAAGCATTGTATTCCTCCTAATCGTTTTGGATGACTCTTTCCCCAGCCTTAGATAGTTTCCTCACATATACGTATGTGTCAGTACTTGGTTGAATGGAGATGTTTGGAGTTCTGTCTTGTGCAGCCTCTTCTCTCTGGTCTTCTGGCCTGCCTACATGCACTATTCTCTGAATCTTCAAGTCTGCTTGGGTTTCTCTTCCCTGCTTTCAGTAAAAGTATCTCAGGAAATTTTAAATTCAATTTCTATAGTAGCTTGAAGAATAAGTAAGATATATAAGAAGAGTGATAATTATAGAAGTAATTTAAAATCTCTAAAAGGACACTTGTTTTTATTTTAAATAAAGAAATAATTCCCATGCTGTAAGAATCATTGAGGAATATTTTAAAAGTCAATATCTATGTTCATTTTACAAGCCAGTATAAACTTGTTATAAAAACTGGCCAAAATGTAAAGAACAAGAAAATTATAGATATTTCTACTCCTGAATATAGATTGAAGTATATTCTCAGTAATAGTTCATCGAACCACATAACATATTTCAAGAATAATATACCATAAAAAATAGGAAAGTAATGTAATAAAAATCTATTAAATCAATAGACCAAAAGAAAAAAGTCACATGTGCAGCTCCATAGACTCCAAGAAAACATTAATAAAATGATATCAATTTTGATACACACAGTAAAATCAAAATAGAATATGTCAGAGTTCCATCACAAAGTATCAGCTGACAGCATTCCTAATAGCAAAACATAAGTAACCCAAGTGAGGAAAGATATAAGATATTTTGATTCTAGAATGTCAGCAAATGAAAAAAGGCAAGCTAAAAAAAAAAAGTCAAAGGAAGAGCTAAAATGTCATTTTTGTTGACTGTTGACAGTTAACTTTTATTTTAAGGTTGTTATTTAATGAATACAATTTTCATTTGTACAGCTCTTAGGGATATAGTGTTTCCCCCCACCCCCATTCCTGCTCTCCCAACCCACTCCCATCCCACTTCTTACTCCCTTTCTCATTCCATTTTCCATTAAAATTCATTTTTAATTGGCTTTATATACAGAAGACCAACTGTGTACTAAGTAAAGATTTCAACTATTTGCACCCACATAGACACACAAAGTATAAAGTACAGTTTGAAGACAAGTTTTACCGTTAATTCTCGTAGTCCATCTCATTAAGGACAGAAGTCCAACATGGGGAGCAAGTGCACAGTGACTCCTGTTGTTGATTTAGCATCTGACACTCTTATTTATCATGTCAGTGATCACCCGAGGCTCTTGACATAAACTGCCAAGGCGATGGAAGCCTTTTGAGTCCACAAACTCCCTCTGTTTTTAGACAGGGCCATATGCAAAGTGGAAGTTCTCTCCTCCATTCAGAGAAAAGTACACCTTCTTTGATGAACCCTTCTTTCCACTGGGGTCTCACTCACAGAGATCTTTCATGCCAAACTGTTTTTGCCAGTATGTCGTGGCTTTCTGTGCCTGAAATGCTCTCATGGTATTTTCAGTCAGATCTGAATGCCTTAGGGGCTGATTCTGAGGTCAGAGTAGTTAACTGTTTAACAGTGAAATAGTTCTACACTCTGGATTTCAAGAATGAAACGATATTTTTAACCTCTTCCTCATTTAAAAAACAATTAGAATGTTTATACTTCTGAGTTTTCTCTCTTTTCCCTTTCTAGTTTTGAATGCAATCATTGGGATTTTTAAACTTTCATAGTTTACTACTATATAGCTGTTCCATCAAAAATAGTTATAATTATATTCAGTTTCATTTTAGGATACTTTGACTTATGTAGACTAGGTTTTTTCAGCATTTACTAGCTTTTTTAAATGTCATCATCACTTTTATTCACTTATAATTTTGTAAAATTCATTTTGTGGTTAGTTAAAGAAGAGCTAATAATTTTTAAGAAAGGAAATGCATTTGGTAGATTTTAAAGTTCTTACATAGCAATATCCTGTAGTTTTTCAAAGAATGCTTCTTTGACCAAATGGAAACTTAATATATGCATCATTTTCAAGATTCTGTAGACAATGTTAAATTGTTTTCCTTCATTTTTTGTGATGGGGCTAAAATCTGAGGTCAGTGGGACTATTTTTCCTTTGTAGTTCATCTTTGCCTTTCTATTCAGATGCTGGTAGAATTTATTTTTTAATCCTTATAATATGTGTTTTATGAATATATGCCATTACAAAACTATGTTTTATTGTGAGTTAATAAGATTTTTTTCCCTGAAAAGTCAAACAGTTCAGTCTAAGGCATATTTTTTTATTTTACTTTCCTTCTGTTGGTTCTCCTTTGAGAATGCATTTTTTAAAAAAGGTTTATTTATTTGAGAGAGAGTTACAGACAGAAAGAGGGAGAGACAGAGAGTAACATCTTCCATTCACTAGTTCACTCCCTAAATGGCTGCAACGGCTGCAGCTGAGACTCTCTGAAGCCAGATGTCAGAAGCTTCTTTTGGGTCTTCCATTCGGGTGCAGGGGCCCAAGCATTTGGGCCATTCTCCATTGCTTTCCCAAGCCATAGCAGAGAGCTGGATTGGAAGACGAGCAGCTGGGACATGCACCGGTGCCTATATGAGATGCTGGCACCGCAGGCAGAGACTTAGCCCACAGCACAGGGCACTAGGAGTGCATTTTTACTTGCGTATTTCATTTTCTTGGTTTGTCCTCCACATCTCTAATATTTTCTCTCATCAGTTTTGTCTATATTGGGCTATAACTGAGCTTTTTTCTTTTCTGAGTTTTTCTTAAGAATGTGTTTACTTAGAGAACATTGTCTTGGTACTCAAAAGTTAGATTTCCATGTTCAATTTGACAGTTCACCTTAGAAATCTCTGTAGCTTCATCTTTCTTCCCTCTCCATTGTCATCTTTGTCTCCCTCTACCTCTTAGTAATATTAAAATAAATATTACTGATTTCCTTTTTAATTTTTCTTAAGAATTTATCATACTTACGGAAAGGTGTAAAATTACTTTTATCATTTAAAGATAGGTTGTAAATTGAACACAGATATTATCACTAACTAGATTAAACAAACAGCAATATAAGAAGTCTCCCATTAGCTTTCCTGAAATGTACACTTCTTACTTTCCTGAAGAATGCCATTTTCCTGAATTTTGTAAAATCATATTATCTTCCTTATATTTTAATAGCTGTATTCTTAAATATTATGTTATTTTTGTTGGATTTTATTATTTTATATGAAATGAAGTGTACATTTTCTGGTGATGTTCATTATTAATATTTTTTGAAAGCGTAGTGAGAGAGATAGAGATGGATAGAGAGAGCTGAGCGAGTGAGTTTCCATCCACTGGTTCACTTCTCATATGCTATTGATAGCCAGGGCTAGACCAGGCTGAAACTAGGAGCCAGGAACTCCTTCTGGGCTTCCCATATGGGTGACAAGAACCCAATTTCTTGGCCCATCATCATGCACTGCCTCCGATGCACATCAGAAGGATGGTGTATCAGAAACAGAGGCAAAACTCAATCCCATCCATTATGGGATGCAGGTGTCCCAAGTGATAGCTTAACGTGCTGCATCATAATGCCTGTTCCTTTGATCAAAATTTGTGGTATTTACCCATGTTTTTGATTTAGTTAGTAGTTAATTTTTATTGCTGTGTAGTATTCCAATGTATAAGTATACCATAATCTGTTCACTCATTTTGTATGTGTATATAGATCAGATTATTTCCAGTAAGGGCCATTTTTGAACAATTCCACTCTGAACATACTGGTATCTATACCTAGAGTTATTTCTAAACAGTAGGAACTGCTTTCTAGATGTTGTAGTTGACATATAGTTTACCTACCTATGTTTATGAATACCCGTTTTTTCACCTCCTTTCCAACTCTCTTATCATTATATATTCATTTACTCATCAGTTTGGTGAGTGTTCAGCTCAGTATCAAAGCAATCCCTTAGGTAGGTATGTCAGGTGAGGAGGCAAATTATTTATCTTGGTCCTACACTGAGGACACAGCTCTATGAAAGGAGTCTCATTTTAAAAATCCTCACCTAGATAAACTGAATTTCCTGTTTCTGAAGCCCTAGCAAGCCTTGGAAACTACTGTTAAAGTTCAGAGAATTTATCAAATACATTTGCAGCAAAAATTCCTTCACTTTCTTGTTGACCTGATAATTTCTTAGTATCTTGGTTTATTTAAATGAATTTAGTTTTGATACATGTTTTGTTCAAAAATTGTTTTTTAAAATGTGCCTAGAGCAGATTTGATTGGTCCAAATCCTACACTTTTTTGTACAATGCCATTTCCCCTTAATTTCCAGTAGGATTTAAATAGATTTATTTTCCTATAAGTGCCCCAGTCTGTCCTCCTTAAGCATTAAGTAAATATTGAAGGTGACTAGGGAACTAGGTTTTTTTTGTTTTGTTTTGTTTTGTTTTTTTGACAGGCAGAGTTAGACAGTGAGAGAGAGAGACAGGGAGAAATGTCTTCCTTTTCAGCTGGTTCACCCCTCAATGGCCGATCTGACGGCGCACCGTGCAGATCCAAAGCCAGGAGCCAGGTGTTTCCTCCTGGTCTCCCATGCAGGTGCAGGGCCCAAGCACTTGGGCCATCTTCCACAGCCCTCCCAGGCCACAGCAGAGAGCTGGACAGGAAGAGAAGCAACCGGGACAGACTCCAGCGCTTCGACCAGAACTAGAACCAGTGTGCTGGTGCGGCAGGCAGAGGATTAGCCTATTGAGTCTTGGCGCCGGCTGGCAACTAGCTTTTATTAATTAGGAGTTACTTTAGCATTACTTTCCACTTACTTCCAAACAAGACTTCTTTTCTTGCAAGGAATTATGGTTTGGTATTATTCTTTAACTATTTTCTATCCATTACATCTTAATGTAACTGACAGATAAAATATAACCATGTCAGTTCCCCCACTGATAAATTTTTCCCTCTTCATTAAATCTCTTTGAATCGTTCAGTGAAAATTTGGAAGATACTCAAAATAGGAATTAAACTAATGTGATCATGACGGCACCCTAAGCAAAAAATCTGTTTTGTATATTCTGAGATAGTGTTGTTCAGTAGGTGTTCATTTTTATATAACTTTATTGGGTAATGTAACATTGTCTTAACCTCTTAAGGAACTTTGCTATTATTTTATTTTTTTAACTACAACTTCTTCTTTTCTACTAAATTTTTCCCATCAACATTTAAATATGTTCATATCTTTAAAAAAAAAATCTCTTGACCCCCAGACCCTCTCAAGCTATCACACTATGACTTCCCCTTCACAGTCAACTTTGTTTAAGTCTTGTCGGGTTTTCATCTGTCATAAAATTGAAAATCAATATGTCACATCCTTTAAACTGTTTTAGATTTTGATTGGGAACATACCAAAATTAGAGATAAATTTTGTATAATTGTTATTTAAAATATTGAATTTTCCCATCTAAGAATATGATTTGTTTCTCTATCGAGTTTCTGTGATATCTGTAGACTGAAGCAGTCATTTTGTTTATATAGATTTTGCATAATTCTTGTGAGGTTTATTTTTAGGTCTTTAATAATTTTCCTTCCTGTAGTGAATATTTCTTCCCTCTCAGTCTTTTCTAATTATTAATGCTGGTTGATATTGGAGGCTGTTGGTCATCATAGACTTTTCTCACATAGAACAGCCTACTCAATAGTCATAATAATTTTAGGTTGATTTTATTGTGTATTCTAAGAGGTGATCATATTTTGTAAAATAGCATGTTTTCTGTCTTTTTTGTAAAATAGCATGTTTTGTCTCTTTTCTTCCCTAATAGTTGTATCTCTGTATTTTCCTGATTGGAATGAGTACAACTCTAAAAATTGTAATGTTGATAATAAGAATCTTCATTAACTTTACTGCAGCTGTTTAATGAGATTGCTTCTAATATTTAATTTGAGACATAATATTTACTGTGGGATTTTCTAAAGGAATTTCACTTTACTTTTGCTAAAAGTGGTGGAATTTTTGTGTGTTTCAACCATCAGGAATGGTTGTTGAATATGTTTGGGATATCTGTTGATCGGGTCATATGTTATTACAGAAATGGGTTGATTCTCTTGAGAGAAATAAAATCATATCAATATCTTTATTTCATGAACGAAGGTAAATTTAAGACCAGGTAAGCTGAAGACTCACATGCAAAAAATGAAATTAGAAAGTTAATGGACAAAGGATTAATGTCTGTGGTATAAACAGAATTTAATAGTAGTAAAAATAAATAGAAAATAAGTAAAGAACAGCAATTTATAGAACAGCACCCTGATTGGGTAGTGTTCATCAGATGAGATGCTAAAGTCCACTTATAAACAGAAAAATGAAAATTAAAACCATAAGACACTACCTTATCCTCATTATTAGTCTAACAAAAAAAGATTAGATGTGGTAATAGGGGACTTTTATGTGCTACTGGTGGGAATACAAAATAGTATAGTTATCCTAGAGAGAAATCTGGAAGTGTTCAGGGAAATTGAAATGATATTCTTAATAAATCTGATTCTGGGAGTAAACTGAAGAAACCCTCCCATGGATATAGTAAGGGGACCTATACAAGGTTATGTATCACTGCCTTTGGAACAGATGAAATTGTAAATGCATCATCATACCTTTAATCTAGTCATGCACTCCTTCCATACTGTCATTTCCTACCTCTTTTCTTCATCCTTACTACAACTGGAAATACATTTCACCTTAATATTTCTAATAAAACCTACTTTCATTCATGTCCTCATTTCCTTCATACACAGCTTAGATTCCATGCTCCAATACTTAATCCTCCTTTAGCTATCATATCCCCCTCTTGCTCTAATATTCTTACCTGGCAAAACTCCAACCCTATTTGATCTAACTTTGCACACTTTCACAACTATAATGAAGGAGCTGAATATGGACAGTGAAAAATCTCAAAATCATGCTGGCTGGCATCACTTTAAATTTATCATCCTACATCTCAAATAGATTGTGCTGCCAGCAAGCATGTGTCATCAATCTCTTCATCTTCCCACTCAATGTATGTGTTGTACACAGAACAACATGGATAGATACTTTTAAAATATTAATTGAAAAAACTGAGTATAAGGTGTTCAGTAAAATGTAATTTAAGCAAATTAGACACATACTGCAAAATAACACTAAAGTCTATGTACGGTATTTCTAATTTTTCATGAATACATTCATGCTTAAGATCTATGAAATACACTTAACTGGTTGCCCAGAGGGGGAAATAGAGTGGATAGGAAATTAAGAAAAAATCGTAGAATAAATTACAACGAGGTTGGCCGGCGCTGTGGCTCACTAGGTTAATCCTCCGCCGGGGCACTGGCACCCCAGGTTCTAGGCCTGGTTGGGGCGCCGGTTCTGTCCCAGTTGCTCCTCTTCCAGTCCAGTTCTTTGCTGTGGCCCAGGAAGGCAGTGGAGGATGGCCCAAGTGCTTGGGCCCCTGCACCCGCATGGGAGACCAGGAGGAAGCACCTGGCTCCTGGCTTCTGATCGGCGCAGCGCCGGCCGTGGCGGCCATTTGGGGAGTGAACCAACGGAAGGAAGACCTTTCTCTCTGTCTCTCTCTCACTGTCTATAACTCTCTCTGTCTCTCTCTCTCTCTCACTGTCTAACTCTGCCTGTCAAAAAATAAATAAATAAAATTTAAAAAATTACAATGAGGTAAATGCCTTGAGCATACTGATAGTGAACTGTAGAACCAGATCTCAATTCCCTGCACCTGAGATTTATTTTTTGTAGTTAAAAAAAGAAAAAGAAACAGACAAATGATCTGTCTAGAGACAGCAAGCACAACTAGTCTGGTATGGCACTTAAAATAAAGTGCTTTTCATCCTAGTATGTAAGAATCCTTCAACAAAAAATCCAGCCTCCTTCCTTCCTACTCTCAAATTGATATTTTGAGTTCTGTTGTCAATAGGAACCAGGTAGGTCACACATATACATATGTATAAAATGGGTTGCAAGCACAGAAACCACTGGCTTTTGCCCAATAGTCATTTGTGTGATCCTAATGTTGCTATGTAGTCCTCGTTTTTTCCTCATAAAGAAGCCAAAAATATCATTTTATGTTGTCTTCCAATTTTAGATTATTTGCAGTATCATTTATAAAATTTAAATCGCTCTGTGAATCCTGATTAAATTCATGGGCAAGGGGCCAGTGCTGTGGCTCACTTGGCTAATCCTCCGCCTGTGGCACCAAAATCCCATATGGGCACCGGGTTCTAGTCCTGGTTGCTCCTCTTCCAGTCCAACTCTGCTGTGGCCCGGGAGGGCAGTGGAGGATGGCCAAGTGCTTGGGTGCCTTCACCCTCTTGGGAGACCAGGAAGAAGCACCTGGCTCCTGACTTTGGCGCGGCGCAGCGCAGCGCCAGCCGTAGCAGCCATTTGGGGGGTGAACCAATGGAAGGAAGACCTTTCTCTCTGTCTCTCCCTCTCACTGTCTGTAACTCTACCTGTCAAATAAATAAATAATCTTTAAAAAAAATAAATAAGTTCATGGGCAAATACATAGTTTCTAGTCAGCCTTAATCCCTTATTCTTAAATATGAATGGGCAACTATGAATCATCAGATATTTAAGGAGTGCCTACAGCATGACTTAAGTTAGTTATACTGAAAAAGCCCATCCCTTGGGAAACAGAGATAATTCTGGAAGCAGAAGACAAGTTTCCAGAAGAGAAGACTACCATAAAGAGTAATCTTTCTAAGTCTAATAACTATTTCTGAGTCCCTGTACTTCATTTTAGAAGGTCATATTTAAGTGTCCTTATTGGCTCCCTGGATTAATGGGAAATGGTATATTTACCCTAGAATAATTCACATTGCAAAATCGTGTTGTATTCATGAATTGGTTAAAAAAAGGATTTATTTATTTGAAAGGCAGAGTTACAGAGATGGAGAGGCAGGGAGAGAGAGATCGAGCACAAGCACAAGCTTCCATCTGCTTGTTCACTCCCTAGGTCAAAACTAAGAGTCAGGTGTTTCATCTGGGTCTCCCATGTGGATGCAGTGGCCCAAGTACTGGGCCATCTTCTGCTGCTTTCCCAGATGCATTATCAGGGAGCTGGATCAGAAGTGGAGCAAACCAGGACTTGAACCGACACCCATATGGGATGCTGGTGCTGCAGGTGGTAACTCAAACCAGTGCACCACAGTGCTAGTTCCATGGATTAGTTACTTCTGACCTTCCATACTGTATCTACTGTCTGCAAAATATGAGTGAGATAAATGTCACCATTCCACCACAGAGTGCTCAGGTGGCTGACAGAATGATAACAAATTTAATTCTTAAGAGAAATACCACCATATTGGTGCTGTGCATTGTTCTTGTAGAGAAACATCAGGATGTACTGGCCTAAGACAGGGCTTGATGACAGGACACTTTCTTTATTATTTTTGCATTATATTATCCTTGGATATTTTTAGATATAAAAGTGAGTAGTAAGACAGAATAAGGCCAAGAGAAAATATTTTATGATAAGAGGCTATATGCTTTTAAGGAATAATTAGAGTGAACTGTAGATTTCTTTAGTTTGAAATCTAGTTTTACTAGGGATTTTAAGATGAATGAATTCTGTCTGAGATTTTAATGCAAAGGTTGAATTGAATAATTTACTTGAAAATCTTGGTCATTTATTCCTCAAATAAAAATGTTTGCCTTTAATGATTCTTTTGGTGACTTAGGTCCACATTTCTCCGCTCGGAATCTTTACTTGTCACTTTCAACAAAATTCCTGTCTTCTTATTTAACTGCTATATGCCAACCAACTTCCAAAACACAATGCAAGATTGTGGAAAGATACAAAGGTAAATTGAATGTAGGCTGTACCCTCAGAAATCTGCTGCTTACTGTGCCAGAAACTGCTGGCCCTTTGTATAAAAAGCCTAAAAGGAATACTGTCATTCTTTTCTTGAAATGGGGTAATGTCCTTGTTAAATTTGTAGGATCTGGAGTCAGACTGAGTTAAAATGTGCTCTGGAATTTAATAGTTGGATGACCGTGGACAAGTTACTGAACCTTCCTGCCTATTTTCTTATCTGTAAAGTTACAGTAAAAATGACTACATATTTAGATTGTGGTAATTTAGTACAATACTATTTGTTAAAGGATGGGAGAGGGACCAGCACTGTGGCATAGTGCTACCTGAAGTACTTGCCTCCCTTACGGACACCATTTGGAGGCCTTACTGCTGCACTTTTATCCTCCTAATAGACTGGGAAATCATGGAGGATAGCCTAAGTACTTGGGCTCCTTCACCCATATGGAGACCCAGATAAAACTCCTGGCTCTTGGTTTTGGTCTGGCCCAGTCCTGGCTATTGTAGCTATTTGGGGAGTGAACCACTAGATGGAAGATATTCTCTCTCTTTCTCTCTCTCTCACTACCCCCCTTCTCTCTGTACCTCTCTCTTCCCCCCATCCCATAAACTCTGCCTTTCAAATAAATAAATAAATCTTTTAAGAAAAAAATATGGGAGAGCTGCTTCTGGATTCTCATATTACATAGAAATTCAGGAATTAATGCTTGTAATTACCCTTGGAATAGATTTTATTTGCCTATTTAGTGATAAGAAAACCAAGTTTTTTTTAAAAAAATGAGTAACTTTTTAAAGAATCTATCAGTAATATCAGAACTGGAATGTGGTTAATTTTCATCTTGTGAACAGGGTTATCAAATTTTGTAAGAGAGTCATATTTTAGGTATTCTGTGTCATCATGAAATAGTGTCCCAATTTTCAGTATGTAAAATAAAATCTCCATAGTCCTCATTGACTGTTTTAAATGACTGGGATTTTCAAGATTCAAGCTCCAGAAAGTGATTTTAAAAGAGAAATTTGAGAAAAGCCTTTCCTTCCTGTATCAGGGAAATTTCTGAGATTTTTTTTTTTTTTTTTTTTGACAGGCAGAGTGGATAGTGAGAGAGAGAGACAGAGAGAAAGGTCTTCCTTTTTGCCGTTGGTTCACCCTCCAATGGCCGCTGCGGCCGGCGCATCGCGCTGATCCGAAGCCAGGAGCCAGGTGCTTCTCCTGGTCTCCCATGCGGGTGCAGGGCCCAAAGACTTGGGCCATCCTCCACTGCCTTCCTGGGCCATAGCAGAGAGCTGGCCTGGAAGAGGGGCAACCGGGATAGAATCCGGCGCCCTGACCGGGACTAGAACCCGGTGTGCCGGCGCCGCAAGGCGGAGGATTAGCCTGTTAAGCCACAGCACCGGCCAATTTCTGAGATTTTTAAAGATCAAATTCTTATATCTTCTCTTGAGTTCATGGGTCTGGCCTTGCACAATGATGCCATTTGATGCGATTTAAAGAAAACAGCCCAGGCAAGGCATCAAATTTCTTTCCTGATGAATTCGGTGCACAGGTCCCAAACATGGACTCTTAGAAATGAACATTCTGGGCCAGCACTGTGGCTTAGCAAGTAAAGCTGCCACCTGCAGTGCCTGCATCCCGTATGGGCACCAGTTCAGGTCCTGGCTGCTCCACTTCCAATGCAGTTCCCTCCTACTGCAACTGGGAAAGCTGCGAAGGATGGTCTAAGTCCTTGGACCACAGCCATTTGGGGAGTGAACTGGCGGATGGAAGACCTCTCTCCTTCTCTCTGCCTCTATCTTTCTGTAACTCTGCCCTTTTTTTTTTTTAAGTAAACATAAAAAAAAAACATCTTTGTGTGACTTAATTTTTTAGAAAGCTTTTATTTAATTAATACAAAATTTCACAGGTATAGCTTCAGAAATATAACAGCAGTTCTTCCCCCCATACCCACCCTCCCACCCTCACTCCTGTCCCACCTCCTACTCCCTCTCTCATCCCATTCTTAAGATTCATTTTTAATTATATACAGAAGACCAACTCTATACTAAGTAAAAATTTTGACAGTTTGTACCTACACAGGCACATGAGGTATAAAGTACTGTTTGAAGACAAGTTTTACCATTAATTCTCGAAGTACAGCTCATTAAGGACAGAGGTCCTACCTGGGGAAAAAGTGCACAGTGACTCTTGTTGTTGATTTAACAATTGACACTCTTATTTATCATGTCAGTGATCACCTGAGGCTATTTTCATGAGCTGCCAAGACTATGGAAGCCTGTTGAGTCCACAAACTCCCTCTGTTTTTAGACAGGGCCATAAGCAAAGTGGAAGCTCTTTCCTCCCTTCAGAGAAAAGTACATCTTCTTTGATGGCCCCTTCTTTCCACTGGGATCTCACTCACAGAGATCGTTTTTTACCACAGTGTCTTGGCTTTCCATACCTAAAATGCTCTCATGGGCTTTTTAGCCAGATCCAAATACCTTAAGGGCAGATTCTGAGGTCAGAGTTCTGTTTAGGCTGTTTGTCATTCTAAAAGTCTGCTGTGTGGACTGCTTCCTACGTTGGACATTCCTTCCTTTTTTATTTGGTCAATTGTTATTACCAAGCACTTGATGCTATTTATATGGTCTTTTTAACACTTACTCCTATCTATATGATCTGTTACACACTTAATATGATCACTTTAACATGTAACATGGCATTAGTACAACCCATCTTAATGGGATTTGGAGTCCCATGGCAAGATTTTTCTTTACCCATAGGGGTAAGTCCGAGGGAATGTGTGCCATACTGTACATCTCCTCCCGCTCAATTCCCACTCTTATTTTTTTTAACTTTTATTTAATGAATATAAATTTCCAAAGTACAGCTTATGGATTACAATGGCTTCCCCCCCATAACTTCCCTCCCCCCCGCAACCCTCCCCTTTCCCGCTCCCTCTCCCCTTCCATTCACATCAAGATTCATTTTCAATTCTCTTTATATACAGAAGATCAGTTTAGTGTATATTAAGTAAATATTTCAACAGTTTGCCCCCACATAGCAACACAAGGTGAAACATACTGTTTGAGTACTAGTTATAGCATTAAATAACAATGTACAGCACATTAAAGACAGAGATTCTACATGATATTTTTTAAAAATTGATTAATTTTCTATGCCATTTCCAATTTAACACCAGGTATTTTTTTTTTCATTTTCAATTATCTTTATATACAGAAGATCGATTCAGTATATGCTAAGTAAAGATTTCATCAGTTTGCACCCACACAGAAACACAAAGTGTAAAAATACTGTTTCAGTACTAGTTATAGCATTAATTCACATTGGACAACACATTAAGGACAGATCCCACATGAGAGGTAAGTACACAGTGACTCCTGTTGTTGATTTAACAATTGACACTCTTGTTTATGGCGTCAGTAATCTCCCTAGGCTCTAGTCATGAATTGCCAAGGCTATGGAAGCCTTTAGGGTTCGCCGACTTTGATCTTATTCCAATAGGGTCATAGTCAAAGTGGAAGTTCTCTCCTCCCTTCAGAGAAAGGTACCTCCTTTGATGGCCCCTTCTTTCCACTGGGATCTCACAGAGATCTTTCATTTAGGTCTTTTTTTTTTTCCATGATATCTTGGCTTTCCATGCCTAAAATACTCTCATGGGCTCTTCAGCCAGATCCGAATGCCTTAAGGGCTGATTCTGAGGCCAGGGTGCTATTTAGGACATCTGCCATTCTATGAGTCTGCTGTGTCTCCCACTTCCCATGTTGGATCGTTTTTTCCCTTTTTGATTCTATGAGTTAGAATTAGCAGACACTAATCTTGTTTGTGTGATCGCTTTGACTCTTAGACCTATCAGTGTGATCAATTGTGACTGGGATCTATTTTCAATTGTATTTAAACACCTATGAATAATTCTGTGTTAAGTAGAGTTCAACCAATGGTATTCAGTAGAAAAAGAAAATAGTAAAAAATTAAAATAAAACTGTTCCTCGATAGTCAAGACAAGGGCTGTTAATGTCATTGCTTCTCACTTCTCATAGTACCTGATTCACTTTTTTTTTTTTTTTTGGACAGGCAGAGTGGACAGTGAGAGAGAGAGAGAAAGGTCTTCCTTTTGCCATTGGTTCACCTTCCAATGGCCGCTGCAGCCTACGCACTGCTGCTGGCACATCGCACTGATCCGAAGCCAGGATCCAGGTGCTTCTCCTGGTCTCCCATGGGGTGCAGGGCCCAAGCACTTGGGCCATCCTCCACTGCACTCCCAGGCCACAGGAGAGGGCTGGCCTGGCAGAAGGGCAACCGGGACAGAATCCGGCGCCCCAACCGGGACTAGAACCTGGTGTGCCGGCGCCGCAAGGCAGAGGATTAGCTTATTGAGCCGCCGTGCCAGCCCCTGATTCACTTTTTCAGGTTTCCTTTTAGGTGTTCTGTTAGTTGTCACAGATAAGGGAGACCCTATGATATTTGTCCCTTTGGGACTGGCTTATTTCACTAAGTATCATGTTTTCCAGATTCCTCCATTTTGTTGCAAATGACTGGATTTCATTTTTTTTAACCACTGTGTAGTATTCCATAGAATACATATCCCATAATTTCTTTATCCAATCTTCCATTGATGGCAAATTTGGCTTGATTCTATGTCTTAGCTATTGTGAATTGAGCTGCAATGAACATGGAGGTTCAGATAGCTCTTTTCTTTGCTGATTTCATTTGCCTTGGGTAAATTAAGAGGAGTGGGATGGCTGGGTCATGTATTAGAGCTATATTCAGATTTCTGAGGTATCTCCTAACTCTTCCATAGTGGCTTTACCAGTTTGCTTTCCTATCAACAGTGAATTAGGGTACCTTTTTCCCCACACCCCCTCCAGCATTTGTTCTTCGTTGATTTCTCTATGAAAGCCTTTCTAATTGGGGTGAGGTGAAACTTCATTGTGGTTTTATTTGCATTTCCCTGATGGCTAGTGATCCTGAACATTTTTTCATGTGTCTGTTGGACATTTGGATTTCCTCTTTTGAAAAATGTCTGTTTAAGTTCTTGGCCCATCTCTTTAAGTGGGTTATTTGTTTTGTTGTTGTGGAGTTTCTTGATCTCTTTGCAGATTCTGGTTATTAATCCTTTATCACTTGTTTGGTTTGCAAATAATTTCTCCCCTTCTGTCGGTTTCCTCTTCACTTTCCTGAACATTTCTTTTGCTGGACAGAAACTTCTCAATTTGATGTAATCCCTTTGTTAATTTTGGTTTTGACCACCTGTGCCTCTGAGGTCTTTTCCAAGTCTTTGCCTGTGCTTATCTCTTGCAGGGTTTCTCCAATGTTCTCTAATAATTTGGTGGTGTTGGGTCATAGATTTAGATCTTTAATCCATGTTGAGTGGATTTTTCTACAAGGTGTAAGGTAGGGGTCTTGCTTCATACTTGTCCATGTAAAAATCCAGTTTTCCCAGCACCATTTGTTGAATAGACTGTCCTTGCTCCAGGAATTAGTTTTAGTTCCTTGATCAAATACAAGTTGGTTGTAGATGTTTAGATTGATTTCTAGTGTTTCTCTTCTGTTCCATTGGTCTATCCATCAGTTTCTGTACCAGTACCATGATGTATTGGTTATAACTGCCCTGTAGTATGTCTTGAAATCTGTTTTTGTGATGCCTTCGACTCTGTTTTTGTTGTACAAGATTGCTTTAGCTACTGGAGTTTCAGACAGTGAGAGAGAAAGAGAAAGGTCTTCCTTCCTTTGGTTCACTCCCTAAATGGCTGCAATGGCTGGAGCTGCGTTGATCCGAAGCCAGGAACCAGGTGCTTCTTCCTGGTCTCCCATGTGGGTGCAGGGGCCCAAGCATTTGGGCCATCTTCCTCTGCCCTCCCGGGCCACAGCAGAGAGCTGGACTGGAAGAGGAGCAACCGGGACTAGAACCGGCACCCATATGGGATGCCGGTGCTGCAGGCAGAGGATTAACCCTAGTATGCCATGGTGCCAGCACCTCTTTGTTGTAATTTCTGATGATTCTTATTATTTCTGTGGTGTCTGTTGTAATATTTCCTTCTTCATCTCTGATTTTATTTATTTGGGTCTTCTCTCTCCTTTTTTAGTTAGTTGGACCAATGGAATGTCAATTTTGTTTGTTCTTTCAAAAAACCAGCTCTTCGTTTTGCTGATCTTTCATAGATTTTTTTATTCAATTTTGTTGATTTCTTCTCCAATTATTTCTTCTCTTCTACTGGTTTTGGGGTTGGTTTGCTGTTGTTTTTCTGGATCCTGGAGGTGCATTGATACCTCATTTATTTGGTGCTTTTCCAGTTTCTTGATGTAGGCACCTATTGTTATAAATTTTCATCTTAACACTGCTTTTTCTGTATCCCATAAGTTTTTTTTTATAAAAAGGAAAGCATTCTTCCAAATATCAACTTTAGTATTAAAACTAGATATTCTTTTTTTGTGTGTGTGGTCTATTTTTATTTTTATTTTTTTTTTCATTTATTAAACTTTCATTTAATGAATATAAATTTCCAAAGTACAGCTTATGGGTTACAATGGCTTCCTCCCTCCCATAATTTCCCTCCCGCCCGCAACCCACCCCTTCCCCACTCCCTCTCCCCTTCCATTCACATCAAGATTCATTTTCAATTCTCTTTATATACAGAAGATCAGTTTAGTATATATTAGGTAACGATTTCAACAGTTTGCCCCATATAGCAACACAAAGTGAAAAAACTACCATTGGAGTACTAGTTATAGCATTAAATAACAGTGTACAGCACATTAAAGACAGAGTTCCTACATAATATTTTTTAAAGTTAATTAATTTTCTATGCCATTTGCAATTTAACACCAGGTTGTTTTTTTTCATTTCCAATTATCTTTATATACAGAAGATCGATTCAGTATATAATTAGTAAAGACCTCATCACTTTGTACCCACACAGAAACACAAAGTGTAAAAATGCTGTTTCAGTACTAGTTATAGCATCACTTCACATTAGACAACACATTAAGGACAGATCCCACATGGGGTGTAAGTACACAGTGACTCCTGTTGCTGACTTAACAATTTGACACTCCTGTTCATGGCGTCAGTAATCTCCCTAGGCTCTAGTCATTGTGTTTGGGGGGCATCATAGTGTCTTCCTTGCTCTTGTTACCTCGGCTTCTATGTTTGTTGTTTGGCATGTTGGAGATAATTTATGGTGTTTTTTTTTTTTTGTTTGTTTGTTTTTGTTTTTTTTTGCTGTGGTGATTTTTTCTCGTTATACTATGCCTCTAAGTGGGCTGTCTGCTTTGATGGATCCTTAGAGGCTGTGTTGGGTGTGGCCAGAGAGCTCTGCTTGATTCTTCAGGTTTAAGGCTGTGCAAAAAGTGACTCAGCTTGCTCCTTGCTGGATCTCTCTCACTCTCTCTCTCTCTCTTTTTTTTTTTTTTTTTTGACTCAGTTGGGAAGTAATTCCGAATGGCTGAGTGGAATTGAGGGTAGTTGAAATCTGGCCTCTGTGAGTATTCGTTTGATCTACCCCTGGGACCACACAAAGAGTTTATGCAGCCCTCAATGTGTTCTCAAGTTTCATCATAGACCCAAAGTTACTGAGTTTGTGTACTCATTGCAGCTTTACATATGTAAAATGGTGCCTGCTCTTTGTTTTGCTCAAGTGGAGGGAGGGGCCTCTGCCTTTCCCCACTAATGTCTCACGTTTCTGAGGCTTTTGTCTTACCTCCCGTTCGTTCCTGCGCTGGGGAGATTCTGTGGCTCGGCTCCCGCGGTTGGGTTTCCACGCGGTGGGCTCCTAGTAGGTCCTCTGTGTCACATCCACTAGATCCGGAAGTGTTTCCTCTGCCGTTTTTTTCTTGAATCTTTTCCTGAGGCTACAGTAATTCCACTTTTATGAAACTTTATTTTCCAGACTATCGGCGCACGTCCTCACTATCCGCCATCTTTGCTCCACCCCCCTGTATCCCATAAATTTTGATATGTTGTGTTGTCATCTTCATTTGTTTCCAGAAAGTTTTTGACTTCTCTTTTGATTTCTTCTATGACCTACTGTTCATTCAGGAACATGTTTTTCAGTCTCCATGCTTTTGCATATGCTTTAGACATTCCTGAGTTACTGATTTCCAGCTTCATTGCATTGTGCTCCAGGAAGATTCATGGTATGATTTAGATTTTTTTGAATTTGCTGAGACTTGCTTTATGACCTGATGTTGGTCAATCCAAGAGAAAGTTCCATGCACTGCTGAGAAGACTGTGTATTCTTCAAGTGTAGGATGAAAAGTTCTGCAGATATCAGTTAGGTCCATTTGTTCTGTAGTGTCAATTAAATTTGCTGTTTCCTTGTTGATTTTCTGTCTAGTTGATCTGTCCATTGCTGAGAGTGGAGTTTTGAAGTCCCCCAATACTATTGTATTGGAGTCTAAGTCTCCCTTTAAATCCCTTAACATTACTTTTAAATAGCCAGGTGATCTGTAATTAGATGCATATACATTTATAATAGTTACCTCTTCCTGTTGAATTGATTCCTTAATCATCATATAATGCTCTTCTTTGTCTCTTTTAACAGTTTTTGTGTTAAAGTATTTTGACTGGTGTTAAGATGGCTATGGAAGCTCTTTCTTGGTTTCTGTTGGCATGAAATATTTTTTTCCATCCTTTCACTGTCATCTTTGTTGGTGAGATGTGTTTCTTGTAGGCAGCAAATAGATGGATTTTGTTTTTTTACTCCTTTCAGCCAGTCTGTGTCTTTTAACTGCAGAGTTGAGGCCATTTACATTCAAGGTGACTATTGATAAGTAACCTGTTTGCCCTGCCATTTTTCCAAAAATATTCCTATTTTTTACCTTGAATTTCCTTTGAACTTTTACTGAGAGTTTTTCTTCCTTTACCTTCTTTCATAGTGAGACCATGTTTCTGTGTGTAACACATCCTTAAGCATCTTTTGTAGGGCTGTATGGGTGGTGACAAATTCTTTCAATTTCTGTTTGTTATGGAAGGTCTTTATTTCACTTTCATTCATAAATGAGGGCTTTACAGGATATAATATTCTGGGATGACAGTTTTTTTCTCTTAAGACTTGGACTATATCTTGCCATTCCTTCCTAGGCTGTACGGTTTCTGATGAAAAGTCAGCTGTGACTCTAATTAGAGATCCTCTGAAAGTTTCTATCATGCACATTTTAGAATTTTCTCTTACATTTTACTACAATGAGTTTGATTACAGTGTTCATGGCGAGGATCTTTTCTGGTCATGTCTGTTAGGAGTTCTGAGTACTTCCTGGACTTGAATGTCCCTTTCTCCAAACTAGGGAAGTTTTTTTTTTTTTTTAATTATTATTTCAGTAAAAAGGCCTTCTAATCCTTTCTCTCTTTCCATGCCTTCAGGAACTCCTAGAACCAGAATATTGGGTCTTTTTATAGTTTCCTGTAGATTGCCAACAGTGTTTTTAGTTTTCTAATTTCCTCTTCTTGTCTTTGGTTTATTATATACTTTCCTGTACTTTATCTTCTGAGTCCAATATTCTTTCTTCTGCTTCACTGATTCTGTTGTTAAGGCTTTCCACTGCTTTTTTAATTTGTTCTATTGAATTCTTTATTGCATTTTGATTTCTCTTTAAGTTCTCAATTTCATGGGAGAAATTTTCTTTATGTCCTATACGGATTTCAGTAGTTAATGCATTTGCTTCTGATTACCTCTATGTAATCTTATAATCAATTTTTTGAATTCCATTTTTTGCATTCTTCTATCTCACAATCCTGTATTGAAGTGTCATATTCTTTTGGGGGTGTCATGTTGTCTTCCTTATTCTTGCTTCTTGAATTTGTGTGTTTGTTGTTCGGCATTTGTGGAGATACTCATTAGTTTTTCCTTTCTTTCTTTTTTTTTTTTACCGTAGTGGCTTTTATCTATGTACTCTGACTGTGTAGATAAGTGGAATGTCTCCTTTCAGAGAATATCTAGAAGCTTGTAGTGGGTATGGCCAGAGAGCTCTGTTCAGTTCTCCAGGGTTAAGGGTGTGCCTAAGGTTACACACCCAGGTTTGGCGTGGTAAATCTACTTTCTCTCTTTTTTTTTAAATCAGAAGGGAAATTTATTGTGCTCAGCAGAGCTCCTCTCCTCAATGGAGACCAGTGCCTGAGTGCTAGCCCCAGTGGGAATAATATTCGTCCACTCTGTCCCAAGGATCAACAAAGAATTTGTACAGTCCTCAGTGTAAGATCAGTTTCCCCAGCAGTGTCTCACCAAGTAACCAGGAAACCCTGAGCATGTGGAGTCTCCCACTGTGACTGCTCAAAGTCCCGCCACACTGTGAGTCCTCCCACACACCCTGTTTTTTTCACAGTCCCGGTACAGAAGCCTCACACAGTCACAAGCTGCTGCCCCCCTGTTAGTTCTCTCCACCAGAGTCAGGAGTCTGCACTCGGCTGGTTGCTAGGCACAGACACCAGCTTGCACAGCTGTTACATATTTCCAAAATGGCACCCACTCTATTGGCTTGTTACAGGACACCATTGTAATGTGATTGGGGAGAGAGAAATGTGTCTGTCAGCCTTTTTTTTTCCTCCTCTAGTTTGGCTGATACGCTTTCCCCCAAGGAAAGCCAAGTTCCCTCTAGGCTCTTCCTGCAACTTTTTCACCAGTAGCTTGGGGTACTGGGATCTGGTCTCACCTCACTTTCCAATGCTGGTGCATAGGCTCTTGGCTGCTGGAATCCTGAGCCGTGGGTACCCACTCCCTCCATGTAGGTTCACCGTGTCCCTCTAATTTTAGGAAAGTTTCCTCTGCTGTTTTCTTCCTAACTCTTCCCTGAGACTACACTCTCCACTTTTTTTAAACTACCTTCTCCTGGGCTAGAGCAGTAAGCTCCCTCCTTACTCTGCCATCTTAGAACTGCCTCAGTATCCTAATGCCTTAGTTCTATGTGGCTTGATTAATCAGCATGCAAAGCTGAGCTGCCCAACTGAACTAGCAATAGGATTTTTTTTTTATCTAAGGCACTAGATAAGAATAAAATGAGGGACACAATTAAATTATTAAATGTCAGAATAAAGGTGGTAGAAGCATAGTGAGTCAGAAGAAACAAGATGAGAACACAGGGTGAAAGAGGTATCAAAAGAGAAACAGAAGGCCAATCATTGAGGGAAAGTACAAGGGAGTTATGGTATACACAGGTAGAGAAATGAGAGAAGGCACAGAGTATGCTTTTACTTTTGTAACTTCTTAAAATTAATGTACTGTGTTTTTCTCAAGAAGCCACAGAATACTTTAAATCCTTGCTACTAAATGTGTGGTTCTCAGAACACCAGCAATTTATCACCTAGAACTAGTTAGAAATCGGCATCCCAGACTCGATCTATAATTAGAATCTCCATATAAGAAGATCCCCAAATGATTTGAATGCTCATTAAACTTTGAGAAGGGCATCAAAAGCACACAGGTCATTTGTACTGGCAGCCCAAGCTAAGACAAATTCAAGAGGTCACGAACTACATTAGTTGTCTTTTATCTATGCTCAGAGAAATAATCTCTTCTGTATGCTCATTGGATGTCACTACCATGAATTCAGTCCCCTAAGCAAAGATCATAGAAGGCCTTCTATATTCCAGCTTTCCCACACTCCCCAACTCTAATTACCATGAAAATATGTTGATTTGGTCTCTTCTTGATTCAGTGCCTTCTTGGTCTCTTAACTGGAATATTGCAGTAATCTCTTCGCTGTCTACCAGCTTCAGTCTATTCCCACTTTGATTTTATTCTCAATGTTACAGGCAGAGCGGCTTTTCTAAAATGTTAGCATACAGATCTAGGATATCTCTCATGTTAAAATTAGACAACAACTCCCTATTCTCTATTGAGCAATTTTTAAACTTCTTTGTAGATCATGTGAAGTATTTGTGTCCTGCCTAACTATTCAGATTTATATCCCTTTGCAACTCTCTTCAGACATTATCTTCTGCTTATAATTTCCTGAATAGAAAAATATCATTTCTCATATCACATACTCTACCTACCCCTTTTCTCTCTCTCCTTTCTGCCAGATATAATATTGAGGGCTAATCTGTGGTCATCTTACACATAACATTTTTCTTGTCCTCCATTTTTTATATGCATACCAAACTTTATAATCCTGGACCATTGCTCTCAGATTCTACCAACATGTAGTTCTAAGACCCTGGTGTATTTATATTATTATATTTAATCTTTCAATGTTTCATTAAAAAAATCTATTCCTATGGGTACCATTGGGCCTGCACTGAAGAGTCAGTCAGGACATAGGAGGACACTGGGATGATGGTGTCTACAGGGCTGAGCCTAAAGAGACTTTGTAAATAGGGGATGTGACTTTAGAAAATATATCAAGAGTAATAGGAGCCAGGTTTCTCACTGACAGCAAAAGGATATTAAAACATCTATAGAAGTGAAATTGACATTTTGAGATGTGATGCCTTTGAACAGCCCTTGTTGAGAAACAGCTTTTTCTTTTTTCATGCTATTTGTTGAACTCTCTTAGTATAGGGTTAATCTTATGTGTATATAGTTAGTTGAAAATATATCATAGTTAAAAATAAGAAAAGGAACAGGAAAGGGAAGAGGAAGAAAGGTGGAAGTACAGGTAGGGTGGGAAGAATCACTGTGTTCCTAAATTTGTATTTACAAAATGCATGAAATTTATACACCTTAAATAAAAGGTTTCTGGGTAAGAAAAAAAATTGAAATGCTGAAAGTTAGAATGAACATAGTGGTGGTAGATAGTGACTAGAGGTATCAGTATGATTAACTCATTGATTATATATATATATATATATATATGTGTGTGTGTGTCTATGTATAAGAGAAATGGACATAGCTCTGTGTATGAGTATATGAATAGATACATAGGTATTTAGATAGAAATGTGTGCTATCTACTAATAGAACCTTAAAGCAATTGAGCCCTAATAGCAAAGAACACACCCAGATCTTGGCTTCTATATTTCTTTCACCAATAAGAGAAACCACCACTTCCTAGAGAAAAATATAATTGCAGGATGGGTCAAGGAAAATACAAAATGAGCCCAGAATGTCTTGACTGGTCATAAAGTAAGTAAGTGATTTTAAAAATGATGAGAACTTGTTAAAAGGATGCAGTAGCCAGCTTGAAGGTTACTGGGACAGGTTAAGCATCAAAATAAACAATGATGGTTATGGACTATAATTATTCATTAAAGATCAATGAATCTATAGTGATGTTAATGAAAAAGAACTACCAACTAATAAAGTCTAGAAGAAATGATAGAAAGCTAGGAAGCCATCATTAGCAAACATCATAATTATTTAATCAAGAAAAGGCAGGTAAATTGTCATGAGGAATAGCACATTAATGTAACCTCTAAGAATTTCTTCAGGGTTAGTGCACAACCTGGGAGGCAGCAGTGGATGGCTCAAGTACTTGAGTTCCTGGCTTCTCTGTGGGAGACCGGATTGAGATCTGAGCTGTGGCTTCTGCCTATCCCTGCCCTGGCTGTTGTGGGCATTTGGAAAGTGAACCAGCAGAGGAAAAAATTCTCTCTCTCTGATCTTTTTATAAGATATGTACTAACTACAGAGGGAAGATTGCAATTTATACAGACACCATTTCAATAAACATTGTGTTCATCTTAATATGATCTGCTGAGAAAACCACAGAATCACTCCTGGGGATTCCTGCCAAAAAGTATGAACTGAACCTGATATTGAGGAAACAGAAATTCAAACTGAGGGGATTCTATAAAATAACTAGCTTGACTTCTAAAATGTCAACATCACAAATAAGGAAAGACTAAGGAACTGTTTGACACTGAGAAAGAATAAGAAGAGATGACAATGATCTGTGACACTTGATCTCAGATGGATTGTGAACCAAAAGACTTTCCATTGTTATGAAGAATGTCTGGGAAATATTTGTGAAATTTGAATGAGGTTTGTGAATTAAAATATCAATTTTTAAAATTTTATATTTATGTAAGAGTATCCTTTGATTTACAGAATAGGAGCAATGGATCTTCATGTCTGCACCTTACTCCCATGTGGTTTTGGGGGAAAGTGGTATGGGTGTGTGTGTATTGTATGTTTGAGGGTAGAAGGAGCAAAGAGACTAATAAATAAATTGTGTCAAATGTTAACAACTGGGAAAAATGAAGCCATATTGAGTTCTTTTTGCTATCCTTGCAAGCCTTTCTACAATTTTGAAATTATTATAAGATTTCCCTTTTTTTAAAAAAATATCTGTCTCTCTGCTACTTTTTAAACTTTTATAAATATATAAATCCTGATGTGGCCTACCTTCTAATGTACCCCCAAGGCATATGAAAGTAAATTTGTAAAATATAGACGTTAGTTCATTAAATGAGTAGTAATAAGATATGAATTTCTTTGCTCTTGAATCAAACAGCCTGAGTTCAAAATACAATTCATGTGTGGTTTTAAGGCAGATCATTTATGCTTCCCATGTCTGTTTTCTCATCTGTAAAATGAGAATGACAAAAGTGCTTAGAGTGATAAAAATGCTCATTTCATAACTGTTTGGAGAGGATTGGGTCATATAACATATTTACAGCATTTAGTACAGTGCCCAGCACATGGTAAATAACCAAATTTTCCAAAGGACCTATTGAGAGGGATTACTGCTAAAGCAAAGCATTTTGTTTATTGGAATCTCTGTAGAGCCCTGAGTGGCTGAAAATCCTAAGGACCTCTCGTGCCCATGCAATATTAATTCCTGTCTCCAAGCCATGAAAATGTAAGATTTTTGATATGGCAGATCAAGGAATCATGTCTCTGTGAGGATTTTGATTAATGATAAAAAAATTTTTATTTAACATAAAAATCATTTAACTCCATTGCCCAGAATTCAAATAGAATATTTAGGATGGGGGGAAGAGTGAGACAGCTATTTTTATTGAGATTCAGAAGAACAGAACAAACCCTGGACACTGCAGGCAATGCCTGACAATGTTTCCATGAGCTATTTAGAAACTTATTTTAAGAAGTATTGAGTTTTATCAGGTCAGTCAGTGAAGCAGAAAAAGCTCAGCTTGCCTATGATGCCTCTGGAATACAAGAAATGTATCTGCACTAGAGCAAGTGGAACAGTGTAGGAAAGGAGATACAAGGAAACAACTGGATGAGGGAAAACCACAATTAAAATCTGATGCTTCTAGCTCTCAGTCTAAAAGAAAGTACTGCCCAAGTGATGCTCCACATAATTGTCTTTGAAGGACATTATGGCAGTCAAGAGCACTAGTTTCAGAGCCAGGCATGTCTGCATGTGCATCTTAACTTTCTCGCTTGGTAACCAACTGTGTGATCCTGGATAAGTTTTTCTGTGATCTCTCTAAGCCTTAAAAATCTCAAGTAGAAAATGGGGATGGTATGACTTTGCCTCAAGGTGTTATGTGAGCATCAAATGAAATAGTAAAAAGCCCAGCACATGTGTTCAGTAAATATTCATTGTTTTTGTTTTTATTCTAATCAGAAGCATAAGGCAACAAAATAGACAAAATTGAGAGGCATTTCTTTTCTTCTTTGAAGATTAAGTTTATATATATATTTTTTTATTTTTTTTAATTTTTTTAAATTTTTTGACAGGCAGAGTGGACAGTGAGAGAGAGAGACAGAGAGAAAGGTCTTCCTTTGCCTTTGGTTCACCCTCCATGGGCCGCCGCAGCTGGCGCGCTGCGGCCGGCACACCGCGCTGATCCGATGGCAGGAGCCAGGTGCTTCTCCTGGTCTCCCATGGGGTGCAGGGCCCAAGCACTTGGGCCATCCTCCACTGCACTCCCTGGCCACAGCAGAGAGCTGGCCTGGAAGAGGGGCAACCGGGGCAGAATCCGGTGCCCTGACCGGGACTAAAACCCGGTGTGCCAGCGCCGCTAGGCGGAGGATTAGCCTATTGAGCTAATGTTTTAAAGTAGATGTTTTAAGTAGATGTTTTAAAATTCAACTCTCTTGGGATTCATTCAGGCTTTTGGATATTTCAATAGTTTATTCCCTTTTTTTGCTAAACATTATTACAAGGTAATGTTTATACCACAGTTTGCTTAACCAATCATCTGTCAAAGGACTTCTGGTCTTTATGCTGATTTTTGGTTATTGTGAATAAATCAGCTATAAATACTTGTTCGCAAGTTTTTGTATGAGCATAACTCTTCATTTTTCTGGGATAAATGCCCACTAGTGTAATTGCTGGATCATATGATAGTTGCATGTACAGTTTTTAAAACCACTGCTAGGGGCTGGTCTTGTGGCATAGTGGGTAAAACTGCTGCCTGTGGCATCAGCATCCCATATGGGCACTGGTTTAAGTCCTGGCTACTCCACTTCTGATCCAGCTCTCTGCTATGGCCTGAGAAAGCTGTAAAAGATGGCCCAAGTACTTGACCCCTGAACCTGCATGGGAGACCCAGAAGAAACTCGTGGCTCCTAGCATCAGGTCAGCCCAGCTCTGGCTGTTGCAGCCATTTGGGTAATGAACAAGTGGATGGAGGACTTATCTCTCTCTCTCTGTCTCTGCCTCTCCGTAACCCTGCTTTTCAAATAAATAAGTAAATCTAAAAAAAAAGCCAAATTATTTTCCTTAGAGGCTGTACCCTTTTACATTCACACCATCAGTTTAAGATTGATTCAGTTTCTGTAGAAGTTTGCCAGCCTTTGTTGTCTCTTTTTAATTTTAGCCAATAAATTAGGTGTGTAATAGTATCTCATTTGTTAATTAAAATCAGAGAAGAAATCAACAGGATTGAATCCAAAAAAACATTACAAAAAATCAGCCAAACGAGGAACTGGTTTTTTGAAAAAATAAACAAAATTGACACTCCATTGGCCCAACTAACTAAAAAAAGAAGAGAAAAGACCCAAATCAATAGGATCAGAGATGAAATGGGAAACATAACAACAGACGCCACAGAAATAAAAAGAATCATCAGAAATTACTACAAGGACCTGTATGCCAGCAAACAGGGAAATCTATCAGAAATGGAAAGATTCTTGGACACATACAACCTCCCTAAATTGAGCCAGGAAGACATAGAAAACCTAAACAGACCAATAACTGACACAGAAATTGAAGCAGTAATAAAGGCCCTCCCAACAAAGAAAAGCCCAGGACCAGATGGATTCACTGCTGAGTTCTACCAGACATTTAGAGAAGAACTAACTCCAATTCTCCTCAAACTATTCAGAGCAATCGAAAAAGAGGGAATCCTCCCAAATTCTTTCTATGAAGCCACCATCACCTTAATTCCTAAGCCAGAAAGAGACGCAACATTGAAAGAGAATTACAGACCAATATCCCTGATGAACATAGATGCAAAAATCCTCAATAAAATTCTGGCCAATAGAATGCAACAACACATCAGAAAGATCATCCACCCAGACCAAGTGGGATTCATCCCCGGTATGCAGGGATGGTTCAACATTCGCAAAACAATCAACGTAATACACTACATTAACAGACTGCAGAAGAAAAACCATATGATTCTCTCAATAGACGCAGAGAAAGCATTTGATAAAATACAACACCCTTTCATGATGAAAACTCTAAGCAAACTGGGTATGGAAGGAACATTCCTTAATACAATCAAAGCAATATATGAAAAACCCACGGCCAACATCCTATTGAATGGGGAAAAGTTGGAAGCATTTCCACTGAAATCTGGTACCAGACAGGGATGCCCTCTCTCACCACTGCTATTCAATATAGTTCTGGAAGTTTTGGCCAGAGCTATTAGGCAAGAAAAAGAAATTAAAGGGATACAAATCGGGAAGGAAGAACTCAAACTATCCCTCTTTGCAGATGATATGATTCTTTATTTAGGGGACCCAAAGAACTCTACTAAGAGATTGCTGGAACTCATCGAAGAGTTTGGCAAAGTAGCAGGATATAAAATCAATCCACAAAAATCAACAGCCTTTGTATACACAGGCAATGCCACGGCTGAGGAAGAACTTCTAAAATCAATCCCATTCACAATAGCTACAAAAACAATCAAATACCTTGGAATAAACTTAACCAAAGACGTTAAAGATCTCTACGATGAAAACTACAAAAGCTTAAAGAAAGAAATAGAAGAGGATACCAAAAAATGGAGAAATCTTCCATGCTCATGGATCGGAAGAATCAATATCATCAAAATGTCTATCCTCCCAAAAGCAATTTATACATTCAATGCAATACCCATCAAGATCCCAAAGACCTTCTTCTCAGATCTGGAAAAAATGATGCTGAAATTCATATGGAGACACAGAAGACCTCGAATAGCCAAAGCAATCCTGTACAACAAAAACAAAGCTGGAGGCATCACAATACCTGATTTTAGGACATACTACAGGGCAGTTGTTATCAAAACAGCATGGTACTGGTACAGAAACAGATGGATAGACCAATGGAACAGAATAGAAACACCAGAAATCAATCCAAACATCTACAGCCAACTTATATTTGACCAAAGATCCAAACCTAATCCCTGGAATAAGGACAGCCTATTCAATAAATGGTGCTGGGAAAATTGGATTTCCACATGCAGAAGCTTGAAGCAAGACCCATACCTATCACCTTACACAAAAATTCACTCAACATGGATTAAAGACTTAAATCTACGACCCAAAACCATCAAATTATTAGAGAGCATTGGAGAAACCCTGCAAGATATAGGCACAGGCAAAGACTTCCTGGAAAATACTCC
Source organism: Lepus europaeus (assembly GCF_033115175.1). Classification (NCBI taxonomy): domain Eukaryota; kingdom Metazoa; phylum Chordata; class Mammalia; order Lagomorpha; family Leporidae; genus Lepus; species Lepus europaeus. Next base: position 58,166,047 of record NC_084833.1, on the reverse strand, counting down.
AACAGCACAGGCAGTGAAAACCAAAATTAACTTTTGGGATTGCATCAAATTGAGAAGTTTCTGTACTTCAAAAGAAACAGTCAGGAAAGTGAAGAGGCAACCAACAGAATGGGAAAAAATATTCGCAAACTATACTACAGATAAAGGATTGATAACCAGAATCTACAAAGAAATCAAGAAAATCCACAAAAACAAAAGAAACAACCCTCTTAAGAGATGGGCCAAGGACCTCAATAGACATTTTTCAAAAGAGGAAATCCAAATGGCCAACAGACACATGAAAAAATGTTCAAGATCACTAGCAATCAGAGAAATGCAAATCAAAACCACAATGAGGTTCCATCTCACCCCGGTGAGAATGGCTCACATTCAGAAATCTACCAACAACAGATGCTGGAGAGGATGTGGGGAAAAAGGGACACTAACCCACTGTTGGTGGGAATGCAAACTGGTTAAGCCACTATGGAAGTCTGTCTGGAGATTCCTCAGAAACCTGAACATAACCCTACCATACAACCCAGCCATCCCACTCCTTGGAATTTACCCAAAGGAAATTAATTTGGCTAATAAAAAAGCCATCTGCACATTAATGTTTATTGCAGCTCAATTCACAATAGCTAAGACCTGGAACCAACCCAAATGCCCATCAACAGTAGATTGGATAAAGAAATTATGGGACATGTACTCCATAGAATACTATGCAGCAGTAAGAAACAACGAAACCCAGTCATTTGCAACAAGATGGAGCAATCTGGAAAACATCATGCTGAGTGAATTAAGCCAGTCCCAAAGAGAAAAATATCATTTGTTTTCCCTGATCGGTGACAACTGAGCGCCAAAGGGGAAACCTGTTAAATGAAATGGACACAATAAGCAACAATGAACTGATCAGCTCCTGTCCTGACTTTAGATGTACAGTGCAGTATTTTATCCTTTTTAGTATTTGTTGTTATTGTTGTTGTTCTAGTACTATTGGTTGAACTCAGTAATTGGCACACAATTATTCTTAGGTGTTTAAATTTAACAGAAAAGAGATCCCTGTTTAATCTAAGAGTGGAAAAAGAGAGGGAGGAGATGAACAATTTGGAACATGCTCAATCGGACTGGCCGCAAATGGTGGAGTTAGAAAAGTGCCAGGGGATTCCAGCACAATCCCATCAAGATGGCATGTACCAATGCCATCGCACTGGTCCAAGTGATCAATTTCAGCTCACAATTGATAGCTCTAAGAGTCAAGGAGATCACACAAACAAGACAAGTATCTGCTAATACTAACTGATAGAATCAAAAAGGGAGAGAAAGATCCAACATGGGAAGTGGGATACACAGCAGACTCATAGAATGGAAGATGTCCTAAACAACACTCTGGCCTCAGAATCAGCCCTCAAGGCATTCAGATCTGGCCGAAGAGCCCATGAGAGTATAGCAGGCATGGAAAGCCAAGATATCATGGGAAAAAAAAAAAAAGACCTGAATGAAAGATCTCTGTGAGTGAGATCCCAGTGGAAAGAACGGGGCCATCAAAGAAGGAGGTGCCCTTCTCCGAAGGGAGGAGAGAGCCTCCACTTTGACTATGACCCTATCGGAATAAGATCAAAGTCAGCGAACTCTAAAGGCTTCCATAGCCCTGGCAACTCATGACTAGAGCCTAGGGAGATTACTGATGCCATGAACAGGAGTGTCAAATTGTTAAGTCAGCAACAGGAGTCACTGTGTACTTACACCCCATGTGGGATCTGTCCCTAATGTGTCGTCTAAAGCCAAGGGATGCTATGACTGGTACTGAAACAATATTTTTATACTTTGCGTTTCTGTGTGGGCGCAGACTGATGAGGTCTTTGCTAATTATAGACTGAAGTGATCTTCTGTATATAAAGAGAATTGGAAACGAAAAAAAAAAAAAAAGAAAAAAAAAAAAACAACCTGGTGTTAAAATGGAAATGGCATAGAAAATTAATTAATTTGAAAAAAATTATGTAGGATCTCTGTCTTTAATGTGCTGTACATTGCTATTTAATGCTATAATTAGTAATCCAATGGTAGTTTTTTCACTTGGTGTTGCTATGTGGGCAAAATGTGGAAGTCTTTACCTAATGTATACTAAACTGATCTTCTGTATGTAGGGAGAATTGAAAATGAATCTTTACACGAATGGAGGGGGAGAGGGAGCGGGAGGGGGGAGGGTTGCGGGCGGGAGGGAAGTTGTGCGAGGGGGGAAGCCATTGTAACCCATAAGCTATACTTTGGAAATTTATATTCATTAAATAAAAGTTTAATAAAAAAAAAAAAATAGTATCTCATTTGTGATTTTAATTTTCATTTCCCAAATGGCTAATGATGTTGAGCATCATTTCATGATCTTTTTTTGGAAAGATTTTATTTTATTATTTATTTGAGAGGTAGAGTTACAGGCAGAGAGGGAGACAGAGAGAAAGGTCTTTCATCTGCTAGTGCACTCCCCAGATGGCTGCAATGGCTGCAGCTGAGACTCTCCAAAGCCAAAAGCCAGGAGCTTCTACTGGGTCTCCCACACGGGTGTAGAGGCCCAAGCACTTGGGCCATCTTCCACTGCTTTCCCAGGCCATAGAAGAGAGCTAGATAGGAAGAGGAGCAGCTGGGACATAAATCACTGGCCATATGGGATGCCGGCACCGCAGGCAGAGGCTTAGCCCACTCTGCCATTTCATGTTCTTGTTTGCCATTTGCATATATCCTCTTTGGTAAATGTGTCTTTATGTCTTTTCATTTTTTAATTGTACTGATGAGGTTTGAGAAATTATATATCCTAAATACTAGTACTTTGTCAGATATTTGGTTTGCAAGTATTTTCTCCCAATCTATAGTTTACTTCTTCATCCTCTTAATAGTCTTTCACAGAGAAAAAAGTTTCAATTTTTATTGTCTAATTTACCAGTTTTTCCTTTTATAAGTCATAATATCAAGCCTAAGAAATATTGTTTAGCTATGATTCCCTGGGTTTTTTCTAAAATTGTTTTTTAAGTATTACACTTTACATTTAAGCCCATGATGCATTTTAGTAAGAGTTAATTTTGTATTACGTGTGAATATATACACAGAAATATATATAACCTGTGTATATTCAAGTTTTGCCAGTCTCATTTATTGAAAAGGCAATATTCCTTCTATTGAATTACCTTTATTACCTGTGAACTTTTGTCAAAAACCTATTGAGCATATTTGGTTAAATTTCTGGATTCTCTATTTTGTTGAATTGTTCCATTCTTCTGCCAGTACCACAGAGTCCTATTTACTATAACCATACTATAACTCTTGAAATCATGTAGGCTGATTCCACTAATATTGTTTTTTAAAATGGTTTTAGCTTTTCTAGTTCCTGTCTTTCCATATAAAGTTTAGAAAAATTTCATCGTGCTGGGATTTGTGTTAAATCTATATGTCAATTTGGGGAATATCGACACTTTTACTGTGTTAAGGCTTCCAATCCATGAACCCAGTTGTCCTCCCACTTATTTTATTATTTGGTTGTATCTTAATTTAACCTTCTACATGTCTGTTTTCAGCACTTAACCTTTCCAGCATTTAACCTCATACATGTCAGATTTATACTTAAATCTGTCATTTTTCAAGTGGTTGTAGATAGCACTTTCTTTTACATTTCATCATCTATCAGATAATTGCTAGTGAATAATATTTAGACATTTACTTTGTGTCTGGTTATCTTGCTGAACCCACTTATTAGTTCTAGGAGGTTTGTGTTTGTTGTTGTTCTTGTTAGATTCCTTGGTATTTTTTGTAGTGACAGTCATTTCATCTGCAAATAGGGAGTTTTATTTTAGTGTCTCTTCCCTTCTCTTCCCTTTCCTTCTGTTTTTTTGGGGGAGAGGGGGAGCTTACTGCACTGGATGAAATGTATACCACTGTGTTGAATAAGAGTGGTGAATGCTGTGTTTGCAATTTAAGGGGGAGAGTGTAGTCTTTTCTCCATCAAGGATAGTGTTGTCACAGGTTTTTTATTTATTTATTTATTTTGTAATTGTTCTCTCAACTGGAGGAAGTTCTTATCTACTCCTATGATTCTAAGACTTTTTGTCATGAATAAGTGATGAATTTTATCAAATGCCTTTTCTGCAATTGATTGCTGTGTTCATGTGATTTAATTCTTTAGCTTCTTTTAAAATATACTGCCTGTCTTGTTTTAGTACTGTGGTAATATTAGTGTCATCAAACATACTGAGCATGGTCAGCTTTGTGGCACAGTGGGTTAAATTGCCACTTGCAACACTGACATTCCACCTTAGAGTACCTGTTGGAGTCCTGGCTGCTCTGCTTCTGATCCAGCATTCCTCTTAATCCCATCTTGAAGTGACAGTTCAAGTCCCAGCTACTCTGCTTCCAATTCAGTTTTTGATAATGCACCTAGGAAGGTAGCAGATGTGTCATCAACTTGGGAGATCAGGATGGAGTTCTGACCTCCTGGTTTTGGCCTGGCCCAGCCCCAAGCATTGCAGCCATTTGGGGGAATGAACCAGCAGAGGAAAGATCTCTCTCACCATCTCTCTCTCTCTCTCTGCTCTTTCTCACTCCCTCCCTCTGTATTTTAAATAAATAAATACATCTTTTAAAAATGAATTGAGAAATGAACCCTCATCTGTTTTCTGGAAGAGAGTATGTAGACTTGAGGTTAATTATTCATTTGGTAGAATACCCTGATAAAGCAATCTGAATCTAGAGATTTGTTTTGGGGGAATTTTCAAAATTATGAATTTAATTTCCTTGATAGTTACATAGTTGGTGCCAGCGCTGTGGTGTAGCAGGTTAAGCAACTGCCAACAGCACTGGCATCCCATTTGCATGCCAGTTTAAGGCCCAGCTGCTCCACTGTGAATCCAGCTCCCTGCTAAGGCATCTGTGAAAGCAGCAGAAGATGACCCAAGTATTTGGGCCCCTGCATCTACAAAGGAGACCTGGAAGAAGCTCCTGGCTTCTGGCTTTGGCCTGGCCCAGCTCTGGCCATTGCAGCCATTTGGAGAGTGAACCAGTGGACGGTTGATCTCTCTCTCTCTCTCTCTCTCTCTCTCTCTCTCTCCACCTTTCAAATAAAATAAATAAACCTTTTAAAAAGTAGTTATAAAGTTATTCAAATTATCACCTTTATATTGAGTGAGTTTTGGTTGTTGGTGTTTTTTCAGGGAATTGACTCATTTCATTCATGTTATCAAATTTATTGGTGCAGATTTCTTCATAGTATTCTCTTATTTTCCTTTTGATGTCTGTGTGGTCTGAAGTGATATCCCTGTTTCATTCTTTATTTTGGTATTGTGTATTCCCCCTCCCCTAGTCTTGCTAAAGATGTCTCATTTTTATTGATCTTTTCATTTTGTTTCATTGATTTCCTCTATTTCTCTGTTTTCCATTTCACTGATTTCTAAATTTGCTATGTTTATGTCTATGCCACTAACACTGATCCTAGTCTATGTATCCTTTTACTAGTTTGAATGAAGTATTCAAAACTTATCTTTCATTATGTCCCTTTACCATCTTCCATGTAAGTGTCTGAACATTTGTTCAATGTACATTTGTAGCAATATCAGGCATTATTATGGTATTTTGCCTTGAATATCAAACATAACAGAAAACTCTAGAGGAGATGGAAAACCTATTGTATTTTATCCATATTTTTGCACACCATACTCTTTCTTCCTAATGATCCCAAAGTCCTTATATTATCATTTGATTTTTGCTTAGGGAACTTCTTTTGGCCAATGTTTTAATTAGGTCTGTTGGTAACAAATTCTTTGTGTTCTTCCATCTGAGAAAGAGTATTTTCATAGGGAATAGGATTCTGGGTTTGGGAGTTCTTTTAGCACTTGGAAAGTATTGTGCTATAAAATTTCTTCTAATCTCAGTGGTTTTTGATGAGAAATCCACTGCCATTCAAATTGAGATTTCTCTATTGGTAAATTATTATTTTCCTCTGGTTTTCAATTTCACTCTTTAGTTTTCATTGAAGTTTTTTTCATTAAGTCTTGAGGAATATCTTTGGATTTATGATTTGTAAGGTGAATTCAGTTTCTTGAGCCTATAAATTAATGTGTCTTTTCAAATTTTGGATTATTTCATCTATTACTTCTTTAACTGTTCTTGTTTTAAACATTTTTATTTGTAAATAGGGAAAATAAAATTTATAAATTTTTTATTTGTAAATAGGGAGAATATTTCATATATAGTTTTAAGAGCATAATGAGTGAAGGGCTTTTCAGCTTAGAGCCAATAAGATCTGTGGCTCTGACCTGGGCATCCTTCGACTCCAGGGCAGGTCCATTTCCAGTGATCCAACTCTTGGCAGAGCTGCCAGGGCTCTTCACAAGCTGATTTCTGCTGAAGCCCAGGCTTACCACATTGAAAGCCACTGCAGTGGACTGGCCTGTTGGGTCTCCTTGAGGGCAGATCACTGTACAGATCAGCCATTTATAGGCCTGCCACCCATTGCTTCTGATGCCTAGCTTTCTTTTCCTCCTGGTTTGTGTTAAAGAGACCACTGCAGCTGAGGGGACAGCCAAGTAGGGTCAGCAGCATTGAAGGCAGAACTGTAAATTTCCTGTTAGAGATGCCACCTGCCTTTACCTGGCCAGCTCTCCTCCCAGGCCAGCCAAGTAATGAAAGTCAACAGAGTGCCTTCCCCTAGGAGGTTCACACCTCCCTTAGGATATACCCCAAGTGAAGAGATAGATAGGTCTGGGCCTCTTAACTTACAAGGCCTAAAGCCCAACAGATTATTATCAAGCCCCTTCTATCAGGTTCTATTTGCCTCTCAATCAGAAAACTTAATTGTAGCTTAGACAGCACCTTTCTTAGCTCCTCTAATAATGACTCTGTCCTTTGTTCTAGACCCTGTCTAGCACACTTGGGCCTCATTCCTTTGTAATCATAACCTCTACTCTACCACCAATGGCTCTACTCCCAACCTGTGTGTACTGATGGTCCTCTTCCCCACTTAATGCTGTATAATTGTTCAGACCTGGTTAATGCCTCTCTTAGGATCATTGGTTACTATCCTCACCCTGTCTTTTATGACCTTGTCTAAATATGATCAGAGTCGGCAAACTTGGAAGGCTTCCATAGCCTTGGCAACTCATGACGACAGCCTAGGATGGTTACTGGCGCCATAAACTAGAGTGTCAATTTGTTGGGTCAACAACAGGAGCCACTGTGCACTTGCTCCTCATGTGGGATCTCTGTCCTTAATGTGCTATACATTGTGATTTAATGCTATAACTAGTACTCAAACAGTATGTTTCACTTTGTGTTTCTATGTGGGTGCAAACTGTTGAAATCTTTATACTAAATTGATCTTCTGTATATAAAGAGAATTGCAAATGAATCTTGATGTGAATGGAAGGGGAGAGGGAGCGGGAGAGGGGAGGGTTGTGGGTGGGAGGGAAGTTATGGGAGGGGGAAGCCATTGTAATCCATAAGCTGTACACTGGAAATTTATATTCATTAAATAAAAGTTAAAAAAAAAAGAGCATAATGATACTTTCCATCTTACCCTCATTCCTGTCCTCCCTCCTTTTCTTAGTTTTTGTTTTTTCTGTATTTATTGACAAACAGTAATTATACATATTTATGGAGTACAATGTAATATTTTCATACATGCATTCATTTTAATGATCATATTAGGATAATTAGCATCAATCACTTCACATTTTCAAGGTTTTACTTTTCTTACAATTTTTACAAGGACATAGATTCAGTTTTCTTTATAGTTACAAGCTTAACCCTCTAGTAAATACAGAATTCAGCAAATAGTAAGTAGAAAAACCACTGTTCCTTGAGAGTATAGATAGGGGCTATAAAAATAATCAAATCTCAAAATGTTGATTTTGTTCATATACATTACAGTTTTTTGTTTGTATTCTGTATATTAGTTACCACAAATCAAGGAAAACATGATATTTGTCTTTTTGTGACTGGCTTATTTCTCTAAGCTTTCATTTTGTTGTAACGGACAGAATTTCATTCTTTTTTTATAGCTGAGTAGTATTCCATCATGTATATACCATGATTCTTTATCCGGTCATCAGTTGGTGGATTCCATATCTTAGCTAATATGAGTTGAGCTGCTATAAGCATGGGAGTATAGATAACTCTTTCAGATGCTGGTTTCAGTTTGTTTGGGTAAATTCCCCGGAGTGGATGGCAAGGTAATATGGTATTCATCAATTTTCTCTTACTTTCTCCTCTCTTGCTGGAACACTGATGGCACAAATGTAAAATTTTTTGTTATCTCACAATCTCTGAGATTCTCAGTCTTGGTTAGTTTAATCTATTTTCTCTTCTGTTCCAATTAGATTATTTCTATTGTTTCTTCTTTAAGTCGCTGATTCTTTCCTGTCCTTTCCAAGAAGGAGAAACAGAGACAACTTTTAAGTGTCAGGTATGGGAAGAAGTCCAGACTCCACACATGAACTGTTATAGCATTAATACAAAATACACTTGGGAAAATGCCTGAAATGCCCTTGGTAAGTTAGCTGGCCATCTAGACAGATCCTTCAGGTTCGTGTTTCCCTGGAAAATTCATGGCAGGTCTGAATATAACCCTCAGATCATCAGCTTAAAGGAAGACATGATTGTCAGCATGATGAGAGCTAGATCTAATTCTCAAAGTAGACTCACATTGAATAAGCTCGTGGATGCTGGTGACCAAAACTTACAATGCCAATTAATTCGAAACAAGAGGTTTAATCAATAGATGGATATAAATGCTTTCTCTATATGTAAATGAAAATGGGAAGCCATAATAATAACTAGAATGCTGATTAGTGAATTTGCAACCAGAAAAAAAGTTAGTTGGAAATATTAATGTTTGGTGTCCTAGAACTCTGAAATTTTTTTTTTAACTTTTATTTAATGAATATAAATTTCCAGTGTACAGCTTATGGATTACAATGGCTTCCCCCTCCCATAACTTCCCTCCCACCCACAACCCTCCCCTCTCCCGCTCCCTCTCCCCTTCCATTCACATCAAGATTCATTTGCAATTCTCTTTATATACAGAAGATCAATTTAGTATAAAGATTTCAACAGTTTGCACCCACATAGAAACACAAAGTGAAACATACTGTTTGAGTACTAGTTATAGCATTAAATCACAATGTATAGCACATTAAGGACAGAGATCCCACATGAGGAGCAAGTGCACAGTGGCTCCTGTTGTTGACCCAACAAATTGACACTCTAGTTTATGGCGCCAGTAACCATCCTAGGCTGTCGTCATGAGTTGCCAAGGCTATGGAAGCCTTCCAAGTTTGCCGACTCTGATCATATTTAGACAAGGTCATAAAAGACAGGGTGAGGATAGTAACCAATGATCCTAAGAGAGGCATTAACCAGGTCTGAACAATTATACAGCATTAAGTGGGGAAGAGGACCATCAGTACACACAGGTTGGGAGTAGAGCCATTGGTGGTAGAGTAGAGGTTATGATTACAAAGGAATGAGGCCCAAGTGTGCTAGACAGGGTCTAGAACAAAGGACAGAGTCATTATTAGAGGAGCTAAGAAAGGTGCTGTCTAAGCTACAAGTAGTTTTTCTGATTGAGAGGCAAATAGAACCTGATAGAAGGGGCTTGATAATAATCTGTTGGGCTTTAGGCCTTGTAAGTTAAGAGGCCCAGACCTATCTATCTCTTCACATGGGGTATATCCTAAGGGAGGTGTGAACCTCCTAGGGGAAGGCACTCTGTTGACTTTCATTACTTGGCTGGCCTGGGAGGAGAGCTGGCCAGGTAAAGGCAGGTGGCATCTCTAACAAGAAATTTACAGTTCTGCCTTCAATGTTGCTGACCCTACTTGACCATACCCTCAGCTGCAGTGGTCACTTTGGAAGTTGGGCTGAGTGAAGGGCTTTTCAGCTTAGAGCCAATAAGATCTGTGGCTCTGACCTGGGCATCCTTCGACTCCAGGCCAGGTCCATTTCCAGTGATCCAACTCTTGGCAGAGCTGCCAGGGCTCTTCACAAGCTGACTTCTGCTGAAGCCCAGGCTTACCACATTGAAAGCCACTGCAGTAGACTGGCCTGTTGGGTCTCCTTGAGGGCAGATCACTGTACAGATCAGCCATTTATAGGCCTGCCACCCATTGCTTCTGATGCCGAGCTTTCTTTTCCTCCTGGTTTGTGTTAAAGCAGACCAGAGGATGCAAGTCAAGGGAGTGCCCAAGTCCCATCTCTAATCTTCGGTGGCCTGAACTACAAGTCTATAGTCATAGGCATGTTCTGTAGTAGTTTTTCTAAGGTAGACAATGCCCATGAGGAAAATTATATTCTCACTTTAAAACTTTCTTTCCCTTTGGTCTGAAAGGGAGGTTTTTTCTACTTACTGTATACTTCGCTGATGGCAAAGTGAATCTAGCTATGAGATTATTATTTAAGTTCTTATTTTGGCTATGCTATTACAGAAAAATGTTAGCCATCTCTTTTATAAGGTCTAAAGATTAAATTGTGCGTCCTACAGATTCCTTCATAATAGAATTAGTTTCCTACCTTGAAGAGAATAGAGAAATGAAAGAACAAGTTGGGCTTAGAATAGAGAAATGAGGGAGCAAGTCCTAGATCGCTTGCTGACAATAGCAATATTACATGAATACTTAGCAAACCGTTTCAACCATTAGATAACAACTTAAGAAAACATTTACCAGAAGGTCCAATGCCTTCTATAAATTTTAAGAATCATGTATTTGAAAACACCTCTTAAATATCTAACATGGTGTAGTTTGTTTAACCAGTAAACTTAAGCACAACCATCTAAAATGTTTTTAGTTTCTTTCTACCAACAAGTTAAAACATGATACACAGATTCAGGTCACACAAATTAAATGTATCTTTGATTGATTTTAGCAGCTTAAATTTATGGACAATCTTATCTATAAGCCATTTAAAATAAAACTCTTAATAAAATTTCCTATGTGGACATACAATATGTACACACATATAACATAGCATAATAGACCAATATAGCAATTTTAATAATAGAACTCTGAAAATTTTAAGTGCTTCTCCATCACAGGGTCACAGCTGCCATGTCACCTGGTTGCTTATCACCCAAAGCCAGGGTACTCTATATTCTGACCATTAAATTAAGCACTGCCAATGTTTCACTTTTCCTCTTATAAATCTTTTACTGACTTAATGTCTTAAAATTACCATATTTTTACCCTGTTTGTGTTAGTATATATAATATAGTTTTGCTCAATCTTGGTCAGAGCTTACTCTCTCTCTCTGAGACTTTACATATCTTTAATTCAAATCTTCATTTAAAGAAGTTTAAAACTCAGTCTGAGGCCTTCTCAAGTTCATGAAGGGAATCATTGTTTTCTCTGTAAATTACCTGCTAAAATTAGAAACATTATTTGACAACAGAGACCAAGTGAGTCCTGACCCTTTAATTTCCTCAGCAAAAGCTTCTCCCTTTTAAGGGAGTCACAGCTTATAAGAGCTTGTCTCCTTTATAATGTCAGTTTTAAGAAATAGAAAGAGAAGTTAGAGATCCTAAAAAGAAGGAGAGATTCAGATTAATTCCATGCCTGAATTTCTGATTTTAGGGACATTGGGGAGAGAATGATTCAGCGGGGAAGAAGTTGGGCTGTGGAAGGCCATGTGAGCATTGTCCTGAAGGTTCTCTCTTTGGAGAATTGTGGATTGCCTTTTTTTATCATGTGTCTAATAATTTAAGTTCTTTTCCATTTGGGAGAGAATTCAGATTTTCTTGTGTTCAGGAGGAAAATTCATATTTTCTCCTTTTTAGTTGTTTAGTAATAATTTGCTGAGCTCATGAATAATCTGATAACCGTAAGTTCATTTCTGTTTCAAAAAATAAGATAATGGCAAAATTTTGAAATTACTTAAAATATAATAATCCATGACTATAAGGCAACTGCTGACTTTAGGATTAAATTCAAGTTTCCCAGCACTCTGGCCTCAGAGTCAGCCATTAAGACATTCGGATTCAGCTAAAAAGCCCATGAGAGTATTTCAGGCATGGAAAGCCAAGACACTCTGGCAAAAAAAAAAAAAAAAAATGACCTAAATGAAAAATCTCTGTGAGTGAGTTCCCAGCAGAAAGAATGGGCCATCAAAGAAGGAGGTACCTTTCTCTGAAGGCAGGAGAGAACTTCCACTTTGACTATGACCTTGTCTAAATAAGATTGGAGTTGGCGAACTCAAAAGGCTTCCATAGCCTTGGCAACTCATGACAAGAGCCTCGGGTGATTGCTGGCACCATAAACAAGAGTGTCAACTATTAAATCAACAACAGGAGTCACTGTGCACTTACTCTCCATGTAGGATCTCTGTCCTTCATGTGTTGTACTATGTGAATTAACGGTATAAGTAGTACTCAAACAGTACTTTATACTTTGTGTTTCTGTGTGGGTGCAAACTGTTGAAATCTTTACTTAGTATATATTAAATTGATCTTATGTATATAAAGATAATTGAAAATGAATCTTGGCCAGCGCCACGGCTCAATAGGCTAATCCTCTGCCTGCGCTACCGGCACCCCGGGTTCTAGTCCCTGTTGGGGCGCCGGATTCTGTCCCGGTTGCCCCTCTTCCAGTCCAGCTCTCTGTTGTGGCCCCGGAGTGCAGTGGAGGATGGCCCAAGTCCTTGGGCCCTGCACCCACATAGGAGACCAGGATAAGCACCTGGCTCCTGCCTTTGGATCAACGCAGTGCGCCGGCCACAGAGCGCCGGCCGCAGTGGCCATCGGAGGGTGAACCAACAATAAAAGGAAGACCTTTCTCTCTGTCTCTCTCTCTCACACTGTCCACTCTGCCTGTCAAAAAAAAAAAAAAAAAGAAAAGAAAAGAAAATGAATCTTGATGTGAATGGAATGGGAAAGGGAGCAGGAGATGTGAGGGTTGTGGGTGGAAGGGAGGTTATAGGGGGAAAAGCCACTGTAATCCAAGTTGTACTTTGGAAATTTATAATTATTAAATAAAAGTTTAAAAAAATCAAGTTTCCTAGGCCAACCTAAAAGTTCGTGATATAGCTTTTGTTTAACTTCCAAGCCTTGTCTCTCCCAGTATTCTTCTGCTTGTAATAGACCTTCTGATCATAGGGTACATGAAGTCTAGTGGGGAATATAGACCTTATTCAAGCTATAAAACAAGTTATACCATAGCTAAAACAAAGAAGAAAAGCATGTTACTAAGAGAATACGAGACGTATTTCATTTTAACAAGGAAGTAAGGGAAGTTGAGACAATCTTCTCTGAGGAAATGTTCAAATTGATGTCTGACTGAAAAGATGGAGATAATACTCATAAGGCAAAGAAAGGCAGGGGAAATGTTGAAGTCAGAAGGAAATATACTCCAAAATCTGTACAAAGAGTACACAAATGCACACAAAAGACCTGTGTGGCTTGTGTAAAGTTAGTGATAGAGGTGCTTTACTTCAGATATAAGTAGAAAGATATGTATGGGATGCGTCATGTTCAGGAATTTATCTAATAAAGATAAAAATGAATAAGACAATGTGGGGCCACTGAAATATTTTAAATATAATGTCCTAGTCTGTTTTCTGTTGCTATAACACAAACCTGATACTGGGTACTTTATAAAGAAAAGTGGTTTATTTAGCTCACAGTTTTGGAGGCTAAAATTCCAAGGTCAGGTGACTCCATCTGTTCAGCTTCTGGTTAGAGCCATACTGGCTGTGTGGAAAAATGGAAAAAGAACCAGATGCATGCAAAAGGGACCATGTGATTGGGGTGGCTTCATTTTACAACAGCCCACTTTCTTGTGAAATGACTCACTCTGTGTGACAAACATTAATCCCTTCAAAGGTTGGTACCCCCAGAGATACTTTCTTTATATTGGGCTACAACCTCTTAAAGATCCACCACCTCAACACTGGCACACTGGGGACCAAGTTTCCAGCACATGAACTTTAGGGGCCTGTTCAAACACCATCTAAACCATATCACATGATAAAACATGTATTTTCAAAACAGTGTGATGGCTGCTATGTGGGACACAGACTGCAAAAGGACAAATATGGATTCAAGAAGAACATCTATTTATGAGACTTTGGGAATATTGAAGTAGTTCAGGCAATTATTATTCACAATGGCTTTTCCTAGGACAACATAGTAAAAATGAAGTTTGGGTAGATCCTAAAGACATATAGGTTGCAAAATCAGGTAAATATTGTGATAAATTAGACACTTGGAGAATGAAGTGGGAAACCTTTCTTGACTACATACTTAATAAGATTGGAATAGAAGGTTCTCCTATACACTCCTATAGCTCTTTGTACTCCCATTACAGGCTTTCTCATATGATACTGAAATTGCCTACTTACCCTGTATGTTGTAAGCTCCTTGGCTGTCTCATTATTATATCTGCAGCACCTAGTGTTATGCTTAGTGCACATCCCAGAATCTGTACAAAGAGAAGAATTATAGACACTTTGAAGTGGAGTTGAAATGATAATCATTCAGAAAGAAGTAGAACTCAGTAAGGTGTAAGGTATCCTCAATGTTTAACTCTTCGCTATAATATGAATATTTGCCAATTTAGAGATGGACCAAGTATGCTTGCATACTCTACTGAGGACCACTTCCAATGAAACAAATAGCAATTCTAATTGCAGTTATTATAGACCTCCAGGAAGAGTCTTAGAGAAAGTACTTTCAGACATTGATGTTAAACCTAACACCTAATAAATGCAGTATCTCAACATTCTGTTCCAAAGGATATACACAGAGCTCAAGTCACTTATAGCTACCAACCCTGGGTGGATTGGAAGAGCCCCAATCTCCAGGCTACCTTGGAAAAGAAAAGAGTATCTTGCACACATCTACATCTAATGCAGTGCTATTTTCAAAATCCATTTCTTCTTTTCTTTTGGCCCATCCTCCTTTTTTCTGCTTTTAAGATCCATCCAAAGATACTAAGCAATGTTAGAATACCTAACCATTTGTTTCTTCTGTTTTGTTTTTTATCTCTTCTATTCCCTGATGAATCATGTGGATTCATAGTTTACATTTGATTATCTTGATCTCCTTTTTTATGCTGTGTGTTTCACCACCTATGTGGCAATTCTTTTTTAGCTAATATGGCAGCCAGCCTTCAGGATGATCTCCACTGATGCTGCCTTCTGGTGTTCATGCCCTTGTGTAGTTGCCTCCCTCACTGTATCAGGGTTGGTCTGGGTGAGCAGTAGATAATGGCTAAGGTGATAGTATGCAGTTGCACATGTTAGGTAATTGGAGGCACTGAGTTTTCCTCCTCCTATTGTACCCTTTTTCTCCCACTCCAGGAGAAGCTAATTACTATAATACAAGGAGTGACCCACATAAGCCACTCTTGCTAACAGCCATGAGATTGAGTATGGAGGTAGATTTGTTAGTCCCAGTACAGTTTTCAGATAACTGCAGCCCCAACCAACATCTGTACTGTAACCTCATGAGAGAGCCTGAACCAAGATGACCCCAGCTAAACTTCTGAATTCTCTATCCTCAGAAACTATGTGATATAATACATGGTGTTTTTTTAAACCATTAAGTTTTTTTTTTTAATGGTTTTTGTTTTGTTTTTTGTTTTTTGACAGGCAGAGTGGATAGTGAGAGAGAGAGACAGAGAGAAAGGTCTTCCTTTTTGCCATTGGTTCACCCTCCAATGGCCGCTGCGGCCGGCGCATTGTGCTGATCCGAAGCCAGGAGCCAGGTGCTTCTCCTGGTCTCCCATGCGGGTGCAGGGCCCAAGGACTTGGGCCATCCTCCACTGCCTTCCCGGGCCATAGCAGAGAGCTGGCCTGGAAGAGGGGCAACCGGGATAGAATCCGGCGCCCCAACCGGGACTAGAACCCAGTGTGCTGGCGCCGCAAGATGGAGGATTAGCCTGTTAAGCCACGGCGCCGGCCAAAACTTTAAGTTTTGAAATAATATGTCACATAGCAATCGATAACTAAATCCCCTACTCATATTTCAGAATGGAGAGATAGGAGAGCTGAGTAGGAGTTCTGTGTATGTGGTTGGAGTTGTTGACTGAAAATTTTCCTTAATGTGAATTTTAGAAGGGGAACAAAACTTATGAAAAGTAGTGCTTGACTTTAGTGTAATAATAATCTACTAAGGCAAGCTGATTCTCCCTTAGTAGTTCAATTAATTTTTCAGGGTTTTCTTCTGGTAAATGCTGGGTTGCCTAGCCTTTTCCTGTGGTGATGAAAGCAGGGAGACTGTTCTAAACATGAATGGTCAACTAAGCTTTTTATTTTCAGCTTACTTCTGCTCTCATACAATGACTATGGGATTTTTACCAGGCACATGGTTTCTTTTTCCCTGTCGTACTGTCAGATAGATAACCAGGCATGAGTGACTGGGGAGGGGCCACAAACCACTCACTCAGGGAAGGGACCAGGGACTCTGTTCTCTGCTGGGACCCATTGAAGGCTGCCCATTTTGCAATTTAATTTGTGGTTAAATTATCCTGATAACATGGGGGCTTGCATCACACCCATGTCACCAGTCAATGCCCCTGATAACTTTAGGGGTAAAAAGTCTCAAACCAGGAAGAAAGGCTACTATGTGCTCTCTCAACTGGCCCATTCCTCCCTTGTTATGTTCTTTGATCAACTTTACTGTCCCTACAGGGGCCATGTTTCCTCTCACCTGACCGGTTTCTCTCTTGGGACATACTTTAATAGTAAACTTTGCTATACTACCCTTAGTTTTATCTCTCTGAGCTATAATACATTAATCTCTTGCTGAAAAAGAATCAGACAAGCCAGCCACCACTTGTGATAATACCTTACAACTGTATTCAAACTATAACTTCCTCCAATTTTTTGAATTTATCAGCACAGTTCCGTGCTTTACATTTCCAGAACTGTCGGAAAATTCAGTGTGCTTGAACTGTGTCTTCATACTTTTTATCCCATTATTCCCTTTACTGTCTTGTTTATAGTTGAAAGTGTTATTTTACTATGACTTTAGTGGAATTTAGGACTAAGAAAGGCAAAAATGTTCAATCAGCAGTTTTTGGTGTTGCATTGTTACCCTATTCATTCAGTACACAATTTTTTTTTCTTTTAAAATATAAACCAGGCTAAATTATGTGTTATTTTTCGAAAGATCTTTGGATCATTGCCTTCCCTTTATTGACTTTTCATCTAACATTGTCAGTGGAGTCACTGTCCCCTGTTCATGCTATCATTTCATTCTCTCCAAATTCTCTCTCCTCTCCCAATTACAGGTAATTCAAGAAATGTTCATCCTCTGAGGAATGGTCCTTCCCTGTCTGTGTGATACAGTGGAGTTCAGTTGGGAATGATCTGGTGACACAGACCTGTAGTCAAGTCCTGACCTTACTTGACATAGCTATGACAGATAAGCTTGGCAGGAGCAATCCCTGCTATGAAGTCTAGCAAAGAAAGTCAATATTATTGGGGGGTAAAGGCTTATTCACCCTCTGGACATGTCCCCATCCCCAGTCTTTCCCCAGAGAGCACTTTATCACAAGAAATCCTTGGCCTTAGAAAAGGAAGCACAATTCCTAGAACAAAAGGATACCCCCAGTGCCACCAAACCACAGAGAAAGAAACTGGGAAAGAAACTCCTTATAGCTATCCAAGTTCCTAAGCTAGCTCTGAGTATTTGTTTCACATAAAGGTTTATAAAATAATGGTTGCAAATATTATTACCACAATGTTGACACATCCTATAGGAACTGCCAGTGATAAAGAAACCCATGTGAATAGCATGAAGTCTCAGCATGTAGACAAAGTGTAATGAACACAATGTAAATAATATTTGGAAATATATGGCAAGTTTTGGGAATGGCTAGCCCTTATGATATTAGATTTGTTGATCCCTCCTTGTAGTTCCAGTAAATCTCATTTTATATATTTTAAAGTTATGATTTAAGTGTCTGTAATTTAATCTTTTTTGTATCTTCTCAGTGAATTCAAACTATTATTAATAATAACACAATCACAATGAAAATTAAAGGTACATGGCCACCCACATCAACATAGATCAATTTCAAAAACACAATGCTGAAAAAAACATGCAAGTTACAAAGGTGTCCAAACAGTATGATTACATGCACATAAAATTCAAAACTCTTAAAAAGTGAAAAATGTGATTTTTAGGAACACACAGTTCAGATGACAAATATCTATAACAAAATCCAGGATAGTGGTAACTTATAGGGCAAGGACAGAATTAGCATTAGGGAAGAGTATACAGGGGTCTTCAAAGGTTATAATAATGTTCTGTCTTATGCTGGTTGATGGATACATAGATGATTTTTATTGTTTATTTTATATATACATTATATACTTTTTGGTAATGACATTTTATAAGGCAAATGACTTTATAATTGTATTGAAAAAGAAGATAAACTCAATTTTCAGATTCCACCTTGCCTGAATCCCTAAAGCCTCCTCACCTGAGATCCTGAGATGCGTGGCCATAGGACAGGCTTACCTATAAGGCCATGCCCTCAACTCAGCAAGAACTTAGACTTATGGTGAGATGAATCAGTGGTGAGATGATCCTTCACTAAACTTGCAAACCTGAAAATATCTCCAATTGTCTCCCCATTTTCATTCTATAATTAGTCTCTTGTTTTAGTTCCTATTCAGATAACCTATAGAATAATGGTAATGATCTTTTTGTGCTAGACTTTACATATTCCAATTTACATGTATTAATTTGAACTTTACAACAGTCCTGTGCAGTCTTATTTGTCCTTCAGTTTTACAAGTGAAGAAACCAGTATAAAGAGAGATTATTCAATAACATGTCCAAGATGTTTAATTTAGCCTCTGAAGCACATCCAAAACCAGACACTCTGACTTCAAAGTTCTGTCCTCTTAACTACCAAGGTCAGGCCTTGATCTTGCCAATTCTCTTTCCAGAAACTGGTCTGTCCCTGAACTTCAGTCCAGCCAACTAAACACAAATACTAAATGGGTGCCAGAAGCTCACTGTGGATTTCCTATCACTACACATCACCTTGATTGTGGAGATGACTTGATAACCACAGTCAAAAATATATAGAGAGTCATTTAGTGTCTGCATTCCATCCAGTTGAGTGAATCCATTGCTAGGTTGCATAGCTGTATTTATCTTGCTGCAAATAAAGCACTAACTTTACCTATAAATTAGAAATAATAAAGGAGTGAAATAATAAATACATTTAAAATATACAAGAAGTTATAATAATATTGCTTGTATATGAATAAGATAAGAACCTGGAAGAAAACTGATCCTGTAGGTAGATCCTATGGGTAAAGCATCTATGGGAAAAGCCCGCAGGAGAGAGGAATAAAAAGTACATAAAAAATATATAATGTGTGTGTATATATATATATTTATATATATATATATAATATAAAGTATAAAAATATATAATGGATGTAGGCCCCTGGATGAGATGAAAGGAAGGAGTCAGTGATTCTTGACACAATGCCTGCTGCATAACAGGTGATCTATGTAAAATGTTTGCTTGTAGAATAAATTATTGAGTTAATCTACACCTGATGCAGATCATAGACCTGGCAGAGACAGGATATTGTCAGGAAATGGGAACAGAAATTAACTAGATATCTGGAGAAAGCCTTTAGTGAAAAGCCAATTCTAGAAGGATCTTGATTCTTCTCTGAAATTTTATTTTCCAAAAGTGAAGACTAGATCTGACTACTAAGAGCTGGTGATTATTTATTTTATGTGTGAACTTGACTGGCCCACAGGGTGCCCAGGTATCTGGCCAAACATTTTGGGTGTGTCTCAGAGGGCATTTCTGGATGAAATTAACATTTGAATTAGTGACATGAATAAGGAAGATTGCCTTCTTTAATGTGGGTGGGTCTCATTCATTCGGTTGAAAACATGAATGAAACAACAGAAGTGCTGAGTAAGAGGGAGCCCCTCCTTCCATCTGGCTGCTTGAGCTGGGACATCAGGCTTTTCCTCAGGCTCACCAGAAGTCTTCTTGGGTCTCAAGTCTGTAAACTTTCATACTGGAACTTATACCACTGGCTCTCCTGGGTCTCCAGCCTGCTGACTACAGATCTTGAGACTTACCAGGTTCCAAATCAGGAGAGCCAGTTCTTTATAATGGATCTCTCTCTTTTTCTCTTTCTCTCTTTCTCCATATGTATTACACACACATACACACACACAAGAAAAAAAAATATGTATATATATTATGTTGGTTCTGTATGTCTATGGACTCAAATATAGGACCTAATTCTTACCAGTAAGGAGAAATTTGTCACTGATACAAAAACTGAGGAAAAAGTGAAAACCATATTAAATTTGAAAATTACAAAAAATAAGTAATATGATAGACATTCTAAAGATAAGATGAAAAGATGATCATAGTTCTGCAACATGAGACTTTAAATAGAAAATTGGCTTTAAACCTTTTGGAAACTTCTGATTCAAAAATGCTAGCAAAGGGAAAAAGGAAGCAGCACATGCAGATGCCAAGGAGACTGCAGAGGGAGCTGTCTGATCAGCTCTGATACGAAAGGACAATTTGAAGATGAAAGAGCACAAGACCAAAGACTGCCTTGGATGCGTTATTCATTGAGGCATAAATAACAAACATTTGTATGAATAAATCTGAAATGTAAGACATACCAGAATTGTGTACAGAACAGTTACATGCAAGGTAAGCTAGTGCAAAGGGGATTGTCATCATGTTGATCAAAGACATGAATAAAACAGGCTAAGAGGGAACTCCTTCCACCTAGCTGCTTGAGCTAGTATAATAGGCTTCTTCTGCCTTCAAATTCCAACGGAAACATTTCTGCTTGGGTTAGAAGGGACGAGGGGGCAAAGGCAGAGAGGTGCTTTGTTTTTAATCACAGACAAAACTAAGGACAAAACAGGTCCTGCTTGAAAATGATGTGGAAACATTTAGGAAGATAAAGAGAAAAATGATGTCTTAGTGCTCATTTGATTCTGTTTTCTTTTTCAAGGTATAATATGAGCTTAATAGGGTCAGCAGGACACTAGAAATAGGGAAGAGGGTGGGGTGGACAATCAGGAGCCCCAGCTCCTTCCAGACCTAGGACTTGCTCTCCACCTTCTACAGGTTTGCAAAGGGGATTCCTGACATATTTACAGCCCAGTCATTTCAATCACTTATGAAGCCTGTGTCCTGTTTCTTGCACCAATCAGACAGCAGACCCTGAGAGTACAGAGATGAAAGCAATATGAGACAGTCTCATTGAGAAATGCCACAGAATGGGACAGAAGCTAGACTTCAGGAAATAGTCTGACTCCCCTGGGGGAATGAAGTGCATTCCTCAAACTGCCTGCTTCTTGATTCTGATTCAACCTTCAAACCACTTGCCACACCACACATCAAGCCTCTGGTGGGCAATAAAAGAGATTCAGGCTTCTGAACCCTGGACTTACCTTTCTTCAATTCTGTTCTAGCTACTAGTCCTGTTGCTGCGTCCTAGACTGTACTGTCTCTTGGCTATCATTTTCTGCCTTTCCGTCTGAATAAAAGACTTACTTTCATTCATTTGTTTATTAACAAATTTTAATTGAGTGTCTATGATGTGCCAGACTCTGTTCTAGATATTGGAGGTACACCAGTAGATTCAACAGATTTCTCTGCTCTAATGGAACTTCTTTTCGTGTATTGGTTGTGGTAGTGGAGATGAAATATAAACACACATGTGGTATACAGTAGTTCTAAGTAAAGAAAAAACAGTAAGAGAGAAAAGGAGTATCAGAATCACATATTAAACTAGGGAAGACTTCTCAAATAAGATGATACTTAAAACAGAAAAGGAAAGAAATTGTGAATCAGTGTCTTATGGGAGAGAGCTCTTACTAGAGGGATGCACCACAGTAAACACTGGAGCACAGTGAGTAGTGGAAGAATGGTAAGAAGCCACAATGGTAGTGTGAGCAAGTGGAGCATAGAATATAGGGCCTTCTAAGCCACAGGAACAACTGCTTTGAGACTGGGAGACCTTGAAGGATTTGGGGCAAGGAAGTGCCATTATAACACATTTTAAAAACAACCTGGAAAGGTCATATAGAGAATAGGCTTGGAGTGGGAATGAGTAATAAAAGAGATAACAATTGTCTATCAGTTTCCTGGGAAAGAGTTGGTGGTGACTTGGATCAGGTTGTAATGGTAAGGCAGGAGGAAGTGATGCAGTTCTGTGTATGTTTTACAGGAATAGTAGAAAGGATTTGCTGTTGGATTGGATGCAGGGTGTGTGGAGTAGAGATGGAACATTCATGCATTTGGCCATTTGTGCCCGTGGAGATGGGATTTAGTCTTGCCTTCTGATTTCACCTCTTTCCAAGCACTTTGGAGGCGTCCAGACACTTTTAGCAAATTACTTCCATTGAGAACTCTGGCACCCAATTTTGGCCTTGGTCTCCCTTGTGAGGCTTGGGCTAGCCTCTCGGGGCGGGGGGGGGGGGGGGGGGGACTGCTACAGGCGTTTTCTTCCCTAAAGTTAAAAAAAAAAAGTCTGATTGAAATGACTTCCAATTGTATCCTGGAAAGTGGGATTAAATATGAAGACACATGTAGCATTTTATTTTTGTTTACTAGGAATCAATGTTTAGGGGCCGGCGCTGTGGCATAGCAGGTAAAGTGGCCGCCTGCAGTGCCAGCGTCCCATATAAGTGCTGGTTCTAGTCCTAGCTGCTCCTCTTCTGATCCAGCTCTTTGCTATGGCCTGGGAAAGCAGTAGATGATGGCCCAAGTCTTTGGGCCCCTGCACCCACGTGGGAGACCTGGGAGAAGCTCCTGGCTCCGGGCTTAGGGTCAGCTCAGCTCTGACCATTGCTGTCGTTTGGGGAGTGAACCAGTGGATGGAAGTTCTCTCTATCTCTTTGCCTCTGCTTCTCTGTACTGTAACTCTTTCAAGTAAATAAATAGAATCTTAAAAAAAAAAAGAATTAAATGTTTAGGGTGTGAGGTAATTAGAAAATGAAAGTGGGCCTGTAAATCCTAAGGAGGAGAGGGTTCCAGGAAAATGAGCTCATGTTTCTGCATCAAGTCAAAAAAGTAGATAATTTAGAAGTATTTTTCTCCATGCCATGGTAAGAAATTTAGTCTGAAAAACTCTAACTGATTCTACCCGTTATTTAAAAGCTACAAAAGAAAAGTAACTGGTGATGTCTATTCAGTTTTTCACTATTGAAATGCATATCATCCACCCTTCCACTGCTGTTTCCCTTTTACACTACAGGAAACTCAGGCCAATGTCTTTGTGGTTGGAGCTGAGGCTGGCATTATTGCTTCCCGGGTCAGACAGGGATTCCAGTTTTGCTTTGTTTTGCCTGATATACAGATGCCTTACCATTCCCACACATGAACAGGAGCTGATTAGCACTCTGGTGCCCTATTTAAGCTTTCTCGCTCCAGAGAGAAGCTATTTTGAAAAGTGAAAAGATTACACTCTGATAATAGACCAGAGGCCTTTGCACATGTGGATGGCTCACAGAAGAAGATTAAAAGAGCAGACCCAGAATAAATGCAGCCTGCACCTAATAGAGCAATGAAAGTGAATTGCCCTCACAGTGACTGCCAGGATTGTTTGAAGGAAGTGCCCTGCTCAGAACATCGAGGCCTCTTTGAGCCAACGCATTGGCAGGTAGTTCAGGGAGCTAATGTCTGATTCACCTGCTGTCTTCTCGAGGAACCAATTAGACCACTCCTAGTCCTTTGATGTCCCAGGGATCTTAGATCTTAATTGGTCAGTTCTTCTCTTCTATCTTTGTTTGATCTTTCTCTGAGTGCTCCTGTATAGGGACATTTTCTCAGAGTAGCCAATCATCTGTAAAATGAATTAGCACTTGTTCTAATTTATTTTAAACACAAAATGATGCAAATTGGAATTCTGTTAATTTTAGTCAGAGACCCCTAGGAATTGCACTAACAGCGGCCTATGGGTAGACAAGACCTTCTTGTCCTGGATGTCTGATTTAAGAAGTTAAAGGCCCTGGGAAATCTTGGTCAGTCAACTGTGATGATACCCATGTGTTAATGGGTTCAGTTGCTGAAAGAAATTATATGCTCTGAGGTTACAATATTCATTTGAAGATCTCAATTATTTTCTTCCAGGGAAGCCAATCTAGGAAAGTAATTAAACAGTTATATTCAACAGTATTTATTAAACAGTATACTACTATGGTTTGAAAGTAAATGTCATCTGAAGGCCCATATGCCAAAGGCTTGATCCCCAGGATGGTGCTACTGGAAGATGATGGATCCTTTAGGAGGTGGGGCCTGGTAGGAAGTGCTTAGGTCACTGAGAGCAGGCCTGTGGAAGGTAGTTCTCATGGGAAGGGCTTATTATAAAAGCCAGAGATTGGCTTTACCCTCCCCACATGCTTCCGAGCTCATCATATGATCCTTCTGCACCTGCTCTGCCATTGCCATCCACTGCTTTCAGCAGAATCCAAACCATTAAGGCTACCTGATGTTGGATTTGGACCTCTAGAACTGTGAGCCAGAAAACCTTTTCTCTTTATAAAGTTAGTTGCCCTAAATATTTCATTGTAGTAACAGAAAACTGACTAATTCACTTATTATGTGTTAAGAACCTTGCCTGGCACTGAGCATTTCGTGATAAAAGAGGATTAAGATGGGGCTGGCATTGTGGTGTAGAGAATGAGACTGCTGCTTGTGATGCCAGCATATCAATTGGGCACTGATTGGAATCCCAGCTTCTCTGCTTCTCATCCAGTTCCTGCTAATCCACCTGGGAAGGCCGCAGAGGATGGCCAAGTGCTTGAGTTGCTGCACTCATGTGGGAGACCTGGATAAAGCCCCTGGCTCCTGAGTTTGGCTTGGCCCACCCTGGTGGTTGCTGCCATTTGGGGAGTGAGCCAGTGGATGAAAGATCTCTGTTTATCTTCCCCTCGCTCTGTTACTCTGCCTTTAAAAGGAAAAAAAAAAAAAAAAAAGAAAGATGATTAAGACATTGGTAGTGGTGTCTATAATTAACATGGACGAAACTGTTAAAACTACACTTGCACTCCCCAACTGCCTGACAGTAGAAAGACAGGTCCATTACATAATCCCTGACATTTCTGTTCTGGAAACTTTTAGGTATCAGTCAGCTTTGCTTTCCATTCAAGTCTCTGTGGTCATAGGTAGAAGTGAACTGTAGGGCCCAGGCCAGATTTATAGTCACAACACACATAGTATTTTATGTTATTTGAGTTGGTTCACAGGGTGATGTTGTAGCTGAATCCCAGTGTCAAAGTGGAAAATGTTTCTGCTGTTTGAAGTGAGGCGGGGGAGGGCTGCCTAGAGTACCCAGGTGTCTTGATAGTGAAGTAACTGCAGGGTGCAGGCATGTGCTCATCATCCATAAGCATCATCTTGATCAGGTGCCATGAGGGTGAGTCCTGTAATTGTCTTGGGTTTGAAAAGCAGGCAGGATGGTCTCAGCTCTCCCAGTCTATATGCTTGTGAAATCTGGCTCCTGCCTAATGGATCTAATCACCTGGAAGGTAGAATTCAAAGTTCTTTGGGGAAGCTTTCTGGTATGCCTTAGTTGCTCTGAAGTCAAATATTGCAGTATCTCTTGAGCAAGTATCTCACTCTTCAATATCATAACTATGAGTAGTTACTACACATACTGGACTTTTTTTTATCCTTGGGTTAAGATGTGAGGATTAGTTTGTATAAGATCAAATGATCTCACTATAACAGATGGTAAGTAGTTGAGATGATGGATATATTAATTTATTTGATTATATTATTCCACACTGTATTCATAAATCTTAATATCACTTTGTATAATACAGATTTATACAGCCATAATTTGTCAATTTACAATTAAAATAAAAATTTAGGATCAATCTAGAAAGGAATTGTCAGAAGTACATGTCTGCCAGTTTCAGCCATGGCCAACGAGGAAGTCAAGGAGGCGTGAAGGATGCAATGAAAGCCACTGTTGCATGTCTTGTTAGTGTGTTCATTTCACCGCGTTTCTGAGCTTGAACTTGGGCCCTGTGTGTGCATATTCAGCATGATTAATTTTAAAGTAGATGTTAATAAACTTTTATAAAAATTTCAAATTTATAGAAAATTTATAAAGACGTACAGAAAGTTCCCTCACTCAAGTTCTCTTGTGGTTAATTTCTTATATTACTACTGTATATTTGTCACAACTGAAGAACTAACATTAGTAAATTACTATTAATTAAATTCCATACTTCACCATTTTTTCCCAGTGTAGGACTTTTGAATCATTACCCATATATAGTATTAGTGCTGTCTTTATCAAATTTTTATGTGTGTGCTATGTCAGTTTTATAAACTTTCTCTAAACTCTGGAACAGCTTTAAAGGGGTTGGGATTTACTTACCAACTGGAAAGAATACCTGTGAAATTGTATAGTCTTGGTACTATTTGGGAGAGATGAATATGCACTGAGGCAATGAGGAACACTAACATACCAGGCAGGACTTAGACCCTAAATTCCAGTGCAATCCTCAGTGATCTGTGCTGGAACACTTGGAAGGCTCTTACCTAGGTCAGATTGACCTGTGTGTCCTTGTGGAAAGCAAGCTGATATGCTACTTGAACCTCTTCCCCTCAAACCCATGCATGAAACTGGGATTTTATATCTCTTTAATAAAGAAAAAACACAGTAGAGACTTCTAATCAGTACAAAAAATAGCAGAAAAAAAAAACCCAGAAGATTTAAAATTTGATCTAAAGCTTAGAAAGTCTACTTTATTTTTTGCTTGCTTATTTTGTAATTTTGAGATTTAACAGTTTTTAACATTTTTCCATATTCACTGCATATGTTCCTAATATATCTACAAACATATACTATTTTTAAAAAAAACAGGGATATTAATATATTAAAATGTGGCATTCATGATATTGATCATAAGGTGAGGAAAGAAAGGTATATTGTCAGAGCCGGCGCTGTGGTGCAGTGGGTTAAAGCCCTGACTTGATGCGCCAGCATCTCATATGAGCACTGATTCTAGTCCCAGCTGCTCCTCTTCCAATCCAGCTCTCTGCTGAGGCCTGGGAAAGCAGTAGAAGATGGCCCAAGTCCTTGGGCCCCTGCACCCACGTGGGAGACCCAGAAGAAGCTCCTGGCTTCAGATTGGCTCAGCTCCAGCCATTGTGGCCATCTGGGGAGTAAACCAGCGATGGAAGGCCTCTCTCTCTGTTTCTACCTCTCTCTGTAACTGTCTTTCAAATAAATAAAATAAATCTTTTAAAAAAAGGTATATTGTCATATACATGATATAATTCAGTGAAGACAATATTTATAACTATAAACCAAATAACATGACATCCACACAATTTTTATACTCTTGATATCTCTATTACCTTCCACATATAAGAGCAAATATGTGATACTTAACATAATGATCTCCAGTTCCATCCATTTTGTTACAAGTGTCAGGATTCCATTCCTTATTTAATGGCAGAGTAATATTCCATTGTGCATATACATCACAATTTCTTTATCCAACCATCAGTTGATGGGCATCTAGGTAGGTTCTTTGCTATTATGAATTGTACTGCTATAAACATAGAGTGCAGGTATCTCTTTCATACAGTGGTTACACTGGATATATTACCAGTAGTAGAATAGCTATATAGACCCATTTTTAGTTTTTTTGAGGCATCTCCATATTGTTATCAAAGAAATGCAGATGAAAACAATGACATATCATCTTTCTCCAGTTAGAATGACTATTATCCAGAAATCAAAACATAACAAATGCTGGCAGGTTATAGAGAAAAGGGTACCCTAAAACACTGTTGGTGGGAAAGCAAATCTTCAGGCTCCTCTTCAGAATTTTGAGTCAGTAGTTAAAATGGGCAGTCTAAAATTTACATTTTGAACAAGTTCTCATACGATTGCTGGCCCAGGGACAACACTTAGACCTAAGGTATAGTTTGTATAGAAAACAGTCCAAATAAGTGCTTGATTATTTCTCTTATTTCCCAGCTTTCCAAGTAGTAATTCATTAGTAACCTCAAAAAGTGATTTTTTTAATTTTAGTAACATTAACAACTCAAGTGTTCTTTAAAAAATTCTGATATGTCCCACTTTTTTTGTGGTTATTTGTTTCCTTTTTGGTATTTCAATTGTCTAAAATCTGCCTAAAAGAGCCCCTTCCAGTTGGTTCCTGTGTTCTTTTGACATGACCAATCCAACAGTCTTTGAAAGCATCCCTACTTGAAGTAATAACAAGATGTTCCAGGTTCTTTTTTGAAACTTCATACTCCAAATTTGAATTCAGCCATTTTTCTAATGTATTTTGATTCCTTTCTGTGTGATTCTGCATTGTAATCATTTTAATTATAAAAGCATATTCTCTCTGAAGAAATGTAGAAATAACACACTAGTGTTAAGAAGTATAAAAAGAAAATCTTATTTTTTAATGATTTTTAATTTTTTTTTTATTTATTTGACAGCTAGGGTTAGACAGTGAGAGAGAGAGAGAGAGACAGAAAGAAAGGTCTTCCTTCCGTTGGTTCACCCCCCCCGAAATGGCTGCTATGTCCAGAGCTACGCCGATCCGAAGCCAGGAGCCAGGTGCTTCTTCCTTGTCTTTCATGCGGATGCAGGGGCCCAAGCATTCGGGCCATCTTCCACTGCCTTCCTGGGCCACAGCAGAGAGCTGGACTGGAAGAAGAGCAACTGGGACTAGAACCTGGTACCCATATGGTATGCCGGCACCACAGGCAGAGGATTAACTTAGTGAGCTGGTGATTTTTTATTTATAGAAGGTGAACAAACTGTATGTATTTGTTGCCATATCACCTTAAATGTGCCTGATTTCATCTGATCTCAGAAGCTAAGCAGCATCAGGTCTGGTTAACACTTAGATGGGAAACCCTACCATTTTAAAGTGACTAATAACATTTTTATATAGTCCTTTCCAGAACTTTTTTTTTTTTTTTTTTAATTTTTGACAGGCAGAGTGGACAGTGAGAGAGAGACAGAGAGAAAGGTCTTCCTTTTGCTGTTGGTTCACCGTCCAATGGCCGCCGCGGTAGGCGCACTGCGGCCGGCGCACTGTGCTGATCCGATGGCAGGAGCCAGGTGCTTCTCCTGGTCTCCCATGGGGTGCAGGGCCCAAGCACTTGGGCCATCCTCCACTGCACTCCCTGGCCACAGCAGAGAGCTGGCCTGGAAGGGGAGCAACCGGGACAGGATCGGTGCCCCGACCGGGACTAGAACCCGGTGTGCCGGAGCCACAAAGCGGAGGATTAGCCTAGTGAGCCACGGCACGGGCTTCTTTCCAGAACTTTCATAATGAAATTCTACATAGCTAATATCAGATATCATATTTTGTATATAAATTAGTATCTTGCATTTTCATTTAAAAAGAATATTCACAACAGCTTTCCTTGAAAGCATTTTATGAACATTATGCTAATGAGAGCAATTGCGTCCTATGGCGTAGACTTCTATGATTTCGCTATTTATACTCTAGATGTTGAATATTTGACTTATTCTTTTCCAATGAGATTGGGCGTGTTTGGGGCAGTATGGCTGTAGGCTGGCTTATTCTTTTCATTGATGTGTCAAAGGATGGGTATGTTCTTAAATATTAGACCTCATTTTTATATTATTTCCTTAAAATCTATTCTAGAAGTAAAATTCATGGATTAGAAAATATGATAAATATTTAAAACTCTTGAGAATTATAACTAGCTATCCAGAAAACATTGACTCTGCCCTTACCAACACTGATCATTCTCATTTTAAAATATTTGCTAATATAATGGGTGAAATAGTTCTAGCATTTCTTTCACTTGAATTTTTATTTTAAATACATTAATGTTTGGTCTATTATGCTATTGCCTATATTCCCCCCACTTTATCATTTGTGTTTTAGTTTTGGATTAGTTTTTGACACACAGAAACATTCTAGTTTCACCTACTAAGCTTCTGAAACTTCTTCCTGTGGATTTATGTCTACATTGAAACAGAGGTAAATACATTTGATTTACATAAATTAACTATAAAACTGACTTTAATAGAGCACTTACAATGGGTACTTTAAAAGTCTGTGAGAAAAGTCTGCTGGAAATTAAACATAACTTCATTTTGGTACAAAAAAAATTTTGTAGCCATTCATAGTTTTCTTTCTAAAATGCATTTTCAGTGCCCTTTTTGTATATCCTTCATATGCACAGATTTCAAAAAAAATTTACACTGCACTAAACTTACCTTTTAATTCCATTTCTACCACTTTTTTGAAGTATCCTCATTTGTTCCAAACAGGAAGAAATGAAAGCAAAGAAGAGATTAGCTATTGTACCATGTGGCCGCCATATCAGTGGAGCCATTGGCTTCATACCATAACCTGGTTATGTCATGGCAGGGCCCTTCTTTCCAAGTTCTATCCATCTGTGAAGGGCATTTGAGTCTCGTATAGCTGGTAAAAGTGACCCCTGGAGAATTGGGATAGTAAATGCTGATAACCAGTTGTGATTTGATGGTGCACATGGTTCAGACCTAAAAAAATGGCTCCACCGGCACCCTGTGATGGGACCGGTCACAACAAAGTATTTCTGATCACCCTTGCCAAGAGTTTCACTGCTTTCCATCAGAAAAAAACAAACAGTGTTATGATAATGGAAGGGAAAGATGAGCACATCTCAGTAGAGGAGCATGGTGTGGGAGGAATAAGCCTACAACTCAGTCTAGTTCCTGTCATGAGAGCACACTTTGTCCTCTGTAAGGATGGTGGCCCTGTAGGCATTCCCTCCAACTGATGACTCTCGTTTTATGTCAGCTCCCCTTTTCCTCTTGCAACTCTCTCTCATCAACATTCAGAACCATCTCTCTGTTCTCCCTCCTCACTCAGGAAACCACCTTTATTCCTTAGGAATAAGAATTTCATCCTTTACATCTTGCACACCCAACAGTGTCTCAAGTTTCTCCTATGTGCTCATCACAGTCCCTCTCTTGGCTCATTGCTGGGCTGGGAGGAAGGGGTGGGATTGGGATGAGACTTTAGTTTAGTCTCTACCCCCTTCTTCCACCCGCAGCAATTTAGCCTAATGTGTAAACATGTCTCATCAAGTTATTATTTTTGTTATAGACAATATAGTTTAACATATGTTAAGAGAAAAATCTTTCTATCAGCTCGACTCTGGGCCCTACCAATCCTGGAACAATGACCTTCACTATTTCTGTGTTAAGGAGCATTTGGCTCTCTCTGAGCCTGGCCTGCTTCATGAAGGAACCACGCTAGCTATAAAAGGCCCTTCCTTTGCCATGCAGGATGGGTTCTGCCTGTTCCAATTAATTTGAGAGTCAGTTCATCTCACTCAAAATGGCATGCTCCCCACCTGCCAGCAAGATGAATGACCATCCTGGAGAATTCTGTCTCCATGTTTGCTTTGACTCATCTGTTATTTGTGTTTTTCAGAATATGCTATGTGTTCACATATTTTTTTCAAATTAAAGGAGAAATATAAGTTCAGTTTTGCTTATATAAGTGGGTAGCTTTTCAGGTAAAAAGCTTGACTTCCTGGTAGTCATCTATGTCTACTGATTGTAGCACTTGGGGAGATTCTCCTCACGAGTGAAACATTGTCATGACCTGCTTTATACAACTTAAATATATGACCAGGAGACCCATGTTGCCTTTAGCCTAGGTTTAAAAGGACATTCTCCTCTCTGTGTAAGCAACAGCGATCTAGCTTCATGGTCCTGTCCTCATGGTATGCTGAACTCAGGAAAGGATATGAAGTGATTGGCATAAGGAGATTTACTTACAGGAATCCATCTACATGGCAAACATGAGGCCCATAGCTGGAAACGACACAAAAAGCCCCAAGTAAGGGCTCTTCCTGAGTGAGTCTGGGCCGAGGCTGAGAATGTAATAAGGGAGCCTTGAGAGTGGCGTTGGGAGGCTCAACTTCAATGTGTGAGTGTGGTTGGCCAGTGTAGCAGGCTCAGCCACCCAAGGAGGTATGACTCTTGGGAAGAAAGTCCAAGCTGAGTCAAAGGCCTGAATCCAAAGATGAGGCATTGCACTGGCAGTGAAGGATTACTGCAGAGATTGTTGACGCAGCCCCAGCAAGCAACCCTCTGATTTCATGAATCCAGTGCTGAAATACCAAGTTAGCATGGGAACAGTGGACGTTATGGGAATATGCTTTCTGATATTAAAAAAAAAAAAAAACTTTGTGTATTTTTTGGAAACAGGAATATCCCCCAAACTGAGTGAGCATCTAGTGTTCTTGCATTTTGGCATGGAGGATGCTTCAAGGCACGAAACTGGATTTCTCAAAGTTGTTCAAGCCAGAAAACTTGGACTTCTGTTTTCTGTTTACAGTCTATCAGTATTCCCTGATGACTACTTCTAAGGAATCCAATTGCTCTTCTGCTTCTGTGATACTGGTTTAGCCACTTGGCATTGCTTTTCCAGTTTACTCAGCTCCCAAACCCTGTTTGAGTTCCCACCCTTAAAGAATTCACTATCTGTGCAGTTGGAGTTAACTTTTGTGTATGTATCTAGTTGTTTCTTATTTATTCATCCATAGAAAACAGAAATGCAACTGTATCATGGAGAGACATAAAACAGGGTTCTAAAAGCAATCCAGACCCATGTCCTCTCCCCAGCCCAAAGAGAGCTGTATAATATCAGGTATAGGAGAATAAAACACTTTCCCATTCCTGAGACAGGCCCAACCTGACTTTCCCCATCCTTGGCATCTGGAATGGACCAGGTAGGATGAAGAAGTAGGATCAGAGTGGAGAAGGGATGCAGAGCTGGGGCAACACTCTGTAAATTCTATATACAAATGTGTGTGGCTAACAAGAACTTGGCTTGAAGATTGGACAGAAACTCAGAAGCCAGCTTGAGTCCTAGAGTGAGACAGATTAGAGACTCAGGAAGGGAAGAGAATGTCCCTTAAGTCCCTTTCTAAGATGGGCACTGATGTTGCCACTTGAGGAGGAGACAGGAAAGGCTGAGCTCTCTGCGTTCATCCCTCCTTTGCCTCTGTATTGTCTTGGACAGTGTCAGTGACACTGAAGACCCCTGGCTGGGGCTTGGTGGGACTAAGAGCCTAGAAAGAAAGGGAAGGATTAGAACTTTCCTTCTAATCTTGTTGCTGGCATCCATCTGAGGGCTGATGGAAAGAGATGGTGACCTCTAAATTCAGCCCTTAAGGTCAGAAGGCAGTTCTCAAATTGGGCTCGCCATCATTGCTAAAGAGCCAGTTCCCCAAGCACAGGTCAGAGGGAGGAGAGTGCTGGCCCAGCTTCCTCACAGGCCTTAGTATCAGAAGTCTGGCACCAAGTAGCCAGCCCCCAAAATCAAGAGCTGTTTTTTTTAAGTGTACATCGATCTTGCCACTCTCTTGATTGAACATTCCAGTAGTTTAACAACCTGTGTATAATAAAATCAAACCTCCCTACACTGGCCTACAAGGCCCTTCTCTTACCACTCTCCCCTTCCCTACTGTGCTCCAGCCAGGAGACTTTCTGTTTCTGGAGCAGGCATTTCATTCCCACCTCTGTAACAGCTGTTCCTTCTGCCTCTGTTGCTGTTTCCTCTGCCTCAGGGAGGCCTTTCTCAGACACAAAGTTAAAGCTGCCCAGCTGTCATAACTCTAATAGTGTTAAGTTGGCTGTCACTACTGTAGCCCTCCCTCTTCTACACTTTTGCTCTCTGCAATTTCAGTTACAGTAACCTGAAGTCCAAAAATCCTACATGGAAAACTCCAGAAATAAACAATTCCTGAGTTTTAAGTAGCTCATCATTCTGAATAGTGTGATGAAATCTTGCCCCGCACTGCTTTGACCAGTCTGGGATGTGAATCATCCATTCTCCATGTATCTACCCTGTGTGCAGTACCTCTTTGGTGGTCAGTAAGTTGCTGTCTTGGTTATCAGAGAAACTATGGACGTCTCAAAATGCTTGTGTTCTAGGAACCCTTATTTTACTTGATAATGCTTGAGGCTGTAGTAATGCTGGCAGTTTTGTTACTGGCTATTGTTGCAATTGTTCTATTGTATTATTAATTATTGCTAATCTATTACTGTACCTAATTTATAAATTAAGCTTTATTATAGATACATCCATTTGGGACAAACATAGTATATGGGGCTTGATGCCATTCAAGTTTTCAGGCATCCTCTGGGACTCTTGGGACAAATCCCTCACAGATAGAGGGACGATTGTACCACCTAATATTTTCTTGGTGTTATTGCTTTCTGTGTACTTACTGTCAATCATCTTTCTAAGTTACCTACTAATTTGTGGTCTAGTGTGGAGGGTAGAGGGAGAGTGGTGATAGATAATGAATAATTAGTTAATTAATTCCTTAACTTATTATTTCTCCCAGAATTAGAATGTAAGCTCCATGGAACAGGGTCTTCCAATGGATCCTCAGCTTCTGGAACAAACCTTAGTACACAGCAGTAAGGGTTGACTGACTGAAAGGACTGAAGTGACTAATTGTAAAAATAAAAGAGATGTGCTCACATTTATTCTCTAAGGACAGGAAGTGCATCTCACCTGTTACATATAGTTAAAAATGATTAATGTTTTCCAGGGGACAACTCATGTGCAAAATGCTTTTTCAGTGTTTCCCTTAATACTTACAACATCCTCTTGCGTTACATATTATATTACTTCCATTTTATAGATGGAGAAACTGAGGCTCAGAGAGATGTTTACTGCAGTTACACTTCTAAAAAGATTTCATTCATCTTAGGACAATGGCAGCAACATGCATTAACAACAAATGATAAAACACAGTTTTTCTTGCTTCTTCCTGTTCACTTTTATCACAGCAGTTACCCAGCAAATGATGGGATTATAAATGAGCAAGTATGCAAACAAGACTCTTTTTGCTCCCAAAAATATGTAGGTAATAATGCACAGTGCTTTTTCAGCTTATAGGAAAGGGAGAAATGGAGCAGCGGCATAATGTTTCATTAAGGGATATGTATGGGACCCAGTAGCAACCTAATTTGTAATCTCTTTCTCTCTAGGGAAAACACTCTACTGTCTTCTTTAGGAAATCTAGCCCCACTTTGGAGACAGCAGTTTGTTTTCTTGACTTCATGGGGCGCCTGGATCCCAGGAGCAGCCTGCTTCTGCAGGTGGCCCCATCTCCAGCTCTAAGTAGGTCTGGCATTTGTCTCTTTGTGGGCTCCCTGACAGACAAATGGGGCTTGATTCTGAACCAACCTGCTGTGCTTGGGTATGAGGCTTTCAGACATGAAATCTTGATTAACAGCAAATGTTAATTGAAGCAGTGAATTATTAAAGTGTTTTTTCATAAATGATAAATGCTGTTGGCTGCTTTTTACCCTTTGTGACATCATAAAACTTTCCAAGAAATTGCTAGATTTGTTCATGAAAAACAGGAAAAAGAGTGGCTGCATTTGCTGATGTTCATGGTGACCTGCTGCTGCTCTGTGGCCAGGCCTGGCAGGGATGACACCAACATTTCTTCTAGATTCCCAAGTCACCTCAACCAAACAAGCAGATTGTCTTTCCTGTAAATGCAGAAGTCTCTTTAAATGATCTCATTCAGCTTCAGTTTGCAGTGGTAGCTGACTCCTAATCTTCACCATAAACTCAGTTTTCCCTTGACTTCCAGACTTACACATACAGATATTATTGGACAGTTCTACCTGATGCCTCATGAGACGGCAAATTCATATTTATTTAACAAATATTTACTAAATACCTGCCATGTGTCTATCCCCAGTGCTCTTTTATTCTAGGCACTGGGAAAACAATAAAGAACAAAATATATATAGTTTCCTGTGAAACTCAAGGTCAGATGGGGAGGGAAGAAGATAGATAAAGCAGAAAGGAGGAGCAGGGAGTGCTGAGCTCTGCAGGGGGTGGTAGCAGTGATAGGGTTTTTGGGATTTATTTGGGTACTCAGGCAACATATTATAAGATTATATTTGAGAAGAGACTTGGAAGTAATTCTGGATTGATCTAAAACTTTAACATAGAAAGTGAAATGATAAACCACAAATAAATTCTTCTTACTTTTCAAATTTACCCCTTATCCTGCAATTTGAAAATCTTAGGGAATGTTGCAGTGAGTCACTACCATCAATGCATGCAGTTACCTTCCTTTCCCATTCTAGTGTTTGTAAAGGAAGGCATCTCCTCAGGTGTTGGAATTTCTGATAGCCTCAGGCAGGGGCTGCTACCTTCACTGAGGTATCAGGTAGAAATGTTGGCCTCATGTCCACCACTCACTGTCTTCCAATTAATTTAATAGGCCAAGTGATGAGTCTCTCATTTGCTAGTCCGGTTTCTCTAGTGCTTTCTGGAAGCACCTGTCAAATCCTAATAGGAATCAGCTAGAAGACCTTTGTTTAAATGAATACTTGGATCCAGTAGGTCATAGTTAGAGCCTGAGATTAGCATTTCTATTAAACGCCTTAGTAATGTTGAAGTCGCTGGTCTGTGAACCACACTCTCAATAACAAGCATTGCTGAGGAGAGAGCAGACTTCAGTCCTGCATGCTAATAGCTTTCACAGAAGCTTCAGCTGTCCTCACCTGCAGGGCCCTATCTCTGAGCTTGAGAGAAATCGACTTCTTAACAATTTAAAACAAACATATTCCAATCCAGGTTTATGAGATTAAATCTGATATGTGGATTTCCATTTGGTACCTGTCCACTCCTCAACTGGTTTAGAAGTCAGGAGAGAGAGGAGGAAGGTGTTGTTATAATTTCCATTTTATTGATAGGCTTGAGCAACTGGTCTAAAGCCAAACAGGAAGTACAGACTGTGATTTGAGGCCTATCAGTACCTCCTTCAGTTAAAAGGCCCTATCCCACACGATTCCTCTCTTTGTATACTGCACCCACTACCTCCTACTTTGTACACTCCACACATGTCACAGATTCCTTATTCCTATTTGTTACTTGGCCATCTTCTTACCTATCATTAGGCAGATCAAGGTCTATCTCCCTCATAAAGTCTTTCTTCAATGCTTCAGTTTAGGGAATCTCTTCCTATTTAGGTCCTAGTTTACAATGTGCAGAATCCCATAGTTCTTCTTACAGTGGTAGTTATATTTATTTGTTACATGCCAATTACCTTACTATTTTAAATAATAGGAATAGTGTTTGGGTCATCTTTTCTTACCAGCCTCCTGCTCAGGGTTTGCACCTCTTAAGTGCTAAATATATATTGAATGAATGCTTAATACTTAGGTTGGAATTTGGTGGCTGAATGTTTCTATGCTCTTCTCCTTTTTCTGTCTCTTCTTTACTTCCTTTGCATTTTATTTGAAGTGTATGTTTCTCTTTCCACTGTATGAACATAAATAGAGCAGTAGCAAGTTCTTACCAGTTAGAAACTCACTTAATGAGTGAGTCTTGATGTGGACCTTGCTCAAATTTCTGATCAATTATGTTTGATAATAAAATAATTTTGTATCCTGAGAAGAGCAAAACACAACTTTTAAGGTTAAGAGAATCAGCTTTCCATTAACTAGTATATGACCTTGGGCTAATTACCTAAATTATCTGAATTCTACTGTCTTTATCTATGAATTGGTGATTTTGACATATATATGGTAGAATTAATCACCAGTCTCCCCTGCTTCCTCTACAGATACATTCTTAACTGCCCTGAGGGTTAGGCCCTCATCATCATACTCACTTCCACAAATACATTATTTATCCTGATGCTCTTATGCTCTAAAGTCCTATCATCAACAAGATAAAACCCAAGTAGTCTTATGCCAAGCATCTCCTCAATCATCTCATGTGCCTTGACACCAATTCTTGCTCCAGAAAAAATGGGCCACTACTTTTTTTATCTGTCTATTTTTAAAGATTGATTGATTTATTTGAAAGGTAGAGTTACACAGAGAGAGGAAAAAACAGAGATCTTCTATCTGCTGATTCACTCACCCAAATGGCCACAACAGCCAGGACTGGGCCAGGCCAGGTCTCCTACATGGCTGGCAGGGGCTCAAATACTAGGTCCATCTTCTGCTGCTTTCCCAGGCACACTAGCAGGAAGCTGGATCAGAAATGGAGCAGTCATGACTAGAACTAATGCTAATATAGAATGCCAGCATCACAAGTAGCAGCTTAACCCCCTGTGCCATGATGCCAGCCCCCACCATTACAATGTTGAACTTGTAGTTTACTTTCTTTTTTATTATCATTGTTTTTTAAAAATTTATTTTTTAGCCGGTGCCATGGCTCAATAGGCTAATCCTCCGCCTGTGGCACCGGCACCCCAGGGTTCTAGTCCCAGTCGGGGCGCTGGATTCTGTCCTGGTTGCTCCTCTTGCAGTCCAGCTCTCTGCTGTGGCCAGGGAGTGCAGTGGAGGATGGCCCAAGTGCTTGGGCCCTGCACCCACATGGGAGACCAGGATAAGCACCTGGCTCCTGGCTTCGGATCAGCACGGTGTGCCAGCCACAGCACGCAGGCTGCAGTGGCCATTGGAGGGTGAACCAACGGTAAAAGGAAGACCTTTCTCTCTGTCTCTCTCTCTCACTGTCCACTCTGCCTGTCAAAAAAAATTATTTATATAAGGTGAACAAATTTCATATATACAGATTTAGGAGCATAATGATACTTCCCATCCTACCCTCCCTCCTGCCCATGCCCCTGCCCTCCTTCCTCTTACTTTTTTATTCTTTCATTTAATTTTTACAAGACATACTCTCAGTCTATTTTATAATCCTAAGATTAACCCTCCACTAAGTAAAGAATTCAACAAAAATTAAGAAAAAAAAAAAAACACTGTTCCACAACAGTAGAGACAAGGGCTGTAAACAACAACCAATTCTCAAAATGTCTATTTTGCTAATGTACATTACATTTTTTGTACTCTATTAGTTACTACAAATTATTTTTTTAAGATTTTATTTATTTGAGAGTCATAGTTAAACAGAGAGAGAAGGAGAGACAGAGAGAGAGAGAAGTCTTCCATCTGCTGGTTCACTCCCCAGTTGACCGTAACAGCCAGAGCTGTGCTGATCCGAATCCAGGAGCCAGGACTCAGGAGCTTATTACAGTTCTCCCACGTGGGTGCAGGGGGCCAAGGACTTGGGGCATCTTCCATTGCTTTCCCAGACCACAGCAGAGAGCTGGATGGAAAGTGTAGCAGCCAGGACTTGAACGGGTACCTATATGAGATGCCGGCACTGCAGGCAGTGGCTTTATTCACTACACCACAGTGCTGGCCCCACTACAAACTATTTTTAAAATTTATTTGAGGCTGAGACAGGAAAAACATTTCCATCAATTGGCTGACTCCAAATGTCTGTGTAGCTGGGGCTGGGCCAGGGTTAGAACTGGGAGCCAGGAACACAATGTAGGTCTCCCTTGTGGGTGATAGGACCCCAGTTACTGGAGCTGTCACTGCTAACTCCAAGGGTCTGCACTGGCAGGAAGGTAGAGCCAGGACCTGGAGCTGGAATAAAACAAAAACACTTCAATGTGGGACATAGAAGTCTTTATTGCTAGGCCAAATATCTGCTCCTCAGTTTGACGTTCCTACACTTGGAATATTTCTCACATGTTCCATCTACTAATGTTGCCTAACTATTTCCTATCTTCAAAACATAGTGTAAGTCTTAATTTCCCCAAACATCAGATTCAATATGTGCTTGCTCTTCTGGCTAATGTATCCTACTTAATGTGGTAATTAGTTTAGCATTTTCCTGTTGGAATAGTGCTTTTCCTATTGTTTGAAAACAAATTGCCACAGCATTGTTTTTTTCCTATCAGATATTGACAGGGACTAAGGGATCCTCAGAAACAGAGATTGTGCGCTGTGTATCCTGTATCTTTGTTTTCCAACCACTGCCTAACATGCAATCTGATATTTACTCAACTTCAAGTTGAGAAGTTTACCTTGTACCAAGCCCTCTGCACATTATAATAAATATCAAGAAAAGTCTCAAGAGAATTCCTCTACCTAGTTACAAAGACAGACAATAAATAGGGAGGATATAGTGGGTTAATAGATAAAAACAGCCATGGATTCTCTGCAACTTCTTTCATCAAAGGTGAAGTTTATTCCTCTGTCCCTTGCATCCAGTTGGTCCTGTGATATGCTTTTCCAATACAGTGTAGCAGAAATGACATTGTGTGACTTTCTGAAATATCTTCTTCTGTTATCTTGGGACATTTTACTTAATGAACACAAGCTGAGGCCAGCCATGTTGAGGATGAGAGGACATGTGGAAAGAAGGAAGTTCAGCCTTCCCAACCATCTTCTCAGATAAGTTAACCCAGCTGACTATGTTGAGCAGAGATGAACCATCCCTGCTGAACTCACCCCAAATTGTTGACCCACTGAATGAAATGAAATTATTTTGTCACTGAAGTTATTTTAAGTTACTGAGATTTTATTACACTTTTAAAAATATTTAATCATTTTCATCTACTTGAAAGGCAGAATGACACAGAGAAAGAGAAAGTGATCTTCTATCTACTTGCTTATACTCCGAATGTCCACAACATCCAGGACTGGGTCAGGCCAGTGCCAGAAGCATGGAACTCAATTCAGATCTCATAGGTGGGTAGCAAGGGCTCAAGCACTTGAGCTATCATCTGCAGCCTCAAGAATGCATTAGAAGGAAGCTGGTTTCGAAGTGGAGTGACCAGTACTTGAGTCCACACTCCAGTAAAGGATGCAGGCATCATAAGCAGCTGCTTAACCTACTGTGTCACAGTGTTCACCCTTGACTTTTTTAATACAACTAAACTAACTGCTAATAATGAAATAAGTGTTATAATGGATTCATATAGTACAACTCAGCAGAGGCTCAGGGAAAATCCTCAGAGATTTGCCTTCAGTGTTTTATGAACAGAGGTTTCTAGAATGAATGGTCAGAGGGGACTGCATAGTAGGTGTTTAACAAAATTATGTAATCAAATTTACTTTAAGCAAAACTTTAAAAATTGCAATTATGTCTTCATCTCACTCCTGCCTACAATCAGACATTTCACAAAGACCTAAGTTACTGAACTAGTGTATGGGAGCTAACGTTCTAAATGAAATTCAGGCTATATAGGAGAAAACAAGGTACCAATTCAAAGTATATATAATAAGCAGAACAGACAAAAGAATTTCAGGTGGAAGGGAAAATTTTAAAGAATTGTGTCTCAGAGAAGAGCTTCAGAGAAAAGGCAGGTTAGTTAGACTGCAGATTATAAAGAATAGAAAATGAAAATTAGGTTCCTTGAGGCCAGTGCTGTGGCATAGCAGGTAAAGTGCCACCTGTGGAGCCAGCATTGCATATGGGTACCGGCTCAAGTCCCGGCTGCTCCTCTTCTGATCCAGCTCTCTGCTCTGGCTTAGGAGAGCAGTAGAAAATGGTCCAAGTCCCTGGTCTCCTGCACCCACATGGGGGACCTGAAAGAAGAACCAGGCTCCTGGCTTCAGATGGGCCCAGCTCCAGCTGTTGTGGCCATTTGGGTAGTGAACCAGTGGATGGAAGATCTCTCTCTCTCTCCCTCTCTCTCTCTCTGCCTCTGTAACTCTGCCTTTCAAATAAATAAAATAAAATCTTAAAAAAAAAAGAAAATTGGGTTCCATGTGAAATAGAAAGGAAAAAAGAGAACATTCCAGAAAGGAAAATGGCAAAGCAAACATGTAATTGGTCTTTTTTGCCAAAGTGAGGATATTTAATTGCATTTTGTGGAAATGGGAACACTGAATACATTTCATAAGTAAAAATCAAGCATTATTTTTAGCAAGATGTTTCATAATGACATCAATAGGGTGAAAAAGTAACCTATAGTATATCCATTAAAATACCCTTCTTTCCTCAAATTATGATCTTTGTCATGAATCCCATACCATGATATTAATATACCCACTTCTTTTTTTTATTTTTTTTTATTTTTGACAGGCAGAGTGGACAGTGAGAGAGAGAGAGAGAGACAGAGAAAAAGGTCTTCCTTTGCCATTGGTTCACCCTCCAATGGCCGCCGCCGTGGCCTGTGCGCTGCGGCCGGTGCACCACGCTGATCCCAAGGCAGGAGCCAGGTGCTTCTGGTATCCCATGGGGTGCAGGGCCCAAGGACCTGGGCCATCCTTCACTGCACTCCCAGGCCACAGCAGAGAGCTGGCCTGGAAGAGAGGCAACCGGGACAGAATCCGGCACCCCGACCGGGACTAGACCCCGGTGTGCCGGCGCCGCAAGGCAGAGGATTAGCCTGTTGAGCCATGGCGCCGGCCATATACCACTTCTGATTGCAAAAAAATAGTGTGTATTAACATATTTATTTATATGAAGTCTATATATGAAACAAATATGGCAAAATGTTAAAAAATGTTAAATCTAAGAATATGTGAATTACATCAAAATATTCTGTGTGGTGTCAACACTGAGATTTTACTCTCAAATCCCAGAAGCTATTCACGAGATACCCATTCTAACTATTTTCCTGAATTTTTGTGATCAAATTTGGCTTAGACAAATTTCCAACTATGCAGTTCTAAAACTGGGGCATGTTCTAATACAGAGAGTGGTTTTTTAGCACACTTTTCATTTTCATTTGAGAAGTAGCTGGGTTAGGTGTAATAGACTCAACTTCCCACTGCTCTCTAAGTGCATAGTCCAGCTCATCAACTTGCTATCCAGTAAATATGAAGCATGTCAAGTCTACAGTAAGTACAAGAGTACCTCACATTCTCCTTTGAGCGTAGGCACAGAGAAATAAAAATAGGAGCCCATAAAGAATTATCCTTCATTCCACAAACACATACTGTTACCTCATCTGAGCTAAGCATTTGGAATTAGACATCAAATAAGACATTGCTGCTCCTCTACAAACCACTAACAAAAGCAGATACATCAAGATACAGTCTGCGAAGTGCAATGGTGAGTGATACAGATTGGCTTGCTCAGCTTCAGTTGCCTTCTTTCTTGTGAGCCATGCTGATGGCAAGGACTGAAAAGCTAGATCTAAGTTTCCTACACATCTTTTCAGCCATAGTCTTGGATGTAAATTAGTTTCCACCAACTAGGTGTGCTTACACATTATGTTAAAGGGTAAATTCCTGTCCCTTTGGTTATTTCTTGTTGGCAAGCAAGGTCCTGGGAACTGTGGTTATTTTGTTGTAGCATGTCTTTTACTAATGTTGTGGATGTGAAGAGGCAATTTCAGCTGAAGTACCAGCAACTTTCCAACTCTCCTTTCTGATCCCTAGGGTCCCAGCTGTGGAGGGTACTCTTGTACAAAAGTCAATTCTGTAGTGTTCAAAGAGTCATTTCACCCTAAAACCCTTGCAACAATTTTGTGAAGAATCTAATTCCCTG
The DNA here is from genome assembly GCF_033115175.1 of Lepus europaeus. Lineage (NCBI taxonomy): Eukaryota > Metazoa > Chordata > Mammalia > Lagomorpha > Leporidae > Lepus > Lepus europaeus. The sequence goes on along the minus strand of NC_084833.1, from coordinate 58,122,768 downwards.
TGTTAAATTAAATTTAGAGGGGTTTCTATTTCCTGCCTGAACATTCATAGGCAGTATAAAAAGTGTGTAAACAAAATAATGATAATCTAGCCAAGTATGTGACTAATTCTGCTTGGGCAAATTGGAGGAGTTTCCATGGAAGAAGTGATAAGATGTATCTTAAAGGATGAGTAATAATTAATATTGAGTAGGCACTCTGGGTACTGATAGCAATTGAAAAATACCGTATAGAAGCACAATGGTCAAGGGAACAATAAGTAGACTACTGAGTTTCAACTGTCATTTCCAGGTCATCATTTAGTATACTGTTCTAATAATACAGTTACAACTCAGCATTTCTCTAGAGTGTCAATGATTATACTACTTTTGTGTAAAAGTAGCATGTGTATTCATATTATATATATGTATAAAATAGATATTACAAAGGTAATTACAAATATCTTTTCCATTCCAGTCAACCAATGGAATAAATAGCACTCAGGGAGCTGTGTAGTGGTTTGTTAGGATATGGGCTCAGGAGTCAGACTGCTTTGATGTTACTTAGCCACTCTGTATATTTTCTTTGCAGGAAAAATGAAAATGATGGTACTAGCCCTCACCCCATAGAATTATTTTGAGGATTAGACTTAACACATGTGAAATGCTTAGAATATAGTTGACAGGTAGACAAACTTCAATAAATGTTATGATAATTTACTATTCTTGTGACAGTGTAAGTTCATGGAAAATGGAATTCAAAGGTAAGTTTAGGGCCAGGTGTTGTGGCACAGTGGAGTAAGCCACCAGTTGGGACAACCACATCCCACATCAGAGTACCTGGGATCCATCTTCCTGCTAATGCATATTCTGGAAAGCAATAGATAATAGATCAAGTGCTTGGGTCCCTGCCATCCATGTGGAAGACCTGGGTGGTGTTCCTGTGTACTGACATCAGTCTGGACCAGCCCTGACTACTGTGGGCATTTGGGGTGTGAAACAAGAATGGAAGAGATTCATTCATTCATTCTCTCTCTCTCTCTCTCTCTCTCTCTCTTTCTGTGTGTGTGTGTTTCAAATACACAAATTTTTATAAAAATATTTTTAAGTTTATGCAAAATAGATTTGAAATCTTGCATAGTTCTTTCACCATATACATCATCCATAACATTTTTGAGGTACTCTGATAGTCTTTTTTTTTGATTTACTTAAAAACATTTTTAAGGTGAACAAATTTCATGTATTTCATATATATAGTTTTAGGAACACAGTGATTCTTCCTACCCTACCCTCCCTCCCACCCACCCTCCTACTCTTCCTCCTCCTTCCTCTTTTATTCTCTCTCTTAGTCTTTACAATGATCTACTTTCTGTTTGCTTCATACTCATAATATTAACCCTATACTAAGTAAAGAATTCAACAAATAATAGTAAGAAAAAAGAAACACTGTTACTCAACAGTAGAGACAAAGGCTGTAAACAATCATCAGATCTCAAAATGTCAGTTTCACTGCTAAACATTACATTTCTTGGGTACTGTATTAGTTAACACAATTCAGGAAAAACATATATTTGCCATTTAGCTTATTTCACTAAGGATAATGGTTTCCAAATGCATCCATTTCGTTACAAAATACAATATTTCATTATTTTTATGGCTGATTATACCACAGTTTTTTTAAAAAAAAATTATTTATTTATTTGAAAGTCAGAGTTACACAGAGAGAGAAGGAGAGGCAAAGAGAGAAAGAGAGGTCTTCCATCCACCGGTTCACTCCCCAGTTGGCCACAGTGGCTGGAGCTGCACTGATCCGAAGCCGGGAGTCAGGAGCTTTTTCCAGGTCTCCCACGCCAGTGCAGGACCCCAAGGACTTGGGTAATCTTCTGCTGCTTTCCCAGGCCATAGCAGAGAACTGGAATGGAAGAGGAGCAGCCAGGACTCAAACCATCGCCCATATTAGATGCGGGCACTGCAAGCAGTGGCTTTACTCGCTACACCACAGCACCAGCCCCCACAATTCAGTTGATGGACATTTGGGTTGATTCAACATCTTAGCTATTGTGAATTGACCTGCAATAAACATGGGAGTATAGATAATTCTTTCATATGCTGATTTCGTTTCCTTTGGGTAAATTCCTAGGAGTGGGATGGCTGGGTCATATGGTAGGTCTATATTCAGATTTCTGAGGTATCTCCATACTGTCACAGTAGCTGAACCAGTTTGCATTCCCACCAGCAGTGGATTAGGGTACCTCTTTCCTCAAATCCTTGCCAACATTTGTTTGTTGATTTCTGTGAAAGCCATGTTAACTGGAGTAAGGTGAAACCTCATTGTGTTTTTTTATTTGCATTTCACTAGTGGCTGGTGATCCTGAGCATTTTTTCATGTGTGTAGTGGCTATTTGAATTTCCTCTTTTGAAAAATGCCTGTTCAAGTCCTTTGTTCATTTCTTAACTGGATTCTTTGTTTTGTTGTTGTTGAGTTTCTTGAGCTCTTTATAGATTCTGGCTATTAATCCTTTATCAGTTGCATAGTTTGCAGATATTTTCTCCCATTCTGTCTGTTGCCTCTTTGCTGTTTCCTTTGCAGTATAGAATCTTCTCAGCTTGATGTTATCCCATCTTGATGTTATCCCATTTGTCTATTTTTCAAGACATTTGATGTAATGAGCAAGGCAACAAAAGGTAAATATCAGTAGAAATTGGTAGAAATATTTTGACATTTTAAGGGTATTGTAAACATAACTGCAGACCCAAAATTATTTCACAGAACCTAGAAGGAACTATGGACAATGCCATAGACACTCTACTAAAACAACTATGAAGCTTATTTAGTTAACATTCTCATCATTTCCAAGAAAATACCTGCAGCATTGCAAAGGCTATGCCTATATCTTTTAATCTGTACTTTCTATTTGAATTGTCTTCTTATCCTTGTTGCTCTCCCCCATTTCCTGAGATGTTTTGTACCCAACTTTTTGTTATCTGTTCGATGAATTTTCCTGGCAACACACAGACAAACCATGACAAGTCTCAGCTTTATCCAGGAGCCATTGACAACATGGCCCCTACAGTCCAGCACCTTTGGCCTGCACATTAGTAAAGATCTTTCATATCCCTGGTGTGCTTCCCTTCGGACTACTCTAACTTTAAGAACTTGGTTTCTTTTTGCTGCACCCTCTCTTAGGATTTTAATGTTTTGCAATTTTTCACTGTTGTGAAGCAAAACAAAACCCTTCTCTTTGTCATGTTGTTAATCAAATTACTTTTTCACATTCTTTCTCAACCAGTATTTACTAAAGCGTCTACTGTGTGTTATAGAGGCGCTTGGGAATTAGGAATGTTACTCCTAAGGAACATTCAGTATGATGGATGAGACAAGTCAAACATACAACAGGTAGTGTTATGAGCTGTAATGTAAGCATCTAAAGAATGCTGTAGTCAAACGGAGCAAGAACACAGAACTGACTTCTTTGGGGAGAGAAAGCTAGAGGTAAATCTTAAAAGATATCTAGGAGTAGCAGAGATTTTGTTTTTGTGGATTTTTTTTTTTTTTGGTGATTTATCTATTTCAACAGGTTTGTTGAGATATCATTCACAAACCATATATTTCACCCAGTTAAAGTATACAAGTCAGGGGTTTTTAATATGTCTGTAGATATGCATATCCTCTATCTACATAAAAGTTTAGAACATCTAATTAGAGGCCAGTGCTATGGCACAGTGGAATAAAGCCAGTGCCTGTAGCTCCAGCATCCCATATGGGTGTTAGTTTGAGTCCCAGCTGCTCCATTTCTGATCTTGCTCCCTGCTAATGTGCCTAGGAAAGCAGCAGAGGATGGCCTAAGTCTTTTGGCCCCTGAACCCCTGTGGGAGATCCAGAAGAAGCTCCTGGCTCTTGGCTTTGACTGGTCCAGTTCCTACCATTATGGCATTTTGAGGAGTGAACCAGCAGATGGAAGACTTTCTCTCTCTCACTAACTCTGCCTTTAAAATAAAATAAAAGAATATCTAATATCCCCAAAAGAAACTGCATCCCCCTTAGCCATCACCCCAACTTCCCTTATCACTTCCTCATCCAAGATAACCACTTATCTTCCTTCTCTCTCTCTCTCTCTAACACACACACACACATATGTATACACAGAGAGATGTGTGTATCTGAGCATTTCCAATAAATTCATATATGTGATACATTGTAATGGGCTTCTTTCACTTATAGTATTTTCAAGGTTTATCCATATCATACCATGTATCAGTACTTCATTCTTTTTTTTTTTTTTTTTTTTTGACAGGCAGAGTTAGACAGTGAGAGAGAGAGAGAGAGAGAGACAGAGAGAAAGGTCTTCCCTCCGTTGGTTCACCCCCCAAATGGCCACCACGCCTGCACGCTGTACTGATCTGAAGCCAGGAGCAAGGTGCCTCCTCCTGGTCTCCCAAGCGGGTGCAGGGCCCAAGCACTTGGGCCGTCCTCCACTGCCCTCCCGGGCCACAGCAGAGAGCTGGACTGGAAGAGGTACAACTGGTACAGAACCAGCACCCCAACCGGGACTAGAACCTGGAGTACCGGCGCCACAGAAGGAGGATTAGCCTAGTGAGCTGTGGTGCCAGCCGTTCCTTTTTATTGCCAAATAATACAGGGGAGTTCAAATCATTCATAGAAAACATGCATTATCTTTTAGTTGCATTTTTACACTAATTTTTGAAACCCCTACTATCCTAGTGTATAAATCAACTACACTTTAATTATCCATTCATAATCCACTGGACATTTGAGTTGTTTCCACTTTTTAGTTGTCACAAATCAGGCTACCATGAAGACCTATGTGAGTTTTTGTGGGAAGATATGTTTTCAATTCTCTAGGGTATTTCAAAATGTTTGTGTAAAATGAATTAAAAGATTATTTTGAAATCTATGCATATTTTTAATAACATGTATTTCTATGAACTTTTTGAAGACTCATAATTATGGATGGAATTGCTGAATCATTTGGAAATACAATGCTTAAAATTCAAGAAACTGCCAGACTGTTTCTGAAATGCTACATCTTTTACATTTTGATCAATAGTATATGAAGTTTCGGTTTCTGCAGATGTTTGCCACATTTGTTATCATCTTTTGATTATAACCACACTAGTGGATATGAGGTGGTACTCATTGTGGCAGGAAATTAATTTTCTTTTAACTTCTTGTTTCCAGCATCCTAGCACAGTATCTGACATATAAATTGTTACTTTAAATTTTAGAATTGAGGAAGAGAAAAAAGATATAAAAGTAAAAATAATGGAAAATTCAAAGGCAAAGAATCAAGAGAATATAGATTGTATTGTGTAAATTGTTAAAAGTTCACCATGTTGATGCATTGCTTTATGTGGAAAAGTTTCAAAAAGTAGTGTTGAAGACTTAATGAATGAGTATTTTGAGTGCTTTCATGTACCAGGAAATATTTTTGGCACTGGGATACAGCAGTGAACAAGATAGATAATGTCCTTCCTATGAGGAAGACTGAAAATAAAAATAATATAAAATGAGAAACTCAAGAAGTTTCACAAATGAAATTATTTGAAGAAAATTGCATATCCTAATGTGGTAGAGAATAACTTGGGTAAAAATAAGGCTACATTAGCTTAGGTGGAAGGTGGATGGCATTTAAACCAAGAGACCTGAGTTGTGAAAAACCACTCAGGTACATGAAGCTCTTGGTGCAAAATTATAATCAGAAGGAACAGAAAAGACAAAGATCATGAGACAGACTACATTAAACAGAAAGCACAGTGCTAAGTAGATTTAAAAATACAGACTTAGCCCGCGCCGTGGCTTAACAGGCTGATCCTCCGCCTTGCGGCACCGGCACACTGGGTTCTAGTCCCGGTTGGGGCACCGGATTCTATCCCGGTTGCCCCTCATCCAGGCCAGCTCTCTGCTGTGGCCCGGGAAGACAGTGGAGGATGGCCCAAGTGCTTGGGCCCTGCACCCGCATGGGAGACCAGGATAAGCACCTGGCTCCTGGCTTCAGATCAGCACGATGCGCTGGCTGCAGCGGCCATTGGAGGGTGAACCAATGGCAAAAAGGAAGACTTTTCTCTCTGTCTCTCTCTCTCTCACTATCCACTCTGCCTGTGGAAAAAAAAAAATACAGACTTAGGATTTCACACAAGAACCTGTTCATAGATGATCCCAGTTTTAGTTAACTCAGAACAATGATTTCAAGGATCCAGGAACTTTCCATTTTTTACTTTGTCATCTTTACAATGTTCTTATATTTACATGTGCTATGTGGACTGACAATGAGCTTGTAACCAGCCCACTTGTCAGAAAATAAAATATGGCTTAAGTTGTATCCAAAAACAGAGTGATGGGGTTCATGAATTTTCCTCACGTTTTTCTTTTACTTTTTGATTTTTGTGACATATTGGAGTTTATGAGCCTACCTAACTAGAATATTTTTCTTAATGGAACAGTTGAAAAACAAATTTAAATAAAAAATGATTATAAAAACACTTTAAGATCCATACATTATTTCATGACAAAGAATATTTAAGTAATTCTCAAAGCTGAAGCCAAACTGCACAGTTTTCTTTCTAAAAGAGCAAACATTCCACATTGGCTGACCTTTTCTGCAATGACAAGTGGGTGAAATTAGTATGTTACCTAGTAGATATTCTTGAAAAACTAAACTCATTCAATTTCTTCTTCGAGGAAAAGGTGATGTTTTATTAATGAAATAATTTCAAGAGGTGGAGTGAACATTTTAAAAATGATTGGTAATATTTCCACTATGTGATTGTTACTGAAAATGTAATATATCACCCATAAAACTCTACTATTTGTATGCCTTAAAATCTGGATACCATTTTATAACAGTCAAAAAGTACTCTGACAGGTTTCAGTTTTAAACTCAGCTATGTAAAGTATATAAATTCATCTTTTTCTCATTCACATCCAAGACCAGCTAAGGGTATTTTCCTCCCAAATTTATAATAAATATTCTGTTGGATGTTGGAGAGGACAGGAAGTTTGTGTTCATGATTTACTAAGTAAAGCCAGTGAAACTGACTCCCTTTGAAACAGTTATACCATTTGGACCCTTGTGTTATTGTGGGATATAATTTTCATTCATGAACACCATTAATAGAACTCATGGAGCTTAGAACCAAGCTCTTTATCACCATATTACAAAGTGTTAAACAGATTTTTTAAAAGATTTATTTATTTATTTACTTGAAACAAAGTTACACAGAGAGAGAAGAAGAGGCAGAGAGAGAGAGAGAGAGGTCTTCTATCCACTGGTTCACTCCCCAATTGGCAGCAATAGCTGGAGCTGCGTCAATCCAAATCCAGGAGCTTCTTCTGGGTCTCCCATGTGGGTGTAGGGGCCCAAGGACTTGGGTCATCTTCTACTGCTTTCCCAGGTCATGGCAGAGAACCAGATCAGAAGTGGAGCAGCCGGGAATCGAATGGGCACCCATATAGGATGCTGGCACTGCAGATGGCAGCTTTCCCACAACGCTACAGTGCTGGCCCCTAAACAGATGTTTTAAAATTATAACATCACAGGGCTGGGGCTGTGGCACAGTAGGCTAATCCTTTACCTGCAGCGCCAGCATCCCATATGGGTGCCAGTTCTAGTCCCAGCTGCTCTTCTTCTAGTCCAGCTCTCTGCTATGGCCTGGGAGAGCAGTAGAAGATGGCCCAAGTCCTTGGACCCCTGCACCCCATGTGGGAGACCAGAAGAAGCTCCTGGCTCCTGGCTTCAGATCAGCACAGCTCCAGCCGTTGTGGCCATTTGGGGAGTGAACCAGCAGACAGGGGATCTGTCTCTCCCTCTCACTGTCTATAACTCATCTCTCTCAAATAAATAAATTTTTTAAAAAAGATAACATCACTCTAAAATTTAATAAATTAATACATAGTTAATATAACATTAAAATATAATTTTATTAATTTTATAAGAGCAAAAATGCCCTGCACTTCTAGTGAATAAGATAAGATACTTGGAAATTGACCTTTATTTCATATTTAATGTATTATTTTAAAATAGATTTATTGATATATAATTTTCTTACACCTATTTAAGTTGTATGCCCTTTTAAGGTATGTAGTCATGATTTTTAATATATTCATAAATATATGGAATCAATACCACATTCTATTTTAGAATATTTTCATCATCCTAAAAGATATCACATATGAATTAGCAGACATTCTTCATTTTCACACAAAATGTCCAGTCCTAAGTAACTCCTAATTTACTTTCCATCAGTATAGATTTTTCTGTTTTGGAATTTTATGTAAATGGAATCACATAATATGAGGTCTTTTGCTACTAGCTTCTCTCACATAGTATACTATTTTCTTTTTTTTTTAACATTTTATTTTATTTGAGAGGTAGAATTACAGACAGTGAGAGAGAGAGAGACAGAGAGAAAGATCTTTCTTCCACTGGTTCACTTCCCAAATAGTTGCAAAGGCCGGAGCTGCGCTGAACCAAAGTTAGGAACCAGGAACTCCTTCTCAGTCTCCCATATGAGTGCAGGTGCCCAAGCAGAGAGCTGGACTGGAAGAGGAGCAGCTGGTACTCAAACCGGCACCTTTGTGGGATGCCGGTGCCACAGGTGGAGGATTAACCTGTGCCATGGCACCAGCCCCACATAGCATACTATTTTCCAGGTTCATCTATGCTATAACATATATTAATAATACCTTCCTTTTTATGGCCAAATAATATTCTGTTGTATGGATATACAGCATTTTGTTTGTAAATACCTCCATTGATGGACATATGTATTATTGACATCTTTTGACTATTGTAATGTGGCTGCTCTGAATATTCATATACAAGGTTTTTTTTAACATCTGTATTCAATTATGTGGGGTGTATACTTAGGAATAGAATTGCTGGATCTTATGGTAATTGTACATTTAACTTTTTTCAGAAATTCCAAACTTTTCCACAACAGCTGTACCATTTAAAATTCCCACCAAGAATAAACAACAATTAATCCACACCCTTGCCATTACTCATTATTTTCTGTTTTTTAAAAATACCCTGGTAGGTACAAAGTGGTATCTCATTATTGTTTTGATTTTCATTTTCCTATTGCAATGATGTTGAGCATCTATTGTTCTTATTGGCTATTTTTATATTTTCTTTGAAACAAATGACTGTTCATGTCCTTTTGCCATTTTTAATAGGTTGTTTATCTTGGTTCATTTGTTTTATTTTTAACATCTGGTTATTTATTTTAAAGGCAGACTTACAGAGAGGAGATGGAGAGACAGAAGGAGCAAGAGAAATCTTCCATCTGCTGGTCACTGTTCAAATGGCTGCAATGTCCAGAGCTGGGTGAGGCCAAATCCAGGAAACTGGAACTCCTTCTGGGTCTCCCATGTAAGTGGCAGGGGCTCAAGTACTTGAGCTATCTTGTACTACTTTTCCAGGCATGTTCGCAAGGACCTGAATCAGAAGTGGAGCAACTGAGACTCAAACAGGTACTCACACGGAATGCATATGGATTAATATTTCAGAAACCATCATATACATATGCTGGACTTGAACAATTAAGGACATTAATGGCAGATGGTAGGAGCTAGGTTGCTCACTGTTGGAGTGGGAGGCTACACACAAGCAAAAGGAAGCAGCTAACAAGATCCATTTGGTAATGGATTAGAGCTGTGGACACCAGTATGAAACCATGTTTAGCTTAATATGAGAATTTTTAAGTTGTTGGAAAAATAAAATTGAAAGATAAGTTTATTGGTGCAAAAGCCAATTTGAAATCTGTGTGTAGTTTTTTCATAACATGAATTAGCTGTGAACCTTTTGAAGTGCCCTCATATAGATCCAGATGATTATACATAGAAATATTTATATATGTGTATATAGATACAGGTTAGTATAAAAACATATATTTCTTTACTATGTCATCTAAATGGGCCTAGAAGCAACATTACCCCAGTAGCAATAAAAATACACAGCATCATTTTCAGTACCATCCCCCAGAAAAAGAATTGGGCCTCGGTGGGTCTTATGAGCTAGAATGGCCCTTTAATGTTGTCCGAAGTTGGGCCTAGGTAGCCAGGACTTTATTATACTCTCACATCAGTGACTCAATGGATGTGGCCTATGAGACATTGACCAAGTCAGTTCTCTGCAGCCTTTTTTCCCCAAAAAGCTGGTAGTTGAAAGCTGTCACAGACAGCTCTCTTGGAAGCTGATGCAGCAAGTCCTTCTTTGAAATGGGTCATGAGCAGTGCATCATTGGATCCACCACAGATGGTAACCAGATCACATATATACAAGAGATCAAGGAGAGCCAGGATCTGTAACTAGGGTATCCTGGATATTAAGAGAAAGATAACAGGATGGATCTGAGAACAGACAGGCTTCCAGAGTCCAGAGGGGTATGCAAAGGCAGGAGCTGTCAGAAAGTAAAAGAAGCAAAGGAGAAAGGCTCTACAATCCCTCAGAATGAAATGACTTTGTAGCAAAGTTTTGGCCTACTTCGAAATTTTTCATGCACAAAACTGAAAGCAAGCAGCTAAGTCAAGGGGAATGAAACAGGAAGAAATAACTAAGCTTTGAATGACATGAGCTTAGAGTTCTGTGACTTGGAGAAGAATCAGCCTGCTTAGTAGTAATAATGGACCATTACCTGAAAGGCGGAGCCAGTGGAATGCTTTAATTAGTGGAGCAACCTCTTAAAGTTTGAATCTTTAGGTAGACCCAAAATACAAGAGTACTTCAAACAGTTTGTGATAAAATGGAATTAAAAGGAAAGTTTGCTCTGGGATAAACCTATTTTGAAATCCATATATAGTTTACATAATATGCATTTTCATGAACTTTCTGAAAACTCATGCGTCTCCCACATCTGTAGAAAGTTGCTGCAGCAGATCGTCCAGTTCACTAGGCCATCTTGGTCTTTGCCAGTGATATATGTCACTACTGAAATCCAAGAAGGCCTCATCTCATGTACATTTCTTATTCTTAGATTCATAAGAGGAATTAGATATGACAAGCCATTTGGTCACTTCAATTTTTCTTTGTGCTGTTCTGTATAAAACTCCCATTTCAAGTGTAAATCTAGCATTTTCATAACATGCTATGTGGATCTCTACCTATTTCCAGAATTACCCTGTTGCTTAAAGTGAAGAACTTCAGACAGATCTCTTTCTGCACGCCGGGTGCTAGTCATTCCATGCTGTCGCATAGTTTGTGAATACCTATCAGTCTTCTAACATTTTTGCAACTTTCACTGGAGTGCTTTGTTGCCCACTGACATATGTCTCTGATAACCCTGTAGATCCCAATGATTAAGTTAATAGGATCTTCATTTTTGGGTCCTTATGCCAAATTACACATTTGGATTATCTGGCTTACTGACTTGTGGATAGCATTTCTTAGTGCTAGGTTGCCTTGTCTACCTCATACTTACTCTGTCTAGCTGAAAAGGATCTTGCATAAGATTAATGGAGAAAACTACTCATGTATAAGTGTAGGGGCAAACCTTATCCCTTTTCTAATATTTTGAAATGTTGCTCCCCTTTAACTGCTAGTGAGAAATCTGTCAGCTTTCTTTTTTTGATTTGCTTTTCAGCTAGGGAAACAAAACCTGTGCTAATTCTCCTTTCAAGTGTCTACAGTTTGTCTTTCAAGCTACTTTCCCTGGAATATTCTACTTTGTCTCCTAAATCTGTGGCACAGCAGGTCTTGTATTTCTTGGTTGCTGATCACTTCTTCTTTTTCTTCTAATTTTGTCTGAGTTTTCTACAGTGTATCTTGTTAATTCTTGTTAAAAATTTTAAAAAATATATCTATTTGAAAGACAAACAGAGAGAGCTCCCATTCACTAGTTTATTCCCAAAATGTTGGCAACAAGGTCATAGCCAGGATCCAGGAATGCAGTCTACACCTCCAACATGGGTTGTAGGAACCCAGTTACCTGAGCCATCACCACTGCCTCCCAGCGCATTGGTTGGGAACCAAAACAGGAGCCAAAATTGGGAATGAAACCCAAACACTCCAGTGTGGGATGCAGGCATCCTAATTGTTAAGCTAAGCACTCTCTTCCTATTTCTTATTAAGGAAACATTTTTAAAATAAATCTCTACCTACTTTCTTCATTTTGGTGGTCAGTTAATAGAACTCCATAGAAAGATACTCTGCAGGGTGCTTCTCCACAGGAGTCTGTCTCTGACTGGGAAGACTTCCTACTTCACATTTCCATATGCTAGCATATAGTTTACACACATGTGTACCTAAGCATGTGACTCATTAAAATTCACATTTATAGGAATGGAGTCCTCCTTACTGTATTGCTGCATTTCTTCTGGATTAATGGAAATCCCCCTCTATGTAATTGTGGTCAGTTTTCAGAGCTAAGTGAGATGCTGAGATGGAGCCAAGTGGGTAGCATGGAGAGTGACATGTGCATTCTGGGTAGGAGAACATGAAATTCAAATTTCTGAGTTAGTAGGGACTTGGTGTCTTCTAGGAATGTCTGGGAGGTTGTAGCACGGTTTGTAAAAGGAAAGTGGTTGGGAATTGAAGGTGGAGGTCTTTGGTGGGAGTTATGGAGCAGGAAGTACAGATCCTTTAAAGCTTCTTTTTCATTGTTAATTTCTGATTGACATGTAACAGGTGTACACATCATGAGTTACAGTGTGATATTTAAAACATTCACAGCACATACTGATCAAATCTTCACACTGTAAAATGCACTATTGGCACTCTAGTACCCTGTTATTCTGAGGAACACTTGAAATTATTCCTATGTGTGTTGGTACTTATTATCCAGTGTCCCTCTGTTCCCCACCCCAACCCTTTCCCAGTCTCTTAGTAATCCCTATTCTAAGTTCAGATTGACTCTTTTTTTAGCTTCCCATACAAGGGAGACCACATGGTATTTGTATTTTCTATGCCTAGCTTATTTCATTTTAGGCCTTTGAAGGCCAGCACACTGGATATATTTCTCTGGGGAACATGAGAAATTATCTGCTCTGCACCTGTATTCTTTCTACCTGGGACAGGGAAACATGTAGGAGCTTCTCTTTTTTTTTTTTTTTTTTTTTTTTTTTTTTTTTTTTTTTTTGACAGGCAGAGTGGATAGTGAGAGAGAGAGACAGAGAGAAAGGTCTTCCTTTTTGCTGTTGGTTCACCCTCCAATGGCCGCTGCAGCTGGCTCATCACGCTGATCCGAAGCCAGGAGCCAGGTGCTTCTCCTGGTCTCCCATGTGGGTGCAGGGCCCAAGCACTTGGGCCATCCTCCACTGCCTTCCCGGGCCATAGCAGAGAGCTGGCCTGGAAGAGGGGCAACCGGGATAGAATCTGGCGCCCCAACCGGGGCTAGAACCCAGTGTGCCGGCGCCGCAAGGCAGAGGATTAGCCTGTTAAGCCACGGCACCAGCCGGAGCTTCTCTTTTATCAAGTTTTAGTCAGATTCTTTTAAACACTCTTCTCAAGGAGGCCCTGACTTTTGGACTTCTGTGTCTTTGTATGGCCCAATTTTAGTAAGAATTCTGTTGAGCTGGTTTAGACAGAATATCCCATCCTTATATCTGGTTGCTCTTGACATCTGGGTCCCTCATTTTTGCTAATCATCCAGGTGACATCTGATCATTCCAGCTTTCATATAGCAAGAACCCTGTTAGGTTGAGTTAGCTAGAATCCTCCCTTACCCATCACGTTTCCACTTAGTAATTTTCCATCCGCATATCCCCTCAACACTGCTGCTTGGCTATAGATTCCCTCTTTTCCTTGTATTTGGAAGTGAGCCAGTCTCTATCCCTTACTGTAAAACTCTGTCACAATAGTCCCTGAACCTGTTATAGTTGTGATAGTCCTGAAAGAAGTCAGCCTTACTTTACTATTGTGGTAATTTTTAAAATTGATTTGATGAACATATAATAATTGTACTTATTTATGGGATAGTGTTACATTTCAGCACACGAATACAGCATGTACTGATCAAATCAGGGCAATTAGCATTTTTATTTCTATATCATTTCTTTATATTTAAAGTCTCTGAGCTCTTATCTTCTAGTTCTTAATAAGACATATAATGTTACTGTGAATAATAATCACCCCACTGGGCAATGGAGCACTAGTAGCTGTTCCTTTGTTCTAACTGTGGTACCTGTTATCCAGCCTCCTTCTCTCCTGTCCCACTTTCTAGCCTCTAGTAATCTCTATTCCATTTTCATATTGTCATTTTTTAGGTTCCACAAATGAGAGAGATGTCTGCCATATTCCATTTAATGCATCTTCCAGTTCCATCCATTTTGTTGCAATTGACAGGACATCATTCCTTTTTATGGCTGAATAACATTTCATTGTGTGTATATATTTTCTTTATTCATCTGTTGATAGAGACTTTGGTTGAGTCCATATCTTGCCTTTTGTGAATATTACGTATAGTCTAGACGGTGAGGCTTACTTCTACCTAATTTCATGAATTCTATTTTTTGAAAGGCAGAGTACAGAGAGAGACAGAGAAACAGAGAGAGAAAGAAATATTTCATACACTGGTTCACTCCCCAAATGACTGCAATGACCAAGGCTGGGCAGGCTGAAGCCAGGAGTCAGAAACTCCATCTGAGTCTTCCATGTGGGTGGCAGAGACCCAAGCACTTGGGTGATCTGCTGCTGCTTTCCTATGTGCATTAGCAGGGAGCTGTATTGGAAATAGAGCAGCTCTGATATGGTATGCAGGTGTCACAAGGAGCAGCTTAGCATGCTGTGTCACATTGCCAGCTCTTAAGCTATCTTTAGTATGATATAGTGACACTTGTTAACTCTTAGTGTACTGAAACGTTCTTTCTCATATAGTCTTTAATCATTCTTGGTTGTTTTCCGCTTTAAAGACGTTTCACTTTGACCCTCATTTCCTTGTAGCTGACATCCTATGTTATTCTATTCCTTCATAAGTAAATTTCTTAGAAGTGAAGTCTACTTGACCCTCTCTGTTTTTTCATCTCCCATTCAAGATACAAATCGCAATAGTCTGTTACCCACAGGGTTTTTTTTTAAATTTATTTTATTTATTTGAAAGATGAGTTACAGAGAGAGACCCAGGGAGAAACAGAGAGAGAAAGGTCTTTCAATTGCTGGCTCACTGCCCAGATGGCCACAATGGCCAGGACTTGGCCAGACCAAAGCCAGGAGCCAGGCCTCCGGGTCTCCCACATGGGTGCAGAGATGCAAAGACAAGGGCCATCCTCCACTGCTTTCACAGGAGCATTAGCCAGGAGCTGGATCAGAAGTGCAGAAGCTGGGACTTGAACCAGCCCCCATATAGGATACCCAACCCACTAGGCAACAATGCTGGCCTCTACCCACAGTTTTTACTCTATTGAAATGATGATTGCTACTTCAAAAACCACCACTGAATGGCCAGATTCTATAAACCCATTTCAGTTCTTTTCACAATAGTACAGAAGACCTTCTGCCTTGAGATGCTCTCCTTATTGTTGTCCCCAAACCATTTTCTATTTCTTCTCTTATGTCTGTGTGGTTCTATGCTAGATCCTGTTTCTTCATGCAGTTGTATTTTTATATTAACCAGCATCTTGTTTTTTGATTCATTTTTATTTAAAGTACTTATCTTGAATGATCTCATTCATGCACATGGTTTCAATTACTACATAATAACCTGTCAATTCCCAGACAGGTCTTTAGTCTTGATGTCTTCCCTGACAATAAATATATATTTAAATGTGTTTATCTGACATTTTTCACAGTAGTCTATCACAGATATTTTTCCCAAATCATAATGTTTGCTTCTTGGTTTATATTCCCAACTCTTTTTGTAACACCATTATTATTCATCTGGTAGAGAAAATAAAATATGGAAATTATGCTAGCTTTTTGCCCCTACTTTTTAGTTCTACAATTATTAAATGTTGCCAATTCCATTTTGTTAAATAATTCTGAAAATGTTGTCACCTCATCTCAATTCCCACTGCATACAGTACACCTACCTGAGTTCAGGTCATTATTATTTATTGCCTAGATTATTAAGTAAATGGTTGATCCTTTCCCTCTAACTTTAATTCATGACTATCTGGAAGGGAAGTCTTGCCTCACAGGCAATGAAGATACTTATTATCTGCTTATCTATATGCCCACAAAAGGAAACATTTTAAAATAGAGAGATTAGCAACACCTATAACTGCAAAACTAGCTGGCACAGGCAATGGTCCTGTTTAAAATAAAGTGGTACTTGTCTTCTTTTTACAGCAAACAAATGAACTCTTGGGTGTAACTGTCAAAGTGGAACACAGCTGGACAGTTCTTAAAATTATAAAGCATTTTATTCAGAACTATTAAAATAGGAGAATAAAGACATCAGAATAGACCTGGGCTCAATACAGATACAACAAAGACCTAGATTTACAGCCAGCCAGCAGAGTGAAGGGTCTAGTGCATGGGAAATCACTAAGGAGACATCAGAGGTAGGGAGGTTCTTGCTAAACTGCCTTAATGGTATTCTTTTTTTTTAAAAAAATTATTTGACAGGTAGAGTTATAAACAGTGAGAGTGACAGAGAGAAAGATCCTCCTTCCATTGGTTCACCCCCCAAATGGCCTCCACGGCTGGAACTATGCTGATCTGATGCCAGGAGCCAGGTGCTTCTCCTGGTCTCCCATGTGGGTGCAGGGCCCAAGCATTTGGGCCATCCTCCACTGCCTTCCCGGGCCACAGCAGTGAACCGGACTGGAAGAGGAGCAACTGGGACTAGAACCTGGTGCCCAACTAAAGGCAAACCAAGGTGATTAGACATTAAGGATGGGGAATTCTCTCTAAACTCACTTAGCAGGATTCTTTCTAAAACTGGATTATTTGGGCTCAGCAGAATGGGGGCCAAGATCAAGGCCATTTGGAGGAACTTGCTCAGGGGAACCTGACTGAAATTTGCTCAAGGAGAGGGTCTTTGTCAATATACCAATTGTCAATAATGTAGACCATATACATGTTTGATAAACTACAACTTTTATCAAATAAAACTAAACATTAGAAAAATGCAGAGTAAGTTTTTAATTGGCCTATTTTAGACATAGATTGTTTTAGGCTATCTTTTGAAGAGATCAAAGGACATTAACATTCCTGAAATCATCTTTTATTTTTTAAAAAAGTCTTTCTGCATCTTCATGATCTGTAGTCAATATTCCAATATCATTGTCTTGACATATAAAATTTGTTAAAGGCTTGCCATGAATATCTTGCCATACTCATTTCCTCTCTCTCCACAACATATTTTGTGAATTATAGTCAAGCCAGACTAAATTTGATCCTTCTTAAAGCTAAGACTTTACTCACGATATTCTTTCTATCATAGTCTTGCCAGCTTTATCAACTCTTGCATTACATTTAGAGACCCACCTCAGTGTCACCTCTTCCCAAATTTTTTCTCTGGATTTCTTAGGGCTAAGAGTACCATCCTCTGTACTTCCTTCAAGTCCTTCCTATGGATCAGTTAGAGCAAATATGTCATGAAGATACTAGTTTATGTGACTACTGTCCCAAAGACAATAATCTACAGGAAGACAATGATGTTATTTCAGTTTCCATTATGTGCCCAACATCTACCTCAGGGCCTGTTACCAAGAGATTCTGAATACAAGAATCTATAAATGAATGGACGAACAAGGATACTAAAGCTGGTGAATTTACCTAATATTTGGTAGTCAGTGGGAACAGTTGTTAGACTCAAAATCTCTATTTATTCCAACAAAGAGTAGAGGCCTACAGTTGTTATTCATGAGCAGCTCTGGAAAAATAGAATCACCAACAAAAATTGGCACTCTGCCAACCAAGCAAATCATTCCAGTGAGTTTCTGAAGGTCCAGGAGTGAGCTGTATGAGGCCCCCAGAGCCATGTGGTCTAGCTTTGCCAAGGCAGCCACAGGTGGGACTCGAAATTCAATAAATCTGTAGCAGGCTAATTTTTAAGTTGATAATTTTGCATGGCCTGCAAATGATATTATAAATATCAAAGTAGGCCTTGTAATTAAAAAGTTTCTCTACCCTTGGCTCTATGCAAACCCTTTAATGACATTTCTAAGTATAGTTTAATTCTTATAACTCAGTTATCTCATCAAACACCGAAATCACTAAGTGGTCAAGCCAATGAGAAAATAGGCTATGTGAATTGAACTATGGTGACTCTTTTCAGAGACCACAACAGAAAGCAAAGACTTCCAAAATAAATTGTTCACAATGACAGCTCCTTTTCTTCCCTCACCAGCCCAGGAAACTTCCAAGAAAATGTTTGTCGTCTCAATGTAAGATCTAAAGACAGGGCTTAGAGAAAAAGGAAAGAGCATTCTTTAGACAAACAGTAGGTATGAAGAAGGAAAAGACACCCCACAAAACAAAATGCAGGATCTGTATAAAATCTGGTGACATATGAAGAAATAAATAAGCACCACATGCAAAATTACAGATGTAAAGAGATGCATGAAAATTAATCTGGAGAGAATAGAAAAAACCTTTGAGAAACAGCTATTTTGTGTGTTAAAGAAAAGTCAAAACATTATAGACTCTGTAATACAACTGAAAAGAGATTCTAAAATCCTAGACAACAAGCAGCCAGCAGAGCTAGAA
This sequence comes from Lepus europaeus, assembly GCF_033115175.1. Lineage (NCBI taxonomy): Eukaryota > Metazoa > Chordata > Mammalia > Lagomorpha > Leporidae > Lepus > Lepus europaeus. The sequence goes on along the minus strand of NC_084833.1, from coordinate 58,104,184 downwards.
GGCATATAAAAAATAAATAAAGTCATTACCTATCTTAAAATAGATTTAGAGAGAGATGTGAAATGGATTACAAAGTAACAGGGAACAGAAACAACATTGCAGACAATTATGTCAAAGAAAGAAAAAAGCTTGAGAAAAAGATGTAAGGTTAAAAACTTTTTTATTCTTTCATTGTCATTTTAGTAGGACCTTAGGAAGTAGAGAAGATAAATGCTTGTGGTTGAACAACCACCTTAACAAGAAGTCTCCCTCTTGGCTTTTGAGGAAGCAAACAGTGCTGTTGGAACAGAAAATAGAACCTGAACCATCAGTAAGCATTAATGAACCCCAAGGAACCCTGCCTGTCCATTATCTAAAAGGCACCATAAGGGTGCTGGGTCATGTCCCAGCTACTCTACTTCTGATCCAGCTCTCTGCTTATGGCCTGGGAAAGCAGTGGAAGATGGCCCAAGAGCTTGGGGCCCTGCACCCACGTAGGAGGCCCTAGGGGAGCTCCTGGCTCTTGGTTTTGGATCGGTCCAGCTCCAGCCATTGCATCCATTTGGTTAGTGAACCAGTGGAATGGAAGACCTTTCTCTTTGTCTCTCCCTCTCTTTGCTTGCAATTCTACTTCTCAAATAAATAAATAAATAAATAATCTTTAAAAAAGAAAGATGTTTCTAATGTAGATTACTGATAACCTTCCTATCATATGTGAAATCTTTGACTAGACAGAATATGGCTCAGAAACTCCACTTGAGGCATTTAAACATGATTTTGTTGAACTTGTCTCATTCATGTGGCATCAGCTGTTCAAAATCTGATTGTGCTCTGATACTTGATACTCTGTATGGGGCCTCTCTTTCCTTTCAGATGGTGTCAATACGCAGACTGCTTACAATGATGTTCCTTGGTTTGAATTGTCTTTGACCTATTGCACTGTGCACCTAATGAGTCTTTTCATCTGGAAAGTCATGTCTTTCAGTGCCTAGAAACTTTCTTAACTTAATTCCTTGAGAACTTATTTCCCTCCATATTCTTTGTTTTCATTTTCAGAGACATTTTTCATCATATTTACCAAGGATACCTTTTTTGTTCTCTAAACAACTGAAAACCTACAGTTATGTACTCCCTCTTCTTCTTTTATGACTAGAATATATTCTCTTATATACATATGGATGCCAGTTGAAGTCCCAGCTGCCTCTGATATGACTTCCTGCTCATGCAACGTGGAAAAGCAGCAGAAGATGGCCCAAGTACTTGTGCCCCTGCTCCCATGTGGGAGACCTAGAAGAAGCTCCTGGCTACTGGCTTTGGCCTGTCCCAGCCCCAGCTGTTGCAGCCATTTGGGGTGTGAACCAGCATATGAAAAATTCTTTCTCTCTCTCTCTCTCTCTCTAATTCTGATTTTCAAATAAATAAATGAATCTTTAAAAAAAAAATAGAGTGAGTGAGATACCACAATGCTAATTGGAAGCTTTTTGTGCCTAGAAGTATTGTACACAGTTGGAATTTTGCATTGTGTGGATAGGCAGTGAAAATGTATTTCACTTGAAAACCAGAAAGTATCAATGTACAGGTGTTTTGTCTTGCTCAGATATTTCACCCACAAATGAATCTCCTCATCTCCTATGTGGATGTGTGGAGTGAGATTTTCTTTATGCAATCATCAGATGATGTGCATCTGAGTTGATTCCATATCTCAGCTATTGTGCATTGAGCTGCAATACACATGGGAGTACAAATAATTCTCTTTATCCTAAATTCATTTTGTTTGGGTAAATTCCCTGCAGTGGTGTGGTTGGGTCAAATGGTAGGTCTATATTCAGATTTCTGAGATATCTTCATATTGTCTTCCACAGTGGCTCTGCCAGTTTACATTCCCACCAACAGTGGCGGATTAGGGTACCTTTTCCCCCACATCCTCGCCAGCATTCATTGTTTGTTGATTTCTGACAGCCTTCTAACTGGGATGAAGTGGTTTTGATTTGCATTTCCCGGATGGCTAGTGATCCTGAGCATTTTTTTCAAGGGCCTGTTGGCCATTTGCATTTCCTCTCTCAAAAAATGCCTGTTCAAGTCCTTTACCCATTTCTTAACTGGGTTATTTGTTTTGTTGCTGTTGAATTTCTTGAGCTCTTCATAGATTGCAGATATTAACCCTTTATCAGTTGCCTAGTTTGCCATATTTTCTCCTGTTCTGTTGGTTGCCTCTTCAGTTTGCTAAGTGTTTCTTTGCAGCGAAGATGCTTTTTAGCTTGATGTAATTCCATTTGTCAATTCTTGCTTTGATTGACCCCTTCTGGGGTTTTTTCCAAGAGTTTTTTTGCCCACACTAGTGTCTTGCAGAGTTTCCCCCAATGTTCTCTAGTAACTTGATTGTATTTATGTCTTTGATACATTTTGAGTGGATTTTTGTGTAAAGTGTAAGGTAGGGATCCAGTTACATACTTCTCCACACAGAGATCCAGTTTTCTCAGCACCATTTGTTGAAGAACCTGTCCTTTCTCCAACGATTGATTTTAGCTCCTTTGTCAAAGATAAGTTGGTTGTAGATATACAGATTGATATCTGGAGTTTCTGTTCTGTTCCATTGGTCTACACATCTATTTTTGTGCCACTACCAAGCTATTTTGATTATAACTGCCCTATAGTATGCTTTGAAGTCTAGTGTTGTCATGCCTCTCGCTTTGTTTTTGTTGTATAGGATTGCTTTAGCTATTCATGTCTCTTGTGTTTCTGTATGAATTTTGGCATCATTTTTTTCTAGATATGAAAAGAATGTTGTTGGTATTTTGATTGGAATCACATTGAATCTGTAAGTTGCTTTTGGTAGTATGGGCATTTTGTTGATGTTGATTCTTCCAATCCATGAACATGGAAGATTTTTCCATTTTGCAATGTCTTGAGAACTCCTATAAACACTGTTTGTGGAATGTAAATTAGTGCACCCACTGTGAAAAATACTATGGAGATTTCTTTACTAGAAATGGAATTGCCATGTAACCCTGCATCTCACCACTGGGTATATACCCAAAAGATATGAACTCATTATTTCAAAAAGGTATCTTCTCCACCTTATTTATATCAACACTGTTCACAATAGCCAAAATATGGAATCAACCAAGATGTCCATCATCAGATGAACAGATTAAGTAATATGGTACACAGACATGATGGAATTCTATTCAGCTACAAAAAAATGAAACCCTGTGTCTTGCTGCAAAATAGATTGAACTGGAGGACATCATGTTGTGTGAAATAATGCAGACACAGAATGGCAAATACCTCATGTTCTGCCTTATTGTGGGAGGTAAAATTTAAAAAACACCTCAATCTGAATACAAAATATTGATTGCTAGAGACTAGGATGGAGGAGAGGGATAAGATACTAATATGTTAATAATGGTGGAACTTGGATTGGACTACACAAGAACTCTATTTCATGACCTCAAAATTTTTGTTTTGTAAATCTGAAACTATTCTTTTTTAAGATTTTATTTATTTGAGAGGTGGGGTTATAGACATAGAGAGAAAGAGAGAGACAGAAAGGTCTTCCATACACTGATTCACTCCCCAAAGGGCCATAATGACTAGAGCTGGGCTGATCCTAAGCCAGGAGCCAGGAAATTTTTCCAGGTCTCCCATGTGAATATAGCAGCTCAAGGACTTGAGCCATCTTCTACTGCTTTCCCAGACCATAGCAGAAAGCTGGGTAGGAAGAGGAACAGCCGGGACTAGAACCAGAACTCATATGGGATTCCAGTGCTGCAGTCAGAATTAACCTACTGTACCACAGTGCCAACCCCTGAAACTATTCTTAAATAAAATATTTAATGCCTATAATATGAAATACCTATCTTAAATAACATGATTGGAAAAATATCTTGGCATAAGATACTAATTTAAGTATTAGAAAAAGTGTAGTTGCATATTGTCATGTAAGGAATTAGCTACAAAAATCTCAGTAAATTGTGATGGAATCTAAAATCTACAATATTTGTTCTCATGTGAGTGATATGACAATGTTAAACATCTAAATTTCTTAATGGTCAAAAGTTTAAAAGAATAAACCTATTTACACAACCATCTGGAGAACTAGAGTTTCTTGTATTTTTTATTATTTCACCTTTTTTAGTTCACTGCCACCTGCATCCAATCTTCCTTGTAATTTCTTAATATAATCTTAAAATTGTCTCTGCCTCCTTTTCCGAGAGCCTGTAGTTATTGAAGAATACTTTCTACTCCACATTTGTCTCTTGTTATGTGTCCCACACATGTTAAGATGTTGGCTACTTATCTTTTCATCAATCATAGTGTTCACCAGAAACACGGAAATTTATGTTATTGTGGTTTTAGAAATGCTTTTCTTCTTTCAAAGACAACAGTAACTTATCAAGACAATTGACCTGTGGTGAGCAAACATATCCCATAAGTGCTCTGTTAGTATTTTCCCAAGTCCTTCAGCCCTCTCATTTTTGAGTTATGAAAGTAAAAACTTTCTTTTCTCCCTAGCTTTGAACATTAAGTCTTCTCTCATGAAGTTCAACTTCTTTGAAATTGTAATTTGAGAAATTAAGTAAATATTGGTGACTCTGTGCTTCCTTTGATGCTTATGATGTAAGACATGTTAAATCTTTCTCAAACCCTGGAGTAACTGCCTTTTATCAAGTCAGGAAAATTGTTTTAGGTTAGCTTCATATTTATGATGTTTTAATTTTTCACATCTCTTTTGGTACCACAATTCCACACAGAATCGATTTATATCTGTGATGTTTTTTAGTCACGTTTGATTTTTAGTTGACTGTGTGTGGTTGACATCTATTCTAGTGATGTCACCTATTCTGACTCTTCACGTTGTAAGTATTCTAAATATCCTCTGTGGTAAATTTATACTAATCTGTGAGCCAGTGCCAATCCTTTTTTTTTTTTTTTTTTTTTTTTTTTGGACAGGCAGAGTTAGACAGAGAGAGAGACAGAGAGAAAGGTCTTCCTTCCATTGGTTCACCCCCCCAAGTGGCCGCTACTGCCAGTGTGCTGTGCCAATCTGAAGCCAGGAGCCAGGTGCTTCCTCCTGGTCTCCTGTGCAGGTGCAGGGCCCAAGCACTTGGGCCATCAAAGAGGAGCATCCAGGACAGAACCAGCACCCCAACCGGGACTAGAACCCGGAGTGCCGGCGCCGCAGTCAGAGGATTAGCCAAGTGAGCGCTGGCCAGTGCCAATCCTTGATGAGGTTTGCATTTATCTTTTACTCAGTGAGAAATATCAGTGCAATAAAATTAGTTTGTAATAAGTATAAATATAAAACTGTTATTTATCATGAGACTTTATCATTCCTAAATTCTTGCTTATAAAATATTCTTTTCTTTGTGAAAAAAAATGATAATGATGTGTTTTCCTTTAAGATCATTAATTTGCTTAAAGAAAAATAACACTAAATCAGTACTCAAAATTTTTAAAAGGAGGGAAAAAAACAATTTGTGAAATTCAGGTGCCTGGAAACACTAATCTTTGTCATCTTTTTCTAAGTTGATATCTAGACCCTGTTGCTTTCTAATCTGTCTCTCATTTTTCTAGGATTGAGATTTAACTTTTATATTTTGAGGGCCGATTTTTTTTTTTTGCCCTTCTCTTAAAATTCTTCATTGTTCATTTTCACTGAACTGATTGGTTCTTATATACTTTCATAATTGATACTGTTCATCCACAATCCTCTGGTCATGAAGGACCAGTGATATATCCCCAGCAGTCAACTAGATTCTCTAGCTGTGGTCTTTACCTACCATTAGGAATTCTCTACTCTGCAAATTCCCTTTGGATTATTTCTGAAAGTTTCCAGTGAATATTCCACATGTGTGTATTAAATGTCTGCTGAGTCAATGGATTTCATGTACCACAATAGCCCACATTATGCTAATGAAGCTGCTTTGTCATCATCAGTAGCATCAGAGCTCACTCTTGTGGATGTAATGTCTGGCCAGTGATACTGCACTGTCTTTCTTCCTTAGATGAAGGCAATAAATACTGGAAAAATTCAAACATTTTATTATCTATAGATAATGTCTGTATAATTAGTAAATCTCAAGAATTGGCAACAACTAATAGCATTAATTTTAATGAAGGAGATATATTTTAAGATGAAACAAATAAATCAATCATAATCTAGTTTATTAATACTACATGGAAATTCTAAATAGGGAAAGACCTCCTTCAATACAATATACATAGACACATATACACATAAAGTGAAATAGAATAGAATAAAATAACATACCACTTCTTAGTGAAAAAAACCTTGATAAATATGAATAAAACTTCTGAGCAAATATAGCATGACCCATTCAAAAATGGGAAAATCGACACCTGCTGATTCTGGCTGGAGCTGTGTGACCTAGAGTTGGAAGAGAGATAGGAGAGGCTAGAGAACTGTCTAAGTAGAATCAAATTAATAATACTAATAATAAACAACTTCCCAGGAAACACAGACTGGGAATCAAGAAAACTGTCAAAAGGATATGACCAATCACCAAACAAGCAGAAATGGGAAAGAAAATGGTTAAAGCAAAAGATCTTCATTGAAGAGAATTCTAGCAAGCAGAGACTGCCCAATTTGCTTAAGGTTTTTGTGATGAAAGGATGTTGTATTTCATCAAATGCTTTCTCTGCATCTGTTGAGATAATCATTTAGTTTTTATTCTTCAATTTGTTAATGTGTTGTATCATATTTGTTGATTTTCTTATGTTGATATCCTGCATACCAAGGATAAATCCCAAGTGATCAAGGTAAATGATCTTTCTGATGTGTTGTTGGATTCACATATTGGGTTATTTGATAATATCCCATAAATCTTTTTTTATTTTATTTTATTTTTTTGACAGGCAGAGTGGACAGTGAGAGAGAGAGACAGAGAGAAAGGTCTTCCTTTGCCATTGGTTCACCCTCCAATGGCCGTCACGGCTGGCATGCTGTGGCCGGCACACCGCACTGATCCGATGGCAGGAGCCAGGTGCTTACCCTGGTCTCCCATGCGGGTGCAGGGCCCAAGGATTTGGGCCATCCTCCACTACACTCCCTGGCCACAGCAGAGAGCTGGCCTGGAAGAGGGACAACCGGGATAGAATCCAGCGCCCCAACCGGGACTAGAACCTGGTGTGCCGGCGCCGCAAGGCGGAGGATTAGCCTAGTGAGCCGCGGCGCCGGCTAGTATCCCATAAATCTTGAACATTATTTTTAATTTCTTTTTTCTTTGGTCTGGCAGATATTTCTAAAGATTTGTCTTCTAGCTTGGATATTCTTTCTTCTGCCTCACCAAATCTGTTGTTAAGGCTTTCCACTATATTTTTTATTTGGCATGTTAAATTCTTCATTTCTAATATTTCAGTTTGATTTCTCTTCAAAATCTCTCAATCTCATGGGAAACTTTTTCCTCCATGTCATGTATGAACTTCTCATTGCTTCTGATTAATACAATGATCATTTTTTGGAATTCTTTTTCAGTCATTTCATCTTCACATTCTAATATTGAAATGCTGTTATGTTCCTTTGAAGGAGTTGCGTTGTTGTCTTCCTTATTCTTGTTTCTTGAATTTATTTTTTGGCATTTGTGGAAATACTTGTTGGTTTTCTCCTCTGATGGATTTTATCTTTGAACTATTCCTATGTGACTTAGTGTAGTGTCTGCGCTTTCAGGGAATACTCAGAGGCATGTGCTGGGTGTAGTCAGGGAGCTCTGGTTAGTACTTCAGGGTGGGGGGAGTATCCTGGGTGATACCCAAGTTGGGCATGATAGATCTCCACTGTTCGTAGGTAGAAGTTCTAATCACCTCTGGTGGCATAATCACAAATTCACCTAATCTCTTGCAAGGTGATCAGTGCACAAGGTTAGACCACAGTAGATGTGACACTCACCTGCACTACCACATCACACAAAGGATCTGTGCAATCCTCAGTGTGAGCACAGATCCCTCTGCAGTGACCCACCCTAGGCAAACAGGGAGCTCTGAGCCTCTGGCACTGGACGCAGTGTTTCCCCAGAGATCCAGCTATTCCCTGTGCCCTTTCATGCAGTCACAGTCTTCCCACAGTCACAGCACACAAGGCTCCCACAGTCATGGGGTGCAGAGGATCCACTCAACCCTGCTAACCTGTCCCATCCACGGAAAGAACAGAGATGTTCCCAGAACTGGGTTTCCTTGGGTCCTCTGCTTTGGCAGTTTGAGCCCCAGAGATTGTTATATTTTGAGAGAATGTGGGCACCTCACAGTCCTATGTGGGTGCCCAGTCTCCTGTCAACCATCCCATCCAGACTCTATGTCAGTGGAGATCACGGATTTTTCTTTCTGGTAAAATCCTCTGATCACACATGCACAAGAGCTGCCTCTGCCACTACGGCTGTCAAGATGGTGCCCTCTCCTCACCAGTTACCAGGCACCCTTGTCAAGGGATGGAGAAAAAGAGATGTGCTTTTCTTTTGCTGGATTTGCTGGAAACCCTGCCCCCATTAAGGCTCCAGGCCAGACTCAAAGACAGCACAGTTCAAAAGGCTCTCCCTCAGGCAGTATCAGTGGGACGGGTGCCACATTCTGCTCTTAACCTTGCTCTCCAAAGCTGCTGTATCTTCCCACTCTTGGCTGTGGGGTTTGTGTGTGGTGACTGCACTCATTGCTGTACACCTGCACCATCTATGCTGTTCCAAAACATCCTTCTTTCTGTAGAGTTTGTACTGCACATTTCTCTCCAACTCCCCTCTGGGAATGCACTCCCTCTGCTTTTTTTTCTGCTATTTTCCTCTAGCCTAAAGCAGTACATCTTTTCCCTATTCAGCCACTTTGGAATCTCTATATTTGTATTATTAATGCATGAGGTTTTAAAACCATAATGATGTAAAAGGATACACATTGAAAAGTCTTATATGATTCCCCCTGCATTATACACATATATATAAACCGATATATATCCACTCTGTCTTGTTCTTGTCTTAATTTCTTTTGGATCTATACAGTGTCTATCTATACAAATACAAATTAATATAAATATTGTGTGCCTTATATTCATATTTCTTTCTTTTTTATTAGTTTTTAGCAGTTTCATTGTGATTTGTAGATACAGTTCTAAGAACGTAATGATATTCACTCCTTCCCTCACCTTCTCTCCCTCCCACCTACCTTCCTTTTCTTTTCTTTCTGTCCTCTTTAGTTTTTGAGATAACATATTTTAAATTTTCATTACAGTAAAAAGGCTTAATACTTCACCAAATCAAAAGTTTAACAAGTAAAAAGCAAAAGGAATCTAGTTTACTGGTAATACAGACAATAGCTATAAACAATAATTGAATGGGAAAATGACCATTTTACCCATATGCAGTCAAATTTAAAGTAATCACATATCATTAAAACTATAGTAGTATAACATTCTTAACCATTGGATTGATTATATAAAACAAAGTTTTACAAAACAGTGTTTGCAGCAATACTGATACACACAGACATTTCTTTTTCATTTTTTTTTTAAATTTTAGCTCCCACATATAAGGTAGAAAATATAGCATTTGTTATTCTGGGTCCAGCTTGTTTCACCCAACACAATGTCCTCCAGTTGCATCCATTTTGCTATAAATGGTAGAATGTCATTCTTTGGTAGCCTAATAATATTTCATTTGTGTATATACCACATTTTCTTTATTCATTCATCTGACCATGGACAGATGTTTGTTGATTCCAAATTTCAGATATTATAATTCTACTAAAAACATAATGGTGCAGGTATCTCTTTGATTCATTGTATTCAAGGCTTTTGAGTGTATAGCCAGTAGTGGGATTGCTGGATCATATGGTAAGTTTATTTCTAGCTTTTTAAGAAATTCCACACTGTTTTCCACAGTGGCCGCACTAATTTACATTCCCATCAACAGTGTGTAAGTGTTCCCCTTTGTACTCATCCTCACCAGTGTTTGTTACTCTCTGCATTTTGTATGTTAGCCATTCTGACAGGGGTGATATGAACTCTCATTTCACCCAACAGCTATAGAATACACATTTTTCTCATTAGCACATGGACTATTTTCAAGGATAGACCAAATATGAGGGCACAAATCAAGTCTCAGCAAATGTAATAACATTGAAATCAGACCATGTATCTTCTCAGACCATAAGGGAAGTAAAACTAGAAAGCAACAACCAGAAGATCAACAGAACACCCATAAATAATTGGAAATTAAACAATGTGCTATTGAATGATCAATGGATCATTGAAAAAATAAAATGAAAATAAAAACTTTGTTAAAATAAATGAAAACACAATATATCAAAACCTGTGGGATTCAGCAAAAGCAGTATTAAGAGAGAAGTGTATAGCATTAAGTGCTTACATTGAAAGAAGAGAAATATCTCAAAGATCTAATGATGCATCTTGAAGGCTTAGAAAAACAAGAACAAACCAAACCCAAAATCAGCAGGAGGATCAATGCAGAAATAAATGAAATTGAAACTAAAAAGCAATACAAAAGATTAGCAAAACAAAAAGTTGGGTTTTTTTGAGAAGATAAACTCTAGGCAGGCTAACAAAGAAAAAAAGAGAAAAAACTCAAATAAAATTAGACATGAAGAAGTAGATATTACAACTGATACCACTGAAATACAAATGACCATAAGAAACTACTATAAGAACTATGTGCTAAAAAATGGGAAAACTTTGAAGAAATGGATAAATTCATAGATTCATATAATCTACCAAGACTAAATTAAGAAGATACAGATAACCTAAATAAACCTATAACAATCAATGAGATTTAAGCAGTAATCAAAAGTCTTCCATCAAGGAAAAGCCCAGGACCTGATGGCTTTACTACTGAATTCTACAAAACTTTAGTAGGAAATAACTCCAATATTCTTTTTTAAAAGATTTATTTTAAAGGCAGAGTTACAGAGAGAGAGAGAGATGGAAAGAGAGGTCTTCCATTTGCTGGTTCATTCCCCAAAATGGCCACAACAACCAGATCTGGGCCAGGTCAAAGCCAAGAGCTGGGAGCCTCCTCAAGTCTCCCATTTGGGTGCAGGAGCCTAAGGACTTGGGTTATCCTCTGCTGCTTTTCTAGGCACATTAGGAGGGAGCTATAAAGGAAGTGAAGCAGCCAGGACTCAAATTTGTGCCCATATGGGATGCTAGCACCACAGGTGGCAGCTTAAGCCACTATGCCACAACGCCATTCTAACTCCAATACTCTTTAAGATATTCCAACACACTGAACAGGATAGAACTCTGCCAAACTCTTTTTATGAGGCCAACAATATTTTGATATCAAAGCCAAACAAAGACACAGCACAAAAATAAAACTACAGAACTACATTCTTAATGAACTTAGATGCAGATATTCTCAATAAGATACTAGTAAATCAAATCCAAAACCACATCAAAAAGATCATACATCATGAAAAAGTGGGATTTATCCCAGAAATGCAGGGTGGTCCATTATTCTTAAATCAATAAACATCATAAGTCACATCAATAGATTGAAGAGCAAAAGCCATACAATCATCTCAATAGATGTAGAAAAAGCATTTGATAAGAATATTGATTCTTATTACCTCTTCATGATAAAAACCCCCCACAAATTAGGTATAGAAGGAACATTCCTCAAAATTATAAAGGCTATATATGATGAACCAACAGCCAATATCGTACTGAATGGGGAAAGGTAAAAGAATTTCCCCTCAGATCTGGAACAAGACTAGGATGTCCACTTTTGCCACTCTTATTCAATATAGTATTGAAAGTTTTAGCAAGAGTGGTAAGCAAGGAGAAAGAAATAAAGGGCATCAAAATTAGAAAAGAAGTCAAATTATCCATGTTTGTAGATGACATGATGTTGTACAAGGAAAAACCTAAACACTTCACCAAAAAGCTGTTAGAACTGATACAGCAGTTCAAAAGTTGCAGGTTACAAAATAAACATACAAAAACCAGTGACTTTTTGTATGTTATTGATGAACTTACAGAAAGAGAAATGAAGAAATAAATCCCATTCACATTAGTCACAAAAAATCAAATATTCAGGAATAAATTTAACCAAAGAAGTGAAAGATATCTACAATTAAAATGATAAAACATTGATGAAGGAAATCATTAAGAACAAAAAAAAATGGAAAGATATTCCTTGCTCAAGAATCAGAAGAATCAATGTAATTAAAACGTCTATACTACTTAAAGTAATCTAGAGATTCAATACAATACCTATCAAAAACCAATGACATTCTATTTTAAAAAATATTTATTTTATTATTTGAAAGGCAGAGTTACAGAGAGAGAGGTATAGACAGATAAAGAGGTCTTCTATCCACTGGTTTACTCCTCCAAATGTGGGCAATGGCCAGATCTATGCCACCAGGAGCTTCCTCTCGGTCTCCCACATGGGTGCAGGGACCCAAGCACTTGGACCATCCTCCACTGCTTATCCAGGTGCATTAGCAGGGAGCTGGATCAGAAGTGGAGCAGCCAGGAATTGAACCAGCACCCATATGGAATGCCAGCACTGCAGGCCAGGGCTTTAACCCACTGTGCCACAGCACTGAAACCACAATGACATTCTTTACAGAATTGGAAAAAGTAATCCTAAAACTCATGTGGCATCACAGAAGAGCCATAATAGGCAACATAATCCTGAACAAGAAAAAATCAAGCTGGAGACATCACAACACCTGACTTAAAGGCATATTGTAAAGCTTTAGTAATCAAAACAGCGTGGTACTGACTTAAAAAGCAACACATTGATCAATGGAGCAGAACAGAGAAATTAATCCATATACATACAGCCAACTGATTTTTGACAAAAAAAAATTTGACAAAACTGTTCAGATCATACAGTGGAATAAAGATAACCTCTTCAACAAGTGATGCCGGTAAACCTGGATATACATGTGTAGAAGAGTGAAATTAGATATACCTTTCACCATATAAAAAAATCAACTCAAGATTTTTAAAGACTTAAATTTAAGACCTGAGACTATGATGTTGCTAGAAGAAAACATAGGGGAAACACTCTAAGACATTGCTGTAGGGGAGGACTTCTTGGATAAGATTTCCAAAGCACAGGCAACAAAAGCAAAACTAAACAAATGTGACTATATCAAACTCAGAAGCTTTGGCACAGCAAGGGAAAAATGATCAATAGAATGAAGAGACACTGAACAGAATGGGAAAAATATTCACAAACCACCTATCTGACAAAAGATTAATATCCCGAATATATCAACAACTTAAAAAACAACAACAATAAAAATTAATTCCATTGAGAAATGAGCAAAGGACTTTAACAGAGAATTCTCAAAAGAAGAAATACAAATGTACAACAAACATGTAAAAGTATATTTATTAAGAGATAAGGAGATAAAGCAAGGCTGTCAACTTTTACCATTTCTATTCAGTATTATCCTGAAGAATTTAGCCAGGGTAATTAGACAAGAAAAATAAACAAAGGCTTACAAATTGGAAAGGAAGAAGTAAATCCAGTTCTCTTCACAGGTGACATGACTTGTACACATATGTTCTACTTAATACTATTGGTTGAACTCTGTAATTAACACACAATTATTCTTAGGTGTTTAATTTTAACTGAAAAGTGATCTCTGTTAAATATAAGAGTGGGAATAAGAGAGAGAGGAGATGTACCATTTGGGACATGCTCAAGCTGACTTGCCCCAAATGGTAGAGCTAGAAATGTGCCAGGGGATTAAAATTCAATCCCATCAAGGTGGCATGTACCAATTGCATCTCACTAGTCCAAGTGATCAATTTCAGTTCACAGTTGATCATACTGATAGGTCTAAGAGTCAAAGGGATCACATAAACAAGACTAGTGTCTGCTAATACTAACTGATAGAATAAAAAAGGGGGAGAATGATCCAACATGGGAAGCGGGATACACAGCAGACTCATAGAATGGCAGATGGCCTAAACAGCACTCTGGCCTCAGAATCAGCCCTTAAGGCATTCAGATCTGGCTGAAGAGCCCATGAGAATATTTCAGGCATGGAAAGCCAAGACACTGTGGCAAGAAAAAAAGAAGACCTAAATGAAAGATCTCAGGGAGTGAGATCCCAGTAGAAAGAACGGGCCATCAAAGAAGGAGGTACCTTTCTCTGAAGGGAGGAGAGAACTTCCACTTTGACTATGACCTTGTTTAAATAAGATCGATGTCTACGAACTCAAAAGGCTTCCATAGCCTTGGCAACTCATGACAAGAGCCTAGGGAGATTACTGACACCATAAACAAGAGTGTCCAATTGTTAAGTCAGCAACAGGAGTCACTGTGCTCTTACTGCTCACATAGGATCTCTATCCTTAATGTTGTTGTTCAATGTGAATTAATGCTATAGCTAGCACTCAAACAGTATTTTACACTTTATGTTCTATGTGGGTGCAAACTGTTGAAATCTTTACTTAATATATACTAAATTGATCTTCTGTATATAAAGATAATTGAAAATGAATCTTGATGTGAATGGAATGGGAGAGGGAGCGGAAGTTGGGAGGGTTGTGGGTGGGAGGGAAGTTATGGGGGGGAAAGCCATTGTAATCCATAAACTGTACTTTGGAAATTTATATTTACTAAATAAAAGTTAAAAAAAATGAAAAAAAAATTCTGAGAGGCCCACACATATTCAAACCTATTAGAGTTAATAAACACATTCAAAAAGCTTGGAAGATATAATGTACAAAAATCAATTGTGTTTCTATACATTAGCAATGAATATTCTGAAAGTGAAATTAAGAAAATAATTCCACTTATAGTATCATTAAAAAGGATGTAGCCTGAAGTGCTGGCATCCCATATGAGCGCCAGTTCGAGACCCAGCTGCTCCGCTTCCAATTCAGCTCTCTGCTATGGTCTGGGATAATAGTAGAAGATGGCACAAGTCCTTGGGCCCCTGCACCTGCGTGGGAGACCTGGAAGAAGCTCCTGGTTCCTGGCTTTGGATCAGCACAGCTCCAGTCATTGCAGCCAACTGGAGAGTGAACCATTGGATAGAAGACCTCTCTCTCTCTCTCTGCCTCTCCTCTCTCTGTGTAACTCTGACATTCAAATAAATAAATAAAATTTTTTTTAAAAAGGATAAATTACTGAGGAATAAATCAAATAAAAGAAGGGTTAAAACTTTCAAACTAAAACTGCATAACATTGCAAGACGGGTGCAGGCATAGAATAGACATGTAGATAAATGGAAAAGAATTGAGTCCAGAAATAAAGCCATGTATCTGTGGTCAACCATTTAAAGTAGGGCTGTCAATACCATTCAATAGGAGAAAAAAATTTTTTTCAACAAATGGGGTTTAGACAAGTGGATAGTCACGTTCAAAAGAGTAAATCTGGACTCCTGCATCATACTATCTATAAAAACCCTCAAAGTTATTTAAAGACCTATATGTATATGTATATGTAATAACTAAAATTTTGAAGCTCTTAGAAGAAAACATAGCAATAAATCTGTGATGTTGGACTAGGTAATGTATTTAAGGACAGGACAAGTACAAGAAACCAAAGAAAAAAATGGATAATTTTATTAGATTTCCTTAAACTTAAAAGCTTTTATGTTTCAAATAACAATATAAATTGAAAAGACAACCTACAGATGGGAGAAAATATTTATAACCTATGGGTCTCTTAAGAGTCTGTTCTGAGGCCGGCGCCATGGCTTAACAGGCTAATCCTCCGCCTTGCGGCGCTGGCACACTGGGTTCTAGCCCCGGTTGGGGCACCGGATTCTATCCTGGTTGCCCCTCTTCCAGGCCAGCTCTCTGCTATGGCCCGGGAAGGCAGTGGAGGATGGCCCAAGTCCTTGGGCCCTGCACCCGCATGGGAGACCAGGAGAAGCACCTGGCTCCTGGCTTCGGATCAATGAGATGTGCTGGCCGCAGTGGCCTTTGGAGGGTGAACCAACAGCAAAAAGGAAGACTTTTCTCTCTGTCTCTCTCTCTCACTATCCACTCTGCCTGTCAAAAAAAAAAAAAAAGAGTTTGTTCTGAGTCCTGTGCAAATGAATGAGAATAAAATTGACATTGGATTTCACATCCCATCATTGAATGCAAGAAGACAACATCCTAATTGGGAAGATAGTAGAAGCATTTCTTTTTGATACAGAAGCAGAAGTAATACTGTAAATGTTCATAAAGAGAAAAATTTCTTCCAAATTGATCAACCAATTCAGTGCAATTTCTTTTTTTTTTTTTTCAGAGAAAAATTTACCTTTATGGGGTTTTTCCTCCATAGAAACCTTTGATTTAATGATTAGTAATTTCATAAGTACTTTAGGAATATAGTGATTCTTCCCACCATACCCATCCACCCACCCCCACTCCCACTCCACCTCCTCCTCCCACTTCCATCCCCACTCCCATTCTCCATTCAGAAAAAAAAAATAAAATAAAAAAATAAAAAACCCTCTTCCTCAACAGTCAAGAAAAAGGTTGTTCAAGTCATTGCTTCACAAAGTGTCAATTTCACTTCTACAGATTTCCTTTTAGGTGCTCTATTAGTTATCAAAGAAAGGGGAGAACATATGGTATTTGTCCGTCTGGGACAGGCTTATTTCACTAAGTATGATGTTTTCCAGATTCATCCATTTTGTTGTAAATGACCACTATGTAGTATTCCATGGTATACATATCTAATAATTTCTTTATCCGATCTTCAGTTGATGGGCATTTAGGTTGATTCCATGTATTAGATATTGTGAATTGAGCTGCAATAAACAGGGATATGCAGATAACCCTTTGCTTCTTTTATTTCACTTGAGTAAATTCCCAGTAGAGGGATGGCTGGGTCATATGGTAGGACTATATTCAGATTTCTGAGGTATCTCCAAACAGACTACCATAGTTGTTTTACCAGTTTACGTTCCCACCAGCAGTGGCTAGTGATCCTGAACATTTTTTCATGTGTCTATTGGCCATTTGGATTTCCTCTTTTGAAAAATGTCTGTGTAAGCCCTTTGCTCATTTCTTCACTGTGTTGTTTGTTTTGTTGTTGTGGAGTCTCTTGATCTCTTTATATATTCTGGTTATTAATCCTTTATCAGTTGCATTGTTTGAAAATAATATTTCCTGTTCTGTCAGTTGTCTCTTCACTTTCCTGACTGTTTCTTTTGCAGTAAAGAAGATTCTTAACTTGATGTAATCCCATTTGTTTATTCTGGCTTTGATTGCCTGTGCCTCTGGAGACTTTTCCCAGAACTTTTTGTCTGTGCCAATGTCTTGCAGGGTTTCTTCGATATTCTCTGATAATTAAATGATATCAGGTCATATATTAGGTTTTTAATCCATTTTGAATGAATTTTTGTGTAAGGTGTAATGTAAGTGTCCTGCTTTGTACTTCTACATGTAGAAATCCAGTTTTCCCAGCACCATTTGTTGAAGAGACTGTGCTTGCTCCAGGGATTGGTTTTAGCTCTTTAGTCAAAAATAAGTTGGTTGTAGATACTTGGTTTGATTTCTGCCATTTCTATTCTGCTCCATTGGTCTATCAATTTGTTTTTGTACCAGTACCAGGCTCTTTTGATTATAATTGCCTTGTAGTATATCTTGAAATCTGGTATTGTAATGCTTCCAACTTTGTTTTTGTTGTATAAGATTGTGTTTCCATATGCATTTAAGCATCATTTTTTCTATAATTGAGAAGATTCTCTTTGATATTTTGATTGATATTGTAATTAATCTTTAAATCGCTTATGGAAGAATGAACATTTTATTGATATTGATTCTTCTAATCCATGAATATGGAAGATATTGGTTTTTTTGTATCTTCTATTTCTTTCTTTAATGTTTTGTAACTCTCATTGTAGAGATCTTTGACATCCTTGGTTAAATTTATTCCAAGGTATTTGGTCTTTTTTTTAGCTATTGTGAATGGGATTGATCTTAGAAATTGTTTCTCAGCCGTGGTGTTGTCTGTGTATACAAAGGCTATTGATTTTTGTGTATTGATTTTATATCCTGCCACTTTACCAAACTCTTCTATGAGTTCCAATAGTCTATTTGTGGAGTCTTTCAATCCCCTATATATAGAATCATGTCATCTGCAAATAGAGATAGTTTGACTTCCTCTTTCCCAAGTTGAATCCCTTTGATTTCTTTTTCTTGCCTAATGGCTCTGGCTAAAACATCCAGGACTATATTAAAGAGCAATGGAAAGAGTGAATGTCCTTGTCTGGTTCTGGATCTCAGTGGGAATGCTTCCAACTTTTCCCCATTCAATATGATGCTGGCCTTGGGTTTTTCTTGAATTGCCCTGATTGTGTTGAGGAATGTTCCTTCTATACCCAATTTGCTTAGAGTTTTCATCATGAAAGGGTTTGTATTTTATCAAATGCTTTCTCTGCATCTATTGAGATAAAGATATGGTTTTTGTTCATTGTTTGTTAATGTGGTTATCACATTGATTGATTTGTAAATGTTGAACCATCCTTGCATGCCTGGAATAAATCCCACTTGGTCTGGATGGATGATCTTTCTGATGTGTTGTTGGATTCAATTGGCCAGAATTTTGTTGAAGATTTTTGCATCTATGGTCATCAGGGAAATTGGTCTGTAGTTCATCTTCTTTGTTGCATCTTTTAGAGTTTAGGAATGAAGGTGATGCTGGCTTCATAGAAAGAATTTGGGAGGATTCCCTCCCTTTTAATTGTTTTGAATAACTTAAGGATAAGTACAGTTAGTTCTTCCTTAAATTTCTTGAAGAATTCAGAAAGAAAGCCATATGGTCCTGGTCGTCCTGGTCTTTTCTTTGTTGGGAAGGTCTTTATTACTGATTCAGTTTCTGTCTTGGTAATGGATCTATTTATATTTTCTGTCTTCATGGCTCAATTTAGGAAGGTCATATGTGTCCAGGGATCTGTCCATTTCTTCTAGGTTTCCCAGTTTGGTGGGGTACAGCTCTTTTAGTAATTTCTGATGATTCTTTATTTCTGTGCCATCTGTTGTGACATTTCCCTTTTCATCTCTATTTTGTTGATTTGGGTCTTCTCTCTCCTTTTTTTGGTTAGTTGAGCGAATGGTGTGTCATTTTTGTTTATATTTTCAAAAAACCAGCTCTTCATTTTGCTAATCTCTTGTATTATTGTTTTGGTTTCAATTTTGTAGATTTCTTCTCTAATTTTAATTATTTCTTTTCTCCTACTAGATATTGGGTTGGTTTGCTGTTGTTTTTCAAGATCCTTGAGGTGCATTGATAGCTCATTTATTTGGTGCTTTTCCAATTTTTTTATGTAGACACCTATTGCTATAAACTTTTCCTCTTAACACTGCTTTTACTGTACCCCATAAGTTTTCATATGTTGTTTTGTCATCTTCATTTGTTTCCAGAATTTTTTTGATTTCTCTTTTGATTTCCTCTATGACCCACTCATTCAGGAGCATGTTGTTCAGTCTCCAAGTGTTTGCCTATGTTCTAGGGATTCCTGAGTTGCTGATTTCTAGCTTCATTGCATTGTGGTCCAAGAAGATGCATGGTATGATTTCAATTTTTTTGAATTTGTTGAGACTTGCTTTATGGCTGAACATGTTGTCAGCCCTAGAGAAGTTTCCATGCACAGGTGACAAGAATGTGTATCCTGCAACTGTAGGATGGAAAGTTCTTTAGATATCTGTTAGGTCCATTTGGTTATAGTGTCGATTTTCTCTGCTGTTTTTTGTGATCTATCCGTTGCTGAAAGTAGGGTATTCAAATCTTCCATTACTACTGTATTTGAGTCTATGTCTCCCTTTAGATCCCTTAACATTTCTTTTAAATACCTAGGTGTCCTGTAATTAGTTGCATATACTTTTATAATAGTTAGATTGTCCTGTTGAATTGATTCCTTAATCATTATATAGTGCCCATCTTTGTCTCTTTTAACAGTTTTTGTGTAAAAGTCTATTTTGTCTGACATTAGGATGGCTACACCAGTGGTTTTTTTTTGTTTTTGTTTTGTTGTTGTTGTTGTTAGTTTGTTTTAGAGTCTGTTGGAATGGAATAACTTTTTTCATCCTTTCACTTTCAATCTGCATGCATCTTTGTTAGTGAGATGTGTTTTTTAGTCTAGTGGGAGGTCCTTTGAAAGTAATCTGGCATTTCTCTTGTACACATTTTAGCATCTTTTCTTTATGCTTTACTATGGAGAGTTTGATTACAATGTGTAGTGGTGACAATCTTTTCTGGTCATGTCTATTAAGAGTTCTATGTGCTTCCTGTACTTGGATGTCCCTTTCTTTCTCCAAATTGGGGAAATTTTCTATTATTATTTCACTAAAATGTCCTTCTTCTTTTTTATTTAATGATTGCATTTTTACATAGATACAACTTTAGGAATACAGTGGTTCTTTGCCTCATGCCCCCACCCTGCTACCTTCCCACCTTGCATTCCCTCTCCCATCTCTAAAAAGGCCTTCTGATCCTTTCTGTCTTTCCATGCCTTCTGGAATTCCTAAAATCTGTATGTTGGGTCATTTGATAGTATCCTGTAGATTTCCAACAGTGTTTTTTTAGTTTCTAATTTCTGCTTGTTGTGTCTGGTCTAACTATAATTTCCTGTGCTTTGTCTTCTAAGTTGCATATTCTTTCTTCTGCTTCACTGATTCGGTTGTTAAGGCTTTCCATTGTATTTTTTATTTGTTCTATTGAATTCTTCATTTCCAAGATTTCATTTTGATTTCTCTTTAAGTTCTCAATTTCCTGGAAGAAATTTTCTTTCATGTCACGTATGGATTTCATTAGGTCATGCATTTGCTTCTAATGATTTCTAAATAATCCTATGATCAGTGTTTTGAATTGCATTTCTGGCATTTCTTTAATCTCATCATCTTCACAATCTAGTATTGAAGTGTTGTGTTAGTTTAGGGATGTCATATTGTCTTCCATATTCTTGTTTCTTGAATTGCTGCATTTATGATTTGGCATTTGTGAAAATACTTGTTGGTTTCTTTGTTTTTCAATGTGTTGGGTTTTACCTTTAGACTATGTCTCAGTAGATTAGTTGAGTGTCAGTTTTTAGGGAATAACTATAGGCATGTGATGGGTGTGGCCTGGGAACTGTTCAATGCTCCAGGGTGGAGAGAGTCTCTGAGGTGACACACCCAGGTTTGTCGTGGTAAATCTCCTTTTTGTTTTAATCAGAGGGAAGATTTATTCTTGTCTGTTGGCATAGACTCAGCTGAGCTCCTCTCCTTAAAGGATACCAGTGCTTGGGCACTAGCCCCAGTGAGTATATTATTCATCTGCTCTGCCACGGGTTCTGTGCAGTCCTCACTGTAAGCTCAGATTCCTCAGAAATTTCCCTCCCCGGGTAACTAGGAAGCCTTGATTGTGTGGAGCCTCCCACAGTGAGTTCTCAGTGTCGCAGCCACACCCTGATTCCTCCCATTAAGCCTCAGTGTTTCACAGTCCTGGCACACGAGCCTCCCACAGTCCTGAGCACCAGCCCCCACTGTTATATTCTCCTACCACTCAGGAGTCTCTGCTTAGCTCATTGCTGGATGGGGACATGAGCTGGTACAGCTGTTACATATGTCCAAATGAAGACTGCTCTCTGTCAGCTTGTTACAGGATGCCTTTGCAGTTTGGGCAGTGAGAGAAAATGTGCTCCTCCTTTGTTTTTTGTCCTCTAGTTTGGTGGGTACACTATCCTGCACAGAGCTCCAAGCTGGATTCCCTCTATGATCTTCCTGCAGCTTTTTCGCTGGTGGCTTGGGCTGCTGCAGTCTGATCTTATCTCACTCTCCAAAATTGGTGCAAGAGCTCTCGGCTGCTGTAGTTCAAAGTTGTGCACATCCTTTCCCTCCATGTAGGTCCACTGTGTTCCTCCAATTTGTGTAGAGTTTCCTCTGCTGTTTTCTTCCTAACTCTTCCCTGAGACTACACTCTTTCCACTTTTTAAAAACTCAGTGCAATTGCAATTAAAGTAAGTACAGGGTACTTTTACAAAACTTACTAAGCTAATTCTAAAATGCTTATTGAGGAAGTAAGAAACAAAATTAGACAAGCTATTTTGGAAAAAACAACTAGGAAAAATATGACTTATTATTGTAAGGTTACTTTATGTCAAAATAATTTCTATAGAAGGAAAACATATTATTATTTATAATTAGTTTATTTTCCAATTTATCATATGAATCTATAATTTATTTAAATATTAACATTCCACTTAATATTTACACAGCATGTACACAAACTATTAAGTCAAATTTATGCACAGATTAAGTTTGCCAAAACATTTAAATGTTGATTGCAAACTTAATCAGACACTTCTAAATCTTTAATTAGGATGCCTTTGAATATATCAAAGCCTCTTAAATGCTTTAAAATCTCAAAAATCCATCAAAATGCACATGCAGTATAGTCATTATAAAGCTAATATCCTCAGAGAGTCTGAGGATAAAGTGTTTGTACCAGGATTTTAAATTTTTTATTCTTATTATATATATTTAAGGTATTTAACACAGTATTTTGATTTATAAACACAGTGAAATGATTATTACAGTCAATCTAATTTACATCCATTATATCATACAATTACCACTTTTGAAGGAGGGTTATTATAGCTAAAATCTACGTTTTTACTTTCAGTGTACCATACAATATTAGTAGCTGTTGCCCTTCTGATGTACATTACAACTCTAGACTTACTGATCCTACGTATCTGCAACTTTGTACCCTTTGACCTGCATTTCCCATTCTGTGCCACTGCCTCAATACCCTTGCACCACCTTTCTTCTCAGTTTCTATGTATTTAACTTTGGTTTGATTTTTGTTTTGTTTTATTTTATTCCATATGCATGTGGCATAATGCAGTGTTTTCTTTATGTTTCTAGCTTATTTCACTTACCACAATGCCCTCTAGATTCATCCATGTTATTGTAAATAGAGGAGTTTCTTCTCTTTAAGGGCTGAATAATATTCCATTGTGTATATGAACATGCACTACATCTTCTTTTTCTGTCTTCTGTTGATGGATATTTAGTTTGTTTCCTTGTCTTGGCTATTATGAATAGTGCTGCAGTCAATAAAAGTATCTCCACAAGGACCTGATCTCATTTATTTGGAGTATGCAAACAGCAGGGGAATTGCTGGATCATAAAGTAGTTCTATTTGTAATGTTTTGAGTGCATCCATACTGCTTTCCATAATGGCTGCACCAATCTGCTTTCCCACTAACAGTGTGCAAGGATTGCATCTTCTCCATACTCCCAACAACACTTACTATGGCCTATCTTTTTGATAATAAGCACCCTAATATGCATGAGATAGTATTTCATTATAATTTTGATTTTTAATTTCTGATATACAAATTGTTTAATTTTTAAACTGACTTAGTTTTTCAAGTATTTTATTTACCATATTTTAAAACAGTTTAAAACTTTTTTGACTGACAAAAATTGAATATATTTATGCAGTAACTATGTGACATTTCAATACATATAAACAGTGTATACTGATCAAATCAGAGAAATTTACAAATGTAAACTGTTGATGAAGAGAGAAATGGTATACTGATTTCTTTCCTAGAAGATTTGTTTATTTATTTGAAAGAGGATGAGAGAGAAAGACAGAGGGAGAAGGAGAATCTTCTATCCACTGGTTCATTCCCCAAATGACTCCAACATCTGGGGTTGGGCCAGGCTGAAGCCAAGAGCTAGAAACTCCATCCAGGTTTCCCTTGTGGGTGGCAAGGATTCAGAGTTGAGACTTCATCTGTATTTCCAGGCCCATTACTAGGGAGCTGGATCAGAAGTAGAGTAAACAATATTTGAACTCATGCTTCCATATAGGATGTGGGCTTTCCTGTGGCAGCTTAACCCCTGGTGCTTTACCCCATTATACTGATTTCCTATTACAGTTATCTTAAAGATGAAGTTCAAGATTTTATTACTTTTCCTTCCTTCCTAAATTCTCATTTATTCTTCAGGCCTCAAAAAAAAAGGAGTATTATTATCTGGAACATCTGGGATTACTGAATCTGGATTAACTTGTGATTAGTTGGTCTAGATACATGGAGTTGAGTTCCTCTTTATAGTAAATCTTTCTTTGTTATGTCATGAGACTTTAACATCCCCTTCTATCAATGTGATGTTAATAATTTTTGACACTTGACATCTTTGCCACAAATGATGTGTTAAGTTTTTTTCTTAAGATTGCCAACAGCATGTGTTCTTTGTTTTATGAAAATATATAATGTATTTCTGGTTTAAGATTTTTTTTATTATTATTTTTTTTTGACAGGCAGAGTGGACAGTGAGAGAGAGACACAGAGAGAAAGGTCTTCCTTTTGCCGTTGGTTCACCCTCCAATGACCGCCACGGTAGGTGTGCTGCAGCCGGTGCACCGCGCTGATCTGATGGCAGGAGCCAGGTGCTTAGTCTGGTCTCCCATGAGGTGCAGGGCCCAAGGACTTGGGCCATCCTCCACCGCACTCCCTGGCCACAGCAGAGAGCTGGCCTGGAAGAGGCGCAACCAGGACAGGATCGGTGCCCCGACCGGGACTAGAACCCGGTGTGCTGGCGCCGCAAGGCGGAGGATTAGCCTAGTGAGCGGCACCGGCCTTGGTATAAGATTTTCTATTGTGTTTATAATTAGAAATCTAAGAAATGAATGCATTTTTGATATTTTCTAAAAAAGGTAAAAAAAAAAAAATCCAGAAATAGACCCAAGCAGGTATAGAAAACTTTGTTGCAGTAATGGCATTATCAATCAGTAGGGAAAATGATGGGTAATTGAATAACAAAACTGTAACAATTGAAAATCCATACAAAAAACTAAGTTTGTTATTTCACTTTATGTACAAAATAAATAAATTTCTGGTGCAGTAAAATGTAAATTTGTTTTTGACAGGTAGAGTTATAGACAGAGAGAGAGACAGAGAAAGGTCTTCCTTCCGTTGGTTCACCCCCCAAATGGCCGCTACAATCAGAGCTACGCTGATCTGAAGCCAGGAGCCAAGTGCTTCTTCCTGGTCTCCCGTGCAGGTGCAGGGCCCAAGGACTTGGGCCATCCTCCACTGCCCTCCTGGGCCACAGCAGAGAGCTGGACTGGAAGAGGAGCAACCAGGACTAGAACCTGGCACCCATATGGGATGCCGGCGCCACAGGCAGAGGATTAACCAAGTGAGCCATGGCACTGGCCCTGTAAAATGTAAATGTTAAAAACAAAGCTTTACAATTTGAGGATAAAATACAGGAGAATACAGGCACAGGAAAGAATTTCTTAGAACAGCATATAAGAAAGAATATTACTGACACATTTACTGTATTAAATTGTATTAATTGCTCCACTGCATAAAATATCACAGGTTAACTTAAGTTTTACTGGATGAACTGGACCTTATAGAGTACAATTGGAAGACAATTTTAGTACCACCACACCTTCAAAGCTGCATTTCAGTGAGTTCTTCTATAACCCTGGATGAAATTTCTATGGGTTCACATATTTTTGGTCAGTATCAAAGAATCCAATATTTTTTGATTTTTTGGCATTTAAAGGGTGTCAAAGGTCCAAGTACTTGGGCTGTCTTCTGCATTCCCCATTATATTAGCACAAAGCTGGATCATAAACAGGGAGGCTGGTATTGGAATTGGTGCAGTGAAATGGGATGCCAGCTTCACAGGCAGAGGCTTAACCTGCTGCACCACAGTGCTAGCCCTACTCTAAGTGTCCTGAGGTCAGTAGCCTAGGCTAAGTAATGATGTTCGGTTGGTCGGTTCTATTAAATGCTTTTCAACATAATATTAGTCTTACTTTATAGTGGTTTTATAGAGATGTAACCGCATCTTTAGTCAAGGCGCATCTTCACATTAATTTGACAGACCTTGACAGAGGTACTGCTGAGTGAAATTACATAATAAAATCTAAGAGTATCAGTTATCATTCACTTAAACATTGGGAGCATTCAACATTATTACACATTTTTGTGGTATATTTGTTTAGGTGTTTATATTTGTCTAGTTTAATAGAAATGAATGGATATACATCAAATTCCAGATAGTTTTTCCTGCCTAGGATAAAAGCAAGGGAATAGCTTTGAACATAAGACAAAATTATATTACATATATTTAAGTATTAAATGTTTTAACTTAAATTCTTAATAAAATACATATTTTATATTACTCAGATATAATTTCATAGTAGTACATAAAAGATTATATCACTTTTTTCATTTTTTAATTTGAAAATTTCATAGCACAGGCCCCTATACTATTTCTTAAAAACAGAGACATTAATGTCACAAAATGTGGGATTCCTGATAGTGACCATAAAGTGGGAAAAGAGGGTATACTATCATGTGTATGATATAATTCAGTAAAGCAACATTTATATTCCAAGCAATATGATGTTCATACAATTTTTATACTACCTATATAATAACTTCTGCAAATAAGAAAAAATATGTGATATTTGTTTTTCTGCATGTGGCTTATTTCATTTAACCCCACCCATTTCCAATCCCATCCATTTTGTTGCAAATGTCAGGATTTCATATTCTGATGCCTGAGTAATATTCCAACATACACACACACACATGCACACACAGATTTTTTCATTCAGTCATCAGTTGATAGACATCTTTGTCATTTTGAATTAGGCTACTATGAACATGGGAGTTCAGATATCTCTTTCATATGATTTCAATTCTTTTGAATATATTCTCAGAAGTCTGAAAGCTGAGTAATGTGGTGGGGCCAATTTTTGGTTTTTAAAGAATCTCCATTACTTTATTCCATAATGGTTGTACTAATTTGTGTTCCCACCAACAATGTGTCAGGGTACCCTTTTCTGCACAACTTCATCAGCATTTATAATTTTTTTATTTTTTGTTAATGACCCTTCTGACTGGAGTGAGATAATATCTCATTGTGATTTTTATTTGCATTTCCTTAATGGCTAGAACCTGAGCATTTTTTCATGTGCATGTTGGTCATTTGTATCTCTTCATTAGATCATATCTACTTGTATAATTTGCCTATTTCTTAAATGGATTGTTTATTTGTTACTGTTGAGTTTCTTGAGCCTTTATATATTCTAGATATCAATCCTGTATCAGATGCATAGTTTGC
This sequence comes from Lepus europaeus, assembly GCF_033115175.1. Lineage (NCBI taxonomy): Eukaryota > Metazoa > Chordata > Mammalia > Lagomorpha > Leporidae > Lepus > Lepus europaeus. The sequence goes on along the minus strand of NC_084833.1, from coordinate 58,077,135 downwards.
AAATATTTTCTCTTATTATGTCAGTTGTCTCTTCACTTTGTTAATTGTTTCCTTTGTTGTGCAGAATCTTCTTAGCTTGGTGTGCTCCCCTTTGTCTATTTTTGCATTTTATTGCCTGTTTTGGGGATTTTTTTTTTAGTTATAAAAAGAATTTATCACAACATAGTAAAGGTCATATATGAAAAGCCCGCAGCTAACATCATAGTAGTGTAAGACAGAAATTTTTTTTTCATTTATTAAACTTTTATTTAATGAATATAAATTTCCAAAGTAAAGCTTATGGGTTACAATGGCTTCCCCCCTCCCATAACTTCCCTCCCACCCGCAACCCTCCCCTTTCCCGCTCCCTCTCCCCTTCCATTCACATCAAGATTCATTTTCAATTCTCTTTATATACAGAAGATCAGTTTATATATATTAGGTAAAGATTTCAACAGTTTGCCCCCATATAGCAACACGAAATGAAAAAAATACTGTTGGAGTACTAGTTATAGCATTAAATAACAGTGTACAGCACATTAAAGACAGAGATCCTACATAATATTTTTTAAAAAATTAATTAATTTTCTATGCCATTTCCAGTTTAACACCAGGTATTTTTTTTCATTTTCAATTATCTTTATATACAGAAGATCGATTCAGTATATAATTAGTAAAGATCTCATCAGTTTGTACCCACACAGAAACACAAAGTGTAAAAATACTGTTTTAGTACTAGTTATAGCATTACTTCACATTGGACAACACATTAAGGACAGATCCCACATGGGATGTAAGTACACAGTGACTCCTGTTGCTGACTTAACAATTGGACACTCCTGTTCATGGCGTCAGTAATCTCCCTAGGCTCTAGTCATGAGTTGTCAGGGCTATGGAAGCCTTTAGAGTTCGCTGACTTTGATCTTATTCCGATAAGGTCACAGTCAAAGTGGAAGTTCTCTCCTCCCTTCAGAGAAAGGTACCTCCTTCTTTGATGCCCCGTTCTTACCACTGGGATCTCACTCACAGAGATCTTTCATTTAGGTCTTCTTCTTTTTTTTTTTTCTTTTCCATGGTATCTTGGCTTTCCATGCCTACAATACTCTCATGGGCTCTTGTTTTTGGGATCTTTGCTCAAAACGTCTTTGCCTACGTCAACATCACTGAGTGATTCCCCTTGTAGTTTGCCTCTTGTAGTTTGACAGTTTTGGGCTGCAAGTTTGGATCCTTGGTCCATTCTGAGGTTTTTTGTTTTTGTTTTGTTTTTTGTATAGCGCATTAGGTGGAGTCTTTAGTTAAATTTCTGCATGTGGAAATCCAATTTTCCCAACACCATTTGGTGAAAAGACTGTTCTCCAGGGAAGTTTCTAGCAGGTTTATCAAATATTAGTTGGTTGTGGATGTGTGGATTTATTTCTGATGTTTTTTCTTGTGTTCCATTAGTCTACATGTCTATTTTTATGACAGTTCCAAGATATTTTGATTATAATAGCCCATAGTATGTCTTTTCTTTTTTTTTTTTTTGGACAGGCAGAGTGGACAGTGAGAGAGAGACAGAGAGAAAGGTCTTCCTTCTGTTGGTTCACCCCCCAATGGCCACTGTGGCTAGCATGATGCAGCCGGCGCACCGCACTGATCTGAAGCCAGGAGCCAGGTGCTTCTCCTGGTCTCCCATGCGGGTGCAGGTTCCAAGGACTTGTGCCATCCTCCACTGCCTTCCCGGGCCACAGCAGAGAGCTGGACTGGAAGAGGGGCAACCGAGACAGAATCTGGCGCCCCAACTGTGACTAGAACCTGGTGTGCTGGTACCGCAGGCAGAGGGTTAGCTTATTGAGCCATGGTGCCAGCCCCATAGTATATCTTAAAACCTGGTATTGTGAGGCCTCTGGCGTTGTTTTCTAATTGAATATTGCTTTGGCTATTCAGAGTCTTTTTTTTGTTTCTATGTAAATTTCAGGAATGTTTTCTAGTTCTATGAAGAACATCCTTGGACTTTTGTTGGGGGCTGCAATGAATCTGTAAATTGCTTTGGGTGCTTTGATAATATTAATTTTGATAATTGAAGTTTGATAATATTAATTCTTCTAATCCATGAGCATGGAGAATTTTTTGGTATCTTCTTCTGTTTCATTATTTAATGTTTTATAATTTTCATTATTGAGATCTTTTGCATCCTTGGTAAAATTTATTCCACAGGACTCAAATTTTATAGGTATTGTGAAAGGGAAAGCCACATCATTCATTTTTTTAAATATTTATTTATTTATTTATTTGAAATTCAGAGCTAGAGAGGCAGAGACAGAGAGAAATCTTCTGTCTGCTGGTTGACTCCCCAGTTGGCCACAGTGGCCAGTGCTAGGGCTCACCAAAGCCAGCCGTCAAGAGTTTCTTCCAGGTCTTTCATGTAGGTATCAGGGGCCCAAGCACTTGGGTTAATTTCCACTGTTCTTCCCAGGCCATTATAGAGAACTGGATTGGAAGTAGAGCAGCTGGGACATGAGCTGGCATGCATAAGGGATGCCAACATCATAGTCAGTGGCTTTACATGTTTCATCACAATGCTGGTCCCCCACACCATGTTTTTTAAAGATTTATTTATTTATTTGAAAGCCAGAGCTAGAGAGAAGGAGAAACTGAGAGAGAGAGAGAGAGAGAGAGAGAGAGAGAGAGAATCTTCATCCACTGGTTCATTCCACAAATGGCCACAAAGGCCAGAGCTGGGCCAATCTGAAGCCAGGAGCCAGGAGCTTCTTATGGGTCTCTCATGCAGGTTCAAGGGCCCAAGGACTCAAACCAGTGCTCCTATGGGTTGCCAGCACTGCAGGCAGCAGCTATACCCACTATGCCACAGTGCCAACCACCCCATCCCCTATCACTCTTTTTCTTTTTAAAGATTTATTTAGTTATTTGCAAGGTAGAGTTATAGAGAGAACAAGGTCTTCCATCCGCTGGTTCACTCCCCAAATGGCCTCAACAGCTGGAGCTGGGACAATATGAACCCAGGAACCAGAAGCTTCTTCCAGGTCTCTCATGTGGGTGCAGAGTCCCAAGAAGTTGGGCCATCTTCCACTGCTTTCCCAGGCCATAGCAGGGAGCTGAATCTGAAGTGGAGTAGCCGGGTCTTGAACCATTGCCCATATGGAATGCCAACACTACAGTTGGCTGCCTTACCCACTACGCCACAGCACCGCCCCCTCATATCATTCTTTTTTTTTTAGCATTTATTTGATAAATATAAATTTCCAAAGTACAACTTTTGGATTGTAGTGTCTTTTTCCTCACATAACCTCCCTCTAACGTGCAACCATCCCATCTCCCACTCCCTCTCCCATCCCATTCTTCATCGAGATTCATTTTCAATTATCTTTATATACAGAAGATCAACTTAGTATATACTAAGGAACGATTTCAACAGACTGCACCCACACAGACACACAAAGTATAGAGTACTGTTTGAATATTAGTTTTGCCATTAATTCTCATAGTACAACACATTAAGGGCAGAGGTTCTACATGGGGAGTAAGTGCACAGTGACTCCTGTTGTCAATTTAACAATTGACAATCTTATTTATGATGTCAGTTATCACCCGAGGCTCTTGTCATGAGCTGCCAAGGCTATGGAAGCCTCTTGAGTTTGCCAGCTCTGATCTTATTTAGATAAGGCCATAGTCAAAGTGGAAGTTCTCTCCTCCCTTCAGAGAAAGGTATTGCCTTCTTTGATGGCCCGTTCTTTCCGCTGGGATCCCACTCACAGAGATCTTTCATTTAGGTCATTTTTTTTGCCAGAGTGTCTTGGCTTTCCATGCCTGAAATTTTCTCATGGGCTTTTTAGCTGGATCCAAATGCCTTAAGGGCTGACTCCAAGGACAGAGTGCTGTTTAGGGCACCTGCCATTCTATGAGTCTGCTATGTATCCCGCTTCCCATGTTGGATCGTTCTCTCCTTCTTAATTCTATCAGTTAGTATTAGCAGACACTAGTCTTGTTTATTTGAACCCTTTGACACTTAATCCTATCATTATGATCAATTATGAACTGAAACTGATCACTTTGACTAGTAGGATGGTATTGGTACATGCCACTTTGATGGGATTGAATTGGAATCCCCTGGCATGTTTCTAACACTATTGAGCATGTGCTGAACTGTACATCTCCTCCCGCTCTTATTACCACTCTTATATTTAACAGGGATCACTTTTCAGTTAAATTTAAATGCCTAATAATAATTGTGCATTAATTAAAAGTTCAACCAATTGTATTAAGTAGAACAAAAAAATACTAAAAGGAATAAAGTATTAAGTTGTTCCTCGACAGTCAGGACAAGGGCTGATCAAGTCATTGTTTCTCATAGTGTCCATTTCACTTCAACAGGTTTCCTTTTTGGCG